>NW_027507718.1:189777261-190377261 GCF_037356315.1 Lithobates pipiens | reverse complement strand
ATATACTGCGGGGACAGGAGAAAGCAAATAGCAATTAAAAAAAATATATATATATTTTCAGTAAATCCACAAAAATTAAAAATATATGTATCCAAAATTGCTACCAAATTAAAGTCCTATTTGTCCGGGAAAAATTATGTTTAATACATTAGGGTAGACATGACCACAACAGAAAAAACACTCCATGACTAAAGGTAATTTATATTCACTTTACTTTTCCACTATGTTATGTTAAATGTGATATCATTTTAATCAGCAGACAACATTCTTTGTAACACAGCAGTTTTCAGCCATTGGCTGCCAGAATGTGCTTTTTTTCTGGGCCCTTCCACGTGCCACCAAGTGGCTAAGGCATACATACATACATGGTGCCTTTGTGCATAGGAGAGTTAACTGAACATATTTTTGGATACAGTTTTACCATATACCATCACTGCATTTGCAAAACCTGTTGCTGAATTTATGCGTTTGTTGAAAATTCTGTATTTAGATTTCTTGAAAATTGCATTCTAAAAAACTGGAGTTCAATATCCAAATTTTACCTCTTGCCAAAAACCTTGAGGGGTCTACTTTTCTAAATAAAGTAATTTAAAGTAATTTCAGGGTAGTTTATGGGGCTCTGTGATTTCTGAGCCACTGTAAATGCAGTTAGGTGCCAAAAAACTGACATGGATGTTTTCAGCCATTGACATCCAGAATGCACGCTCTTGTTTCTATGCCTTGCCATGTTCCCACCAAGTTGCAAAGACATTCTTAAGCAGTGTTATCATGCATAGGAGCAGAAGTATAAAGTATTTTATGCCATCAATACCTACTTTTATAATTAAACTGAAAAAAATAATTAGAAGCAACAATGTTTAATTTATTTTCATTGTTTTATTTTTTTGTTTTAATTTCAAGTAACCCTAATATAAAGGTATTATGTAACAAATGTTCAAAACGCAATCTAACACTTCAAACTCAAAATGGAGCAAATTTTTGGGTCAAAATATTTTCAAAATAGGGCCTTTGTTGTCCTGTCATAGTGTGAAAAAAATATTTGTAAATAAAATATAATGCATACACCATTATTTCTACACAGTATATTTTCCTCTAACTTGGAAATAACAGACACATTTGTTATGGTTTTATTCCAGACAAATTAAAAAAATGTATTTCAGAAAAAAACACTGTGCCCTGTGTCTTGCTACCATTTTTATAGGGTCAAAACCAACAGAAAATTGCTTTATTTTTTTAATTTTCTTTTCACATTTTTTTATTTATTTAATACTAAAATTTAATTTAATACAAAAAAAAATAGTCCAGCGGTTTACAACTGCTTTAAAGGTGCTGTAACTAAAGTGGTAAGCAGTAATGCACTAATATATACTTATGGTGATGCTAAAGCAAAATGTTTTTAGTTTTAATAGTGAGGGGTTGAAACCATTTTTACAGTACCTTAAAAAGTATTCAAACCCTTTGAAAGTTTTCACATTTTGTCATGCTACAACCAAAAACATAAATGTATTTTTTGGGGATTTTATGTGATAGACCAACACAAGTGACACATAATTGTGAAGTGGAAAGAAAATTATAAATGTTTTTCATTTTTTTTACTAATAAATATCTAAAAAGTGTGGTATGCATTTGTGTTCAGCCCCCTTTGCTCTGATACCCCTAACTAAAATCTAGTGGAACCAATTGCCTTCAGAAGTCACCTAATTTGTAAATAGAGTCCACCTGTATGTAATTTAAAGTGATTGTAAAGGTTGTTTTTTTTAAACAACAAACATAATATACTTACCTGCTCTGTGCAAGGGTTTTGCAGAGAACCAGATCTTCTTCTTCTGGGGTGCCCAAGCGGCACTCCTGGCACCTCCCCTTCATTGGGTGCCCCCGCGCAAAGCTGATTTCCCTAGGGGCACCATGCGGATGTGCTCATGAGTCCCACTGCTGTGTCTATTGACACAGATAACAGGAATTGGCCCCGCCCCTGCTCCCATGCCACTGGATTTGATTGACAGCAGTGGGAGCCAATTGCTCCCACTGCTATCAATCTATCCAATGAGGATGGAAGCGGTAGCTGGAGTCGCTGGGCTTGTGCACATCGGGGACTTTACAACCCCTTTAATTTCAGTATAAATGCAGCTGTACTGTGAAGCCCTCAGAGGTTTGTTAGAGAGCCTTAGTTAACAAACAGCATCATGAAGGGCACAGAACACACTAGACACATCAGAAATAAAGTTGTGGAAAAGTTTAAAGCAGGGATAGGTTATAAAAAAAATATCCCAAGCTTTTAAGATCTCATGGAGCACTGTTCAATCAATTCTCTGAAAATGGAAAGAGTATAGCACAACTGCAAACTTACCAAGACATGGCCCCCCCCCTAAGCTGACAAGCCAGGCAAGGAGAGCATTAATCAGAAAAGCAGCCAAAAGACCCATGGTAACTCTGGAGAAGCTGCAGAGATCCACAGCTCAGGTGGGAGAATCTGTCCACAGGACAACTACTAGTCATGCACTCCACAAATCTGGTCTTTATGGAAGCATGGCAAGAAGAAGACCACTGTTAAAAGAAAGCCATAAGAAGTCCCGTTTGCAAGAAGCCATGTGGGGGACACAACAAACATGTGGAAGAAGGTGTTCTAGTCAGATGAGACCAAAATTGAACTTTTTGACCTAAAAGCAAAACACTGTGTGTGGCCGAAAACTAACACTGAGCATCACCTTAAACACACCATCCCCACTGTGAAACATGGTGGTGGCAGCATCAAGTTGTGGGGAGGCTTTTCATCAACAGGGACAGGGAAGCGGTTATGAGTTGATTGAAAGATGGATGGAATCAAATACAGGGCAATCTTAGAAGAAAGCCTGTTTGAGTCTGCAAAAGACTTGAGACTGGGACAGAGGTTCACCTTCCAGCAGGACAATGACCCTAAACATACAGCCAGAGCTTCAATGGAATGGTTTAGATCAAAGCATACTCATGCGTTAGAATGGTCCAGTCAAAGTCCAGACCTAAACCCAATTGAGAATCTGTGGCAAGACTTAAAAATTGCTGTTCACAGACGCTCTTCATCCAATCTGACAGAGCTTGAGCTACTTTGCAAAGAACAATGGGCAGAAATTTCCCTCTCTGGATGTGCAAAGCTGGTAGAGACATACCGAAAAAAGACTTGCAGTTGTAATTGCAGCATAAGGTGGTTCTACAAAGTGTTGACTCGGAGGGCTGAATACAAATGCATGCCACACTTTTCAAATATTTATTTGTAAAAAAAAAATAAAAATTATTTATCATTTTCCTTAAACTTCACAATTATGTGCCTCTTTGTGTTGGTTTATCACTTAAAATCCAAATAAAATACATTTACGTTTTTGGTTGTAACATGACAAAATCTGCAAATTTTCAAGGGGTATGAATACTTTTTCAAGGCACTGTAGGTTTTACTGCTGTTTGTGCCCCTACTAGTGATATTCGCCTTTGCTTTTGTCCTGGTAACCTTTCACTGGGACTAACAGTGGGAGAAATCTTTTGATAGTGATGCTTGTTTTTTTGACAATTGTCTTCAATGGGATTTCACTCACTTTCAAGAGATTTTTTTTTCTCACTTGATGTCCATTGATGTCTTTTAGGCAGGAAATCAAGGACTCCCCCATAAGATATAGATGGCAAAAACAAAAAAAAAACTTGCCTGAGGTTTAAGCCATTTCCTACTTTATCCAAAATGAAAAAAAAGTTTTGGTTATAGATATACTGTAAAGCTGGGCTGATCTTTTTAAGTTGATGTTCTTTCAACCTCTTAAATGCATGGTCACATACAGTTATAGAGTAACTCCACTTTGTTGAGGAAATAAAATTCCCTTCTGGGTGATCTATGTACATTGCAAGGATTTTAACAAACTTTATTGCAGATTCCTACCTTTTGTTACTCTGAAGAAATAGTGGTTTGTCTGTATCCATGTGTAAAGTGAATGTGAATGGGAGTGACTTTAGAATTTTACATTCTTCAGCACATTAAGCATATTCACCTAGCCAGGGTTGCTGCACATATCTGGCACCGCCATTTTGTCTGTGACAGCTGCCAGCCCTTCCAGGCTAGGCCCGCCCTCTTCTCTTTGCTGAATGGGACTGCACGCCATGCATCCCAAGAGGCACGGGGGCAGGCCGAGCCTTTGATTGAAAAAAAAAAACAGGTAAGTAAACAAAAAATAATAATACACACGATATGATATCTTCACTGCAGAGAGGGAGCAGGATGGAGAGTGCCGCTGGAGGGTGAGGGTTTTCTTTAAATTACAACATGATTTCTGTAGCGCATATATAAAATATATATTTATATACGGTATATATATATATATATATGCTATATTATTTGTTTTAATTTGCTATTTTTCCCACAAAAGTGGAGTTACTCTTTAAGGGTTCATATAAACCTATTGGAAACCTGGCGTAGCATCCTGTCCAAGGTGATACAATGGTGCTTCCTTATTAGAACAAAAGGGGACAATCGTGGGACTTTAAATGAGGTGCATGGGATCATGCAACCTCCATCCCTAGCTGTGAACAAAAGGGGGACATTTTGGGACTTTAAATGAGGTTAGTGATATGACCTAATCAAATGAGACAATGTAGAAAAACATGTATTTATTGTGTAGCATAAATATCATCCCATAATACAACAGGTACATATGAATTTGTAATGATTAAAATATGACATTGACATAATACTGACCATGATACATGACAAGTAAAAACAACCTAATAGTACATGCAATATGAACATGTGCAGCAAAAGAACAGCTGGTCTCCCTGTCACAAGAACAAAAGAGAGAAGCAAGATGTTGAATTATGGATATATTTCAAAACCGTCTAAAACCATATGGGTAGATACAATGCATCAAGGTTAGTCAGACGCGTTTCATGGATCATTACCAATCTTCAGGGGCAGATGACTGAGGGATCTACAAGGAGATATAGATATAAGTGTATTCTGGTTATAAACCCCGAATATGGGGGAAAAAATTGGTTGAAGGAAGGTAAATGACCATCCTTTGGATACTCACATAACAGCTGTATATAAGGCATGTGGAAACCAGAGGCAGAGACTGTTGAGTAATATCTTTACTGTGAGCTGTGGATCTGGGACAGGGAGACCATCTGTTCATATGCTCTACATATTCATATTGCACTCAATGTCAATTTACTATTAGGTTGTTTTTACTTGTCATGTATCATGGTCAACTCTATGTCAATGTCATTTAAAGTCCCAAATCCCCCTCTTTTGTTCAATGGTACTTCCTTATTATGGACATTTTTCATTCTACAGTCAACAAATTTATGAGGGTTCTCTTTAACCACCTGCCAGGTGTTAAAAAAACACTTTATGATTAACAATGATCAAACAAGTATAGCTGAAGTGGATGCTGGCAACCATTCACCTACAGCAGATCCAGACAGACAATTCTGGCATTTGCAGAGCTGTGGGCTGCTGTCCGATCCTGTGGGCTGCTCCAGCTTAATCAGTTGGGTGTAGCAACACTGGATGATTTTGTCCTCAACAAGTTTGGTCAGGCTGTCAAATATTAATCAGTGAACTTTATATTCTGATCCTAAATCCTGGTCTACCACTAATATATATCTGGTTAGCCAATGCCTGCAATTTATGTTTACATGTTTAACCACTTTCAGACCGGACCAATTTGCTGGTCAAAGACCAGACCACTTTTTGCGATTCGGCTCTGCGTCGCTTTAACTGACAATTGCGCGGTCGTGCGACGTGGCTCCCAAACAAAATTGACGTCCGTTTTTTCCCACAAATAGAGCTTTCTTTTGGTGGTATTTGATCACCCCTGCGTTTTTTTTTTTTTGCACTATAAACAAAAATAGAGCGACAATTTAAAAAAAAAACGCATTATTTTTTACTTTTTGTTATAATAAATATCCCCCAAAAATATATAAAAAAACATTTTTTTCCCTCAGTTTAGGCCGATATGTATTCTTCTACATATTTTTGGTAAAAAAAATCGCAATAAGCGATTATTGATTGGTTTGCGCAAAAGTTATAGGGTTTACAAAATAGGGATAGTTTTATAGCATTTTTATTAATAATTTTTTATTAATTTTTTTTTACTAGTAATGGCGGCGATCAGCGATTTTTATTGTGACTGCGACATTGTGGGGGACCCATCGGACATTTTTGACACATTTTTGGGACCATTGTCATTTATACAGTAATCACTGCTATATAAATGCAGTGATTCCTGTGTAAATGACACTGGCAGTGAAGGGGTTAACCAGTGGGTGGCAGTGTAGGGGTTAAGTGTTCCTAGGGGCGTGTTACTAACTGTGGGGGGGTTGGGCTTTCATTTAGTGAACACTGATCTCTGCTCCAATCACATGGAGCAGAGATCAGCGTCACTAGTTGCTAGGCAGAATGGAGAAATGTTGTTTACAACGGCACTTCTCCATTCGGCCGCTCCGTGAGACGATCGCGGGGATGCCCGCGGCGATCGAGTCCGCGGGTCCCGCGACCGGGCTCACGGGGGTCCCGACCAGCGCGGGAGCGCGCCGCCGGCGGCGCACTCCCGATGGCAGGGCGGCAAACTTAAAGGGACGTGCATGTACGCCCATTTGCCTGCCCGTGCCATTCTGTCGACGTACATCGTCGTGCGCTGGTCGGCAAGTGGTTAAGATTACTTGCAGTTATACTCCAACTGGGCTGCCATTATATCCTCAGTGCCCATTCTACCTTTTATTAAAGCAGACTTTCACCCTCTTTAGTTACTTTACAGATCGTTCTTCCTCCTCCCTCCTGTTACACAATCCGAGATTACATATTCTTCTTTCCCTGCAATACTTTTCTTGGCAAGTTCCAGCCTCGCACTTCCTAGTTTCTTGTCTAGGCAAGATGACATCCTTCCTAAATCCTCTTGGAATACCTACATCACCCATCGCAAGAGATTTAGGGGCACTGCACATGCATTGGGTATTCTTGGGCACACTGCCCAAGTTCAGTGGCATGTCATCAGGAGGCCGGGTTCAAAAATCCAGAAGGGACACGTGGCTTCTTGATGACATCGGTATAGTCGATAGTTGCATAAGATCGTGTATGTGGCAGCTTTCACCAGACGGATTCGCTGGCCATGTGTGTATGTTTTTTGAGAACAACAATTGGTGAAAAGGAAAATAGACCTAAAGGTGAGTGAAGTTTTGCTCTTTAACTGCACTACTGTCATATACTTTAATACTGGAGGCTGTTCACCTATATATAAATCTGTTCTTAGTAATTTTGTTTCCATTTGCCATTTTGTGTTATTTTGTCAGACTTTTTGCTTTTTTTTACTATTGGGTTTATGTTCTACTTTTTTGTCATTTCCCTTTCAGTTTGCAGCATTGCATTTTGAATTAATAAAACTGGTAAACAACTACTAGACAAAGTGAGATGAGAGAGAGAAAAGGGAAGTTTTTTGCCACTTTATGCACAGATCCAAAAAGAGTAACTGTTTTGTTTTGATCTCCCCTAGTTTGTACAGGAGCAATCCAAATAAGGGTAACCCTAGTTAGCTAGCTAGTAACCCATCTGATGTGGAACTTTCACTTTTTTTTACCTGAATAGGGAAGGCAAAGATAATCAATACTTGCAGATATTGTGCCCACTGACCTTTCCTCCAGCCGAAACACTTGGGAGGAGTGTAATTGTATGCAGTATTCCTTTGCACTGAAAAGGTTTGGTCACTTTCTGACTTCATTTAATAGTCAGAGGATATGTACTGTAGCTCTGCATCACCTATGCCATATGAAATTTTAATAGGATCTGGATGAGAGTAAGGTAGCAATATTATATTGGATTATGGAAATTTTGAAAAGTACAGGTCAAATGTAAGAGTGAAATACATTTCTGAAACAATCCCCTTTGCTCTCAAGAATAGTGGCAAATATGTGAGACACAACTGTATTTAGACTGTAAGCTCCTCAGGGCCAGGCACACATATAATTTAGTCATTGTTGGTGCTATATAAAAGGAAAGTTAATCAGTTTGATTTTGTTTGCACTTTTAATTTTCTATTTTTGCAGTGTTTATTTTGAAGTTATTTTTTATGTGACCAATTTGTAATGCTCAATCTTCCTTATTGTTATTGAATATACGATATACATTTTTTTTTAGTTAGATTTCTTTTTTACACATTTAAAAACGATTGAAAAACCCTTTCAGTTGTGTGACACCCATACAATACAATACCACAGTTCTTCTCTTGTGATATAACCACTTCGATACCAGGCACTTAATCCCCTCCCGGCCCAGGCCAATTTTCAGCTTTCAGCGCTGTCGCTTTTTAAATGACAATTGCGCGGTCATGCTACACTGTACCCAAACAACATTTTTAGCATTTTGTTCCCACAAATAGAGCTTTCTTTTGGTGGTATTTGATCACCTCTGCGGTTTTTTTTTTTGTTTTTTTTTGCTAAACAAATAAATAAAGACTGAAAATTTTTCTTAGTTTTTGTTATAAAATTTTGTAAAAAAGTACGTTTTCGCCTTCACTGATGGGAACTGATAAGCCGTCAGAGACTCTTTACCGAAATTGGTGTAGCGGTGTGTCAGACTGACACGTGGCACCACTGATCGCCGTGCTGCACCCCCACAAGGGTGCACCAGCAGTTATCCTGAAAGACGTCAGGATAACTGAACCACCGCTTGGCTGTCATTTTGCTATAGGCCAGGCGAGAAGAGGTTAAGGAGGTTCTTTCACAAAGCAAAAAAAAAGTATGTTTAGATTGTGACCGAAGTAGCCTCTCTGTGATTCAGTTGACTTGTACTATTTCCAGGAAAGTGATCTAGGGAATTGATTAACCACTTCCTGACCGGCGCACGAGAATGTACGTTGGCAGAATGGCATGGACAGGCATATGGGCGTACAGGTACGTCCCTTTAAGAATGCCTCCATGCCATCGCATGCACGCTGCCGCCAGCGCACTTCGGTCGGGACCCCTATGAGTCTGGTCACGGGTCCCGTGGACTCGATTGCCGCGGGGATACCCGCGATCGTCTCACGGGGAGGCTGAACGGGGAGATGCGGAAGTAAACAGCATCTCCCCATTCTGCCTAGCAACAAGTGACACTGATCTCTGCTCCCTGTAATTGGAGAAGAGATCATTGTTCACTAACACACAGTCCAGCCCCCCACAGTTAGTAACACGCCCCTAGGACACACTTAACCCCTACACTGCCACCCCTGGTTAACCCCTTCACTGCCAGTGTCATTTACACAGGAATCAGTGCATGTGTATAGCACTGATTGCTGTATAAATTACAATGGTCCCAAAAATGTCAAAATGTCCGATGTGTCCGCCATAATGTCGCAGTCACAATAAAAATCGCTGATTGCCGCCATTACTAGTAAAATATTAATACAAATGCCATAAAACTATCCCCTATTTTGTAAACGCTATAAATTTTGCGCAAACCAATCAATAATCACTTATTGTGATTTTTTTTACCAAAACTATTTTGAAGACTACGTATCGGACTAAACTGAGGAAAAAGATTTTTTTATATATATTTTTGGGGGATATTTATTATAACAAAATGTAAAAAATAATGCTTTTTTTTCAAAATTGTTGCTATTTTTTTGTTTATAGCGCAAAAAATAAGAACCGCAGGGGTGATCAAATACCACCAAAAGAAAGCTCTATTTGTGAGAAAAAAAAAAGGACATCGCACGACCGCGCAATTGTCAGTTAAAATGACGCAGTGCCGAATCGCAAAAAGTGGTCTGGTCTTAAGCCAGCAAAATGGTCTAGTCTGAAAGTGGTTAAGTTGTACTACTCAAGAACTAGTATGTTCCAAGTGAGTGATACATGTTTTGCTTTTTGACCCCTAGAAGTGTGATATACAAAAACGTTACTTAAAGTGAGCTTGCCAGGTCTTAATAAGAAGGGGAGGCCTTGCTATTCCAGGGGTTAAAGGAGATCCAAATTCACAGCTTATACCTACATATTTTAACATCAACATTGTAATAGCAATACAAACATTATTTATTTTTGACAATCCAATATAAGCACACTTAAGAAAATCTTCTTTCTGCATGTCTGCTGGTCATCTCTTTCCACAACTGTGTGGATTCCCTGCATCCTTTGCAGCTTCTCCTCTGCTTGTTCCTTTGGTTTGCATTCGATTTATAAGGACTACACAAACCATGGTACCTTGCTGCCTGCACACAATGATGATGTCACACATGGTGTGTTTCCTGTACTTACTGTTCCTCCTGAAACTTCTCCTCTTCTGGACTTCTGCAGTATAGTTATAGTTCAGAAGGCATTATTTGTGTGAAGTGGGTGATGCAACAATGCATATTTGCAAGGCCTAGTGAATATTTGTCATTGCATTCAAGTAAATGTGTGGGATTCTTCCAAGAGTTTGTTTTTTACTTTTAAGATTGTTCTCAATAATAGGAGTAGGTTAGAACTAACTGAAATATAATGTGGAACTGCATACATGATTTTCTTTTCCAATAATTTTTATTGTTTTAAGTTCAGTAATAGGAAAAGACAATTTAAAGCATGTACTCTTCTGTGTAAATGACATGAATAACAAAGGTCGACATATTGTTTGCTATTGGTTACAATATATATTAGACCATGGAAGGAAGTGTGTTATACAGTGCATCTGGAAAGTATTCGCAGCACTTCACTTTTTGCACATTTTATGTTACAGCCTTATTCCAACATTGATTAAATTAATTATTTTCCTCAAACTTCTACAAACAATACTCCATAGTTTGTTTTGAAATATTTGCAAATTTATAAAAAAAAAAAAAAAAATCCCATGTTCATAAGTATTCACCTTTGCTCAATACTTTGTTGGAACACCTTTGGCACCAATTACAGCCTCAAGTCTTTTTGAGTATGATGCTACAAGCTTGGCACAATTATTTTTGGGTAGTTTCCCCTATTCTTCTTTGCATAGTGCTTAGGGTCGTTGTCCTGTTGGAAGATGAATCTTTGCCCCACTCTGAGGTCCAGAGTGCTCTGGAGAAGGTTTTTTTTCTCATGGTCTGAGAATCCTTCAGGTGCCTTTTGGCAAACTTCAGGCAGGCTGTCATTTGCCTTTTACTGAGTAGTGCCTTCCGTCTGGCCACTCTACCATACAAGCATGATTGGTAGAGTGCTGCAGAGATGGTTGTTCTTCCGGAAGGTTCTCCTCTCTCCACAGAGAAATGCTGGAGTTCTGTCAGCGTGACCATCGGGTTCTTTGTCACCTCCCTGACTATGGCCCTTCTCCCTCGATCACTCAGTTTGGCCAAGCGGCCCACTCTAGGAAGAGTCCCGATGATTCCAAACTTCTTCTATTTACAGATGATGGAGGCCACTGTGCTCATTTCGACCTTCAATGCTGCAGAAATGTTTCTGTTCCCTTCCCCAGATCTGTGCCTTGATACAATCCTGTCTCAGAGGTCTACAGACAATTCCTTGGACTTCAGGGCTTGGTTTGTGCTCTGACATGCACTGTTAACTGTGGGACCTTGTATAGACAGGCATGTGCCTTTCCAAATCATGTCCAATCAACAGAATTTACCACAGGTGGACTCCAATCAAGTTGTAGAAACATCTCAAGGATGATCAGTGGAAACAGAATGCACCTGAGCTCAATTTGGAGTGTCACGGCAAAGACTGTGATACTTATGTACATGTGATTTTTTTTTACATTTTTAATACATTTGCAAAGATTTCAAACAAACTTCTTTCACATTATTGTTATGGGGTATTGTTTGCAGAATTTTTAGGCAAATAATACATTTATTACATTTTGGAATAAGGCTATGACATAACAAAATGTGAAAAAAGTGAAGCGCTGTGAATACTTTCCGGTTGCACTGTAATGCCCCAAACAGTTATTTCTTGCTAAGAAACAAGGTCATGTCTCCCATATCAGAAGACACATATTTCATGACACCAAAATCAAATATTTTTTAACAAACTCCATTAAGTAACGTAGAATTGAAGAAAGAAGGGAAAATGTGTAGCAGAAGATAGAAGAGAAGAAAACAAGAAGTACTCCAGAGCCATTCTGATTTATTCATTGTTCACTTGAGAGACACTGTATCCAAGGGTGCCATGTTTTGTCAAATAAAATTATTTTATCATCAGAGGTAGCAGTTCATTTTTCATTCACCATAATCCAGGATACTTTAGCTTTGATTAATTTAAACAAGATGGATTATAATTTCCAAGACCTAGTGGTTACTATTCTAGCGGCTAGGAAAATAAATTAGATCTTTTTTAGTACGTTTCAGTGCCTCCTGAATGGGTTGGTTAAGAAAGGGGGATCTTTTAGATTAATCTGTGTTACAGAATAGATTCAATTATAAACTCTAATCCAGAATCTTTTATCCTTTGGGCATGTCCACCAGGTATGGTATGCAGACCCTTCTTGTCCTCACCCTCTAAAACTATTAGGGGAACCATGTACCATCTTAGTAACACATTTTGAATTGCTTCTTTAATGGAATTGTTAATATAGGGCTTCAAGGCCAAGGGCGCTAGCTTATGCCATTCAGTGGAATATAGGTCCTCATCCAGGTCTCTGTCTCATCTGGACCTATATTTTAAGGCAATTTGTCAGAATTCAACTGAAGCAGTCCATATATTGCAGACATGTGACCTGGTATCTTGTCAAAAATAGATACTCCATTGTTGATGTCAGTGTTGCTAGATCAGCTTGCCGTCCTGAAGCCTTGAAAAATTAGCTGAGCTTAATGATAATTCTCTGCAGTCGACATAAGACATTTTTCTTGCAGTATTTGTCTTGACAAGATACCTGGGGCAGTACAAAAAACAGCTATATGCAAAAGCCCTTTGTTAGACCACCAATGAAAATTTTGTGGAGTGAGAAAAATGGTAAAAGCTGAATTACTAACAATGGGAACCAATGGGCTACGGAGAGATTGAAATTTGTAAGCTTAGCCCAAGCAATCCCACAGGTTCATAGCAAAAGAACATATACACACAGGATCGGGGCTTTGTCTTTGGTTGGCAGCCATATAAGGTGGTTAACCTGTTTTGGACTACAGGAAGAGGATTCTATTTGCATCCAGGCAAGGTGAAACTGTTTTAAATGAAATTTGCACAAATGTGCTAGTTGTGCTGCCTGAAAGTATTTCAGCAAGTTCAGAAGTCCCAAACCTTCCTTTTGATTTAAGTTATACAAGGTAGGCTTATTCACCCTGGGTCTCTTATCTCCCACTATGAACTTCAGCATTTTGTCTTGAAACACTTTGAGTTCCTGACCTGGGATATCAATTGGCAATTACCTAAATAAATAGAACAGTCTGAGCAAAATAGTCATTTTTACTGCACAGATTCTACCAAACAAGCAGGGGGGCTCGCTTTACACTTTTTCATACCCTGTGTCAGCTTTTTATGCAGCAGGGGATAATGTTTCTGATAAAATATTTGGAGCGAAGGCCTTAACAGGGAAGGGTGTTTGCCTCCCATTTAAAGTGGTAGTAAAGTCCCCACTGTTTACGTGTACCTACAGGTAAGCCTAAAATAAGACTTACCTGTAGGTACAGTAAATATCCCCTAAAAGTGCATAGTTTAGGAGATATTTACTACAGAAGCAGCCATTGATGTCACCGGCACATGTGCACTGCCCTTTCAATGGATAGCATGCAGTTCATTAAGAGAACTGTGCCGTAGCTGTGACTTCAGCGCCCATGCGCGTAAGTGACGTCATCGCGGCTTGGCCAGTCAACCAGCCAAAGCTTGCACACCCAGAATGAAAAGCAGATGAAGATGGAAGCCCTGTCAGCGGTGACAGCGCACCCCTGAAAGGCTTCATTCTAAGATAAGTCTTTCATAATGTGCTAGTATGCGATGCATGCTAGCAAATTATGCTATTATCCTGCAGAGGACCATTTTTCTGGATTTTTTTTTTGCGGTTTACTACCGCTTTAAAATGAATTTTTACATTTTGAAGAGATTGACCATCTAAATAAATAATGAGAGCTTGAGATTTAAATTCAGTCACACCACTGGCATTCACCAGTCCAGTGGCAGAGTCTTAATGGCCAGGAAAGTTTATGGCCTTAAACTAATTAATGTGGGGTGACGCTTAGCTTTGGCATGGGCTGGGTTTGGTGCCAACCTGGGCAGATGTTGAAGCCATATGTGCAATTTTTGCCTGAGATCCAATACCAACTAGGGGTATAAAGGTATAGATTAAAACTTTAACACATGTACCCGGTTTAACAGTATTGTTTAGACATTTTTAGGCCATAACAGGGTGAAGATATTAAATACATTCAGCAGATGATAAATGTATTTACTAGCATCTTGATTGGAACAGTGATTTGCAATTCAACACTTTAGTCAGAACCACTATCTTGCCTCTCCAGCATCAAGGAGCTCTGGTACTGAGGAGGAGTGAGCCATTTTAAACAGTACTTCAGCTGTCTGAAATCCCACTCAGCAGTATTGCACTGTCTTGAGGAGAACACATGCTTCAGGTTCTTGGCTGTGATGAAGGTGAGGTTCGGTATCTCAGCTTACGTTACCTTATTTGAGGTGATGTTGGTGAAAAGAGAGTACAGGACTAATCTAGTGTATCCAGTATTTTTCTTACTACAGGATTTATAGTCATTTAACATGATTTTGCCATAGTACTTGATGCAGTATTATAACTTTTATTTACTCTTATTCATTTTGCTTCACGGTATAAAGGACAGCTATTACCAAAAATAATGTATTTAGATAACTGGTTACAATTATTATGTGCAATGATAGCCATTAGTATATTACTTCCTTTTTTGTGAATTTACTGAAAAAATATACAGTGTGTGTGTATATATATATATATATATATATATATATATATATATATATATATATATATATAGATATATGGATAATATACAGTATCTCACAAACATGAGTACACCCCTCACATTTTGGTAAATATTCTATTATATATTTTCATGTGACAACTCTGAAGAAATGAAACGTTTCTACAATGTAAAGTAGTGAATGTGCAGCTTGTATAACAGTGTAAATTTGCTGTCCTCTCAAAATAACTCAACACACAGCCACCACTTACCCACCGCTGGCCGTCATATGATGTCCTTGACTTTGTGGGGGTATATCTGAATGATGCCTGCAGCTACAGACATCATTCAGATATCGGCTTTTCCAGCCAGCGATTCCCTGCACCATAAGAATGATCATAGCGGCTGTTCCACCACTTGATTGTTTTTACGGGGCGGCGAGAAGGGACAGCCACCCTCCGGTGCTTCTACCGATTCACTGCTTCCATCGGTGAGTCAGAAACAGGATCCGCTGGCACGGATGGTGACCATAGAGATTTACGGTGGACCAGATGGTCGCCGGAGTTGCTATGATTGTTCGGAGGCCAGGTACGATGTTATGACGTCACGCCCGGCTTCTGCATTCAAACAAACGGCGCCGCCTCGGCTGGGAAGCCGAGATCGTTTTATTTCTTTTTTTGATTTCAGGCTTCCAAGCCTAGAGGTGAGATGTGGGGTCTTATCAACCCCAATCTCACTATAAAGAGGACCGATCATGCCATAGTCCTATTACAAGGGATGGCCGACGCACCCACCACCCGAGTGTGAAAGTTTTGGATAGAATGCAGAGGGATAAGAACATCTGTCAGGTTGTATTGCTGTCTGTGCCCCCGTTAAGGTGACTCTATATGTCCTGTTTACCATTGTCATTGAAAGTGAAAGTAAAAGAAAATCCCACATTTTGGGTTGTCCCCAGATAAGTAATAGAGGGGAAATCTTCCAATGGGGATACTAGTTCTGGTGACCTGGGGGTCCCCCAAAAATTCCCTTGATTTGAAGAGATTTCCTCTTAGGCCACGTACACACGGGCGGATTGTCTGCCCAACTTAGTCCGCTGAACCGTGTTTCAGCGGACAATCCGCTCGTGTGTGGGCTTCAGTAGACTTTTTCAGCGGACAATCTGACGGACTTAGTCTTTCGGAATTTCCGTAATTTTGTCCGTCCAAACTTGGTTTTGTCCATCCAAACTTGGTTTCAGCGGACAGTCCGCTCGTGTGTAGGCAAGTTGGACGGACTAAGTATGGCGCATGCTCAGAAAGGATTTACACGGCCGAAGGTTGCATTGCAGTGTATTGGACGTCGTTTTTCTAGTCCCGTCGTACGTGCTGTACACGTCATCGCACAAGTTTTCAGCGGACTGTCTGTTCATCGTGTGTGGTCAAGTCCGTTCATTCAAAAGTTGAACGGACTGTCTGTCGGATTGTCTGACGAACTTAGTTGGGCAGACAATCCGCCCGTGTGTGCCTTACTTCGCTATAGGACAGAAAGTGAGGGGAAATCTCTACAATGGGACACAGATGGAGGAAACAAATCGGTTATAACCCTCCATTGCTGTATCCAAAATGAAAAATAAAAGTTTTGCCCATAGTTCTCCTTTAATGCAGCAGATGAAAAATGCATCATGATTAATTCCCATTGACATCAGTAAATGTTCAGCAGTGCTGTCAGCACAGAACTGGCAGAAATCAGTGGGACCCAGGTACACCCATCTACTGTCCAGAGAAGTCTGGCCAGAAGTGGTATTCATGGCAGAATTGCAGCAAAAAGCCATACGTGAAAACAAGGCTAAGGAACTATGCACGAAACTATAGTAACTGGTGTGCAGAGAAATGACATCAGGTGCTCTGAAATTATGAGTCGGGACTTAAAATTTTTGGCTGTACAAGGAGGCAGTCTGTTTGCCAAAGGGTTGGAGAGTGGTAGAATGAGTGTCTGCTGGCAACAATGAAGCATAGTGGAGTTTCCTTGCAAGTTTGGGGCTGCTTTTCCTGCAAATGAAGTTGGAGATTTGGTCAGGATTAATTGTGTCCTCAATGCTGAGAATACAGGCAGATACTTATACATCATGCAATACCATCAGGGAGGAGTGTGATTGGACCCAAATGTATTCTGCAGCAGAATAATGTCCCCAAACATACAGCCAAAGTCATTAAGAACCATCTTCAGCATAAAGAAGAACAGGAAAGTGATAGTTTGGTCCCCATAGAGCCCTGATCTCAACATCATCAAGTCTGTCTAGGATTACAGGAAGAGACAGAAGCATTTGAGACAGCCTACATCCACAGAAGATCTGTGGTTACTCATCCATGATGTTTGGAACAACCTACTGACCAAGTTCCTTCAAAAGCGGTGTTCAAGTGTACCTAGAAGAATTGATGCTGTTTTGAAGGCAAAGGGGGGGGTTATACAAAATATTGATTTGATTTGGATTTCTCTCATGTTCATTTACTTTCCATTTTGTTAATTGATAAAAAATAAACTGTAAACATTTCAATTTATGAAAGCATTCTTAATTTACAACATTTAATTTTATTTTTTACACCTGTCTAAAACTGTCTAGTGTACATATACATACAGTAAATATCTATATATTTACATATAGATATATCTCTCTATATATATAATATTAAGAGTCCCCGTCCCTATGGAAATGGAGCAAAAATGGACCAGGAGTCTGCATATCGGCGGACGGCAGAGCTACAGAGGTAAATTTGAAGCAGAGAAAATTGCTCTGGCAGCTTCCTCTGGATCTTGCTATTTCCAGGAAAGTTTGGAGATTCCTCAGAGTCCCGGGTTGGATGGGATCTCCAATCCTGTGTCCGGGTGTTGTGGACAGCCAGCAGGGTGTGTGCCCAGGTGCATATAACAAGGGGCTGGTGAGAGCAGTATGGGAAGGGAGGTGGAGTGTGAGCAGCTTGCTCCTGCTATTGCTGTGTGAAGACAGACCTGTGTCTAGAAAGTGGTCGGCCCTGTGGTAGACTGCAGCCCATGTAAGGGGAATTCTTTGCCCAAGGACTGGGAAAGGCTGGCCAGCCTTGACAGTTGGGAAGACTGCAGAAGCCAGTGAGTCCAGGGGGCTGGAAAGAATCAAGTCTGTTGAGAGCAAGCAGAGGAACTGCTGACAAGAGAGCCAGGTTGCTCGGTATATTTTTGTTATTCATGAGTGCTAAATGAACCCTTGCGTGGGAATCCTGAATGGACTTATGTTTTTTTTTTTTCCGATTGATAAACATGGGCTACCAGGCCCTTAACTATAAATGCCTGTTTGATGTGGACTCACTGCACAAGAAATGCATTTATCTCTTGAGCTAAACACCCTCAATATCACAATATATAAAACGGCTGACCAGCATAAGAGAAAGTAATGAAAGCTGGAAGAAACCATAATTCTGGCAGCATTTTTTCTTGACAATAACATTTTATTCGTATGGTTCACTGGAGGGATTTCACAAGTATGCTGCATGGACATGGGTGGTTGAGTTTTTCTGTCAACTCTCCTGTCTCCTACCAATCTGTGTCCTTGGTAATATAAAGGCAGACTGAGCTGATGATGAAAAAAAATGTCACCTGAATGTCTGCTGAGACAGTATGTGGGCAGATTGGTCTTTCTAACATAGCTTGCACATTGCAACTGAGCTCCTGACAGGACGGGTGACCACCTTGGAGTGAAGGCAAACGTCTTTTATTCCTGTTTTTCCTTTTATTGCAGTATTACCGTATATGCCGGTGTATAAGACGACCGGGCATAAAAGAGAACGACCCCCTAATCTTACTGTTGTTTAAGCATTTTTTTCTTGTACTTACCGTATAAGACGACCCCCTTCCAAGGCTTCCGACGCTTGATATTCCGTCCTTCTTGCTGGAGCAGGAGCTGGCGCCATATCCTTCTTCCTGCTTTTGCTGGAACCAATCACGGCGAGCGATGTATTCTATTAATGAATACAAAGCCTGCTTGGATTGGTAGAGGCTGTATCATCATCAGCCCGCGCCTCTCTGACTCTCAAAGCCAATCCGAGCAGGCTACAGAGTAGCCTGCTCGGATTGGCAGAGGTTGTTACTCCAATCCGAGCAGGCTCTGTATTCATTTGAATACATTGCTTGCTGGGATTGG
This sequence comes from Lithobates pipiens, assembly GCF_037356315.1. Classification (NCBI taxonomy): domain Eukaryota; kingdom Metazoa; phylum Chordata; class Amphibia; order Anura; family Ranidae; genus Lithobates; species Lithobates pipiens. The sequence continues at coordinate 190,358,310 of NW_027507718.1, read as the reverse complement.
CTCAGCGGTATATACTGTATGTAGCCGAAGCTACATACAGTATTACCGAACCCTCAGCAGGCATCGGAGGGGCTGATCCGGCGTATAAGACGACCCCCGATTTTCGGCCAGTTTTTTTAAGTGTAAAAGGTCGTCTTATACGCCGGCAAATACGGTACATGTATTGTAATAAAAGCAACATATACACATGCATTACATATTACAGTGATCTGGTCTGTAAGTACCTAGACTGTGGCATAAGAGTTGAAGCTCTTATAGCTACAAAGGGTGGGCCAATACAATATTGAACTCTACGGACGAAGACTGGGATGACATTAAAGTTCATGCGCTTGTAAAGGCAGGTGTCACAATACTTTTGACAATATAGTGTGTATGTATATATATATATATATATATATATATATATATATATATATATATATATATATATATATACTTATTTACAGCCAGCAAGTAGTGATGGTAAGGCTTGTTCATAATTATATACAGATGGCCAATTGCAGTGCTGTTCATAAACACTTGAAGAGCAGAATCTCAGATTATACACACACTCGCTTACACGTACACACACTTGAATGACTCAGTGGAGGGACACCCCCTACCTCTCTCCAATTAATTTAATAAAAATTATTTAATGTGTCAAGGGAGCCAGTCTCAAAAAGAATTACAGCATATGCCATACAAGGACAAAGTGCACTAGCAAAGAGAAACTTTGGTTGTACAGTATGTCAGTATGACAGGTACAGACACTTACCAGGATAGTTGTTAAAGAGGCGCTCCAGTTATAATTTTTGTGTTTTTTAAAAGTCAGCTGCTAAAAAATGTAGCTGCTGACTTTAAATAAGTATGCACTTACCTGTCCCAGGATCCAGAGATGTGCTCCCCCGAGCAGTCCCTTCCCTTGGTCTTGTGTCTCTGGCGTTGGCATATCAACTGTGGGCACCCTGCTGCATATTGTGAATGGAAATGCAGTCCTCTGGCATCTGTGGCAAGTCCCAGGTGACTGCAGGGAGGAAGGGGTAGAGGAGAATTTTCGCTCGGCTCGCCTAGGTGAGGCAGGAGGGGACCTTAAAGCTGAACTTTCCCTTTTGGGTGAAACTCCACTTTAACACACAATAGTACATCCTCTGAAAAAAAAAACACACAAAGAAATCAGCATCTTTGTGTCTGTAAATTGTAAGCTTCATAAAACTGATGTTCATGGAGAATAATACAGTACAGAACAGTGTGAAAAGTAAGATGGTCTGATAGGGCATCTTTTGCACTCTTTTTTGAAGGCAGAAAAGTGTCCCTATTTTTATTAGGTCTTTGATAGGTGTTACCATTATTTGGTCCACCCCAAAAATAATGTAGAAGAGTAGAAACAAGACTAGAAAGGGAAGTTAAAGCTACAGTGGCAAATAGAATGACTGAGCAAAGAAGTAGCAAGGCGCAAGAACAAAACGAGACCCTCAACCCTACAACCCCCAGTCTGTCATTGCCCTTGAATTGGTAAGGGTTGCTGCACATTGTCATCATTCATTCCCCTAAAATAACCAAAGCAGTAACTCAAGCATTGCACTAATCGGTATCACTGGTATAAGTGGCCATCACACAAGCAGCACACGGGCAGCATTCACCTGTAAGGCTCACGCTACACTTCGCTTAGCACCAGGCTCCCTGCAGACAGCTCCATTCCCATTGGCCAGATAACAGAAGGGTAAACTGATCCACTCTGAGCTTACTTCATAAGTGATCCACTCTAAGCTTTCCAGCTGATATCACAGGGCAGTCACACAGTGCACACACTCTAGATACCCTAATCAAGAGTCCTGGAGACGCAGGTACTAGGAGAAGAAGAGAGCAGAGTACAACCCACGCCTCCTTTCTGTGCTCTACTTCTCCCTAGCATCGGCTCTCCACTCCATTAATACTGAAGGAGCTTGCAGTGTTAGTCTTACATTTTTATCCCAGTAATCACTAAGGTTGGGTCCCAGTATTCTAAAGAATATTTAGCTTCTTCAGTTCTTTTTTGAGAACAGTCTATATTTCGATGATAATGTGCAATATGAAGTCTTATGAATAGTTTACGATCAACATAAAATGAAATGGACAAATTATCCCGATCACATAAAATTCTAAGGCCGCGTACACACGGGCGGACTGTTCGCCCAACCTTGTCCGCCGAACAGTGTTTGGGCGGACAGTCCGCTCGTGTGTGGGCTTTCAGCGGACAGTTTCAGCGGACAGTTGGACGGACAAAGTCTTTCGGAAATTCCGAAAAACTGTCCGCTGAAACTGTGTTTGAGCGAACAGTCCGCCCGTGTGTGGGCTTGTCCGCTGTACTTTCGAAATGAGCGGACTGTTCCCGCTCGGAAAGTCCGCCCATTTCGAGCGCGTGTACAGGTAGGCGGGGCCCGCGAAGGAGACGTCGCGGGCTCCGCCGCCTGGAATGGGCTTAAAGGGGAACCCCAACGCCGAAAAAAATCGGCGTGGGGGTTCCCCCAAAGTCCACACCAAACCCTTGTCCGAGCACGCTACCCGGCCGGCCAGGAAAGGGGGGCGAGCGAGCGCGCCCCCCCTCCTGAGCCGTACCAGGCCGCGTGCCCTCAACATGGGGGGGTGCCTTGGGGAAGGGGGGGCCGCGCGGCCCCCCCACCCCAAAGCACCTTGTCCCCATGTTGATGAGGACAAGGGCCTCTTCCCGACAACCCTGGCCGTTGGTTGTCGGGGTCTGCGGGCGGGGGGCTTATCGGAATCCGGGAGCCCCCTTTAAGAAGGGGGCCCCCGGATACCGGCCCCCCACCCTATGTGAATGAGTATGGGGTACAATGTACCCCTACCCATTCACCTGTGAAATAAAGTACAAAAAAAACACAACACAGGGGAAAAAATATTTTATTGCACAGCTCCGGGGGTCTTCCGTCTTCGGGGGTCTTCTCGCCGGACTCCTCCGCTATGTGTGTGTAGCTCTTTTACTAGCGGAGGAGTCCGGCTTTCTTCCTCCCCGCCGCCGGCCTCTTCTCCCGACTTCGGGGGTCTTGTCCCCCTCTTCGGTTCTTCTGCCGGGCCACCGCGCCTTCTTGTAGCTCTTTTACAGGCGGTGGCCCGGTCTTCTGTCGCCGCTGTCGTCGCCGTCGCCGCCGCCTTCCGTTCTTGTTCTTCTTCTTGTTCTTCTGCTTCTTCTCCTGGAGATGTTGACTCGACGAGCTCTCCGGCCGGAATGCCAGAGCCGCGCTGTGCGGTCACTTATATAGTGACAATGGGGCGGTGTCACATGGTATATGTCACATGGGTTGGTCACATGGCGACCCCGCCCCCTTACGATGTCATAGTCCCCATGTGACATCAACCCATGTGACCAACCCATGTGACATATACCATGTGACACCGCCCCATTGTCACTATATAAGTGACCGCACAGCGCGGCTCTGGCATTCCGGCCGGAGAGCTCGTCGAGTCAACATCTCCAGGAGAAGAAGCAGAAGAACAAGAAGAAGAACAAGAACGGAAGGCGGCGGCGACGGCGACGACAGCGGCGACAGAAGACCGGGCCACTGCCTGTAAAAGAGCTACAAGAAGGCGCGGTGGCCCGGCAGAAGAACCGAAGAGGGGGACAAGACCCCCGAAGTCGGGAGAAGAGGCCGGCGGCGGGGAGGAAGAAAGCCGGACTCCTCCGCTAGTAAAAGAGCTACACACACATAGCGGAGGAGTCCGGCGAGAAGACCCCCGAAGACGGAAGACCCCCGGAGCTGTGCAATAAAATATTTTTTCCCCTGTGTTGTGTTTTTTTTTGTACTTTATTTCACAGGTGAATGGGTAGGGGTACATTGTACCCCATACTCATTCACATAGGGTGGGGGGCCGGTATCCGGGGGCCCCCTTCTTAAAGGGGGCTCCCGGATTCCGATAAGCCCCCCGCCCGCAGACCCCGACAACCAACGGCCAGGGTTGTCGGGAAGAGGCCCTTGTCCTCATCAACATGGGGACAAGGTGCTTTGGGGTGGGGGGGCCGCGCGGCCCCCCCTTCCCCAAGGCACCCCCCCATGTTGAGGGCACGCGGCCTGGTACGGCTCAGGAGGGGGGCGCGCTCGCTCGCCCCCCTTTCCTGGCCGGCCGGGTAGCGTGCTCGGACAAGGGTCTGGTGTGGACTTTGGGGGAACCCCCACGCCGATTTTTTTCGGCGTTGGGGTTCCCCTTTAAGCCCATTCCAGGCGGCGGAGCCCGCGACGTCTCCTTCGCGGGCCCCGCCTACCTGTACACGCGCTCGAAATGGGCGGATTTGCCTCCGCCTTACGTGGGCGAGTCCGTTCATTTCAAAAGTTGAGCGGACTGTTTGGCAAACAGTTCGTTGAAACAGTCCGCTCGTGTGTGGGCAAGTCCGCTCATGCAAATTTTGAGCGGACTGTTTGCCGAAACTGTTTGACGAACAAGGTTGGGCAAACAGTCCGCGCGTGTGTACGCGGCCTAACTGAAAAACTGCCCATATGCCGTTGCCTTCATGTTTATATACAGGCATACCCCACTTTTAAGTACACAATGGAGTTTATTTACTAAAGCTGGAAAGTGCCAAATCAGGATCACTTCTGCATAGAAACCAATGAGCTTCCAGGTTTTATTACCAAAGCTTAATTGAACAAGCTGGGGTTAGAAGCTCATTGGTTTCTATGCAGATGTGAGCCTGATTTTTCACTTTCCAGCTTTAGTAAATAAACCTCATTGTGTACTTAAAAGCTGTTTGTCTGTATACATGAAATGATCAATTTTGTGAGAAAAAAACAATCATAAAGGATTGTTTTTGGTGATTGCTATAGCCTCCCTTAGAAAGTCTGCTCTTGGGGTGTCTGCTCAGGCCACAAACATCCATGTTCACCCAAAATGACCACATATATTTATAGACGTATTTTTATTAACTACCATTCCGTGCCTATTACTAGCCTTAGACTGAGGGCAGACACGTGTTTGTACTATATATTTTTGTTTTAATTTACTGTGTTCAAAAATACTGCATTTGTAATGATACTTCTTTTTGTATGATCTATATCATGCTTAGCATCTTTTAATCTAACAAAACGAATAGAGCAGATGACTGATAAGACAAAAGCCATGATATCAAGTTTTACCTACAGCCAAGTTTCAAGTGAAATGTCTCATTATTGTGCATTGGGGGTTATTTACTAAAGGAAAATCCACTTTGCACTGCAAGTACACTTGGAAGTGCAGTCACTGTAGATCCGAAGGGGACATGCAAGGAAAATAAAAAACAGCATTTTAGCATTCACATGATTGGATGATAAAATCAGCAGAGCTTCCACTCATTTCAGATCTACCCCTTAGATTTAGAGCGACTGCACTTCCAAGTACACTTGCAGTTCAAAGTGGATTTGCCTTTTCGTAAATAATCCCCCATTGTCTTAGCTAAAATAGGGAGAGTGGGATTGGTGGCCACCTTTCTTTTTTTAACAAAGTGAACTTTATTTGAACAAAGAAACATACAGGTCAGCTCAAGACATACATTCCATCAATAAATTATCCATGTACACCTAGCAAACAGGGCATTATTACTAGATAAAGAGCATACCACAAATCTGTGCATATAATTAATCACTGTACACCGAAGTGAGCGGCGTCTGGTATAGGAAAAAAGGAGGGGGGGAGAAAGAAGGATACGCCATGTTCCGGAGGCGTAAGGGGGGACAGTAGTGGGAGGGTGGGAGAGGGGGAAAGCAAAGGGGGGCCATAAAAGCAGGGGGGGGGCCAGGTTAAGCCACAAGCCCACCCAATGTAACAGAGGGGGAGGGGGGGGGGAGTAGGAAAAAGGGGGGGGGGAAGGGGAGGATCAAAACGGGCCATCCGGGGAACAGGTAACAGTCACCAGACGCACGTCCCACGCTCCCCGCCGGTGGATCCTCACTCCCCCTCTGGAACAGGAGGAGGAGTCACCACCGACAGAGAGCCCCACGAGTCTATCCAAGAGGACCAGACCTTGTCAAATTTGTGTGGGCAGTTTCTATTGATATATGTAATTTTGTACAGCGGCAAAACAGCATTCAAGGTATTTCTCCAGGCAATGGCAGTGGGCGGGAGCCCCGACCTCCATTTCAGCAGCACCTCCCGTCTAGCATAGTAAGTGGCAAAAGCCACAAATAGTCTTCCATATTTCCCCACCGTCTGGTCATCCACCACATTCAGAAGCATGAGCTCTGGCTGCAACTTCAGAGAGCCCTCAACAGCCTGATTAATGTCAGTCAAAATCTGAGCCCAAAACGTTTGTAGCTCTGGGCAGGACCACACCATATGCATAAATGTGGCCTCTTTGTTACCGCATCTAGCACACGCTGGGGATCTATCCTTATATATAAACGCCAATCTCTGCGGCGTATAATAAGTCCGATGCAGAAACTTTAGCTGAATAAAACGGTCCCTAGCCGATATCAAGGTTGATACATAGGATGAGACACAAGACTCCCAGTCTTCTTCCCTCAGGGACGGGATGTCCCTCTTCCATTTAGCGTAAAGCCAGGGCAGACTAGGCTTCCTAGAGGCAGTCAGGTGAAAATAGATTGTGGATAGGGGGGCCATTAGAAGTTTAGCAGTTAACAACGTTTCCACCGGGTCTTTCCCAAGCGTCACCCCGTCCGGGAACTGGTGCTGAAAGGCATGCCTCAGCTGTAGAAACCGGAAAAACATCCAGTTCGGTAGTTCAAATTTAGCTTTGAGTTCGGGGAATGTACCCAACCTACCCCCTATCACCACATGCTTTAAAGTGACTATCCCCTTTCTGGCCCACACCTGGGGGTCCGGGATACTCCGAAAGTGAGACAGACTCGGATTACCCCACAGGGGCATGTGGGGAGAGACTACCCCAGAAGTCCGCTGGGCCCTCTCCACCCGACTCCACACCCGGACTGTTGTACGCATCAGGGAGGTAATGCAAGGATGCGCTCCCGCACCCCGGTAGGGCAAGTTGCTTAGAGCTGCGTAAGACCCCAGAATTGCAGCCTCCAGAGTCACCGCTGGGTTGTCCCTCGGCTGCGAGAACCACCACCGGGCAGTAACCAACACCGCTGCCCAGTAGTAGCGCTGGAAATCAGGAAGGGCGAGCCCGCCCTGCCCAACCGCCAGTTGCAGGGTGGACAGTGCCAAACGCGGCACTTTGCCCAGCCACACAAAGGAGGTAATAATAGATCTTAGCTTGTTGAAGTAAGTCACCGGGATCTCGATCGGGGTGTTTCTAAAGAGGTAAAGAAACTTCGGCAGGTAGACCATCTTAATGAGGTTCACTCTCCCCACCGGGGACAGGGGCAGCGCCCTCCAGTCCATGCAGCGCCTAGAGAATTGGGCCAATAGCGGTTTCAGGTTAAGCTCCATATACCGTGCCGTTGGGCCACCCATCCATATCCCTAAATATTTAAAGCTTTCCACCCAGACTAGCGGGTTCTGCAGATTGGGCCTAGGCCCGGACGGGCTCAAAGGGTAGATTAAGGACTTCCCCCAGTTGACTCTAACACCCGAGTACGTCCCAAAGTCGTCGACCAACCGCAAAGCCGCGGGGAGTGAAGAAGAGACATCCGTTAGATACAGAATAGTGTCATCCGCATATAAGGATATCTTCTCCTCTAACACTCCCACCCGAATGCCCCGCACCTCGGACGCATCCCGGATTCTAGTGGCCAGCGGCTCCACCGCCAGGGCGAAAAGCCCGGGCGACAGCGGGCATCCCTGTCGGGTACCCCTTCCCAGGGGGAAGGCCCGCGAGAGGGAGTTGTTTGTACGTATACGAGCAGTCGGGGAAGCATACATCAACTGCAGCCACTGAATAAACACAGGTCCAAACCCAAATTTGCGAAGGACAGCCCAGAGGTAGTCCCATTCTACCGAATCAAAAGCCTTTTCGGCATCCAGGGACACCACCACCCCCGGGCTGTCCTCCCGTGCTCCATCCAAGTGTGTCAGCAGTCTACGTATGTTGATGTCAGTCCCTCTGCCCGGCATAAAACCGGACTGGTCCGGGTGCACTAAAGCTGTGATCACCGTGTTCAGGCGCGCCGCCAGAACCTTCGCCAGGATTTTCAGATCCACATTCAGGAGAGATATGGGCCTGTACGAGGAACACAGTTCGGGATTCTTGCCAGGCTTAGGGAGGACTATAATAACCGCCTCTGACATGGACCCAGGGAGCACCCCGTCGTCTCGCGCCCGCAAAAGAACCTCTCTAAAGACAGGTAGAACGTCGTCCGCGTAATATTTAAAAAACTCCGCAGGGAACCCGTCCGGGCCAGGCGTCTTCCCCCCCTGCAACGATTTAACTGCCCGTTGGACTTCCGACAATGTGAGGGGGCTATCCAAAGTTTCCCTGGCCGTGTCAGTGAGACACGGCAGGTCTACTTGCGCCAGGTAGGAACTCAGTTCCTCCCCCGTATACCGAACTCTAGAGCTATAAAGCTCTTGATAGTAAGAGGCAAATCTAGCATTAATCAGAGACGGATCAGTTAGAATTTCCCCATCAGACGCCTGAATGCGCGAGATCGTTACCGGAGAAGAATGCTCCCGAGACAGCCAGGCCAGCAGCCTGCCACTGCGCTCACCCTGCTCAAAAATTCTCTGGCTCTGGTGGAGCAAGCGGACTTTTGTAGCGGAGGCCCGTAAAAGTTCGACATCCCTCAGAGCTTCCCTGAAACAGGCGTAGGTCTGAGGCGATCGGTCCCTAACATAACCAGACTCCAATAGGAGGACTCTGTCCTCAGCTTCCTGAAGGTCCCTTCCGACTGCCCTGCGAACCCCACCAATGCGAGCCTGCAAGTGTCCACGCATGCACACTTTGAAGGCATCCCACGTATCCGGAATGGGCACCTCCCTATCTCGCGTGCTCCAGAAATCAGCAATATCTGCCCTGCCGGGTACAGTTATCCGCGGGTCAGCAAGCCAGAATCTGGAGAGGCGCCAAAGGCTCTCTGAGGGGGGACAAGACAATTCCAACGTCAGGGAGACCGGGGCATGGTCCGAGATCCCCCTGGGTAGGATGGAGATCCCCCGCACCCTGGATAGGATAGGACCCCCCGAGTACACCAGGTCTATCCTGGAGAAAGTCTTGTAGGTCGCTGAGTGACAGGTGTAAGCCCTCAGCTGGGGATGTCGCCAACGCCATACGTCAGTGAGGTTAAACACCTCGGCCCACGCCCCCAGCGCCGAGACGGCGCTCGAGGCCTGCGACATTCTGTCCACTGCGGGGTCCGGGACCATGTTAAAGTCCCCCATCAGCAGGATATTGTCCGTGCCATATTGTGTTAATTTCGTCACAATCTGGTACAGCAATGACACCGAGGCCGGTGGATGCAGGTATAACCCCACCAGCACCACCTCCAGGGACATAATACTGGCATGGACAATGACAAACCTCCCCATGGGGTCCACCTCCAGGGCCAATAGTTGGAAAGAGAGAGATTTGCGGACAAGAATACTCACTCCCCTCGCTAGATTCGAGTAGGTTGAATGATAGGAGTGCCCTACCCAATTTCTGCGCAAACTCAGAACTCTGCTGCCTATTAGATGTGTCTCTTGCAAAATACAAACGTGGGGAGAGTGCTTCTGCAAAAACTGGAACACCAGCGACCTCTTAACCTTAGAGTTCAGTCCCCTGGTGTTCCAGGATATAATTTTACAGGAAGACATAAAGCACTACATACCACTTCTCAGGGTCAGGCCGAGCTCCCGCCACACCGCCATCTCGTGGCCGCACCAGTACATTATTAATGGAAGACAGAAAACAATAATGACAGTTAACAAGCTGACTCATACAAACTTCAACATGTTGGAATAAAACAATAACCCCAACCCCAATCCCCCCTCCCCCACCCCGCCACCCCCCACCCAACCCGGAGGGGGCTTCACTCCCAAACCAGAAAGGGACAACAGGCCCCCGTGGGGACGTGCACTGCAAGAGGGCACCAGAGACCCGTCCTCTGGAGAACAGTACATGGAGCGGGTAACGGAGTCCGGCAAGTCATTACAAACTAATCTCCCGGCCAAGGCCGGGGGCACTTAACTTAGAGGCCAAACCTGACATGGGAGGTGGGATAGCAATAGGGCCGCCCGCCCCCAACACAGTCAACTCGGGCGGAACCCACGGATCCGAGAGGCCGGGGGGCACCCCAACATCACAGGGGCCCCAGGGAACATCCGGCTCAAGCCAGCAGGGGTCCAATGTCAGAGATCCAGCAAGCCCCAGCAGGATCTAACCAAGGCAAGGCTACCCCACACCCCGGGACAATCAGCACAGTTCCCACCCCACCAGAACCCCCAGAGAAGCAGGATAGCCGGGGATGCCCACGCAACCGACAGGGCGGCCAGCAGTCATCACGTGCCGGCTAGACAAAAGTGGGGGGGGGGGAAGCAGCCGGGCGAGGGCGGTAAGGCGGCCCAGTTGGGATCACCGTACTTCAGGATACCGGCCATGTCCAGTTCCAAAGTCCAACGGGGCCGGAATCAGAAGGCAGCCGAGCCGGGGGCCTACACCGACAGGGAGGGGGGGGGGGAGGTGGTCCACCATAGAGTACTGGCCCGATCGGGCCACCGGTCCACAGGATCCTAACGAATGGCCCCCCCGCCCCCCCCCAAAAAACCCACCCCCCAATGAAGTAAAAAAGAAAAAAAGGAAAAAGTAAAACAGGATAAGGTCAAGTGGCCAACTGAGTGGCAGCAAGGGCATGTCACTGGCAAATTAATGCCGCTGCACCGTTTCAATCCAGGAGGAGGCCTCTTCCGGGGAAGTAAAGAATCTCACCCGCTCCCCGTCCTCCACCCGCAGTCGGGCCGGGAAAAGCATGCTGTATTTCAAGCCCTTGGAACGCAGCTTGGCTCGGACCCCATCAAAGGACTTGCGCTGGCGTTGCGTTTCCACGGTGTAGTCCGGGAAGATCATTATCCGCGCGTTTTCAAACTTCAGCTCCTGGACCCCTCTAGCCTCCCGCAGCACCACATCTCGATCTTTATAATGCAAAAGTTTAAAAATAAAGGTGCGAGGGGGAGCGCCCGGTGGGCCTCTGGTAGCCGGCATACGGTGGGCTCTCTCCACTGTAAAGAAGGGGGAGAACTGGGCCCTCGGTAGCAGTTCTTTAAGCAGCCTTTCTATGAAGGAAACAGGGTCAGTACCTTCAGAGCCCTCCGGAAGGCCCACGACGCGCAAATTGTTGCGCCGGTTCCGGTTCTCGGCATCCTCCGCCCGGGACTCCAGGGCCTTGACTCTGATTTTCAGGGTATGGATGTCACCGGCATGGTCCCGTACCGCATCCTCCGTCGTGGACACCCGCTGCTCCACCTCCGCAACTCTACCGCGGAAGGAGTCCAAATTGCGGCGAATAAAGTCCACGTTGGTCTGCAGGTGATCCATTTTGTCCATCAGTGCTGCCTGACCCGTAGCGATGGTTTGTAGGGCTGCAGCGATGTCCGCCGTGGCCGCAGGAGGAGCGTCCGCGGCCTCCGTCTGAGACGCCATGTGACTCGAGGATTCGGCCCGGCCGCGCGCCGGGGCCCTGTCTCGTACGGCGGTAGGCTGCGAAAATCTCCGTGCGCGGCCGCCGGGCATGACCCGGGAGTCCCCGCTGCCGTCGGAATACACACCGCCACTCAGGACCACACCAATGCCGTTTAACAAGCAGGATAAGCGGCCGGACTCCGGGAGCTCTGTTACTGAGCGTCCTCTCCCAGCGCCATCTTGGACACGCCCCCCCTGGTGGCCACCTTTCAGTTAAAGGGCAAAATCTATTTTAAATCTTTTCCTAAAGTGTACTTCTGAGCATTAATCTGTTTTATAGCCCTCGTGTTGCAATGCCCACCTAGTCAAACAAGCTTACAGTTTTGATCATGTCTTAAATACATCATCAGTTTTGATATGTAGTTGCTGGAGATTTTCAGTTAGGCCTTGTTCACACTAGTGAAATTTCAATTAAGTCGCACAGAATTGCATGATAGTGGAAATCACTTATTTTCAATGCAAATTCATTATTTTCAATGGTGCTCGTTCACATCAATGCAGCTCAGCAAATTTTTATAAAAGGTACATGTGCTACTTTGGTGCAATTGCAGCACAATTTTGCCCTCATAGATTTCAATCGAACTGCTTCAAAAACGTGTGTAAAATGCATTTACATGCATACTAGTGTATTTTTTTGGCAGCGTTTTGTGTATAAAATCCAGTTTCCTTTTCTTACAAAAATACGCATGAAGCATGAAAACATATAAAAAACTGCTACAAGATCGCAATAAAAATCAGATCAAGTCGCAGCTGCACTAGTGTGAACTTTAGTACAGTAGAGATCATAAGGAACGCTTCTGCTTATGTACTAGTGGCATATATGTTGTTTTGTTTTGTTTTGTTTTGTTTCTTTTATTTCTGAGATGTGCAATGTAACAAAAAAAAACAAAAAACAATGCAAACTGTTTTTTGGAAGCTAAACTTACCAAGCTATGTTAGATATATTATTTGCAACAATCCCATGTTTTAAATGTAGTATAAAAGCCGGACACTTGAATGACTGATGGAACAGCACTTGTTTAAATTGCCAAGAAATAATACACTATGTAGGTTTTGTCTTATATTCTATAAACCAACAAAGTATGAGGTTATGGAGTTGATTTAAGAAAAATGGTGTGAAAAGCATATGACATTAGCAGGCAAAGTGATTCCTGGAAGCTTTGGACATGGCCATTCAATGTATTTTTGTACATATCAGGTGTAAAGCAAGCCCTGTGGCATTAGAGGATTTCTGCTGGCCTGGATAACATCAATACACAATGATATTTAGCTGCAGCACGGTCCTTGCAGCCCCAACTTACTTCACAGCATTAAGATCACTCACAATCTTTCCACATGGCTGGATGCTGTTGTCCGAGAGACAGAAATTGAGTTCACAGGTGAAATAAATAGATATTAAAGTTGTTGTTTTGATCTGACACAAATACATTTAATGGGTCCCTCAAACATGACCTCGCTGTCAAGCTCAGAGCAGCTCACCCAACTTATCAACAACACAGGATCCTTGGCATGGTGTGAAATACCTTATTTTAAGATAAATGGTAGCCTGGGCTATTGTTTTTTATTTTTATTTCGATGTATATTTTGCTTTGTTGCATTTCTTTTTTTCCTAACATCAGGATTTTCTGTACGTTTTTTTTACTCTCTCTTTTTTTTTTTTTTAATTAGCTGATTCACTAACGCTGAGCTAAATTCAAATTCAGCACTCGGGGAACATCATTACTATAGATCAAAAGGAGGCATTAATGATGCAGAAAGGTGCAGCAGTTTGGCAAAATTAAATAATTTACATGGCTGTGTATGGAGGGTCCCCAAAGGGTTTATTCCAGGCTTTCTTTAAAATTCCTACTACCCCCCATTCCCCCCTCCCCTTACACATCTCATGTGCAGGCCCTGTCTGAATATTTCACTGCTGCTTATAAAACCCAGCACCCTGCTGCTCATTCTCTGATCCCGCTCCTCTGGGTAAGCAGCTCCCCACGGTATCACTTCTCTACACTCACTAGTTTTGCATTTTTGGGGCTACATATTTCAGTCAAAGGTTAATCATCTTATCTAAACATTCTGTATTGATTAATCTCCGGTCCAAAGTGTCCTCCAGACATATTTAGCACCTTTTTCCTCCTATGTCCTTATTTAAAAGCTACGTAATGTCTGGTAATAAATAGTACATGTACATATGAGGCAGTAAGCCATACTGGCAATATTCCAACCATGTTCTTTTCAGAAGTCATATGACAGATTCACAGAAAGAAATAGCAATGATCCTGAAACAACCAAAATCACTTTTGTCACTATATATTTTTTTTTATATTTTGTAATTTAAAAAAAATATTTTATTTATGGTGTGTTGATCCAGCATATACAGAAGGTGTACTGGTACAATGTAAAAAGAAAAAAACAAAATACTGTTCACAAAAGTGTTAATCCGCAAACAAAAGAGGAGCACTCCCAGGACCTAACCAAGACGAACAGTTAAATATTTTATTGTGAACCAAATTTTGGTGGTGTACAGTCCACGTTCCTCAAGGTCACCTTTAAATGCGCGATTATATGTAAATATAAATCTTTTATTCATATTTCTGGAAAGTAGTTGGTCAGAAGACCGTTTTCTGTTTCTGCATGTTTTCTGTGATACTGAACAGGAAAATCTGCAAAAGAAAGACACAAATAAAGGAGAAACCCCCTGATGGTTAAACGGCTTCAGCCCTGGCAAACATCCAAAAACAAGTAAACTCGCCAGGCAAAAGTGCATAGCAGGAGGCCTTTGCAGGGCTGAGTCCAGCAGGTGACACAGCGTAACGTGGCAGAATGACAGTATACGGATGTGCGCACAGGAGGGGTTAATTTCTGCTAAATGAGCGATACCAGGAGCCTTCTCCTTACCCCACAGGGAATCTTCATTTGTCAGGCTCAAGAGTAGGAAACAAAATCAGCAGTTCTAACAGGAGCCAAGCTTGGAGGAGCATAGGGGAGAGGGTGAGGAAGAAATTGGAAGAATCAGGTGCTTGTCTGTGTCCTCTTTACATGAGAGCTGAGAAAGAGATGCTCAGGTTGTCAGATGGAGCTTGCAGTAACGAATGCCCCTAATGAAGCACCCAATTAACTGGGATCGGAGCCTTAATAGTAGCTGACGGAGCTGAAAGCTCTGAGTAGTCAATTGTCAAGTTCAACATCCCTTTGGAGTGAAATGTGGTGAAGCTCCATTCATCTCTGTCAGGAAAGCAAAGGCCAAAATATTAACCCTCCCAAAACCTTAGTAACTGCATATCAGTTCCACCTGCAGATGACACAGGGTGAGAACACCTTACATTTTAAATACAATCCTCACTGACCATATCTGGCATGGAGAACCGTAAAGGATTTGACAATTACAGCGGGTCTCTAGAGGTTGATAGTGGAATCAGTGGTGGCAAGCAGGCATTATTTGGAATGCCATTCACAATACTAGAGTCCAACAAAAAAAATTTAATTTACATTTTCAGAATAACAACAATAGTTACAAGAAAAATAAATATAGCAATACATGCAATAGCAGGTTGTTTATAGGCCTGAATGCAGCATCTGGGTCTAAGCACACATGCAGTCCTTTACTTCCTACTTACAACATCACAAATTGTTTTTGAAATTGAAAAATATCCCTGAAACGCCTAGTTTTCTTTATATATTTTAGTTTTAATGTGTGTTCGGAAACAATATCCAAAATAATACATGAGAAAAAAAGAAAAAAAGTGTGCACCATACTTTTTCTTTAGGATGCTTAGTAATGTGGCATTTCTATAATAGCACTAATTCCAAAAAGAACATGCTGTAATCATGAGTGCCTTCATTGAGGAAGGACTTGGTTTTGAATATTAGAACACTCTTTTTTTTACTGAAACTGAAATTAGAAAATATCTTGTCATCTTAATCACAATATGCTAATATGTAATCACTCTTGGGAAGGCCTTTACCCAATATGGTACATATCTGATTTTAATGCTATCATCATTTAAAGCCCTTTTTACCTAGGGTTAGGGCCACTGATAAATATTAAATAGAGCTTGCCAGACTTGTGTCCGATTCCTCGAAAAAAATCTTTTGTCTAATTGATCATTCCCTAAGCGGTAATGCTTTTCTTTACTGAAAAATTGTACCAAAAATGTAGGTGTAACAGAACTGGATACTATTCTACTGATTCTCTAAGAAAGAGAGGAATGCGGATGCATATCTTACACAATTGGTTTGTCATTTTTGGATAGAAAAATTGCTAGTCTTACAAACAGCAATTCTACAGCTTTATGGTTCTGGAGACTTTTGTCTAAGCGAGATCTTTCATACAAATTACCTTTCTTAGATTATCCTTTGATTAATGATTTTTTTGAATTGATGGTCACCATCCTAAATGTTTTGAAATTCTCAATGTGGAAAGCGTTCCAATTAATATTTTTATGAATATATATCAACATATATCTATATATAATATATAGATATATAATAATAATAATATATATCTATATATATAGATCTCTCTCTCTCTATATGTATATATCTATATATATAGACATATATATATATAGATATATTTTTCTTCCCATCCGCATAGGCTACCCACACATTGGTTACTGACTCATCATCTAATCATCCATAGGCTACCCGTTTATATAATATAACGATGAGGCATTGTATATATTGTATTATATTATATATAATATAATACTCCAGTGCTAAATTGCCATAGTTGAAAAAAAATTAACTAAAAGTATAATTTATGCCAGAAAAGCAAACCTATGTTTGTCAAACAACTTCATTAGGTTTATTGAAATTCTTTATGAATTTGTTTAACGTGATTTGCTCTTTTTTGCCAAAACTGGTACTAAGGTTACACCCTTTTTTAACCTGCAATTCATGCATGATTATTGCTTATCAAACACCAGACACGAAAAAACAATAAACACGATAATAAATCAAAGAATACATAACTGAGTTTATTGTTACAGTATGCGATATTTAATAGAGGGGATCAGCCAGCGCACTGGTGAAATGGTTGTAACTTAAGCAAACAAATAATAAGAGCTTTCATAAATGATATAAATGTCCTGTGGAAACGTTCCAATTGCATTTCAGATGTCCTATGTTTGGTTTAATTTTTAAGAATTTTATTAGCTTAAAAAAAAAAAAAAATTTGATGGTAAATGTAGGTTTCAAGCCTTACTGTTTCATTGTTCTGGCACTCTGTCAGATTGTCCACACACACAGAGCAACGTGAGAACATTCATGGCTGCATCTTTTCCACTGGCTATTGTTTTTCACATCCTTCTATTTCATAGTACAGTGACCGGTCTTTCCAAGACTCAGTTTATTGCGGTTATAATCTTTCTTCCAGTACCTGCTGCGTGCACAGCTGCCAGACTGTGTTCTTTCAAAATCCACCTGTTTAATCTGGTTCTCCAGAACACGCTGCTTTCTATTCATGTGGTGTCCAGCATTTTGGATGTTTGACTTAAATTACAGTATTGCTACGCTAATATCTCACTGTTTATACCACGTGTAGGGCATCTGCCTTTTAAGCCAAGGACTGACAATGGCATATATTCAGATAAACTATCAAAAAAGTCATACCTCTTCATATACCTTCCAAGTTGTGTTAAGGCTTTTTACTATAAAAATTTTAAATTTGTTTATTGAAATTTTTAATATTTTTAACATATCATATGTAAGATATTTTTCACCATATTGTACGTTTGCAAGAAGGATACTGTAAATCTTACTTTGGCGTAATTTAGACTTTGTAGGAGGCTGCAAGAATAATCTAGAAAGAAGTTTTGAGTAAAGCGCTTCAGAATTCTTTTAGTGGATATTGAATTCATATAGCAAAGTAGTATTACCGTATATAGATTAAATGTGATTTAACTTAAAGCTTTCCTTTATAGGGTACAGATTTAAAAAAAAAATATATATGATTTGTTAGGCGTGGATCACAAATGTATTTATTACACACACACATATATATATAACATACACATGTACATATACAGATAAAATGGTTGGTGATTTTGCATTTATTTTTCACATCTTGATCTAGGGACCCCTTGACTTTGTAGTTTAATGGATAACAGAACCATTGCTCATAAATAAGAATGAGGCTATGTGAATATGTAAAAAAAAATGTTAAAAGATTTGAATGATGATTTAAAAACTTGAATGATGGCAAGTGAATGAATGATAATAAATATTACAGTCAATTAATGTGACTTGTATGATTTTTAGCTCAGTGGTCACTGTTATCATGGTACTTTTAACGGTAGCCAATCTCTTCATGGTTATAACTGACCTGTAAAACTGCCTGAAAAAATGAATTTCCATTAAGTTGGAAAGTTATTTTGACCAATAACCCCTATTCTCACGCCTTGCTCCTAAAACGCCATCCAATGTTTTTCGTGTTCACCAAATATTCATGTAATTGTTTGAAAAATTGTCCCATGTGTGGCCAACCTTTATGTGGGAATGTTAAATGTTCATAAACACTGAAATTATAAACAGCATATATTAGAACTGCTGATTTTTATCGCTATGTATAAAATGGTTATGGAATGTTCACATTTCTATAGTTATTCATTCAACATTGGCTAGTTTGGTATCCACTTTATTTTTTTTGCAGGCTATCAACCTTAAATATTCCAATGCTTTTTTTTTTTTTTTCATTGACAAATGGTCTTCCTAATTTTTTATTTTTCAACTTTTCAATGACCCCAGCTTCACCACACCTAATGTTTTTGCTAACTATCCTACATTTAATACAATATACTGAAAACCCCAATCAAACAATACATCATTTTTTTTATATTTATTTATATTTTTTTTATCACTTCAAACATGTTTTTCTTTCTTATATTAACTGTAATGTACATTTATGGAAATCAGTAGTGATCAACCGGATACACTTGTCTAACTTTGTCCTGCCATCGAATCACTTTGACCATTCTGAGAATCAATAAACATTAAGCCGATTATAAAATAAACAATTTTTGTGGAGCAGAAAACAATTCCTTGTCATAAGTGGGCAACAAAAGGGAACAAATTGAAGACAAACAGGTGGAGGGAAGGCAAATAATATTTAAATTGCTACACAAGTGAAATTACGGCCATGTTGTGTTGGGAGTGGGCGGCGGGTGTAAAATTGCTAAATGGCGTGGTATTTCTGAACCTGTGACAGAGATGTTCTCCAAAGTGCTCTGTAATTACACCTTGTCTGATGGACAATGGTACTGGCTGATTAGATCCAGCTCTGGGAGTGCTACCTTCAGCAGGGCCTCACTGAGATAAATAGCATGTTACTAGAAGCAACTAAGCATGCTGTTGATGAATATTTGTGTTTTAGTGTGAAGGACGCCGCTCTGAGTCCTCAAAAACACAAAGTAAGACCTTAAATGTACAATTATGCATATTTTCTGAAATACAGAAAATGAAAACACAATTTGGAACATGTTCGGCATATAGCAACTTGGAAAGGAAATGGAAAACATAGTACACAGTAAAGCATATTTAGACCCAAGAGAAAAAAAAATGATATCCTGCAGCTTACCAATCCTTAGATGTGGCATTCCATTTGTTTTCTTTTTTCTTCTTTTACTTAATTTTCACCTTACGACCCTGCCGGTTCTTTTCCTAGGGTGACAACCCTCCCTCACTGTACTATATCTGTGGAGAAGCAGCATTGTCATCCTAGGACCAGGCTACAGAACACCCCCTTTGCTCTTTTTTATAACAAAGAGTGGAAGTGGTTTGTAGTCAACAGAGAGAACTGTGTAATTGATACCCGTGAAGTACAGGTAGAGAGCACAGGAAGCATTCTGTATTTTTTTTTTAAATCATTGAACCGATGTAACAAAGCTCTTTCAATGGTATAATTACCAGACGGAAACAGAGGGAAGTCGAAATGTTAGGGTTTACATACACTTTAAACTGTTTCTCAAAGGCATCAGAAATAAGTTGTCTATCACATTAGCAATTTCATATAACACTTTAAAAACCCATCACAACTAAATATCAACAATTTTGTATTGTTCTGACTGCTTAAGGATGATAAAAGGTGATATCTGATTGGCTGCTATATGTTACTGCATTTTCCACATCAATGGTACTCTTTGTACTGTCGTCTTACATATACCCTCATGTCTACATACTCCTATTGTAACCTGCTTATACAGGATTTTGGGCAGAAGAGATATTTTGCTCCCCTTAAGCCTAATCTGGGCATGATGCCAGGTTTGCCAATTTAAAAGGAAAAGTGTTGGCAGCCATGATGTTCTTCTGACTGCTCTATCTGTCTTTTCCTGGGTCTGCAAGTACCTGTAATCTGCATTTCCACTATGATCTGTGTATTTAAAATCACAAGGGAGTCTTCCCTTCTCATCTGGACTCCTATTAAGCAGATACTGCAATTTAACAATGATGTCTCAGCAGAGGTGAATAAAAAGGCTTGAGTGATTTATGTTGTGAGGATAACTCTAAAAATACAAATGAGAAGTTATAGCTCGAACTATAATAAAATGTGTCTTTTTATGGGACTATCCTTTCATAGAAATTCATACAATTTATTCCATTTCACAAACATGCACTCGAGTGTCGAGTCTTGTAACTAGCGATGCAGCTGTAATTTAAATCCTCTATTTCCATGCATGTGCTTCACCTAGGGGTTCCATAACCCGGCATGTCTTGCGCTGGTCACATTCCATTTCCTCCAGTCTCACAGGACTATTTAAATTATTGATCATTAATTTCCAAGAGCAGATCCCAAGGGGGTAGGAAAATACCCCCCCTGGGGTGCCCAGCCCTGTCATCCAGAGGCCAAGTGTGTGTTGCACTTGGTCCTAAACAAATTACAAGGTGTCTGCCATCACGGTTATATATCTTCACACCAAGAGCTGACAACTTTAATGAAGCGAGGGACAAGCATCAAATCCCACACAAAATATTTCTTTAGCATGTGTAAAAGAGGCAGATGCTGGCTCTATCACTAAAGTCATCTGTAGAGGAGCTGAGGGGCTTTGGCGGTGTAATTTGTGATGACGTTTAATCAATAGTTCATACTGTACTTTATTGCAAAGTCCTGGGGGCTCTATTTATTTTGTGAGCCATCCAAAACCAATACTGCTCAATTAAACTTGGATGGTGCTGCCTCACGCCCCGCATTTTCAGTTGAGCCCTTTCCTGTGCTGTGGCTTTGATTGAGGTGTATGAACCATTCACTGTTCCAAAATTGATGCCAGGTTAACTCTTTTCCTACATTACTGAATCGCTAAGGCTACAAGTAAGAAAATACAGCCAGGGAGGACAATATTGTCGACTACAATCAGTAAAAGAGAACCCTTCTGTTCTCCAGCATTATGTAAAGCTTAAGATTGGTGGTGTGATAGCATGCTGATATACACCAGTCTCTATTTTTCCAAAAGGAACATCCTTTGTTGGTCTGCCCTATTCCTTCTGTTTAACAACAGCCTGACTGTGTATGGCATGTCTGTGATGAAAACAATACATGCACAGGGAGAATCCTATCAGTAATCCATCCAAAGGGACATGAGTATCACATTCCTCTGGAGATGAATGGAGTGGTAGAATGAACAAGAGATCTCACAGATAGAGAGTTCTGTTGGAGCTGAGAGTGCTGTAGATGTGTATTATCCATTCAGCTGGGAGGGAAAAAAAAATCACAGACTGGCAGCTAAATGGTCCTCAACAAAAGGCCATGGAAATTTCATCTTTCAGCTTTTTTTTATGCGTTCATCTTCTGTTTTATATGAAGACGAAATGAAAAAGTCTGAGGGCAAAGGTGAGCTGTTTTGGATGCACACTGTGAAAACACTTCTGTTCTGGCCAGATTCACATAAACTTCAGATCACTAGGAAATAGGAACGGACCTGCCTGGTCTGTGCAGTTTTGTGTGCCTACTGTGCATGAACAGCGCAGCGTGACTGTGGCTTTATTATGGTCATCTGTGTGATTTGACTTCGAGCAGGAACATGCACTTGTACAAAATCCCTGTCTGGGGACAAAATTTTAACAGCCTGTACCCTGTCTATATTTATACTTTCTCTCCCGTTTATCTTCGCCACCGCCTTCATTTTGTGTATCATCTGTGCTTAATAATGAAAGCTTAAGCCAAACAATATTGTATGACATGATATACACCTATTAGCATTAATCAATAAATAAGCACCCTCATATGTGGATTTTGGAGTAAATATGTTGGGGTAAATATACTGCACAACCACGCGTTTTATCCACTTTCATCTGGTTTCCAATGTGTACAATTTATAATATCTAATAAAGGGTAATTTAACAAATTTGTTAGTCTGCAAGGAGCTCTGAGTTTTTGATTTAAATGCAAATGATTTCTAATCCTTGCTCCTTGCCTAGACTTTAATATGAAGAGGAGTTTTGAAAAGTGCCCTGGTAAATTGTTCTCTTGTATTAATTTTACATTTTAAAAGTTACCTTGCCAGGGGCACGGTTGGAGCTACTTGATTGTGAGGATAAAAAAGAACTGCCCTTAATTAGTGTTTTTCCCTGTGTGATCAGAGAGCTGATGAGGGTAATAATGAGATGGGAGGTTCATTTCCGATATTGCCAAGCTGAATGTAGCTCCCTCCCTGATATGGAGCCTGTCTAGGTGCCTGTGCCCCTCTGCCATGTGCACTCTTTCCTGACCGTGATCTGTTTCTTAAGTAATTGGTCTGCTATATAACACATAACATAGCCATCATTGCTACTATGCATTGTTACTCAAGTTGCAGACTTATTGACATAATTGTAATCAGGGGTATGTTTTTTCAGAAGCTTGCTGAAGGAATTCTATGAGCTTTTACTTTGTACAATGTCCTATAACCTATGGTGTATGTAATGGACATTGTTCAAATATTTATGACCACAGAGCAAATGGAATAATCCTAATTCAAATAGCCATTTTATATACATCAGTGTAAACCAGATTTTTTATATGTGATCTTTTAGGGCTTGGTTGCGTAACATTGTAGTAGTTACTATTATCATTATTACTACTACTATTTTATGTAGAGCAGACAAAAATATTTTTCATGCCTCTCTCTAAGTATATTATGTATATGTTCAAATGCCATTTCCACATTAAAATAATAAAGATTTATTCAAGCACACTAAATAAATATGATCAAATATTATTTAATTGCGCATTTTCAAAAGCAGAGAGGGAAATTCCAAAGGGAGGAGGCATGTAGCAATTTTATGGGAGCAAAATTTAAATGCATGTATTCCAGCTTTGAAGCAATTTAGTATTTTGCATTTCCACTCCTTAGAAGTATTCTTACTGTCAGCTCTCTGGTACATTGTGCCTTTAAATGTTGCATCTGCTTTCATTCACCCGGTGTTTCCCTATCTCTATTAAATGCTGGAGTATCTGCTCACACTATCAGGCTGCATTTCCAGGGGCCATCAATATGATCCTACCCATCGTGCTGAATTGCCACTTACAGGCCCAGTGGGACTCTCTTTGTTAGCTGGAGCAATCTCCATTTAAATAGAGATCAGATGGATGAATTCTTCACATGGAAGAGAGACAAGTAACTTTTTGGCATAAATGTTTTTTCAGAGAGGTGATAATCCATAGCTCTATAGCATCCTTAGGTACAGACATTGGTCTGCAGTGTTCCCAGGTATAACAAATGCTACGGAGAAGCAGAAATTGTCTTGGTAAAAACATATCCTAAATCTACCTATGTAACATTCGCATGGTCTTTATTACAGCAATAATATATGGGTTATCGAATACTTGATTTAGGAACTAGAGCTTGTGTGATATTTCAGCAGCAAATGGCCATAAGTGCAGGTTGTAGCTAACATAGTAATAGTAATCCTCAAAATGGTTTTAAACCTCTAGAATTTTATAGTGAAAAGTACACTTAAGTTATAGTTATGATGATCAAGAGTGGCCAGTATAGCTTAGATGACTACAAGTGATCACGGCTGGACAATTCTGAGAACAACAGTTACTCCGAGAGCATCACTGACCTATTCTACAATGCAGTGTATATTTGTTAAAAGTAACATTGAGCATGGCAGTAGTCATTATTACTAATCAGTGAACCCATGTGTAAACTGGAATTTGACGTTTAATTTTTTTTTTTTTCGGATGATTATTACTATTGTATACATATTGTCACTATTGTGACTCACCTACTTTGTGACTCACCTGCTTTGTTTGCATCAAGCTTGACAAGACGGCAATTTGAGGTCTACCCTGGTCCACTTCCTGTGTCTTGATTCGCTTCAGTTTCCCTTACTGAATCTTCTTGCACTGCAGAAGCTTCTGCAGAGTGCACAAACATGCTGGGGGTGATCCAGCAAATCCACATGTAGTCCTTGTTGTTGGAGTTCTATTTTTAAAGTAAGCGTTCTCCACTTTCAAGATGCCTGTTGTAGTGTTTGACACCTGGGTGCAGTTCTTTGCTGTTTCTCAGGCTGACTTTTGTTGCTGACCTTGCTTGTCCTTATTCTGCTTTGATCCCCGACTGCACATTTCCTGTTTGAGCTGATTCATGGTTCTGGTTACCTCTGACAACAACATCTAGTAACATGCCACACTTATGTTTCTGTTCCATCTGGAACCACCTGGCTTGTTACTATCCTGCTAGCTTATTGACTAAACCTTCTAGTTCACTGTTTCTGTCTTGTCCAGTCGCTGGACTGCTAAACCACCTGCAAGCTATGGTTTGCCCCTGTGGGGTTATTGGCTTGCTGCCCAGGCTCTATAATCCACTGCATAAATTCCTGGGAGGAACCAGACTACCAGAGCACACTGAGAGAAAAATGTAAAATTGTAATTAAGGCAGATAATTGAGCAACATCATGTTTATAATAATTTCTTTAAAATATTCATAGTTGAAACAAGGGATTTATTTAAAATGTAATATTGCCAATGAAACCAGAGCTTTGATAGAATATAATAGCGTCACCTGCACTTAGACCATGAATTTCGATCCTCTATGTAGAGATTCATGAATATCTGCTTTTGTGGGATTGTGGAACACTGTGAAATGGGAAATCTGGGTCTATGGCCTCTAGGGTTGTGAAGACATTCACCATCCAGCTCTGTGTCTTATGAAAGACCTTCTGGTGTTCTAGAAGTTCATGAATTATTCCCCTGACTTTCTTGCTGAAGTGTCAGTGACCCAGCCACTGACTTCACAGAGGGGGTTCTGCCAGTGTTTTGTCTTGAGTTGTTTAAAAGGAGACTGACAGCTGACAAGCGTTCCCGTAGAGCTCCTCGCACTTGTCTCCCCTTGCAAACATATTACAACAGGCGTACCATTTATGCCTGTCAATCTAGTCAGAATATATGAGGGGGATGGAGTGCACAGATTTGGGAGATTCAATGCAGTTAATTCCTTTGTGTTTATATTTGCGTATCAATTAGACCAGCCCATCCGTCAAGATGGCAGCACACACTAGTTTTAGTATGCAAAATCCTTCCTCTTCCTTTTCTATTTGCATGTTAAGGAATTCACACATAACCTGTGTTGATAATTTATGCTCTGTGCCCATAGAGTAGCCAAGTACCAAAAGCACCAAAGAAAAACCACAAGGATCTATATTAGAATGGATTGCGATGTTACTGGTTGATGCTGGCTGCGCCGTTACTCTGCAAAAAACTCACAATCATGACTCTTCAATCCAGCAAGTTTGCTATGGGGCTAGTGTTAAGGTCTTAGTACTTTTGCAGATTACTATGGCAGCTTATCGCTAGCCACTTGTTTTATCATCTGCCCTATTTTATCATCAGAATCAGGCTCGTCAAGTGCCAGTGTTCAGAGGTCATGCTCAAATCAGTATTTTGAAGCAGACACAATAACCTTTATTAGTTCACTAACCCCTCAACTCATTACTAATCAATACTGTGAGAAGACTGCAGTCCTCAAGGTATGAGTCGGGCAGTGCACTGCTATAATTGTAAATGCCGTAAGTACAAGAAAGCATTCTAGACATCTTAGTGATCTGTTCCTTGGGTATGTATATTTTCTCATGTTTAAAGGGCATCAGTGAGGTTAGGAATATGGGAGCTGCCATTGCTGACTTGATTTTTTTAAGTTGGAGATGGCATCTTTATCTTTCCATCACTGCCTACTGATTTACTGATCTAAAAGCATGTACATAAAGTATGAGAAGTCCTGACAACTAATATGCGCAGGTTATTTTCAGGATAGCAAAACACTAGGTAATGAAGAAAGGACAAGAATTACATACTTGATGTGTTCACCTTCTATGTCAGGTTCCTATTATAACCTTTGATGCCTATTTGGTTTTACACCTGACATCAATATTTTTGCACATATAAAAAAATGATTGCGACAGCTTGATTTCTTTCAGTTTTTAGTAGATAGCAGTTAATGTCTGATAGCCATGTAGATGCAGACAGACTGTAATTAGAGTTGATTTTGCTGTAGCGCATAAGAATCCCATATATATATAGTTTGCATGTACTAATAGCCCAAACTGATGAATCTGTGATCACAGTTATGAACAGAAAATAATAGACATTTTATTTGCCCTAAGAGTGAACATTTCTGTTATGCACATATATTACATTAAATATTCATCAATAGTAACATTTCCGATTCGCTGTCCTTCTCAAAACTTTTCTGACCTGCAAAAGCTTGCAAGTAAAAACCACCAACTCCTGACTGACTCTGAAGGTTCTAAGGGAGTTTATTGTAATCAAATACTAATTTTATACACAAGAAAGGTGAAATTGTTTAGTGGAGCAGATGTTTCACCTGAAATCTGCTTGCATCTGTAACTGTTACTGTACATTTAAATTTCTACTTTAATAAATTCATTTGGGAAGTTCATTTTGATTGATAGCACCTTTTAAACACAAATGTAATGCTTTCAAAACTTATTTTACAACCACCCAAAAAAAAAAAAAAAAAAATATTTATATATATATATATATATATATATATATATATATATATATATATTTTTTTTTTTTTTTTTATTTTTTTTTTGGGTGGTTGTAAAATAAGTTTTGAAAGCATTACATTTGTGTTTAAAAGGTGCTATCAATCAAAATGAACTTCCCAAATGAATTTATTAAAGTAGAAATTTAAATGTACAGTAACAGTTACAGATGCAAGCAGATTTCAGGTGAAACATATAGATCTATCTATCTATGTATATATATATATCTATATATATCTATATATAGATATATATATATATATATATATATATATATATATATATATATATATAGATATATAGATATATATATAAACACACAAATATGTATGTACAGTATTTACAGATATACCAGATTCTAATATTCTGTAAAGGTCAGTCCAGTGCAAATCTATAAACTAAAATTGAAGTGTAACAACACTCTATTCTACCTAGCATTGTAGGTATAGACATTTAATGTAAGCACTTACTGCATATTTAGAGGCTATTCAGTTCGCATTGTGCGCTATAGAAGTATTTCATTCATTCATTCATTATGATTTGTGCCTGTAAATTTTGGTGAGTTTACTTGTGAAGCATATCTTTTTTAGGAACAGATTGCATTATTGGTCTTACAACATGCATTTTTAATACAGACAGCAAGCCTAATGCCGCGTACACACGATCGGAATTCTCGTCGGAAAAAGCTCTGATGGTTTTCCCGACGGAATTCCGACGGAATTTGGCTCAAGCTGTCTTGCCTACACACGGTCACATCAAATTCCGATCATTTATAACGCGGTGATGTACAACACGTACGACGTGACTAGAAAAAGGAAGTTCAATAGCCAGTAGCCAATAGCTTCTGTCTCGTAGTTGAATCTGAGCATGCGTGATTTTTGGCATGTCGGAATTGCATACACATGATCGGAATTACCAATAGGTATTTTTTTTGTCGGGAAAATTGAGAACATGCTATCAATTTTTGGCTGGTGGAAATTCGGACAGCTAAATTCCGATGGAGCATACACACGGTCGCATTTTCCAATGAAAAGCTCTCATCGTCTTTTTCTGGCCTGAATTCCGATCGTGTGTACGCGGCATAACACCCACATTATTACCATATGACACATATATGTTTGTTTTCCTACACTGCTTGATTGCAGCAATTTTTGGCCCAAAGTGGAAAAGCAAGCACATTGGATCATCTACATTTTTGCTAATGCAGCATAACTAGAGAATTGTAGTGTGGTCATATTTGCAGTGCAGTGTTGCAGAGGTAGGTAAACCAAAAAAACTTGCTGATCATAATTACAAATTATTTGGTAAGTAATTAAATTGGAACTCCAGGCTACAACTAAGCTTAATGTGTTACTAAACCCACAACAGTAAAATCAGTCTGTATATGCAGTAAAGAATGCTTGTTATACTCACTGTGGAACCTAAGGGGTTAATCCTCCACATTGTGTAAAAAGGCTATTTGATCCTGTCTTCTCTGTTCCTCCTCTTCTTCCACTGTCCCCAACCCATCTTTTTATAGTACAGAGAATAGGGGACAAGCTGCACATTCTCTGTTTGGTTTGTATTGCTGTATTGTGATCAGCACAGGGCCAATCAGCACTGTCCAGACAGAGGGTCAGGGGTCCTGCATTCTCATAGGACAATCGTGGGAGAATGAAAACTGCTCCTAAAAGCTTTAATCAGACACTCATAGAAGTCACAAGACTGCTGTAACTGCTGATGAGAAAATGTATTCAGCAGTTTATATTTACTAAAATAATTGCATTTCCATGTTCTGTGTACTCTGAGAGACCAGATATAGTGAATGCAGGGTCCTGGGTTTAGTAACACTTTAAAGCTGCTCCCACTCACTTCTAATGCCACGTACATATCGTATATTCCGACCATTTGTATGCCCCATCAGACTTTTTCCGTCAAAAATTCAGACAGATTTAAGTCCCATACACACTATCAGATTTTCTGCTGATTTTTCCCTTCAGATTTACCAAAGCCATGTAGTGCAAGGGCCTGCCTGACTGCATACAAATTGAAACTCCTAATGTTTGACCTCATATTATATGGTTTTGGTAAATCTGAAGGAAAAAAACAGCAGAAAATCTGATAGTGTGTATGGGGCTTAAGATAGAGAACATGCTCTGAAGCAAGTACGAGACAGAAGCGCTCGGTCTGGTAAAACTAGTGTTTGTAATGGAGCGCATTCTTTTGTGCTTTATAATGCTAGAATAATGAAGTTGTTTTGCTGCTGAGTTCCGACAAACTTATTTCTTTATTATTTCTCGTGATCTCATGAATAATCTTTTTTTTTTAAAGCCAGATCTCTATAATAATGTTTAGAATTATTTTTTAATAGTCTTTTTTTTTTCATCAAGATTTCAATTTTTTGGGATTATTGAAAAATTATCTCAAACTGAACAGCAGTAAAATGATCTGAAAAGCACGAGTCTGAAAAGCGTGAATCGTCTCTCACCAAATTTCTACTAACACGAGATAAACCAGAGATTAGCAGAAGGAGCCCAAAAGGTGGCTCAGTGGCTATTGAACTTCCTTTTTATAGTGCCGTCGTACGTGTTGTACGCCACCGTGTTCTTGGCGGTCAGAATTTGGTGTGACCATGTGTATGCAAGACAGCTTGAGCAGAATTCCGTCGGAAAAACCTTTTGAGTTTTTTCCGACGGGAAAACCGGTCGTGTGTACAGGGCATAACACCTATACGAACTACCCTGTAAAAACAAGATGCATGTCTTTGCCTATTCTTAGACAATGGATAGTTTCTTGAATATCCTACTGAGTTCAGTGTGGTATACCATATCAATAGAGTTAGAGCACTTAGAAAGTCAAATCAAAGTAGCTTAAATGCAAGTGAATGAATCTCAGAAGCACCTGCCTACATGCATTTTACCTACTGAGACTGATGCCTGTCTGTACTAACTCTTCATTGGTTGGTATTTAGGAGTCTTTCCCTCTTTAATTGAAAATGTCCAATCGTTGCACTTGTGTCCAGTACTTGTGTTTTACACTGTTCTGTAGCTCTGAATGACATTTGGAAAGTATTGAAATTCCTATTAAAGTGGAAGTAAACCCTCCTATTGTTTTCAGCCAAATAAGCTGCCATCTTGGCCTCTGTTTAATGTTCAACTGCCATGAAGCTGCACATGTTATCAGCACTGACACCAGCCATTGGATGATTTGATAGTTGGTTGTGAGCACATCTAATGTGCCAGTTACATTCCTGGCATTTGAAACTGTTAAATCTATGGGTTTACTTCCGCTTTAAGGAGGGATGCCTAAAGCTCTTTTCAGGCCAGAGACCCCCAAACATGTTGCCCAATTATATAAAAAAGAATGCCAAGAATACTTCTCTGAATCCACTGTCATGTGATGTGCTGAATACTGAATCTTCTTTTTTCCTCAGTACAAAGTGAGAGAGCCCTTATTCGGGTGCCTAAATCACTGTCTGGGTGACG
Source organism: Lithobates pipiens (assembly GCF_037356315.1). Taxonomy (NCBI): domain Eukaryota; kingdom Metazoa; phylum Chordata; class Amphibia; order Anura; family Ranidae; genus Lithobates; species Lithobates pipiens. Next base: position 190,328,361 of record NW_027507718.1, on the reverse strand, counting down.
TGGACACTTCTCATTGGCTATCTAGCAGCAGGGTTACCACAGACTCCAGAAGGCTAAAGTAGTGTGATGGCATCGGGACGTTAGGCAGCAACGGGACCAGTTGGCAGCAGACCTGGACTGCAGTAGTGGAACACCGGTCTGCACTATTGGCAGAGGTGCTGTGAAGGGTCACATGATGACAGGGCCAGATCATTAAAAAAAAGATTTTGGGTGCCCCTTTTAAAAACAAAAACAAAATGATGAATGGGTGCGAAGGATGAGTTGGCTTTGATTTTTACTTGGAGATGGGCTTTAAAGTTGCTTTTGAGTTTTCTTCAAGGCTTCTTGTATTGTTGTCTATTTTCAACTACAGCACTGTTTTAACCAAGTAGAAAGTTGTTGAGAACCTTTATAGAGTCACAACAGCTAGGCTTTCTAAAATAAAATGAAGTCATGAAGCAAACAGAATAAACTGTACTCCATATTTTTTTCAAGAAATGAAATCCCTTACAGGCTCCTCTGGGGTTTGACAAGTTAATTTAAGCACTGTCTTGCAGCCACATACAAAACACACCCACACTACCTGTCCCAAAGGCAGTACACATGTCCCAAGCTCTCAAAATATGTACACACTTCTATTTCCCACCAGAGATAACTGTATTAACTTCTTTCATTGTCTCAGCCTGGCATCTATTCAGAAGAGCCCTGGGCAAAACATTTTTATCCTAAGTATACCAATCGCTCTAGAATGAAGTCAACAATTGTTTTTGCAGGTAATTAGGGTAGATTTCTCCTCTACCTGTCAGAGACTCAAAACAGAATCGTAGCGACAGGCCTGACATATCTCTGCTAGCGAAGTAGATTTATCCAACTAGAAGTGCAATGGGTAGAAACCTCAAATTAATTGGTGAGGAAACCCTGCTGTGAAAAAACGTCAACATCCTGCTTTGGGATTTAACATGGGGGACACATAAATTTTGTCAAATTCATGTACGGAAAATCTTACAAGATATTTCAATTAATCCCTATAACAATGGATAGCTGCACACAGGGGAGTAAAATGCATTTCTGAAGAGATTGAGATTGTTCACTTCTCACCTTCACTGAGCAATAAAATAAAACATACAATTAACCCCTCTCTTTGTACGGGTAGAATTGATGAAATATGTATAGAAAGACATGGGTGCTTCTAATATTCATGTAGCATTAATTCCTCAGGGCTGTCTGTATGCAGAAATGAGCTGGCTTATGACAGTGCACTGCTGAGCTCGCATTTGAGTCTCCATTTACAAGTGAGCAATCTCATCTTCTGCTATTCGTAGCAACTTGCGTGGTTTGCATTTTTCAAATTAGAGAAATAGCATGTCTTTTTGTTCCTTGGTAGAAAGCAAAGCTGGTGTTTTCTCATAATATATGACTTTCATTGAAGTAAATGAGCACAATCCAGCCAAACAGAGCAATGAAAGCTTAAACTGTTTTGTACCAAAAATGTATTGTTCATTTTAAGGGATCCCAGGTTATCAATTTATGGCATCGCTTCACAAACTAAAATAAGCGCTAAAAGTAGGCATATATGGTCTAGTCAGTGGAATCCTCAATATTAATCATTTCCTAAGAGCTGGCGAATATTGTAATGTGGACGGTGACTTTGTTACAATATATTTTTATTACAATAAACTAAAGGGAAATTGGTGGGAGAGGGAAAAGAAGATGAGGGGCTTTAGACATTCACAAGTTACTTGTTACATATCAGGGTAAGAATCCGTGGGTTGAAATTACTAAAAGATTAGGGGATGTTCACTTAGCACATAATATGTTAGACAAACATACTCTTTGCTAAATTAAGATAGCACCAAACTTGGTCATTGTAATGCAACCACAGCAAGCATGTTAGATGACTGCCACTGAGGAAGTAATTTGACAATGAAAACCATAGCCACCAGATGTTAGCAAATGTTTTCAAACAGCATATACCTAGTACAGCCTTTCTCAACCTTTTCAACACAGAGGAACCCTTGAAATACTTCTCTGGTCTCGGGGAACCTCTGCTAAAAGTTAGAAATCTACAACTCATGATACATTAGTGTGATGGTCAGTGGGAAGAATGGTCCTTACACTTGTGGTCATTGGGAAGAATTACCTCCTTACAGATAGCTAAAAAGATTAATGGTGTGAGTGGAAACTTATCTGAGAGGCAGAGATTGCCCAATGCTGAAGGAACCCCTAGCAACCTCTGGAGGAACCCTAGGGTTCCACGGAACCCTGGTTGGAAATCACTGACCTAGTAGCTAAATTGACAACATGAGAAATGGTAGGGTAGAGTCCTTCAATTTGGAGCTAAGAGTTTTGAGTCTTGCTGTTAAATGCTGATTATTTTTAGGGATAATAGGCAAACTACTGTAAAAAACATTGGCAGCTGGACACTGCCACCGGGGACCTGTTCCAGTGGAAAAGCATTAAAGCATAATTCCAGCTTTACATCTAAAAAATATGAATTTCCAACACCCTCTCCACTCCTCCGGTCCCTTCAACAAGAAGGTGTTAATGGTAAAGGACTCTCAGAGAATAATGACTATATTTTATGACGGGAAGTCCGCAACTGCTCAAATAACTATTCTTTACAACTGTGGTTCTCAACCTCAGTCCTCAAGTACCCCCAACAGGCAATGTTTGCAGGTTTCCATTTATCTTGCAAAGGTGCTTTAAATCAGATTCAATGGCTTGGTATTTTGGACAGCTATTTTAGCTAAGAGAAATTCCCAAAACATGTTGGGGGTACTTGAGGACTGAGGTTGAGAAACACTTCTTTACAACAGTGGGTAGAAGTATGTATATCTTTATTTATACCATTTTGAATGTTTAAATAGGTTACAACAACAGTAGATCCTTCTAGGATCCCCCCAGCTTAAATGTTTAAATGGGTTACCACAGCAGAAAACCTCCCACCCTCTGCTTTGGTATTAAGTGTTTATTTTACCCCCCCCCCCCCCCCCCCCCACCAACAGTACAGCAGCAACAGCAGCAGAATTTAACCTTACCTGGTCACACACTCCCACGTTGCTCTCTATTGCTTCCTACCTTACCGGTACTGCCAGGCGGGGATCACTTTGCCTAACAGTGCCGCCTGATTCGGTGCTGGGTGCTAGAGAAAGCATTTCAGTGCCTGGCACAGTGTTGCAGCTCTGCAAAGTCAGCAGTTGTAGAACCAGCCCAGGAAATGGGGGGCCCACACAGGAAGCCAGTCGGTTATGGGTTGCGTGTTGAGTGCAGGGCTATAGACATTTCAGTGCATGGAAAACACAGGAGCTCTGCAGTTTCAGAGACTGTGCAATCACCATGTCGGGCACTAACAATAATTAGACAGTCCAGGTAAACACTATATTTTTTTATTCAACCCCGTGGGTTGAACGAGAAAAAACATACAGCTCCAGTTGGAGCCACTGTACTAACCATGCAAGGTTAGTTCAGCGATCTCCCCTGCTGAGCTGTTGTGTTCTGACAGGGGGACACCACCCCCCCACCAGAACACTCCGATCAGTGCTTTCTGCCATTGGCTAAGAGCGCTGATTGGGAGTCCGGTCGGATACTGATTTTCCAGCATGCTCATCTGACAGAAACCAGTCTCCCAACATTCGGCCAGTGTGTAACCTGCAGATCACGTCCTTCTGATTTGCATTTGACCTGCTTCAAGTGGGTTTTGCATTCCCATAGACTTGTATGGGAATGCAATCTCCACTTGAAGTGACCAAAGCCAGCTAACACAGACCCAGAACTTTACTGTAGATCAGGATTTTTCCTATTTTAATGATTATTGAACAACAGCTGAACATCTTTATCATATCGGCATGGGGAGCAGGTATCCCCTCTAGGTGAGAATTACCTAAGCATGGACCACCCCACTGTCGCATCACATGCCACAGGAGGCCATTGCAGCGTTCTCTCCCACATGCGCAGCGGGGACTGTAAAAGAGCATAAAGTCACATCCGGCTCCCACATCCAATATGGTGGCGTCAGGGATCTGAAGAGTAGCAAAGAACTAGCCCTGGTGAAGGCAGAGCTGGACTCCTGGGCTGGAGAGTGTCCTCTTTAAAGAAGCATGGCTAAATAGAGTCTGCGCCTATATATTATCAGATTTTTTTCTGTTTTTTTATCACTTACATTACTTATACTAAGGGAAACTCAGGAAAACTCTAAGACCCCTTTCACACTGGGGCGGGAGTTGACAGTAAAACGCTGCAAGTTTTAGCAGCACTTTACCATCATTTTAGCGAAACTATTCGGTCGTTAGCAGGGTACTTTTAACCCCCACTAGCAGCCGAATAAAGGGTTAAATGCGACCGTGTAGCGCCACTTTCCAGGCAATAATTTCAATAGGCGGGAGTGGTGGTACAACGGGTACAATGCCGCACGACCGTGCAGTTGTCAGTTAAAGCGAAGCAGTGCCGTTTAGCAAAAAAGGGCCTGGTTGGGCAAGGGGTAAATTCTTCCGGGGCTGAGGTGGTTAAGGTAACAACACTGCTGAAGTTGAGGAACCATTCCTGGACCTTGACACCTAGATGCAGGCTGTGCACAGGGCTTCAATTTCTCCAACTTCAAGCCTCACCCCTCCTGACTCTTTGCCCCCAGTCATTGACATTCAAATGCCAGAATCTCCACTGCTCCATTAGGCTTGTGGTACATATTTCTTATTAACCACTTCCTTACTGGGCACTTAAACCCCCTTCCTTGCCCAGACCAATTTTCAGCTTTCAGCGCTGACGCCCTTTGAATGACAATTGCGCGGTCATACAACACTGTACCCAAATGAAATTTTTATTCTTTTTTCCCCACAAATAGAGCTTTCTTTTGGTGGTATTTAATCACAGCTGGGGCTTTTATTTTTTATTAAACAAACAAAAAAAATGGAAAATTTTGAATTCAAAATCATGTTTAATAGTTTGTTATGAAATTTTGCAAACGGGTAATTTTTCTGCTTCATTGATATGCGCTGATGAGGCGGCCCGGTGGGCACTGATAGGCTGCACTGATGGGCACTAATAGACACAGTTAAGGTGGCAATGATAGGCACAGATAAGATGGCACTGATGGGGACAGATAAGTCGGTACTGATGGGCACAGATAAGGCGGCACTGATGGCCACTGATAAGATGGCACTGATAGGCCCTGATGGGTGGCACGGATGGGCTCTGATAGGTACCACTGATAGATGGCACTGATCGGCACTGATAGGTGGCACTGATGGGCACTGGAAGGTGACACAGATGGGCACTGATAGGTGGCACTGATGTGCAGCACTGTTCAGGCACTGATTGTGGGCACTGACAGGTGGCACTGTGGGCACTGGCAGTTGGCGATGGTGAGCACTGGTAGGCGGCACTGTTGCCTACTGCTAGGTGGCACTTGTAGGGGGCCAGGTGGGGACTGAGGAGCTGGCGGCACATTGCAGTGATCGGGACTGATGTCCCTCTCACTGCTGCCGATAATCGCCTTTTTTTTTTTCACCTTGTGCTGTAAGCGCAAGGAGAAAAAATAGCCGATTACCGGCTGCGTTGGCATTACATGATCAGCTGTCATTGGCCGACAGCTGATCACGTGGTAAGGGGTTGGGATCGACCCTTTACTCCGATCTGTGATCCAGTGCGTCTCATAGACTCGCTGATATAGACGGCAATGCAGGTCCACGCTGTAGCCATCATTCGGCTATAGCGTGGATCTCTAGTGGTTACAAAATTATGCTTTATTTTTATATAAGATATATAAAAAACAAAATACGTAATCGGGGTACATTCCACCCTGTACTACGATGCAGCGCATAAATACACTACATTGCAATACAGCTCTAATCACATAACAAATTACATTCACTCAGTGGTATGATGCCTAACATGTTGTGCGGAGCAAAGTTCCCTGAACCATCACATCATGCGTGATGCCTCTTAACCACAAAAGCATTGTGTGGCCCCTTGACTCAGGTGTCATTCACATATCTAAACCAATGGCAAGGAGGTTTTCCTGTGTAATGTGTTGTTCAAGGAATACATATTCTGTATCTGAAAGAGACATGGGGAATCAATAGATGAGTAATTGCCTCTAAACACATATACGTTAAGCTGATAAAAGCACAGTAGGTAATTCATTTTGGCAGGGGAAGTTACTATTATACCATGGTGAGATGGAAACATGAAAAGAGAGAGAATACAAAAAGTAATACGTAAATAACTGAAGAACCAAGCTCACTCCTATTTTACTTAATATAGCCTGGCCCTTGTGAGCAATTGTTTTTTTTTAGATAACGTAGATACGCTCTAGTGATAGTAATGGTGTGGAAAGGGGATGTGAATTGCAGGCAACAGGATTGAGAGAAATATCGTTTCTAGCAGTCCGACTCAGCTCATACGCTGAAACTTGATTTTAAACAATAACTTAGAAATCATTCTTAAATTTTACCACTGGAAAACACGTATGGCATATTTTAATAAAGTATGTTTTAAACTGTGATTAGACCACTGTAAAATATCTTCTTATGAAGAGCATAATAACAACCATTTGTAAATTTAGCCCGGTACTGGGCTACAACAATATGGAAAAAAAAGACATTGCATTTTTTACTTCTCTCCCTCTACTGAGATACTGATGTTATGGGGTACACTTCTCCTCCAGCCAGCAGAGGAAAGCTTGCCATAGACCTTTATGCAGAGCGCTGAGGGTCCTGGGAGTTATAGTTTGAGATGGCAGCCATATAATGCGGCCAATTGGCTCCTTACACTACAGATCTCAATACACACTGTGCTGTAGGAGGAGTGAGAAATGATTTTTATTAAGCTTCATGGGAAAGTTCTTCCTCTTGGTGCTTAGGGAGTTAGAGAGAAAGCAGCTCTGTCTGAATATTCGCCAGCTAGCAGGAGACCACACCAGTGGAGATCCGAGCCTGAGACTCGGAGTAAGATCACCTGGGTAAAATCAGTCTGTATACGCAGTAAAGCATGCTTGTTATACTCACTGTGGAACCTAAGGGGTTAATCCTCTGCATTGTGTAAGATCCCTTTCACACTGAGGTGCTTTTCAGGTGTTTTAGCGCTAAAACTAGCGACTGAAAAGCGCTCCTTATGCCTCCCCAGTGTGAAAGCCCAAGTGCTTTCAAACTGGGGTGGGGCGCTTGCAGGATGGAAAAAAGCGGCATCTTTGGGGTGGTTTGGGAGCAGTGTATACACCGCTACCCCAAAATGCCCTGCCCATTGAAATGCAGCGCCACAACACGGGTGCTTTTAACCCTTTCTTCGGTTGCCAAAAAGCACCGGTAAAACGACAACAAAGTGCCGCTAAAACTAGTGGCACGTTACCGCTAATGCTGGGCGCTTTCAGAGTGAAAGTAGCCTACAAAGGCTGTTCGATCCTGTCTTCTCTGATCATCTTCTTCTTCCACTGATTACAATATATTTCCTGATATTTACAGAGCCGGTGGACAGGCTGCACATGCTCAGTTTGGTGTGTATTGCTAGAGAGGTTTTTTTTTTTCTTGGGAGAGTGCATGTGATCAGCACAGGGCCAGTCATCGCTGTCCAGACAGAGGGTCGGGGTACTGCATTCTCATAGGACAATCATGGGATAATGAAAACGCCTCCTACAAGCTTTAACTGGGGCACTCATAGAAGTCACAAGACTGCTATATACTGCTGATGAAAAAGGGTATTTAGCAAATTATATTTACTAAAATAATTGGATTTCAATGTTCTGCGTACTGTGGAAGACCAGCTATAGTGAATGCAGGGTCCTGGGTTTAGTAACACTTTGATTACTTTGCAGTGTTAAATTTTGTTATTACCATTGTTAATTCCCTTTTATTCCTGCCTAGCTAGTTGCCAACCATGTTGGGTGACATTATGTTAAGTTTGCATTTACTACTTGGTTTAGTGCCTGTTTTCTGTGATATAGCACTACTATTGGGTACTAATTATTACTACTACTTTACTACTTTCAGTGAGTTCCTGTGATATTATATGTTTGTACACATAAGCTGATATGTAAGAGGGACTGAGGTTTTTGGAAAAGGTTGAGGCAAAGAATAGAAAACCCATCCTAATCAGCTGCTTCTATAGGGTAACGCTACATAAATGTGGAAGCAGTCCATATAAATGCAGGAATATGAAGGATGTCTGTGAATTCAATGAAAAAGTCAATAAATGAAGTATTACTTTTTTGTGGACAGAGGGAACAGTCAGTTTGTGTAATTATCACTCATTAATGTGATTCAGAATTAAAAATGTGCTTGGTGCCAGCTTCAAACATACAGTGCTCTAAATGCCATTTTAACCTGACTGAGTCGGGCACGCTTACTGTAAATCAGACAATGCTGTCATTGGTGCAGTCAATTGTTTTATGTTATATAGATACGCAGAGATATCTTTACTTTTAAGGCCAGTTGTCTATTGGGAAAAAAAAAATCTGAAATGTGAACACACTGGGAAGTTGCGAATACTGTGTAATATCAGAGTGTGCAGGTCCCAGACAATTAGAAACGATGTAGCCTACGCATTTCCCGGACAGTTCCGCTTCGTCAGGGCCTTGAAAGTAGCACAGTAGGATATCGCATAAATTCTAATTTATTAATACATTTTTAAATAAAATATTAATAGACAATACATGAGTAACATGATTTGCATGAACTAAAGTTTACAGATAAACAGAAAAGAGGTATGTTAATACATTTATTTTACACAGGTGTATATAAACGTTATGTCATATTTAAACATTTGTTGATACAATCTATATATTATGTTGTAAAACAATATATATAAAGTTACATTACATAGTTATTCATAATACAGCGGTGTCTTCGCATGCAAGGAGTGTTCTAATGAGAATACTCAAATGAAATAAAGGTTACATATAATATGAAAAATGTCTACATATACGGTAGAGGTTGGTTTTTCCATATGTATCAATGTAACTGGTTTTATTCCAAATATATAGTTTTTCAACTCACCCATTGACTGTAAGCGGAAGACACCGGCTCAGAGGGACATAGGTTTGGCCTTTGTGCCTGTGGGGACACTCCACACCACCACGACAAGTGAAATATGATGGGAGCGGAACCCCTATATGCAGAAGGAATCTGATAAACCTTATAAATTGAATATAGAAGGAGCGTGTGAGGGGGAGGAAAGCAGTGAGTTAGAGCGTGAGGAGAAAATGTGAAAGAGGAGGAAAGAAAAGGGGAGGGGAATGGGGGAGAGGGGAGGGGGGAGGGAAATGGAAAAAAGGGGAGGGGGGAAAAGAAAAGTGGGGGGATGGAAAATAGAGAGGGAAAAAGGGAAAGGAAAGGATGATGGGGAAACAAAAAGTGGAGGAGAGGGAAATAAGGAGAAAAGGGATGGGTGGAGGGAAAGGGGAAAGGGAAGAGGAGGGAAGGGGAGAAAACATAAGGAAGGAATGAGGGAACTGGAAGAGGAAAAGGGGGAGGGAAAAGGGGGGAGGGAGGAGGGGGATGGGAGAGATAGGGGGAAAGAAAGGGAAGGGAAAGGGGAGAAGGAGTTGGGGAGGGAGGGGGGGGGGAGAAAGGAAAAGGATGGAAGGACGTGGAAGGAGAAGAGATATGTGTGGGGTGATAAAGATGAAGTGTCAGTGAAACTAAAAATGTTCATAGTTACTTACCTAGAATGTATGCTGTGGTTTATAATTACTTTTATTAAGAGCTCAGAGATACACTCAGTGCCAGCTGGTCCGAAGAGGTAAGATTGGAGGGGATGACAAAATGTGTATATGAGCTTTGGGAGAAGGTCCAAAGACTAAGCCTCAAAGAGGAGATCTAATTAGACAAAAACAAATATAAACCTTAATGAAGGAACTAAAAGAACATGTCAATAGAAAAGGGAGTGGGGAATGAGGTGTCCATACCTGTAATACTTCAAGAAGACGTTCTTCCTCAGCGTCCCTCACATATGAAGAGGTGAGCCTCTGAGGGAAGACTGAAGCAATGTGCTTTTATGGGAGGTGGGGCCGCCATTTTTTTGTACAAAGGGGTGTATGTGTGGGGAGGATCCTTTGGGGTCGCTCCAGTCGCCCAGATCGTGGGAAAACAAACAGTGAACCCAGGGGATCTGGAGGGACAGGGGCAAGCCCATCTATGCACTCTAAGCCGCGGGGGATGCATGCACGAAATTTACATGCAGAAAACCCCCGGTCCATGTCCATCTGCCATGCATTCCTGATGGAAAATGAATGTGGGCGGATTTCTCAACCCGGCTTGCCCTGATAGGTCACCAAGAAAGAGAGGCTGAGCCACGCCAGGCAGTGGGGGACTGGACTGAAGCGACGTGGCATAGAGCCGGCACTGGTAAACAGCCAGCGTCAGCTATGCTGCGTTCCACACAGGGAAGGGGAGGAGACCAGATACCTGGCGGCTCTGAAGCTAACAGGCATTGGTGTCCTCAGCTGTAAAATCCCGATGGGGACGTCTCTGGGGGAGCCTGATTTTACTATTGAATAGGTGTAGTTGTATAGAATTACAGGCATTCAGGAGATCCTACATGTTTTGCCATTTACAAATGAAACTTGAATCTGTTGTCAATGAGATATCCCCAATGCCTGACTACTAAGGTGACACAGGATGGAGCATATTTGGAAAGCAGTGAATGTGACAGCCACCAAATATTCACCACATTTGTGTCTTAAATTACAGGGAAAGGTTAATGACCTGTAAATGTCACATTCACTGCTTTATAAATTTGCCCCTTTGGATTTCAAAGAGCTAGCGTAGACAAACTGCTAAATGCACTGCTGAAACACATGTACTGTATGTTAGCCTTACCTGCTAAGAAAAATCTGTAATTCTTTGTTCCAAAGGAGACAGCCCTTGGCAGATACTACACAAAGTCCTTAACAATTACTTATCTCCACTGCAGTTAAGGCAATACAGAATGGTCAAGCCTGTGGTTGGAGATTGAAAAAACAGCTTATTGATGAGATTATATCCCTGTACTCTTCTCCACTCAAGATACTCAAGTTGTTACATTCCCAGCACTATGCAATACAATAACGTGCGCTTGGTTTGCAGTGCTCTCCTTTCTCCTCCAAGTCTGAATGCTGAAGTAGAGGAGAAAACAGGAGATTAATACAAGGACTGATTAAGATTCTGTTTAAAAAATATATTTTAAATTCTGTATTTAAGACATATTTAATTTAATGGATGAAATTGGATTAACTGCTTAAGCTTGCACTGTAAGTCCACAACATGCCACTCAAGTAAGCTCACTTGCTTTATGTGCCAGAAAAGAGTTTGACTTCTTGTGTTCTGGATAAAAATATAGATAATATCTACAAAAAAAAACTGATTGGCAGGCTCTCTTTGTGGCACATTCCTTTGGTACATCAGAGGGTTTTATTGGAAGTAAAGGGGAAGATATGTATTAAAAGTACACCTGTGTGGCTACTGAACTAGATACATGAATAAAATGTAGGCAACTAGCGGTCTACATGTTCTATGAAATATTTTCACATGTGCCTTGGAAGTCTCGAAAAACCTAATTTTAACAATAGGACTTTTGATTTACTAGTAAAATATGTTTTTTGGAAAAGAGTAAAGAACATTGAATTTTTAGCCTTTAACCATGAGTTATATGCAGCTACTTTTGGGCAACAGGCCAAAAAGGAAAGCTGCAGGGACAACCCCTATATAACCCCTCCCATTCCCAGCTAGCCTATGTTTTGTGTCAAGCAATAGGGAGTCTATTATATAGAGGAAAGGAACCCGTTTCCTATAGTGTACTCCACGAAACAGATTTTAGTGGTAAGTAAAAAATTATATTTTATTGGTTGTACACTACAGGACAGAAGATCTTTAGTCTTTAATCATGGGGTGTCCACAAGCAGTGCAACTGAGGGATGGGTAACCACAAACAAACACAAACAAGTCAAGAAGGGCGCTACAGACTCAGCTTGTAGCACCTTACGCCCAAAACTAGCATCAGAGAAGGCCCGAACATGCACCTGAAGGAACTTAACATATATGTGAACAGAAGCCTAGGTGGTAGCCATGCAAATCTGAGAAGCAGATGCATGATGCAAAAAAGTTTATCAGCACTAACAGAACTGATAGAGTATGCCTAGAGGGAAGAACCTCTTCCTTTAAACTATAGGTTCAAATACCGACTTGTCTACTCTATCTAGCAGTGGTAGAGCAGGAAGCAAACAATGTGCCATATGAAGACAGTGGAGAGAAATTTCTTTGGGAAGTTTCAGGGCAGGGCATAAGAAGAAAAGAACAATGTCCTGTTGAGGTGGAAGGAGGAAGCCACCCTAGGGAGAAATTAGTTTTTAAGCCACTGGATAACCTTGTGTAACTTTAGGGAAATCGGCCACTAAGTCAGAGACCCTCCCCACAGAGGTAATAGCAACAAGGTAGGACACTATGCAAGTGAGGTCAGATGAAGGAATAGGTCCCCAATAGGTTTGAAGGGTAAAGAGGTTTGAAGCCTCTGAAGAGCCAAGAGAACCAGATTAAGGTCCCACTGAGTCACAGGAAATGTACTGGACAATAAATGTGTGCAGAACCCTGTAAAAATGCCTTAAGTAAAGACTGAGAGGCCAACAGTCCCTTAATCTGAACAGCCAAGGCCAAGGTTTGACACTTAATGGTATTAAAAAACAGATTATGATCTAGATCAGGCTGGAGAAAGGACAGGATATGTTCCATTATCTCAAGGAAGAGATTATCTCAAGGAAGATTTTGTCTCTGTGAGAGAGGCAAATTTGAGCAGAAGAATCCTATGCATATGGATGGAGATCTGGTGTATCTGCCAAGCCATTGATGATTTGATATAAGGGGTACAAGCCCTGAACATACAGTCGCTGATTTCTCCACACTGCTGACATGATACAAGGGATGACCCTGGCCTCAACCTCTAGGAAGGGGGGTCTGGGTACGGTTCCCCAAGGCTCAGCCCAGGAGTCAACCAATTTGGAAGCTACAGAAGGAGGAAAGAGATAAGGTTCTCTCAGTAGGGAGAAGAGGTCCATCCCCTTAATACACTAGAAAGAAACTACTGCTGACGGGGGTTATATAATGGATGTCAATGCAGCTTTCTTTTTTGCCATAGTCCAACCAATGTAGCTGCATATAACCCATGGTTAACGACTAAAGATCCTGTGTCATCTACCGTATGACTAAAAATGATAAGTATGACTTATCTTGTTTGTCCAAAAGTGACGTGTGGAAAGGATTGGGCCAGCTGTCTTTACCAGTAGAAGTCAGAATTAGCTTACGAGGATATACTGTATTTTGTAAAACATTGGGTGCTCATGAAGATTCGCAAACCAGTGTGGAAGACTGAAAAACCTTGAACATAAATTAATGTTATGGAAAGCCTAAAATTCTGATGGTTTAAATGGATTTATCTGATTTCCATCAAAGACATAAATGTTAGTTTTAAAAAGAATGCTTCACATCACTCCAGAGAGCAGATGGGATTTTTTTGGGACTTTTACTTTTACAGGACAATATCACACTGGTATACATTTGCAAAGATATTATACATGTTTGATTAATCGGGTCCTATTTTTACCTAGTGCACCTGTTTTGCACCTGACTGTGAATACACAAACACGTTCAGTGAGTATATCTGAGAATGCTGTCAATGTTTCCTCATATAGCTGAAGCTGTTTTCATAAGCAAACTGCCTTGAAACAAGTAGCAAAGATTTATAGACATTTCCAACGTAAACTTGCAAATGAGCAGCAGCTTGCTCTATTTGTACTTGTATGTTAGATAACATGATTGAAGGAATACTGCATCTTTTTTTTCCATTCCAGATTTACTTATCGTAATGCACAATCTGCATTTCCTGGCAGTTTTAGATCTCATGAATAAACGGAATAACATATGCAGCTTTATGACCAGTTTATAGACTGCATGCCAAGCTGTCTGACCTGGCAAATGACATATATGGATTTTATGTTGTATTACATATTGCACATGGTTAGGCAGTGTTTCTACAATAATGTTAACATTTGAAAGGATGCCTAAAGCAAAGCATTTCTAGAGCAGTAGAGCTACTGTGACCTGACAATAAATGTGTTTTCCATATGCTTTAAATGTGTGCTGCCTGAGGTGAGATTTAATCCCTATGTAGCGCCCTCTACTTTTAGGTAGGTGCTTAGTGATGTTTTTTTGACAGTATAGCATATAGAGACAGGTACATTTAGCCAGGGCCCTGCTCTTTACTAGGCCTAGTTGTTTATTTAGGGATGGGAGTGTCAGAGTAGAAGGGGGTGTGGCTGCCTACACTTGGGCTGGTGGAAAGAGAGGATGGGCTGAGACCTGAGTGGCAGGAAACCCATGTGAGAGAATTGACCAATGGTTAATTTCTATGGTCAATGGGCGGTCTCTCATAAAAAGGGGGGGTCACAAGCTCTGGGGAGTCCAGGAGTTCGAGGTCCGGAGGTTCAGGTCCGTAGGCTCGGAAGTTCAGAGATCCCGGAGCCTCTGGGAAGAGGCTTAAGGCCCAGGAGTTCAGAGATTCCAGAACCGGATAGCCAGAGGCGAATCCGGGGAGGCCAAAGTCTGGCCCCTGGAAGAGAAGTCAGCGTGTAGCACTGGAGGAAGACCAGGTGTCCCATGCGGGGATGTGATGGACAGCGTGGAGGAGGAGGAGGAAGTAGGAACTAAGCGGAACTGATACCCACTCCCACTTCCAGTTAGATAGCCGTGGCAATATGAGCAGACATTTGATCTCCCCCTCCATGCCCCACAGCCTCTTGGAACATGTCCCAGGAGACTTCGGATCATGTATGCGGAGTGGGCAGCCAGTTGTGAAGCCGCAAGGAGTCACAGTCAGCTGCCCACAGTTAAGATGCCAGGACTCTAAGACTGGCAAAGAGCCGAGTCGGGTGAGGACATCGCTGGATCCTGGGACTGGTAAGTTTTTTTTTTAAATCAGCAGCTACAGTATTTGTAGGTGCTGACTTTAAAAATGTGTGTACATAATAAGGCGAGAAACGTACCTAAGAAGGCATGTTCATTGGCAAAAATGTATGTTTTTGTTTAGCCAGCTACAACTAGTAAGCTGGTCATACATGATTCCTGCTAAATTGGATAAGATTTGAACCATGGCTTGCCCTGTTGTCATCAACCTGCTCAAGTAATCTCTACACTGACCCTTAATGTAAGGGAACCTTACATCAACCCCCAGTGTAACGGGGGATTTCTACAGTGACCACCAATTTAAGGGGGAATTTACACTGACCTTCAGTGTAAGCAGGGACCCAACAGTAACCACCAATGTAAGGGGGGTATTTATACTGACCACCAATGTGAGGAGGAACCTTACACTGACCACCAATGTAAGGGGGGGGCGTACACTGTCAACAAAAGTAAGGAGCCCCTATCCCAACCACTTACATAACAGGGGATTTTACACAGATAAAATTATACATTGGTCATCAATGTAATAGAAGCATTTACACTGGCCACCAATATAACAGGTGATTCGACACTAACCAGCAATGTAAAGGGAAAGTTTACACTGACCACCTATGTAATGGAGCATTTTACACAGACCAATGTAAGGGGGGGATTTTACACAGACCACCAATATAAGGGAGATTTTACACTGACCATCAATGTAAGGGTAGGTTTACATTAACCACCAATATAACTGAGATGTTTACACTAATCAGCATGTAATATCTCATTTACATTTATGGTCAGGGGATGGTTGAGCTGTGGTTTTACTGACCCCTGCAAAGGCAAATGGGTAGAGTTTTACTTATAGCAACTGTGGCAAAAATTACACCCTCTGTCATGTTTGGCAAGCAGTGCCACCGGCAATAACGTTCCATTACAAGGGAATGAGGGGTTTGCCCCAACTGCCCTGCAACCGTGTGAAATGCAAGTTATGCAGTGCAGTAATGTGACTTTTCTGGGTTAAAACAGGTGGTAAGGAGGTGACATTTTGCTTCCTGGCCACCTGTCAACCACACTCTGAAAATAGTTCCACTGGGGATTAGCTACTCAGAGTGGTGGCAAGGGCTGCCACATGTGTGAACGAGCCCTAACTGAGGCATTTACAGTGCCCACTACTCTCTGCATCCTTAAACACCCCCTTTCAGCCTGCTTTTGCATCCAAAATCCCCCCTCCACTCACCTCTGCACCTCTCAAACCCCATCCCCTCTCTGCTTACTTCTACATGCCCTCTTTGCACCCCACACCCTCCCTGCTTGCCTCTGCACACCTCTTCTTTTGTTCACCTTTGCACTTCAAATGGTTAACCCACTTTACCTCTGCTCACATCTGCTGCAGTGTTATAGAACCCTTTAAATGCTGTACCTGACAGCACATTCATTGGTGACAGTGGCAAGTCTGCTTCTATTTGTTTGCATCCACTTCTTGGGCAGCATTCAGAAGAGGAGATGGTGGGTACTTCTGTGCAGTGTCATTAAATAATAGCACAATACACTCTTGGATCACAGATCCCAGTGTGTGTTGTGTGACAATCTGTCACGGTGCTATTTTTTATAATGACACTTTTAATTATTTTACTGTGTGCCATTATAAAAAAATATATTAGTGGCGGAAGTGGCCACAGTGGCAGAACACCAGGGCCCGATTGCAAGTGTGGCCTTTGCGACCCTAGTCATTCGGGCCTGGATTAAGAGCATCATGGGCCTGGTGCTGAGGATTTTGGTGGACCCTGGTTTATGAAGTCCCTTCTCCTGAATGTTACATTAACATATGCAATGTATACTAGCACATTGTGATATTACCTTGCACCACTTACCTCTTTAAGTTTCAAATTACCATTGTAGCACAACTTTTTTTTTAACCATATCTAATACGACAAATTATCCTACTACTATATTTCAGCTTTAAAATGAAATATTTTGCATTAATTGGGAGACCATCTGAATATTTTACGGCGTATATTACTGCCAGAAAGGAATTTGCACAAAGAAGCATAATCCTTGAGTCAATGATACAAAATTGAATCCAGATTATTTTTTAATCTAATCAATGATCTATTCATAGCAAGTGTTTATTTCCTTTGTTCGTTTTCATTCAGCTGTATTCTTTTTTGTTCTGAAATGTATACGCTTCCATTACTATAAAGCGAATTGGATCTTTTCCAACAGAAAAGATGTTTTTTAATCTGCTAGCTTTTGTCTGACCATGAAAATCCTGTCTACAGAGAAATTACTGCGAAGGAGAAATGAAACTGAATATCTGACTTTTCTCATTCTTTTCCTTAGGTTCCATCATGGTGACTACACTGTGGATGTGAGCATCAATGATTACCTGGATATTTACTGCCCCCATTATGAAATTCCTCTCCCAGCAGACAGGATGGAGCGTTACATACTTTATATGGTAAATTATGATGGCCATGCCTCATGTGACCATCGGCAGAAGGGGTTCAAACGATGGGAATGCAATCGTCCAGATTCCCCTAATGGACCACTGAAGTTTTCTGAAAAATTCCAGCTGTTTACGCCATTCTCTCTGGGGTTTGAGTTTCGTCCTGGACATGAATATTATTATATTTGTAAGTACCAAGCAAGCCTACATATTTATAAGCTCCATCCACCACTCATTTTATTATATACAATTTTTTTGTACGTATCAGACCCTTCAATGAGCAAGATTAAACAAACATGTTCAAATGTTGTGTTGTTCAAAGATCATATAAAAAAGAGATGTTCAAAGATAATATAAAATAATTTATGTTATCTGATTAGTCTAAATAACAAAAAAAAAAAAAAAGTGCAACTCTGAACTTCTATATGTTAATAATTGCAACCATAATAATTTAAAACATATAATGCAAATATACTATGGACGGGTGAGTAATAATTATGACTGATGCCAATAATCTGTGTATCCCAGGGCCATCCTCCTACTGGGATCACCACAGGTAAGAGTGTTTATTTTGCATCAAGTGGACTTTCTGTTACATCAAGATTAATTGCAGATTGTTGTGTGTATGGTCAATTGATATTTTTGTATATTTGTACATTTACCGTATGTGTTGAAATGTTCACCTTTTTTTAGTGAATTCATAGCACATTGAGATTGGCCACTGATTGTTAAATGTGTGGTTGATTGGCATCATTTTGTGTACATGGAATATATTTGTACATTGTGATATGACACTTTTCATAATTATTTCTCACCCGCACATAGTATATTTTCACTGTATGTTTTAAATTATTATGTTTGCAATCTATTATTATTATATAGAAGTTTAGCGCCATATTTTTTAAATATTTACATTTATTTTTTATTTATTTTTTTAGATTTATTTGGTATTAGTTTTATATGCTAGCCACTTTATAATATAGACCTATTATAGATCCAAGCACAGATTCACTTTTGATATATTTATCTGGTGAGTCTACAGATTTTCCGAGATGTTCTATATTTGTGATGCTCCTTATTCTTATTTATATTTGAAAGTATATGCAGTAACATATTACATTGCTAAAAAGGCCTGATATGGTGGGCTTGCTAGATTGATCATCACAAATCAGACAAATAATATATAGAGTAAAAAGGATGCTAGTGTATTCTTGTACAGTATTAACAAATAAATTCCCACAACAGTTCAGGCTCCATCTCTAATCACACCTGTTATGCAAAGTAATGACAAAAACACTACATGCATTCAGGGAATTGATGAATGTGAGAGCCAGTACTGAGGCTATGTTCTCTCAAATATAAATACACTTTAAAAGAAAGTCAATTCATCCATTTTTCAAATTCCTCTGATGTAACCAAACCCTCAGATACATTCCTAACTTGATCTAACAGCATCCAGCGATCTGAGTCTTCAATGTCTTGCCTACACATTAGTGCTCCATTAACATCTATACGCAGGAAATGATTGGACACAAAGTTTATGCAGTTGTAAACCACAGGTACGGCCAGAACAAGTGCCACCAGAACAGGTATCCCCACTAAAGGAAGTGTGAAAGTTTTCCTATCACTTTCTTTCCCAAAGACAGTGTCCACCAACCAAAATAGAAAGAGTAAATCACAGAAAGCCAAAAAAAAGACCTTCCACATTCTATCCAGAATATGTTGAAGTTTTGACTGTAGATATACTTTAAAGCAGGGATCTCCAAACTACGACCCTCCAGCTGTTGCAGAACTACACGTCCCATGATACATTGTAAAACGTTGACATTCACAGACATGACAAGGCATGATGGGAATTGTAGTTGAACAACTGGAGGGCCATAGTTTGGCAACCCCTGCATTAAAGTGTAACTGCATTTTTGTTGAGAGAAAACAATCCCCTCTGGTTGTTGTAGTCTTTAACAAGGGTTGCAGATGCCTACCATCTTCTGTTCTGAAGAAATATCTGTTTGTTTCACTAAATCCTTTCCAAACTGCAGTGTTAATTTTGTAGACAAAAATATTTTTGTCAACATAATTAACACTTTTAAGTTGACTAAAATGCAACAAAAACAAAAAAAAATCAGATGACTAAAATACAGCTAAAACTAAAGTGGCATTTTAGTCAAAAGACTATGACTAAAACTTCATCTAAATTTGATGTCAATATAACACTGGATTACCACCTAAGAATAAGTAGGGTGCATCTACTAAGCCGCTGAAAGAAAAAAAAAAAGAAAGAAAAAGGCTTTTCTTATTTTCTCTTCCTTAATATTTAATGTTGGTAATATATTCAGGTAATATATGCCATGGCATTACAGCCAATAGAGTTTACAGTTTTTTGGGGGTTTTCTTATATTTTAATGTTGTACTTCTGTTTGTCAAAAGCATTGGCTAAATATGTGTCTGTTGTGCATGTTCAAACCTTAATACCATAAATAATATCGTGCTGTTGGATTTTTCCGCCAGGAGTATACAATGAGTTTGGCAGTTATTGAGAAATGCCTAAATAATGCATTACCATTTAACTAAACATTTAACTAAACTCATTTGATTTTAGTAGACTAAAATGTACTGGAGAGTTTATTCATTTGAAATGTAGACTTTAGTCTACTAAAATCCGACTAAAACGAAAACAATTCAGATGACTAAAATACGACAAACTAAAATGGCATTTAAGTAAAAAACTATGACTAAAACGAAATCTAAATTTGACATCAAAATTAACAACACACTACCACCTAAGAATAAGTAGCGGGCATCTACTAAGCTGATGAAAGAAATAAAATAAGTAAAAGGCCTTTCTTATTTTTTTTCTTAAAATTTAATCTTGGTAATATATTAAGGTAATATGTGCAATGGTATTACAGCCAATAGACTTTACAGTTTTTTGTGTTTATATATATATATATATATTCATATTTGAAAAAAATATATTCATATTTGAAAAAAAAAGATATATATAATTTTATTTTATTTTTTCAAACATGATTTTTTATTGAGGAGTTTTAAAATTTACAAAACAAAAGAAAAATGTCATTACATATGGAATTACGCAGAGAAATTACAAATATCCATTATATCGTTCAATATATCATATAACTCCGTAGCAATACATCCCAATTCTAACACAAACTGCTTGTAGTGATAGCTGTTTTTTTTTTTATATTTAAAAGTTGCACTTCTTTTGGTCAAAAGGCAATATTTTTGTTTGTTTAGGAAACTTGGTGAGGAAATCTACAGTGTCTGCATCTCATTAGAAGTAATTGTCTCTTCAGGAGTGTCTCACCAAAACTAAAATTCCTATTACAGGAGATGGCTAAAATGTGACTTGTGTCTTAGTGCAGACTTCTGAGAAAATGAGCGAGTCAATTGCACAAGCAGGAAATGGCGATACACTGTTATGCCACCAGGTTGTCATTTTGCATTGACATTTTTTTACAGCAAATTACAGAGCCTGACGATCGAATTGGAATGGTTATTTTTAATAACATTAAATTGGAAAACGGCTTGTGTAGCAATTGCCTCTACCCATTGCAGGCAGTTTAATGGGGTTCCCATTTCACTAATTAAATTCGGTGGACTCCTGTAGGGGATGTCATGACCACCCACTAGTAAAGTCAAGGATTGTGTCTTATTCTATTAATATCATTGTCTTTAAGCCCCCGTGCTTAAATCGTACTACTTCAGTGCGATTTCAAAGCTGCACATCATTGCGATTTGCACTGCCGATTTCATTGCGGCTTCATTTAACAGAAGTCTGTGCAAGTCGCAATGAAATTAGTATAAAGCAGTGCAGGAACCTTTTTCAAAATTGCTACGACATGAGTCACAGTGATATGAACAGTCCCATTGCTGGCAGTGGGGTGTGACTTGCCACTGCAATTTGGAACTGTCAAATTGCATGAAAAGTTGCAATGGTGTGAACGAGAGCTTAATCTTTTCAGATGATGTATTCATAGACTTTCTCCTAATGTGGCTTTTTCCCAACAAAGTAAGTGATAGATAAAGCTTTGCAGTGATATTGCATAGTGTTGATGGTGATGCAAAACTAGTGTAATAATATGTTAAGAACTTTTGTATTGGAACAAGGGTCCTATTGTTACATGCACAAAAATGCAGAGGATTGAATGCCGTGTATGCATTTAAAATAAATATATAGATATTTCTAAAGCGAGAAAATCCTGGTAAGGTAATGTATATACTTCAGCACAAATCCCATCTTCATGCAGGTTTTATCAAGGCAAAGTGAACATATTTCTTTTCATTCTCTGCCTCTGCGTAGCTAAATGGATTAGCCATTTTCTCTATTTCACATTATAATGCACATGCATTGAGAGAAGCCGTGTATATTAGCCCTTAGTTTGTTCACACAAGCTCTTCTGAATATTTTGCTTACTCTGTGATAGTGTTCTGGTTATTTCAGCAGCACATCACAGATAAGTCATGAGTAATGAATCAAAAATGTCCCATATGTCCAAATAATGAGCAACTTAGTCAATCATCGCTTCAAAGTGATATTTCAAGTATAAGATAATTGTGGAGAATGCAGTATTTTAGGGTCAGTAATTCAGGCCATTGTTTTTGGGCTATTACAGCTGTATCTCCTGTGCTCTTCTAGTGCTGCTAGAACTTGTATAACATGTTAAAAGAGCCCCCTTAGCACATAGAACATTTACAGTAATTGATACAAAAAGATGGAAGATGAAATTGAAAAGTTGCATTTTCTGTCTTAGTTAGCAACATGTAGAGTCAATAGAGAAGACCCACCACAATACAGAGTGTTTCAGAAAATTCCAGTGGGTTCAAGTATTTCAGATTAATTACCAGCCAGGCATGGCAAATTTGCATGCTCTGCTCCACTTTAACTGTAGTAATACATTACAATCCAGTTCCAGTTTTTGGGATTACCTACCCCTTCTCAATTCCTACAAGCACTACTCATCCTCTCCACAATCTAGCATTGCTCTCTTTGTCCTTATACACTGCCATACACCGGTTCTCTTCTAGGTTAGTAGATGCCTAGCTTCATTAAACAATCTTCCTTTGGGCCCATCATGGACACATGCTCTTGGGTACAATATTGTATGCCTTTTTATACACCCCTCAATGGGGGTGAAGGAAAGACTGCAAAACTGTGACTTTATATGTGCCACTTAAAGGGATGTAACAACATAAGAATATCAAAATATAGAAACAATTGTTTTTATTAAAGATTTATAATTGTATAAAAACCATAGTATCAAGGTACATAAATGCCAACTTTGGTAATGCATATTAAAGAATTGTAAGATGGCATAACACAATACTGTCAGGTCACCTGAGTCCAGGTGACAGATGCATGCCGTTGGGGTCAGGAGTGCCCCGCTAAGGTAGTGGACCTTACGGCTGACTGCTGTGGATGGGGCTCTGGGTGGTTCAGGAAAGCAGGTCCTCTGGAGCACCGACATGGATCACACTGTGAGCTAGAGCATGTGTTCAGCAGGTGTTCATCAGAGCCTCTAGTGGTGAGGATGGACTGCGCTGCAACTGTTTCCAGGCCATGGCTGCCAGCTCGCGCTCACGGTAGGCTACTGGAGGATAGAGAGGAAGCAGCAGTCCAGGACAACAAGGGATAGTCAGGAGATAAGCAACTAGCAGACAAGGATAGACAGAGAACTTGCCAAAAGTGAGGGTATCAAGCAGGCAGGGATAGTCAAAGAACAAGCCAAGGATGGTAAACAGAATCAGACATAGCGCACACAGCAAGACAAACACAGGAAGCAAAACACACAATATTGATCAGCAAGGCAGGTTTGGACAGCATGGTGTTACATAGTGTATCCTGTAGAGGCTAGGGTGGAGCCATGCTGATGGAAGATTACTTAACCATGCAGGTGTGAGAGTGCAGGCCCTAAGGCTGATACACAGACCAGAGGTAAGTAGACAGACAGGGCATGAAAGTCTTACTACAGATTAATGACAAATACATTTCACATGATAGGAAGAAAACTGGTGCAATGGATCAGTATCCCCTTGGGTGTGCCATCATGTCAGCTTGGGCTTTCCTGACAAAAGCGCCATTCATTGCCACATTAGGGACCTCCCTGCCACCACCTCTTGATTATATTGGAAGAACCTTTTCATGTGAACTCAGGAAAAAGTTAGGTCAATAGCAGCCATACATTTTATTTAAACATACTGTACATTGACAGAAGATCTTTTGATCCAAATGACATTTCAGTCCACCAAATCTCCAAAGGATTTTTGTCGCTCAAACAATTCTGTCTGGGTTGGGAATGTACAATATTATAGTTTTGTTGGTTTCAGGGACGTTATACAGTGCCAACAGGAAAAATAAGGTGTGGCATGTGCTGTAATACCGCAACCAATAACACTTAATTTCTATTTCTGTTACAAGATAAAACTATTAAAAAGAACACCGGGAGCCTTTTCTAATTTCTTATACTCACATTAATGTCTGTATACAATATATACTGTACAGTATGTAATTATGTTCTTGTCACAGAAACAGTGGTCAGTGTAAATGGTTACTGGAAGGACTCAAAATGCTCCCTTTTTAATATTTCTTAGAACTTCCTGCAAGTGTCCTTCTTCCAGTCTAAGTACTGCTGTACAGAGGATTGCAGAATGCTTATATCACACATTTTAGTACTTGTACTAATTGCATTTAAAAAAAACTGAAATCTATTTTGTAAACATATAACTGTATTAATAAGTGTCTTTCTTAATTGTACATTACAAAACATTTGATTAGGCAGCTACCTTCGGATAAATGAATACTGGCGAGCAAACATGTTAAGTACAGCCCAGCATAACACCTCCCGCTCCCAACAAGTCATAGTTTTTTTCCAGTGAGTAGGGATGAGCCGAGCCCCCCCGGTTCAGTTCCCAGCAGAACATGAGAACAGGCAAAAAACATTTTTTGAACATGCGAACACTGTTAAAGTCTGTGGGACACAAACATGAAAAATCAAAAGTGATAATTTTAAAGGCTTATATGCAAGTTATTGTCATAAAAAGTGTTTGGGGACCCGGGTCCTGCCCCAGGGGACATGTATAAATGCAAAAAAAAACGTTTTAAAAACGTCTGTTTTTTGGGAGCAGTGATTTTAATAATGCTTAAAGTGAAACAATAAAAGTGAAATATTCCTTTAAATCATTCCCGTGTTTAGAACAGTCCGAGAGCAAAATTACATTTCTAAAGAAAAAAAAGTAATTTAAAAGTACTCGTGGCTATAATGAATTGTCGGTCCAATACACATAAAAGTCATTGAAAAAAATGGCATGGGAAAAATGTGTGGGGGTCCTACCAAATTCCATACCAGGCCCTTCAGGTCTGGTATGGATATTAAGGGGAACCCTGTGCAAAATTTTTTTTAAAAATGGCGTGGGGTTCCCCTCAAAATCCATACCAGACCCTTATCCTAGCACGCAACCTGGCAGGCCACAGGAAAAGAGGGGGGGGGGCAAGAGAGAGCGCCACCACTCCTGAATCTTAACAGGCCACATGCCCTCAACATGGGGAGGGTGCTTTGGGGTAGTGACCCCTCCTCCTCTGACGCTACGGGAACGCCATCATGTGGCTCTGCCCTCTTTTCCTGCAGCCTGCCTGGTTGCGTGTTCGGATAAGGGTTTGTTATGGATTTTTGGGGGGACCCCAGCCATTTGTTTTTTAATTTTGGCGTGGGGTTCCCCTTAAAATCCATACCTTCAGTTCTGGTATGGATTTTAAGGGGGACTCCCACGCCATTTATTTTTTTACATTTTGGCGTGCGGTTCCCCTGTGGGGGAATCCCATGCCGTTTTTTTCTATTACTTATATGTCTATTGCCGGGACCAACAATTCATTATAACAGTGAGTACTTTTAAATGACTTTTTTTCTTTTAGAAATTTCATTTTGCTCTCGGACTGTTCTAAATACGGGAAACCTGCACAAATTTACGGGCATACTATAGACACCCCCCAGGTATGAAATTTAAAGACATATTTCACTTTTATTGTTTCACTTTAAGCATTATAAAAATCACTGCTTCTGAAAAAACTGCAGTTTTTAAAACTTTTTTTGCATTGATACTTGTCCCCTGGGGCAGGACCCAGGTCCCTAAACACTTTTTATGGCAATACCATGCATATAAGCCTTTAAAATTAGCACTTTTGATTTCTTCCATAGACTTTTAAAGGGTGTTTCATGGCTTTCGAATTTGCCGCGAACACCCCAGATTATTCGCTGAACAGGCGAGCACCCGATGCTCGAGTCAAATTTACGTTCGACTCGAACATTGGGCTCATTCCTACTAGTGAGGTGCATTTCCTGACAATATGGATGGCCCTGTTTTGAATCCGGCCATTTCTTGCCTTAACAAAAAGCCCTACGGTCCTTGAGGATGTTAAAGGACCCTCTGGAAAAACAGTTTAGACCTATCCTTTAGGCCTTGTTTTTTCTGGTGGGCCTTGCTATGCAGCCTGTTGTTGTCACCATATTTGTCTGTCAGACCTTAACTGTCTAGTTCAAGTGCATGACCTGAGACTCTTGGTTGATTATAATGAATTCTAATGAATCAGTGCATCATATACAGAGGATCCTTTGATTCAAGTGTTGGTTGGTGAATCCAGGGCCAGGACAAGGGGTGGGCGGGAGGTGCGGCTACCCTGGGTGCAACAGTTTACTGTAGGGATGGGGGAGCCTTTGTTCTGGTACAAGGCTGACAGAAATAGTGACAGCAGCAGTGAGCTTGACAAGCAAGTGACTGTTAGGTGTAGGATTCCCTAAACTTGGACATTGTGAATGGGGGGGGGGCGCAGTTTGGCATCTTTAATCTGGGTGCTGGATGACCTTGTCCTGGCACTGGATGGATCTTCCCTGCAAAAAGCTTCTTGTGCAGATGCCTCCAGTCTGGTCTGAAGTAGCATTTGACCTGAAGTGCAATCAGAGTTCAAATCTCATCCCTAACCATTCTTTTTCAGGGACTGTTTACATCTTTTTTTCCCTAGAGCCCCTAATACAGTGTTAAAAGTTTCCAACCATATACCATTACCACAAACCATTAGAACTGACATATGATTCAATCAAAAAAGGCTTATACATCTTGCGGTGGGAACAGCTGGCGTTTCAAGGGAGGTATTGGATACAAAAATGTTTATATTAAACTGGAAAACCCCTTTAAGCATCAGCAAGCACATTTTAGCTAGAAAAAAAAGCTATTGTCTGTTAAAAGTGAACTGAATTCAAGCTCATTGAATCATAAATCCAATTACATACGGTTAAGGTCTCTCTAGACTATTAGCACATTGTTCACGAGAAAAGGAGCCACTTAGCTATTCTGACAAATAGCATATTGTTCTAGTGAGTTTTTCACTCAAATGAGATAGGTATAATGTAAACAGGTTTTAGCAAATTATTGTGGAAATTGAATCCCGATTTGGACAATGCTGTTGTCTGTATTTATTTTGCTTGAACTATTATATTTTGTTCTCCACCTTTAAAGTAAATCTGTACTAAGAAAAACAAGCTGCATTGACTTTCCTTTTGACATTAGCAGGAAACATACACAATATTGGTATAATGTTCAGCACTAAACCATCTGATGAAAAAGATTAAAGTCTAAAGTGTAAAAGGCATGCATCTGCATACCGATACACGAAGGTGCAACCATGTGAATGGTGAGTGGATTGAAAGTTCTGGGGGATGAACCCCTAAAAATTTGTCTCCAAAAAAGTCTCTAAATGAAGGTTGTAAAGGGAGTGAGGCTGCTTCAGGCGTGGGCTGGGGAACCTGATCACTGTAAACAAAAGGAAAGCAAAAGGAGGAGAGAGAAGCGCCATGCCAATCCTTTAAACAGCTTAGGAATTTAATCAGTATATAAGTATAAAACAACACTAAAAACTTGCGTGAAAAATGTTGAAGCACTTGCAGAGTGCTAGAGCGGGTGGGAGCTTCCACGTGCAGTGTCACAGGAGCGCAGGAGGACCGTCGGGAAGTCTCTATTGAGGGATCCACGAGCGCCATGTGTTAGCCGCAGCTGGAGCCTCGATAAGCCTCATGTAGACGTCAGCTGTGTGTCTCTGAGTGGGAGTAGTCCAGGGCTGTCAAACTGGGGAGCCGCTCACACACTGTCTATCCAATCATGATGCATTTTGAAGGCAAGGCCTCGCCTTCTTCATTGGCTGATGAAGGCCTGGCCTTACCTTCTTCATTAGCCGATGAAGACGGTGAGGCCGTGCCTTCGAAACACGTTCTGATTGCGTGTGGGTGGCGTGTGGGTGGCTCCCCAGTTTGACAGCCCAGGACCACTCCCACCCAGAGACACACAGCCGATGTCTCCATGAAGCTTATCGAGGCTCCAGCTTCGGCTAACACACGGGGCTTGTGGATTCCTCAATAGAGACATCCAGGTGGTCCTGCGCTCCTGTGACACTGCACGTGTCCCACCCACTCTAGCACTCTTCAAGTGGTTCAACATTTTTTACGCACGTTTTTTGTGTTGTTTTATACTTATATACTGATTATAAATTCCTAAGCTGTTTAAAGGATTGGCTTGGCGCTTCTCTCTCCTCCCATTGACTTTTCTTTTGCCATTCTAGTTGTCTGGCTGATATGTTGTTCCAAAGGCTTTCACTAGCTGCATGCTAGGCTCTGGTCAGTCATTCTGAAAGTACTGAAGCCAGAGACAGAGTATTTAACATTTTTAGAACAAGTTCAGTAATGTTAGCCTCTCTATTTATGTTAGTACAGTTTTTTCTTTTTAAAGCCAATGTACGCCCTCACACAAAAATCTAGCTTTGTTTTTTTTAAGTCATTATAAACATTCTTAAATCTACAACTTTCATTAACCCTTTTAAACATCCATTTGCTGATCTTCCCTGTAAAGAATGAACCTGGAAGTGATCACTTCTGCTTACTTTCGGGTTCAAAGCTGTCAAACTCTAGCCTCCCTGGCTGGGGAAGAAAATGATCGAGAATAATCTGTGCTCAGTCAGCTTCAAAAAAGTGCAGATATGACATTAGGGGTCTAACGGACCCCTGATGCCTCCCTAAAAAGAACTTGTCACCTGCACTATGGAGTCAATCAAAAATTCAGTTTGCCAATGTCTCAACATTTGTGCAAGAATAACGAATAATACCCATAATATTTGTAATATCCGTGTAATAGTTTCCTTGTCTCTTGCCGTGTAAATGTAACATTTCCTAACATTTGGTCCTGAGAAATAATAGCTATAAGAACATTTGACAATGAAACGTAACATTCACCAACAGAGAAAATAGCCTAACACCCTAACAATGTATGCTAAGTGCTTTTCACCAGCAAGGAAAATAATATGACAGAGACTACTACCCTATGTACAGTCTATGGAGAATCTTGTGAGAATGATCCTCCAGCTGCAATGTGAAGCAAAGCATTTAGCAGTGGTATTGTTACTAGTAAATGTGACAGCTTCCACCTCATTGTTAGGAAGCCAGAACCTGCCAGCGTCCTAACTACCAGTGACTCCTTATCTGGCATATTCAACTGCCTCAGTACATTTCCTCTCTCGTCCAGAGCGGTGAAGCTCGGTTGTATTGCTGCTTGCTAAAGCTCTGCTAAATGAGAGCACAATTTTTAATCCAATAAAGCCGTGAGTTTACAACATACTACACTATGGATACTCCTCTTTTTTACATGAAATAAATGGGGGACAATAATTGCTGAAGTAAGAAGGTCCCAGGAAAAGCACCAAATAGCAACACAGGGGCTTACACTGTGAAGGCGCAACTACCCTTAAAGGGGCAGGATATCTGGTGAGTGCAAAACCATCACCTGCACGGAAAAGCGCACTTCTCTCAGCACATGAAGAATTAACTACGGCACTTGTCACTTTCACTGAAATAACAGCATTTTGTGCACAAAACACTTTTGCACGTTTATGAACTATATAATAACCGTTAAAGCAATTCAGATACTTTTTTTTTTACAACTTATATATTTATGTCTAAATTGGTTTTATATAATAATACTTGCTTCAGATATTTACGTTATGTGTAAATACTATATATATATATATATATATATATATTTTTTTTTTTTTTTTTTTTTTTTTTTTTCAGAGGGTCTAACATGTCTAAAAGATTTATAGGGTTTATGGATTTTTTTTTACACCTTGTGGTTGATTGCATGATTTGCAAATTGTCTAAACTGGTTATTTTGGTTATGAGGATTAATTTTTAGGTTCATATAATTGTACCACTATTTTTATCACTATCTGACAATCACTATCAAAGAAAGAGGCGTTGTTTATTAAGGGATTTTTATTAATCCTCAAGCACTATAATTTGCTTTGATTACTCAAAACTTTTTTTGGCATAGCAACTCTTTACTTTCATTTTTTAAATTTTTCAGCACAGAGGGTCTAACACACGTTATACTTACAACATAAAATTAGGTTTTATTTATGAGACACATATATACAAAAAGTAGTAGGTAATTCTTTGAAGTCTACTTATACCACCTTAGCCCTTGTACACATGGTCAGACATTGCGACAACAAAATCCGTCGGATTTTGTCCGAAACTGGTGTTACACACAGTCGGACAAAGTTGTCAGAAAATCCGGTAGTTTGGAACGTGATGACATTCATTCGTTACGATGGGACTACGTTCAGTCTAGTAGCCAATAGCTTTGGTCTCGTAATTTGATCTGGGCATGCGTGGCACTTTGTCCGATCGGAATTCTCTACAAACATCAAGTCGGAAAATTTTATATCCAGCTCTCAAACTTTGTTGGTCGGACATTCCGATGGAGCCCACACACGGTCGGATTATCCGACAACATGGTCCGATCGGACATTTTCCGTCGGAATTTCCGACCATGTGTACAAGGGCTAAGGGGTTATAAACAACCCAGTCCACTTATACCCGCCAGAGGGTCCAACACAGTACCGTGGTGTAAGATAAATTAATTGGTCATATTTATTTATTTTACCTATTTTACCATTTGTATATTCTATTTTTCATCTCATTATTAATATAAAGCACCATGATTAGTATAATTTTTCTTAGCAAACTAGAGGGTAGCACCATTCCTACTTTCTTTTCTCCTTCCTTATATTCAACTGTCAGCCAGGGATCCCAACTGACAGGTGGAAGTAAACAAACAACAAGGATAGTTTAAAAAAAATGGCAATGGATCCCCACCAAATTCCATACTACACCCTTCGAGTCTGGTGTGGATTTTAAGGGGGAACCTCAACACAAAAAAAAATAAAAAGATGAGGTCCCCTTCAAAATCTATACCAGATCCTTATCCTAGCATGCAGCCTGGGTTGCCAGGAAAGGGGGGACCAGCCTTCCCCCCCCCCCCTCAACCATATTAGGCCACATGCCCTCAACTTGAGAGAGTACCTTCACAGGACCAAGTAAAAGGATTGAGCCGGCAACTCTGTAGTCTATATAGCGATTTTAATGGTTAGTCACAAAAAGTGACAAGCAAACCAGCTGACACGTTTACAGCCTTAGTCGTAGCATCTTGAATATAAAAATGTGTATGTATATAAACCTTGTGAGCTGCCAAAAACGAAAAACTCAAAAAACAAAAAGTATTAAAAAACCACAAAGAAAATAAATAAATAAAAAATACTATAAAATATACTATAAAATAGCTGCCAGCACTCACCACTTTCTCAAAATATGACAATGTGAACATATATACCCAATGTGCGGCACTAAAAATGTTTGCAATATACTAAAACATTAAAAAAATTATACTATGAAATAAATAATAAGATAATTAAGTAAATTATCTCTAATTAAAGTGCAGGTGCTTATAAGCAGATAAAAAAGGTGCAAGTGCTCAGTGTGAGTTATGCACAGTCCTCAAAAATGATAAGCAAGAAAAAAGGTGAAACAAATGGTGTCGTCATGCAATGTGCACTCTCCCCCTTCAGGTGTGCCCTCACCTTAAGGGCTTTAAAAACAAGCCTGTAGTGAATGGTAACAGCTTAGATGCTCGACATCCATATAGTGGTTGGTTAATGGTAAATGCAGATCCCATATTCACTCCACCTCCTGGTAAGAATGCTGATGAATAAAGCCACAACTTCCGTCTGGTATTTTCAAAGATCACCTCATATGCATACAGGAAATAATAGAGGCATGCAATAGTGTAATTCCGTTTAAAAAAATTTTAATGGCAACTAAAAACGCATCACATTTTACTCACATTACATATGTTTAAAAACTGCAATAAGCTGTGCTGGTGTGAAGGGATGAAATGGTCACCTGTACTCTGGTCTGCAGTCCTGGCGTACAGCATTTGTTCTGTCCTATTTTCTCCACAGCACTTCCTAGTTCCTTGTGCATCAGTCAGCCAAACTCCTCCTACCGGTTTCGTCACACCTCGTGACTTCCTCTGGGAGATATGATTGACTGATGCAAATTTCATGCTATTTATAGTGACGGTAGCCACCATTTTGTCGTAGCCCACGATCACAGGTTCATTATTCACAGTTAGTTCATTACTGCTGATCAAGCTACAATGTGCATATGCACACTGCTCAATCTCATATTGGGCTCACATTTACTTCTTCTAGATTATACACACCATCCTTATAACAATCAATTTATAACAAAGTAGAATCAGTACAAAAAACAGGGCTTCGTGATCCCATGTGGATACATATACATATATAGTAAAATTATACCTAGTAGTGAAGACTAAAATAACATTAAACAGATACCTATGAGGAAATACTTTGTGCAAAGTAATCATGGAGCCGTGACAACCAAAAGTTGAAAGCTTAGTGATGTCACGGACACCATGTCTGACATGAAAAAAGAAAACCGCTTTTTTTTCCTTTATTTTATTTATTTATTTATTTATTTATTATGTTATTTTAGTCTTCAGCAGTCTTCAGTAGCTTGATCAGCAGTAATGAACTGTTATTAATGAACCCGTGATTGTGGGCTACGACAAAAAGGACCCCCTGGCAAAGCGTCATGCCCCATGTTGATGACAAGGGCTTCTTCCCAACAACCGTGGCTCGGTGGTTGTGGGCGGGGGGGCTTTTCGGAATCAGAATCTAATATATATAAGGGGACCCCAGATACTAGCTGCCCCTGCTCATTCACAAAAAAAGAAGTCAATGCCAAATAAACAAACACATTTTAACAAGTCCTTTAATTAAAAACAAAAAAGTTCAACAATGTAAATCCACCGTCAATCATGTTTTCCAGTGATACTGATCTACATCATTCATAATGCTGGGGTTCCTGTGATGTCATGTTAATATATGGTTAATTACGTCACATGGAGAAACAGCCCCTTTATCTATTTTGTGGTGTTCGGGACTGGGAGATGATGCCTAATATGGTTTAGGATCGGGGAGCCCACACTCCATCCCCCTTTCTTGGCCACCCAGGCTGCATACTCGGATAATGGTCTGGTTTGGATTTGGTGCCCCCTTAAAATCTATGTCAAAGGGTCTGGTATAGAATATGGAGAGACCCCCTGCCCTTTTTTTTTCATAGGATCCCCCTTAAAATTCATAATAGACCCAAATGGCCTGGTTTATAAACAGACCGCTATGCTATCAGGTAGGAAGCTCATCAGCCCCTTCATTATAGCAATGAAGTTAAAGTGATTGTAAAGGATCACCTTGTAAAACAAGATATTTAAAGTAAAAATGAAAGGCAAAACATAAAACATTTGTGTATAGATATAAAAATACAATATAAATACCTTTTTCCCCTTTTTTTATAAGTGATCATATTCCCTCTGTTCTGAGCTGCATAAGAGCTGGGGGAGGAAAAATAGTAGCATCCTGAGCTTCCCAGTGAATGACTGTGCTGCGGGGGCATGTCAGAACAGGTCTGATCATTGGAGGAGAGCAGGGTGAGTTCCCAGCATAACTAGAGAACGGGCCACCGTGTGTTCTCCTTCTTAGTGCGGTCAGTATCTAATAGGAAAGCAAAGTGACTATCAGGAACACCAGGAATTTCACATAAAGGAAGCAATACAAAGAGAACAGGAGATATTCTCATACAAGTACATGGTACAGTACAAACGCTTTAAGTAAAAAAAAGAAAAAAATTTAAATAAAAAAACATGCATACTGGAGTGAAAGCAATACGTCTATTGCCATAATTCACTGGTAACTCTAAACTGATGAGGTGTAAATGGCTTTTGAAGAGCCGCCTATGGACAATTTTGAGTGCTGTTGTTTCACAGGCATGCACAGTTTTAAGGCTTTACATGTTTGGAATCGATTTACCCAATGCAATATCATCTTTTATATTTTACCAAAAATGTGGGATTATATTGTGTGCATTAAAACTGATTTCAATGTATTTTTTATTTTATTTTTTACTCAAAATATGGGTTTGACAAACAATTGCTCATATATAGTATGAAAACATTGTAACCACCACCATTTTATTGTACAGGGTCTCTGCTTTTAGAAAATGTCAAATGTTTTCAGGATTTTAAAGTAAAATATGCAGTTCAGCATGTGCATGAAAATTAACACGTAAAAAATAAATAAAAAAAACCTCTGCCAGTAAAAGAACTAAAATAAGATTTTATTTTAGTTCTTTTACTGGCAGAGTTTTTTTTATTTATTTATTGGTAATCCTGTGCTCGTTAAGATATTTACTGTTATTGAGTACCAATACCTGTCTCTGTCAGCTGCTTTGAAAAGTCACAGTGTTTTGCCCTTCTGAACCATGATGTGTTCTTTTTGTGCTACTGTCTGCAATTTTGCGCCCCACACAGTTAATTCCCAGAGCTCTGGCCATGACACCTCATGTGTAACTTTTACTGCACATGTGCTGCATCTCCTCCTACATTTCTACCAGAACTACTGCTACCGCACTTCTCTGCGACAAGCCAAAGTCTCCCTGCTTCCTTACAATGTTACCTAGAGAGGGGTTTTCTTTGACCATATCAGACTTTATGGCTAAAATCACTTTCTTGATAGCTCTCCACGGAACTCAGGGAGCTTAAGTATCCTTTTTTCTCATTCTCCTATAGAGGCTACCTCCGTATGCTCTGCTGGAAGAGGCGTGTAACCTATCCTGCTTGGATGAGTTTGCACCTGAGGAATCTTAGTTAGATGGCAGTGCTCCTAGCCTTAGGGATGCCATTCCAGCCCTTATTGACGAAGCATGCACATGCCTAGAGCTGGAGCAGCCTGCGTCTGAATTTTCTAAAGTTACCAGTCTGAGCTCTATCAACCTTCAGACTGCCAAAACTTCAAATATCCCTAGTACACTCACTACTGAAACCTGTTTTGTATAGTGACTGGCAGTGGCGGCTGGTGGTAATTTTTTTTTGGGGGGGGGCGGCAAACAGTAACACTCCCCCGGCCAGTCGGGTGGGTCTGGTGCACTTATCCCATCTAGGGTGGGCAGCGCTTCTCCCGAGCTTCACCAGTGGCTGCCCTTGCTCGGCGGAGGTAACGGCTCAAAGCCTAGTTGAACAAGCTGAAGTTAGAAGCTGATTGACAACCATGCACAGCTGCAGATTTTGTACTCTGCAGTTTTAGTTAATCGACTTCTGAGACTTGGACACTGGAAAATCTTCTACCTTGGAAGCTAAGAAGAGTTCCTTTCATTTCTGTGAGACCTCTAGATCCAAAGCCAAGCTTGAAACATACTGTAGTTCCACCACAAGGTTGGATCCCAAAATCTCCAAGCCTGTGAGATGTCCTCTGCGAAATGAGGAGAAGCCCACACTTCTCATAGTGGGTGGGGGGTGCCTGTTAGCCTTTGCTTCCACTTGGCTCAAACGTATCTCGGATGCATGGACACATCTCTTATGGACAACACAGAGCCAGCCATTGCACAGAGAAGGCAAATGTGGCATGTTTTTTATTTAAAAAATGTTTTTTAACAATTGCCTTTAGAATCACTTTAATTAGGTTCATCACTGAAGCTTTTAGGTTTTAGAACAAGGTTCCACCTTTTCGTGTCAGGGCCACTCCGCTAGATACGTGGGTACCTCTTGGGCCTTTTGGCATCAGGTATCTGTTTCTTAGATTTGCTAGGCTGGTATTCTGTTTGGATGTTTGCTAAGTTTTATGAGATGGATGTTCAGACCTCTTCTGATGCCATCAGATGCAAGGTGCTTTAGGCTTCTTAGCTTTGTGTTTGCTGTGTTGCTTGCAACCAATTTGGACTGCTAGACATCTCTCTATCATCCCAGAATGAACTGTATGTCTCCTAATGCAACGCTCGGCAACCAGTGGTCCCTGGACCACTGATGGTCTACAAGAAAATGTTGGTGGTCCCTAGAGGTTCTGCCACAACTCAACATTGTGGTGGATGTATCCACCAATTGTTGTTTCCAGTGTTGTTCTCAATGCATGCTGAGCAGTGCAGAGATCAGGAGGTAAAGAAAGAGGGGACTTCTGATGGCAGACTGGGAGGGAGCACGGAGCTTGAGCACATAGCTGGATAAGGAAGTGAGATTCAATTATGCGTTTGTGTAAGGCAGCAATGTGATGCAGAGTGCGAGGTTCAAAATTGTGAGTTTAGTGGTCCAAAAGGTTGGAGACCACTGCCCTAATAAACAATAAAGAAAACAGGATTTTTGTACTTATTGTAAAATCTTTTTCTTGAAGTTGACTAGGGACATAAGTCCCATCCCTCTGGCTGTATGATCCGCTCCACTAATGCTTTTCCACAAAACTCGAACATGATGGGGTAGAAGTTTTGCTAGTGTCCAATCTCCTGAAGCTAGCAGTATAACTCTCTTGTCTTAGAATTAACCCCACTAGGTCATTTAATAGACTCAAATAAAATAATTTTACAGATAACAAGTGTAAACCAATATTTTTCAGTAAGGATTTACATCTTTTAAAATATTGCTTCTACCTTTTTAGAATTTACATAATTATATAATTTACAAAGTTAACATCTAGATCAGAATTAGAGGTGTTTATCCTACTTTAGAGTCTAGTTTTTAGCCAAAAGTGGATGTATCTTTGATAATATTTCTGGTGACTGTGACTATAGGTGTACTTTTGGCTGTTAAATTCCTAATCACAGTTTATAGTGGAATTCTGATTTAAACTTGTATTTATATTTAATAATATGAATTTATTTATATAAACCAAGTAGGGCTGGAGAAGAGCATCTCTCAAGTTTTATTGCTGTCTAGGTCCCTGCTGGGGAGATTTGTCCTCCTATTTGGTGACCACACAGGAATTGAAGGGAGTCATTGCAACCGGGAGACAGACGGTAATAAAAATCTGTCAGAGGTTTTACTGACATACTTTCATTGATTTCTGTGCCCTTAGTGTGGAGATTCCTGTTTCTCTGACTGTAAGTGAGTGAAAATATTCCTAACAGACACAGCAGTAAAACCTTGACAGATGTCCTAATCCTTCTCTACTCCAAAACTAAAAAAGAATACATTTTAGATTAATTCTATCTTAAATTGCTGGCAAATAATAAATTACATTAAAAGATGACTTTCAGATTTACATTTAATTAACTAAAAACAGCAGGGATTGTGTAGCCACCATTTACACATATTCTAAGAGTTACAGTGCCTTGAAAAAGTATTCATACCCCTTGACATTTTCCACATTTTGTCATGTTACAACCAAAAACCTAAATGTATATTATTGGGAATTTATGTGATAGACCTACACAAAGTGGCACACAATTGTGAAGTGGAAGGAAAATGATAAATAGTTTTCAACATTTTTTACAAATAAATATGTGAAAAGTGTGGTGTGCATTTGTGTTCAGCCCCCTTTACTCTGATACCCCTAACTAAAATCTAGTGGAACCAATTGCCTTCAGAAGTCATCTAATTAGTAAATATAGTACACCTGTGTGTAATTTAATCTCAGTATAAATACGGCTGTTCTGTGAAGCCCTTAGAGGTTTGTTAGAGAACCTTAGTGAACACACAGCATCATGAAGGCCAAGGAACACACCAGACAGGTCAGGGATAAAGCTGTGCAGAAGTTTAAAGCAGGGTTAGGTTATAAAAATAATAAAATCTCAAGCACAACTGCAAACCTACCAAGACATGGCCACCCACTTACACTGACAGGCCGGGAAAGGAGAGCAGTCACCAGAGAAGCAGTTAAGAGGTCCATGGTAACTCTAGAGGAGCTGCAGAGATCCACAGCTCAGGTGGGAGACTCTGTCCACAGGACAACTATTTAGGGATGCACCGATAATGATACTAGATACAAAGCATTTGCATGAGTATTTGTACTTGTGCAAATGCTCCGATGCTTGAACCGATAGCTGGGCAATCAAGGGTGATCACTGCGGCACCCTGCAGCTTTCAGTTGCTTTATTGAAATCTATACAGGGAGATCGGTGCTTGTAACTCCCCCCACCACCGCACCGATCACCCCTGACTGTCCCCTGTGTCCTTCTTCGTGTCCACCTCTGTGTGTTCCGCTGATCCCTCTCTCTGTGCTCCTCTGGTCCTCCTCCAGTCCCCCTCTGTGTCGTCCATGCTCCTCCAGTCCCCCTCCATGTCCTCTGTGCTCCTCCGGTCCCCCTTCATGTCTTCCATGCTCCTCTGGTCCCGCTCCATGTCCTTCGAGCTCCTCCAGTCCCGCTCCATGTCCTCTGTGCTCCTCCGGTCTCCCTCTGTCCTCCTCCGGTCCCCCTGTCCCAGATCTGTCAGGATGGAGAGTGGAGGAAGGAGCCAGTAAATATGTTTTTTCCCGCTCCTTCCTTTTCTGACTCTCAGAAAAGGAAGGAGTACTCAGAGTACTGACTCTGTCCATTCATAACTGAGCAGCATAAACCCTGTTTATGCTGTCTCGGTTTATGAATGTAGAGGAGCTGCTGTCTCCTGTCCATTCATTTTCAGTGCAGCTGAAGCTACAGAGAATGGGAATGGGGAATCCGTTTCTCTGTCTCAAAGGGGGGGGGGTGTCAGGGGTCTGTTTAGACCTCTGATATCTCACCAAAGCCCTCCAACAGGGCTGATTATAAAAAATAAAATAAATAATAATAATAATAAAAAAATTTAATAAATATTTCAAAGGTAAAATTGTAATAAAAAAAAAAACACTGACATTTTCCACTCCCCAGCAAAATAAAAATAAATTACACAATCCACTGTCACACTTGAAAAAAGTATTGGTACTTGTACTAGGTCTTAATAAAGTGGTATCGGTGCAACCCTACTATTAGTCGTACACTCCACAAATCTGACCTTTATGAAACAGTGGCAAGAAGAAAGCCATTGTTGAAAGAAAGCCATAAGAAGTCCCGTTTGCAAGAAGCCATGTGGGAGACACAGCAAACATGTGGAAGAAGGTGCTCTGGTCAGATGAGACCAAAATTGAACTTAAAAGCAAAATACCTAAAAGAAAAATGCTATGTGTGGCGGAAAACTAACATTGCACATCACCCTGGACACACCATCCCCACTGTGAAACATGGTGGTGGCAGCATCATGTTGTGGGGATGCTTTTCTTTAGCAGGGACAGGGGAGCTGGTCAGAGTTGATGGGAAGATGGATGGAGTCAAATGCAGGGCAATCTCAGAAGAAAACTTGTTAGAATCTGCAAAATACTTGAGACTGGGGTGGAGGATCACCTTCCAGCAGGACAACGACCCTAAACATACAGCCAGGGCTACAATGGAATGGTTTAGATCAAAGTATATTAATTTGTTAGAATGGCCCAGTCAAAGTCCAGAACTAAATCTAATTGAATATCTGTGGCAAGACTTTAAAATTGCTGTTTACAGAAGCTCTTCATCCAATCTGACAGAGCTTGAACTATTTTGCAAAGAAGAATGGGCAAAAATGTCACTCTCTAGATGTGCAAAGCTGGCAGAGACATGTAATTGCAGCAAAAGGTGGTTCTACAAAGTATTGGGGAGCTGAATACAAATGCTTTTTTTTATGATTTTCCTTCCAGTATCTCACAAAAGTGAGTACACCCCTCACATTTTTGGAAATATTTTATTATACCTTTTCATGTGACAACACTGATGCAGTCCTAGTTCATTACATTCCCACCACTATGCTTGACTGTAGACACACTTGTCTTTGTACTCCTCACCTGGTTGCCGCCACACACGCTTGACACTTGACATCTGAACTAAATAAATTTATCTTGGTCTCATCAGACCAAAGGACATGGTTCCAGTAATCCTTTGGTCGACCATGACAAGGCCTGTTCGGAGTGGAAGCTGTCCTCTATTGTCTTGGCCACCATGCTGCAGCTCAGTTTCAAGGTCTTGGCAATCTTCTTATAGACTAGGCCATCTTTATGTAGAGCAACAATTCTTTTTTTTTTACAGATCCTCAGAGAGTTCTCTGCCATGAGGTGCCATTTTGAACTTCCAGTGACCAGTATGAGAGAGTGAAAGCGATCAGACCAAATTTAACACACCTGCTTCCCATTCACACCTGAGACCATGTAACACTAACAAGTCACATGACACCGGGGAGGGAAAATGGCTAATTGGGCCCAATTTGGACATTTTCACTTAGGGGTCTACTCACTCTTGTAGCTAGTGGTTTAGACATTAATGGCTGTATGTTAAGTTATTTTGAGGAAACAGCAAATTTACTCTGTTATACAAGCTGTACACTCACTACTTTACATTGTAGCAAAGTGTGTCAGTGTTGTCACATGAAAATATATAATAACATTTACAAAAATGTGATCGGTGTACTCACTTTTGTGAGATACTGTATGTGCCACTTTGTGTTGACCTATCACATAAAGTCCCAATAAAATACAAAGACCCCTTTCACACTGGGGCGTTTTTCAGGCATTTTTTAGGCGCTTTAGCATTGAAAAAGCGCCTGTAAAGCGCCTGAAAGAAGCCTCATCTGCAATCCCAATATGAAAGCCTAAGTGCTTTTACACTGAGACCCCTTTCACACTGTGGTATTTTTCAGGCACTTTAGTGTTAAAATAAGCGCCTGTAAAGCGCCTGAAAGAAGCTGCAACTGCAATCCCATTGTAAAAGCCCAAGTGCTTTCACTCTGAGGCGCTGCGCTGGCAGGGCGTCAAAGAAGTCCTGCAAGCAGCTTCTTTGCAGCGCTTTTGGAGCGGTGAATACACCGCTCCTAAAACGCCCCTTCCCGCTTTTTTTTAATGCTAAAGCGCCTGAAAAATGCCCCAGTGTGAAAGGGGTCTTATGTGTTTGGTTGTAACATGGCAGAATGTGGGAAATTTCAAGGGGTATAAATATTTTTTCAAGGCACTGTATGTGAGTAAACTACTCAATTAAAGTGACCCTTCAGACAAGACTCCACTTTTTTTTTTCTGGTGTTCTTGGCTCCTCCTCTTCTCCACTTCCTATGGTAGCACACCTGCAGGCTCACCCCTGAGCAAGGCTGTGTGCATCCATAGACACACACTGTGTGGCTCGTCCCTGCCCCACCCCCCCACCTCCTCACAAGATTTGATTGACAGCGGCAGAAGCCAATGGCTCCCACTGCTGCCTCTGTACCAGGTGAGAGCGGGAACAGAGAACCAGCACTGTGGCAAATGGGTACAGCATTGAATCGATACAGGACTTCGATAATTATTTAAAAGTGTAGTTTAAAAGAGAGAAGTATGGGACTTTTTTTTTTTTTTTTTTAGATTCATACTTACCTAGGTGGATGCAGCATCTGTCCTCTGCCAGCTCTAAGGCTGACACCACCGATTGCTCGGTTCTCAGAGCTCCCTGGACTATCAGTCACCACTGTCTGCTATGCCCCCCTGCACTCACTGGAGGGCCTGGCTGTGGAGGGGATAGGAGTGGCCAGGTCAGCGGCTTGTTGAGAGGCTGATCCGGATGCTGTACCAGGCATGTGGGTGGATCCCTACCATATGGTTGCAATCTTTCTCTTTGCCCAGAACCGTCCCCCTGTGACATCAGCCGACAGCGGGCTTCAGCC
The DNA here is from genome assembly GCF_037356315.1 of Lithobates pipiens. Lineage (NCBI taxonomy): Eukaryota > Metazoa > Chordata > Amphibia > Anura > Ranidae > Lithobates > Lithobates pipiens. The sequence goes on along the minus strand of NW_027507718.1, from coordinate 190,287,132 downwards.
TGCTGTCTGCAGAAAATGGGTGACAGGAGTGCAGGACAAACTGCACTCTTGTGATCCACAGGAGAAGTACAGCCAAATGAGATTTGGCTGTACTTCTCCTTTAAGAAGGTGAGTTGACAATAGCACTTCTGGGAATTTTTTTTTTTTTTACCCTAATGCATAGAATGCATTAAGGTAAGAAATGTTTTTCCTTTATAAGCACTTTCATTTAAAATGACCTTTCCTTTTCAATTTGTAGCATTGTAATTTTCTTTAAAATTCAATGCAATATCGAAAACCTGGAGGTGTTTTGTTTACAGTTGGTGTACAGAACATCTCCAAAAATGTAATTTCCTGCCTGTGTGATTGGCTCACTGAATTTCCCAGAAATCTGCACTAAGATACAAATCTGAGGTTTAATCATGTTTAAAGGGATGCAGACATTGTAGACACCTCATTAGAACACAGAAAGTGCATCAGCTGATTAATAATGGTCCGGACCCTCCCATTCAGAGTCAGTATGTGATCAGTCTGGTGAAACTAAAAGGCAGCAACAAAAGGCAGGAATTTTGAAAACCCTGCAATGTTCATTGATCACACAGAGGGGGTTGTTTTGTTTTTTCCCTCAATAAAATTGTATAAACGTTTTAAGCTATAATACCCCGTACTTGATAAATACATTTTATAAAGGAGTATATAGTTTATAAAGTTGAAAACACTCTTGTTATGTGCTTACCTGTGCCCATGTAGTTTGCATCTTGCTCTGTTCATTTCTGGCTTTACAGTAGGTTTGTTTATAAAGTTTATTAAACCCAGTGGGAATTGCCATATGAATACAGAGTAATAAGATACGGTAGGTCATAGTAACCAAGAGTTCTTGTTTGCCATAGCCTTTTCGCTGATATCCCAGTGTGACATTTTTCTATCATTCTGTGACTTCAGTCGTCAAATAGTTTGTTTCTAGGCAGAACTGATCAGTATTAATGTCATATTAGTAATCTGGAGACAACAAAAATTGATTGCCTGCATGTGCACCCCAGGTCTCGTTAGGAGGCCTTACTATTTGTATGATAGTAAAAGATTACAGACATTTCACTTATGAATTAGAAAGCTGCTTGACAATAGTTAAAATTCAGATCAGGCAGATAAAAGCAGAAAGTCGGCCTGGTTTGTAGAAGTGTATTTAGTAGACATAAAAGGGACTAAATAGCACTTCATTCAGTTGCTGAATAAACCCTACAGGCATATTGAAAATGCCTAAAATCATGGGGTACAGTAGATGTTTGTGAATGCAGATTCTGTTTTAATTGGCTAAATGTTTTTGATATGAGCTCTCCTTCTCTACCATCCTTTTATTTTTTGATGATATTAACCACTTATAGACCGGACCATTTTGCTGGTCAAAGACCAGACCACTTTTTGCGATTCGGCACTGCGTCGCTTTAACTGACAATTGCGCGGTCGTGCGACGTGGCTCCCAAACAAAATTGACGTCCTTTTTTTCTCACAAATAGAGCTTTCTTTTGGTGGTATTTGATCACCCCTGCGGTTTTTATTTTTTGCGCTACAAACAAAAATAGAGCGACAATTTTGAAAAAAACACATTATTTTTTACTTTTTGTTATAATAAATATCCCCCAAAAATATATATAAAAAACATTTTTTTCCCTCAGTTTAGGCCGATACGTATTCTTCTACATATTTTTGGTAAAAAAAAAATCGCAATAAGTGATTATTGATTGGTTTACGCAAAAGTTATAGCGTTTACAAATAGGGATAGTTTTATAGCATTTTTATAAATAATTTTTTTTTTTTTTTTTTTTACTAGTATTTTTATTGTGACTGCGACATTGTGGGGGACCCATCGGACATTTTTGACACATTTTTGGGACCATTGTCATTTATACAGTAATCACTGCTATATAAATGCAGTGATTCCTGTGTAAATGACACTGGCAGTGAAGGGGTTAACCAGTGGGTGGCAGTGTAGGGGTTAAGTGTTCCTAGGGGCGTGTTACTAACTGTGGGGGGGTTGGGCTTTCATTTAGTGAACACTGATCTCTGCTCCAATCACATGGAGCAGAGATCAGCGTCACTAGTTGCTAGGCAGAATGGAGAAATGCTGTTTACACGGCATTTCCTCCATTCAGCCGTCCCATGAGACGATCGCGGGGATGCCTGCGGCGATCGAGTCCGCGGGTCCCGCGACCGGACTCACGGGGGTCCCGACCAGCGCGGGAGCGCGCCGGCGGTGGTGCGCTCCCGATGGCAGGGCGGCATTGAATATTGGACGTACCTGTACGCCAATATGCCTGCTCGTGCCATTCTGTCGACGTACATCGTCGTGCGCTGGTCGGGAACCGGTTAAGCAGGGTAGGGTTATACTGCCACCTACAGCAGAAATAAACACTGGGTTCGATATTATTATTATACACGATTTATATAGCGCCAACAGTTTTCACAGCGCTTTACAATGTAGAGGGGGGACAGGAGGGCCCTGCTCGTGGAGCTTACTTTCTAAAGGGAGGGGGAGGTTATACAGAAGATAATAGCTGCGGGGGATGGTCTGATGGGGGTGGCTCGGATACAGTTCTTAGGTGTGTGTGTGTGGGATAGGCTTCCCTGAATAAATGAGTTTTTAGGGATCTCCTAAAGGTGGGCAGGGTAGGAGATGACCGGACATACCGGGGCAGGGAGTTCCAGAGGATGGGAGGGGCTCTAGAGAAGTCCTAGAGGCAAGCACTAAAGGTCAGCTCCTTTAAGGCTATAACCCCTCCTTCTTCATGTCTTACAGTTACACTGTGTGTCCTCAGGAGAATGGGTATCTCCTTCCTCTCTGCTGGATTTTCTGTTGGAATTTGAAGAATTTGTACTATCAACTCTTGCTGGTAGATTTATGCAAGGTCTTTAAAAAAAATAGTAAATCTCCAGTCACAAGCATTAGTAGATTCATGCAGAAACTGAAAATCCTGGAAGTCTCTCTAGTCTGCCAAAGAGTGCACGATTTCCCAGTTTTTCTATACTGATGTTCTTTGTGTGACAGCCCTGCATTGCTTGGGATGTTTGGGGATCATTTGTTGAGTGTCGGGATCAGGGCTGTGGCTATTATTCTGACCTCTCAATTTCATGAGTATGTGCAGCTGCATTTTTTTGTGCTGGGAATTCAAACCATATATGTGTTGCTGTCTCATCATTGAGCACTCCATTTATATTGTCTAATCAGGCTTGGAACTGCTTTTGGACCATAGGGAAATTGGTCTTCCCTCCTCTTTAATTTTGCTTTGGGCTGTGTATTTGTGGGGTATTCATCTGTCATTACTTCATTGGATCCCCTAAATTTTCAAATTGTGCTTGCTAACAATGGCAGAGATCTGTTGGAAGAACTGAAAGGGGTTTCTCTAATACAGTTACTAAAAAGTCCAAACAGAGGAGATCATATTCTAGACATATTACTGAGAAGTGGGGATCGATTGTCTCATGTTGAGTTGGGAGAAAATGTTGGTTCTAGTGATTGCGGATGTCTTTGGTTTGATATTAGAACAAAAACTGAAAAATGATATACATGTGCTTGAGATTTTGCGAAAGGATGCATTTTGGTGAAATTGGTGATATTCTAACAAAAAAAATAATTAACTATTAAACTCTACCATCCTGGAGGCAACTAGATTTATATGTCAGGCACATTAGTAAGAGTAGATGGAAGGAAAAAACAATACGGTTCACTACAAAGGTAAGCAGGATAGTGAAGCAAAAATATCAGCATATAATATAGTCATTGTCTATCAGGGCTCCACAGAACCCTAGGGTTCTTCCTCAGATTGCTAGGTGTTCCTTGAGCTGTGCCCAACTGCCCTCCCATCTACTGCAGCATGCATAGTTAAAGGTCCAAAACCACTTGGCAGAGCCAGGAACATGACACCACTTTTTTTTTTTGTTCTCTATAAGGGAAGACACAGAAGGCATGACAATTGTGGGGTTTCCGTGGGGTAAAAAGGTTAAGGAAAGCTAATATAGTAGATAGTATAGTATGAAAGCAGACAAAAGGAGGCCAAACATGTTATCCGTGCTGCTAAAGCACAGTGCGAGTAAGGAAATGACTAAATCCATTAAGAAAGGATACAAACGTTTTATTTAGGTATATCTGTGGCAGGAAGAAAATATATTATGAGATCACAAAATAAATACTGGGTACAACACTATGCTGAGGGAGACCTAGATGTAGCAAACCAGTTAACCGCTCCAGTACAGTGCTGTTAGCTGTTGGCTGTCTTTAACCAGTTCGGCTCCATGCCAATTTTTTTTATTTTTTTCGCATACATGTAAGAATCTTAATTTTTGGCAACAAAATTTATTAAACCCCCAGATTATATTTTCTGAAAGCAGAGGCCCTGTAAAATAAAAGGGTAGTTGCAAATTTTTGCAAACAGAAGTGACATCACTTCTGATTTCATTGTTTGCAAGTGAGATTAAGAGCCCTTTCATACCGAGGGCGTTTTGCAGGCGCTATAGCGTTAGAAATAGCACCTGCAATCCGCCCTCAAACTGCTGCACCATTGTCTCCAGTGTGAAAGCCCGAGGGCTTTCACACCGGAGCGGTGCGCTTTCAGGACGTCAGGAAAAGTCCTGCCAGAAGCTTCTTTGGAGCGGTGAAGGAGCGTTGTGTTTACCGCTCCTCCACTGCTGCTCCCCATTGAAATCAATGGGGCAGGGCAGGTATACCACCGGCAAAACGCCGCTATTGCAGCATATTTTAACCCTTTCTCGCCCGCTAGCGGTCGAAATGCGCCGCAAATCCGATGGTAAAACGGCACTAAAAATAGCAGCAGACAGTGTGAATGCCGTCTGAGACATGGATTTGCCTCAGTCTCACTGCAGTCTCCCCCAGCCAGTGTATGTGTTGCAGTACAGCCTAGGAACCACGGGAGGAGGGGGCCCACCAGCGGGGGGGGGGGAGGCACAGCGCTGCAGGCTGTGTAAAAGTGATCGGCAGCTATGGTGCTGCTGCATCACTTTCACTTTAAAGCCAGTCACCGGCTGAACAAATCTCACACAGGCTGATGGCTGCTGCTGTTGCTATCAGCTTGTGATTAAGGGTTCACTCTTTGGATGTACATAGTACAAGGCTTGATCTAGGTCAGTACCAGGGTCAAGTAAGCGCAGAAGGTCATGGTCAGTATATTTTGGGCAGGATTTAAAATAAAAAATAAAAGGCATTTTTTAAATTGGTATCAGTGTCAGTTTCATAAGTTCATAATAGGTAAGGTTGAATAAAGACAATAGTCCATCCAGTTCAACCTGTGTAGATATATGTTTGTCAATGTTGATAATCATCTCCCATCTCCCTATATATTGTGTTCACTAAGATGATCGTCCAAAAGTCTTTTAAAAATATCAATACTCCCCGATGCCACCACCAATTGTGAAAGAGAGTTTCACATCCTTATCTCCCTGACAGTGAAGAATCCCCCTACACAACTTAAGGTTAAACCGCTTCTCCTCCAATCTCAATGTTTGGCCCCGTGTCTTCTTATACTCCCTGAGACTGAAAAGTTTCCTTCTGGGATCATCATTGAGGTATTTGTATACTGCTATCGCCCGTGGCGATCGGTGTTGTGGTGTGTCAGTCTTACATACCGCAACTCCGATCTAGGTAGGGATACTCTGACGGAGACTCCTTACCACATGATCAGCTGTGACCAATCACAGCTGATAACAGCGTGAACCAGGAAGTGCCAGCAAATGGCTTTCCTTGGTTCACGTTGACCGGGAGAGCCTATCGGCAGCTCTCCTTTTTGGGGGGGGGGGGGGTCTGCTAATCAGCACATTGATTATCAGCACAGCCCCCATCAGTTATGCCACAGCAATGCCAATCAGTGCCCATCAGCTGCCAGTCAGTGCCCCATCAGTAATGCCTGTCAGTGCCCTTCAGATGCCCATCAGTAATGCCTGTCAGTACCTCCTCATCAGTGCTGCCTATCAGTGCCACCTATCAGTGTCCGTCAGTGCCCATCAATGCCACCTATCAGTGTCCATCAGTGCTGCCTATCAGTGCCACTTACCAATCGGTGCCAACTATCAGTGCCGCCTATCAGTGCTGCATATCAGTGCTGCCTATCGGTACCAATCAGTGCTGCATATCAGTGCCGCCTATCAGTGCCCATCAATTCTACATATTAGTGTTGCCTCATTAGTGCCACCTTATCAGTGCCACCTAATCAGTGCCCATCAGTGCTGCCTCATTGGTGCCCATTAGTGCCAGTCAGTGAAGGAGAAAACAAAATTTTATAGCAGAAACAACATTTTTTTTTAAATGTTGGTGTTTTTTAGTTTGTTTAGCAAATAATAAAAACCGCAGTGGTGATCAAATACCACCAAAAGAAAGCTCTATTTGTGGGAAGAAAATTATAAAAAAATTTGTTTGGGTACAGTGTAGCATGACTGCGCAATTGTCATTCAAATTGTGACAGCGCTGAAAAATGTCCTGGGCGGGAAGGTGTATAGGTGCCCGGTATTGATGTGGTTAAAGTGGATGTAAACCCTATTCATTAAATTTGAGCTGGACGCATATATCTGCAGTGTTTTCTTATCTCTCTTCAAAGCACTATATCCTGTGGCTGTCTCCTGCTCAGTACTTTTGTTATCAGCATGATAACTTCGGACAAGTTCTCTGTCAATTGACATAAAAGCACCCTGAGTTTTGTGTTGGCGAGGATGCTATAAATAGATTAGCAGAGCCCTGAACTATTCAACAAACAGTTCTGAAAGTCTCTACCTTATGCCATGTACACACGACCGGACTTTTCGACATCAAAGGTCCAACGGACGGCCGTGTGTGGGCTTCATCAGACCTTTGCTGTCGAAAAATCAGACGGACTTTAGATTTAGAACATGTTTCAAATCTTTCCGATGGACTCGAATACGGTCAAAAAATCCATTAGTCTGTATGCTAGTCCAACGGATGAAAACCGACGCTAGGGCAGCTATTGGATACTGGCTATGAACTTCCTTATTCTAGTCTGGTCGTACGTCCTAACGGTCTAATCCGTCGGACTTGTGTGTGGTGTGATTGTGTGTAGAAAAGTCCTTCGGAGTTCAGTCCGATGAAAAGTCCAGCCACGTGTACAGTGTACATGGTATTAGAGGAGAGTGTGTCTCTTTTAGCTGTCTTGGCTGTATGCCCAGATTTCACTGCAGTGCTGAACAGGAAGACAAAATCTCCTAACACAATCTGAACTTTCTAAAGAATATATAAAGCTGAAGACAGTAGATGTACATGTAAAACTTATGTAGGGTGATTTGTTTCATCTCTGTGTATCATCTGAGCCTGTTCACTTCACTGGGTATATATGAGGGTTTACATCCACTTTAATTCCCCCAGAGGTTCTCCCCCTAGTGAATAGTTATTTTTTTTAAATTCTTAACCCCCAAGTGCATCACTTTACACTTTTCAACATTAAACCTCATTTGCCATGTAGTTGCCTACTCCATTATTTTATTCAGATAATTCTGTAAAATCTCCATATCCTGATGTGAATTTATTGCCCTGCTTATTTTTGTGTCGTCTGCAAAAACTAAAATTGAGCTATCTATACCGATCTCTATATCATCTATGAATAAATTAAACAGAAATGGTCGTAGGAGTCTTGGGGTACCCCACTTAGTACTCTAGACCAGTCAGAATACGCGTTATTTATCGCCACCCTTTGGACACACCCCTGTAACCAGTTATCTATCCACGAAAAAACTCAATGGTCTATGCCTACAGACCTCAGTTTATAGATATATAAGCGTTTATGGGGAACTGTATCGAATGCAAATTCTTGAATATAGTCCCTTATCATCCCTTCTAACAGTTTACATACTATTGATGTTAGGCTGACTGGCCTGTAGTTTCCTGGTATATGTCTCTGCCCTTTTTCGAATATAGGTAACACATTGGCTTTTCTCCAATCAGCTGGTACCATTCCTGTCAACACGCTGTCCAAAAAGATTAGGAACAATGGTCTGGCTATAACCTGACTGAGTTATTTGAGGACTCTGGGGTATAAGCCATCCAGTCCTGGTGATTTATTTGTGTTAAGCTTTTCTAGTCTTTTCAGGACAATGGCTTCTGTTAGCCACAAGGGTACGTTCCTGCAACGTGTTACTAACAATACAGTTGTGATCAGTATACCCCTCCTTTTCCTGTGTAAAAACCGAGGGGAAGAAAGCATTTAGTACAGTTGCCTTCTCTGTGTCATCTGTAACCATCCACCCTTCATCGTCTTTTATGTGGCCAATGTGCTCTAAACTTGCTGTTAATATATCAGGAAAAAAAAGTGGGGGGGGGGGGGTTTAAATAATTTCTAAAGGCCATTTTTTCTTTTTATTAAGACTTTTTACATTACAGTTTAGCCACCAGGTTTGACCTTCACTCTTCTATATTTATTACCCATTAGAATGCACTGTGTGATACCTTTGTTTAATATGCTCCTAAAGCATTCCCATTCCCATTTTATATAGGAGGAATTTATTGGCACTGAAGTGATCACTCACTTAGGACATTCATTTACACTGGAATAATTTTTCTGTTCTTTTTTTCTTAATACTATTTTTTTGGTATTGTTTATAATAATGAATTGCACTTTATATAGTAGTATATAACATATATGCTTTTATTAAGGATGGATCGCCGCCATTACTAGTAAAAAATAAATAAAATTATAAAAATCCCATAAACCTATCCCCTATTTTGTAGACACTATATCTTTTGCGGCAGCCAATCAATAAACACTTATGGGGGGGGGGGGGGTAACCAAAAATATGTAGCAGAATAAATAGTGGCCTAAATTGCTGAAAAAAATTTATTTATTTTTTATTGGATGTGCTTTATAGCAGAAAATAAAAAATAAGAAGTGATCAAATACCACCAAAATAAAGCTCTATGTGTGGGAAAAAATGGACATCAATTTTATTTGGTTATAGCGTTGCACAACCACACAATTGTCAGCTAAAATCGTGTAGTGCCGTATTGCAAAAAATGGCCTGGTCATTAAGGATGTAAAACCTTTTGGAATAACAAAATGTGGAAAAAGTGAAGCACTGTGAATACTTTCTGCATGCACTGTAAAAAAAGAAAAGTGTAGATCCTTCGTCAATCATGACTCCCGCCCTAACGCTGACTGAAAAAAAAAAAACCTGGTGCTGACGAAGACTCCTGCCATCTGACAGCTCTGCTATCTGACAGCTCTCAAATACCTAAGGGGCAGGGGGCATGCTATATCGATCGAGGGCATGCATCTTTTTGCACACAAGTCGCATGTATATCATGCAGGTGTGACTTCCAATGTGACTTTTGAGGGTCCACATTAAAGTCTATGGCCCTCAAGTCACATGAAAGTTGGACCAAAGTAGTGTAGAAACTATTTTAAAGTTGCTGCGACTTTAAGTCACATAGATATGAATGGTACTCATTGGGAAACCTGGGTTGCGATTTTTGATGAGACTTTGGGGTCCAAAGTCACATGACAAGTCTCACAAGTGTGAATAGGGCCCCAGACAAAAATAATAAAAATAAACAAAAATATCAAAGCAGTGCAGACTTGATAGACCACTTGCTCTTTTTCTGACATCCCTCTTCTATGTTTTCTATGAACTTATACAAATACAGAAATAAACATTCCCCATTAATCCAGCAGCACTGTTTTCTTCTAATTCAAAATACAAAACCATGTGTGCCCTGTAGATATACAGTATATCACACTATCATTGCTTTCATAAACCTAAGTCTTTTAAAACATCCCTTTGTTCCATTTTATAGCTAAATTTCTTCTGAGATCAGTGGCTCATCACTAACATCCCAACAGACAAAAACCTCACCAAACGGAATAGACTTTCATAAGAGAAATCGGGGAGATACCGTATATACTCGAGTATAAGCCGAGATTTTCAGCCTCTTTTTTGAGGCTGAAAGTGCCCCCCTCGGCTTATACTCGAGTCATCGCTGTCTGCCCGCTCGATCAGCGTGTCGAGCAGACAGACAGCGGCCATTCTATTCAAAAGCCGCGCCTCCGGCTCCGCCTTCGCCTGTGATAGGCGGAACACTGAATTTCCCAGCAGCCTGTGTTCCGCCTATCACGGACATCGTATCATCCTCGTACTACGGACGAGGATGATACGACGTCTGTGATAGGCGGAACACAGGCTGCTGGGAAATTCAGTGTTCCGCCTATCACAGGCGAAGGCGGCGGCGCAGCTTTTGAATTTTACAATGGCCGCCGACGAAGAGGGCACGGGACGGAGGCAAGGCAAGGCACGGCACGGCACGGGACGGGACGGGACGGGGGCAAGGCAAGGCACGACACGGGACGGATGCAAGGAGGCAAGGCACGGCACGGGACGGAGGCAAGGAGGCAAGGCACGGGACGGAGGCTCGGGACAAAGGTAGGCTGGACACACACACACACACACACACACACACACACACACACACACGGATGGAGACACACACAGGGATGGATGGATGGATGGATGGAGACACACACACACAGGGATGGATGGATGGATGGATGGAGACACACACACACAGGGATGGATGGATGGATGGATGGAGACACACACACACAGGGATGGATGGATGGATGGACACACACACACACAGGGATGGATGGACGGACACACAGGGATGGACGGACACACAGGGATGGACGGACACACAGGGATGGACGGACACACACACAGGGATGGACAGGCATGTCTCACCCTCGGCTTATACACGAGTCAATAAGTTTGCCAGTTTTTTTGGGGGTAAATTGGGGGCCTCGGCTTATATTCGGGTCGGCCTATACTCGAGTATATACGGTATGTCTCCAGCTTAGTGTGACATCACTGTGCTGGTTACGTGTGTCAAAGGAGATCCTGATGAAAATACTGTGGAACATGTCACCACAGATAGGTGACAACGTATAATTACTCTTCCAAAACTCTACTCACCCATGCAGCAACAGTTTACAAATACACACATTACTCTTTTTAAGGAATTGGGATGTGATCACCTGCTATGCTTTCACATTGGGGGTTATTTACCTTAGGCAAATCCACTTTGCACTGAAAGTGCACTTGGAAGTGCAGTCGCTCTAAATCTAAGGGGTAGATCTGAAATGAAGGGAAGCTCTGCTGATTTTATCACCCAATCATGTGCAAGCTAAAATGCTGTTTTTTATTTTCCTTGCATGTCCCCCTCGGATCTACAGCGACTGCACTTCCAAGTACACTTGCATTGCAAAGTGGATTTTCCTTTAGTAAATAATCCCCATTATGTCTAGGTGGAATATTGTTGCAATTTATGTTGCAGCTACTGCAGTTATCTATGGTTTACTATTTTGATATTGCTTTTATCTATCTATCTTACTCTAGCTACAAGTGTATGTTCTGGAAGCTTTTAGGTCAAACAGTATTCATGGAATTCACTATAGATGGATACAGTATATTTGTATGATAATGTTGTATTACACTGTATGTGTTGGACTGGAAGAGACCCCTTTCCTTAACCACTTGACCAATTAGCACGGACATGCAATGCCCCAATTAAAATTGATGTCCTTTTTTCCCACAAATAAGGCTTTCTTTTAGTGAAATTTTTATTTTATTTTTTTAGCTTTAACCACTTTCCGTCCGCGCTATAGCCGAATGACGGCTACAGCGCAAGCTTCAAGCGCCAGTAGGGCGTTAATAGATGTCCTCCCGTGTTTGTGCTGCGTGCTCTGTGATAGTCCTTACGACTTGGCTGATCACAGTACAGGGCAAAGGGCAAATCACAGCGGGCCCTTTACCATGTGATCAGAAGTCAGCCAATGACAGCTGATCACGGAAGAACACAAGCCAGGTATCATCTTTTTTTTCTCCTCACAATCAGCAAGAGGAGAGGAGCAGAAAGCCGGTGACCGGCTTCTGTTACAGGGATATCGGTCCCTGCCTCTGTGCCCACCAGTGTAGCCAATCAGTGCCTCACAATCAGTGTCACCTGTCAGTGCTGCCTACAAGTGCCCATCAGTGCCACCTATCAGTGCTCATCAGTGTCACCTGTCAGTGCTGCCTACCAGTGCCTATCAATGCTCATCAGTGCCACCTATCAGTGCTCATCAGTGCCACCTATCAGTGCTCATCAGTGTCACCTATCAGTGCCCATTATTGCCACCTCTCAGTGCGCATCAGTGCCATCTATCAGAGCCCATTAGTGAAGCCTCATCAGTGAACACCACTGCTACCTCATCAGTGCCGCCTCAGTGCCCATCAGTGCTGCCACATCAGTGCCCTGTAGTTCAGCTTCATCAGTGCCCATCAGTGTAGCCTCATCGGGGCACATCAGTGAAGGAGAAATTGCGCAGTCATGCGACATTGCACACAAACAAAATGTATGTCCTTTTTTTCCCACAAATAGAGCTTTCTTTTGATGGTCTTTAATCACCTCTGCGGTTTTTATTTTTTGTGCTATAAACAAAAAAAAGAGTGACAATTTTGAAAAAAAAACAAAATGTTTTACTTTTTGCTAAAATACATTTCCCCCCCCAAAAATTTCTTCATCAGTTTAGGCCAATATGTATTCTTCTACATAGTTTTGGTAAAAAAAATAAAAATCACAATATGCGTCTATTGATTGGTTTGCACAAAATTTATAGTGTCTACAAAATAGGGGATTTATTTATGGAGTTTTTATTATAAAAAAAATTTTAAATAGCAAAGGTAGACATTGCAGCGGACAGATCGGACACTTTTGACACTTTTTTGTGACAATTGACATTTATACAGCGATCAGAGCTAAAATTAGCCACTGATTACTGTCTAAATGTCACTGGCAGGGAAGAGGTTAACACCAGGGGACGATCAAGGGGTTAAGTGTTTCCTAGGGATGTGTTTCTAACTGTGGGGGGAGTGGACTGACTGGGAGTAGAGAGAGATCGCTGTTCCTGAATACTAGGAACAGCAGATCTCTCTTCTTCTCTGACAGAACCAGGACCTGTCTGTTTACATTGACAGATCCCCATTCTGGCCCTCTGAGGACATCACAGCCACCAGCCACATGCCTCAGCCCCGGCATCGCACCGTGCGAGCCCACTATAGCTCTTAAAGCGCCCACCGTACATCTACGGCGATTCGCGCAGTGTACCAACCAACCGTAGTATAATGACGGCGGCTAGTTGGCAAACAGTTAATGGTTTACTACCACTTTAAAGTAGATTTAAGCTCCCAACCTAATTAGTTTAACACATTGAGCACAAAAAATATTCCCCAGTAAACTATTTAGGTCAGTCCAGTCTAAACTGGAACATGACCAAAGCAGGGTTTAATTTCACTTTAAAGCCTTTATACAGTATGGTTACATGAGTAATGAAGATCCTGGCATTTGCAAGCTGGAAACCTAATCAGTCGTTGCACTTATATGGAGCTACCTGTTTAGTGCTCAGGGTAGCAATATTTTAGGAACTACTTCTAAACTCTTTTAATACATTTAAACGTGATTATCTCATAAGTAATTCCTGTTTTTAAGGAAAGGAGGAGGCTAGGAAAAGACTAGAAGCGAAAGTAACAGGGATTCGAAAAAACTGTTGCACCTAAGGAGCAAGAAAAAATGTTAACATGCTACATATGACCTGACCTTCTATTTATTTAGAGGTATATTCTGTTTGGTAAATCCCTGCCAATTGGAATATTGGTTAGGGCTCATGCACACTGCAGCTCAAAAAAAAAAGCTGTTTTTACAGGCATTTGCACTTTTAGGCTGGGTTCACACCGCTGCGGGGGGAGAACCGGATGTGATTCGCACAGCAAATCACATCCGATCTCCGTAGCGATGCGAGTTCAGCCATACAGATAGTATGGCTGAACTCGCAGCGGTCCCGCAGCAAACTCGCACGGGACCCTTTTTTGGGTCCGCAACGGAATCGGATCGCATGGGGGTTCACACCATGCGATCCGATTCCTGTGCGAGTCGGCAGATCGCACTGCGATATGCCGACGGATCTGGGGGTGTCATTAACATAACATTGACACCCCCAGCCGTCCGCATAGGGCAGTGTGAACTGCCGGCGGGAGGTATGCGATGCGGGAAAACGCCGCGGATTCGCGGCGTTCCCGCATCGCAGTGGTGTGAACCCAGCCTTAATTTAGCTTGAAGAAGATTTTTTGTGCTCTTGTGCACGTTTTTATTGAGCTTCTTCCAGCTCCTTTGAGCTTCTTTAAGCTTTTTTGAGGATGAGCATTTTTTTTTTCATAAGCTCTCCTAGATAGTATTTTCTTAACCACTATATAAACAGAACAAAAAGCTGGAACAAACGTCTTTGTGCGTTTTAGAGCTTTTTTGAGCTCCTTGGGGCAAAAAAGCCCCCCAAAAAAACACGAGTTTGGTGGAGGTTTTTTTCTGCCTGTAGGAGTATGCCAGAAATGGACACATTTGCTAACATGAAGGGGAGTTTCTAGGCAGAAAAAATGGGAGCTCAAAAGCCTGTAGGAGCCGCTTCTTTGTGCTCCTCTGAGCTGCAGTGTGCATGAGCCCTTGTGGGCCATTTGAAGAGTAGATCGTGGAGAAGTTTATTGTTATAAACTGGCACAAAGGGAGGTTTTAATGGACTTGGGTTTATAAAGGAGGTGGTGATGTGATATATGATTACAATTTGGAAGAGAACTAATTCTAAGCGCTGTTCCAGGACACACACTAGCAGCTTACGATACCACAAGGTTATAAACCACAAGGCTCTGTACTGGGTCCTGCTCTATTTAATTTGTTTTAAGTGATGTAACTGAAAGTTCAGTGGGCAAGGTTTGTTTTTGTGCTGCTGACACAAAGGTGTGCAACAGGGTTGGCATTCCTGCATGTGTTTGTAACATGAAATGTACTTTGGTATTGCTGGTGTATTCCTCAAAACAGTGGAAACTACAGTTCATCATTTCTAAATCCAACAAAATGTACTTAAAGAAAAATAATCCTTTGCTAGAATACAATTTTTTGGATATAGGGCTGGCCAAAACCACAGAGGATACTTAAAGCGATTTTAAAGCTAAGTCATACTTACCTCCACTGCGCATTTCGTTTTGCACAGAGTAGCCCCGATCCTCAACTTCTGTGGTCCCCCAGCGGTGCTGGTAGCTCCTCCCCGCATCGTATAACCCCCTAGGAGAAGCGCTCTCCCGGGGGGTTACCTTGCGGGCGCGCTCCCGAGTTCAACATTTGCATCCATAGATGCAGAATGCCGGACTCGGCCCCGCCCCCGGGTGCTCACGTCATTGGATTTGATTGACAGCAGCGGGAGCCAATGGCAACACTGCTATCAATCTATCCAATAAAGAGCCGAGACAATGGGCAGAGGGGAAGATTGCGTCTCTGGCATGGCAATTACAGGGCTCAGGTGAGTTAAAAGGGGGGCTGGGGGGGGCCAGTCAGTGACAGAAGTTTCCGAATGCAGCTTTCATAAGATAAATTGCATTATATATGTTTTAAGATAATGTTTGGAATTTTTTTGAAATGCTGAAAATAATAATAAAATTAAAAAAAATACAGCTTTCAGCGATTATATTACAGTACACTAAAATATGACTGGTTTCTAAGCAATACTGTGCTTTGCATGTCAGCATTGCTCTGTGTACAGCATATTTGTAAACCCAATCATTGAAACGATATAAGCTTCAGGGCTTGCTCACACGATTGCATGCGTGGTAACGCTCGTTATGCATGTTGGGGTGTCATTCATTTTGAATGTCGAATGGCATTCCAAAGTCCCTCTGCTGCGTCCATTGACAGAGGGACTTGGCCCCCGCCTCCCACTCCATCGTCACTGGCTTGACCGCACTGGGAGCTAATGGCTCCCTGTGCCCTAGCAATGCCAGTGAGACCCAGAAGTGAGGGAAGAAACGATTCGCCGACGTGCACAGCGCTGGATCCAAAGGGGTCTCAGGTAAGTAAAGGGGGGCTGAGGGGGCGATGCTGACACCTAAACATTTTTTACCTTAATGCAGGGAATCCATTAAGGTTAAAAATGTTTAGACTTTACAACCCCTTTAAACCTTTACACACACACACACACACACACACACACACACACACACACACTAGCCACCACCACACGTTTTAACAGAAACGCGCACCATTCACAGCATCCTCTGTTGAAATTCTGACCTTTATGAAATGTCTGTGACACTCGCTGCCATGCCCAGACAGGTATGTAACAGAGTTTTAAACCACAGTAGACCTTCACTGTGACAAAAGTTCTTTAGATTCTAATTAGAACATACAGAGATTCAGTCTAAAGGATAAGTTCACCTTTACTATCACGTTACATGTTACAACCGTATTTAGGCAGCAGCCCCGCTCACCCTCGGTGACAGCGGGCAGGGGATCCTCTCCCTGCACCTGCTGTCACATTTTAAATGCAGGGTTCCACCCACACAGCTCTGTCATTTATTCACAGAGATCTGTGAATGAATGAACTGCAAGTCCTGCCTGCCACCACGGCAGACGGCTTATAGTTCTCAATAAAATATCAGGAAGCTCATCAGTGCCATCGTAATTCTCTTAACACTTCCCGCACCTGAGTAACTGTCTGTCCATATGGAGGTGTAGGCAGACAGCTGTCAGGAATGTCTGCAGAAGCCTGACCTGCAAACTAATGATCAGTGAGTGCCATGGTAGAAAAATAAAATAATAAATTGACATTTTACAAAAGCATGTGCATTTATTTATTTATTTTTTTACAAAAGGTGAACTTAGCCTTTAACGATTTTTAAATATTATTTAAATGAAACATGAGAAACAATGGAAAAAATATTTACAGAAAAGATTTTACAAGGCATACATAAACAACAATGAAACAGCAGGGATTATTTCCTGTAAAATTTGCCAGGTCTTTGCTACAATTCTTTTGCAAAGTGAAAAAAAAAAATGTAATGAAACAATAACAATTTCATGTTTGGTATCTATTTACTGAGCACAACACCACCTGTAGGGCCGGTTGACACTATGCCTGCACATAAATCGTACAGGAACGCGCTGTGCTGTGCGATTCAGATTGCATGCAAAATGCACTCAATTTGCGATCTGCAGATCCGGTGACAGTTTTAAAAAGTATGGCATCTACCACTTTAGTACAGTGTGATTTTAGCTCATTCAAAAGGAATGAGCTGAAAGCACATCGCTCAGAACCGCGATGTGCATTTTTTTTGCGGGCATAGTGTGAACTGGCCCTTATAGTTGTAAAATTGGCTATTATGTTGTGTTTGTTTGCATTAAAAGTTATTTTGGTGCATTTTTTTCCTGAAAATATGATAAACAGTTGCAGACTGTACTGCGTCGCATAAAAAAATGCAGCCTTAATCATTTTCTCCTACAGGGAGTCTGCTTTCAGAAAAAATATAAATGTTTGAGGCTCTATAAAAATTTCGAGCATAAAATGCAGATTTATGGTATTAAACCCAAAAGTAAACAGATTACAGTCCGGTCCATAAATATTGGGACATTGACACAATTCTAATCTTTTTGGCTCTATACACCACCACAGTGGATTTGAAATGAAAGGAACAAGATGTACTTTAACCACTTAAGCCCCGGACCATTTTCCAGCTAAAGGAACACGCCCCTTTTTGTGATTCGGCACTGCGTCGCTTTAACTGACAATTGCGCGGTCGTGCGACGTGGCTCCCAAACAAAATTGGTGTCCTTTTTTTCCCACAAAGAGCTTTCTTTTGGTGGTATTTGATCACCTCTGCGGTTTTTATTTTTTGCGCTATAAACAAAAATAGACCGACAATTTTGAAAAAAATGCAATCATTTTTACTTTTTGCTATAATAAATATCCCCAAAAAATATATATATATAAAAAAAATTTCCTCAGTTTAGGCTGATACGTATTCTTCTACATATTTTTGGTAAAAAAATAAAAATAAATCGCAATAAGCGTATTATTGATTGGTTTGCGCAAAAGTTATAGCTTCTACAAAATAGGGGATAGTTTTTGCCATTTTTATTAATAATTTTTTCTTTACTAGTAATGGCAGCAATCAGTGATTTTTATTGTGACCGTGACATTATGACGGACATGTCGGACAATTTTGACACATTTTTGGGACCATTGGCATTAATACAGCGATCAGTGCGATTAAAAATGCACTGATTACTGTAAAAATGTCACTGGCAGTAAAGGGGTTAACCACTAGGGGGCAGTGTAGGAGTTAAGTGTGAGTGTGTGTGTTATTTTACTGTTGGGGGTGTGGCTTGGCATGTGACATCACTGATCATCTTTCCCTATAACAGGGAACAGACGATCAGTACAGCCACACTAGGAAGCACAAGGAGAGGTTTGTTTACACTTACCTGTCCTCGTTCTTCAGCTCTGTGACCCGATCGCCGCCGGTGTCCCGGCCACGGTCACGGAGCTCAGGACCAGGTCGCGAGTGTGATGGCGCGCACTCCACCCGCGGCTGGGCTCTTAAAGGGCAACGTACCTGTGCCCAGCCGTGCCATTCTGCTGACGTACATCGGCATAAGGAGGTCCTTAAGTGGTTAACTGCAGACTTTCAGCTTTAATTTGAGGGTATTTACATCCAAATCAGGTGAACGGTGTAGGAATTACAACAGTTTGTATATGTGCCTCCCACTTTTTAAGGGACCAAAAGTAATGGGACAATTGGCTGCTCAGCTGTTCCATGGCCAGGTGTGTGTTATTCCCTTATTATCCCATTTACAAGGAGCAGATAAAAGGTCCAGAGTTAATTTCAAGTCTGCTATTTGCATTTGGAATCTGTTGCTGTCAACTCTCAATATGAGATCCAAAGAGCTGTCACTATCAGTGAAGCAAGCCATCATTAGGCTGAAAAAACAAAACAAACCCATCAGAGAGATAGCAAAAACATTAGGTGTGGCCAAATCAACTGTTTGGAACATCCTTAAAAAGAAAGAACGCACCGGTGAGCTCAGCAACACCAAAAGTCCCGGAAGACCACGGAAAACAACTGTGGTGGATGACCAAAGAATTATTTCCCTGGTCAAGAAAACACCCTTCACAACAGTTGGCTAGATCAAGAACACTCTCCAGAAGGTAGGTGTATGTGTGTCAAAGTCAGCAATCAAGAGAAGACTTTACCAGAGTGAATACAGAGGGTTCACCACAAGATGTAAACCATTGGTGAGCCTCAAAACAGGAAGGCCAGATTAGAGTTTGCCAAACAACATCTAAAAAAACCTTCACAGTTCTGGAACTACATCCTATGGACAGACAAGACCAAGATCAACTTGTACCAGAGTGATGGGAAGAGAAGAGTATGGAGAAGGAAAGGAACTGCTCATGATCCAAAGCATACCACCTCAT
Organism: Lithobates pipiens; assembly: GCF_037356315.1. Taxonomy (NCBI): domain Eukaryota; kingdom Metazoa; phylum Chordata; class Amphibia; order Anura; family Ranidae; genus Lithobates; species Lithobates pipiens. Next base: position 190,267,822 of record NW_027507718.1, on the reverse strand, counting down.
CAGTGAAGCATGGTGGTGGTAGTGTCATGGTGTGGGCATGTATGGCTGGCAATGGAACTGGTTCTCTTGTATTTATTGATGATGTGACTGCTGACAAATGCAGCAGGATGAATTCTGAAGTGTTTAGGGCAATATTATCTGCTCATATTCAGCAAAATGCTTCAGAACTCATTGGACGGCGCTTCACAGTGCAGATGGACAATGACCCGAAGCATACTGCGAAAGCAACCAAAGGGTTTTTTAATGGAAAGAAGTGAAATGTTATGCAATGGCCAAGTCAATCACCTGACCTGAATCCGATTGAGCGTGCATTTCCCTGAAGGGAAAATGCCCCAAGAACAAGCAAGAATGAAGACAATTGCAGTAGAGGCCTGGCAGAGCATCACCAGGGATGAAACCCAGCGTCTGGTGATGTCTATGCATTCCAGACTTCTTGTTCGTTTCATTTCAAATCCATTGTGGTGGTGTATAGAGCCAAAAAAAATAGAATTCCTAATATGTCCTAATTTTTATGGATCTGACTGTGTATTGAAGCTTACCAATTCTTAGCTGTGATGGCTGTATTCATTTTCTTATGTAGGCTTTCTTTCCTTTATTTTGACCTGGTAATCTGCCCCGTAAATCTGTTGTTCAACAGAACAAGCTGTCCTGTACATGTAGCAGTTAGAGGGATGAGAAAAACCATTTACAGTACCTGAACGCGAGATTGTGTTTCCAGCACGATCATATCACTCTGGAAATCGGCGCTGCGAGGCTGTGCTTCTCACGCTTGCCACCCCCACAAGATGCAGAGTATTTATAGGAATGTATTGGAGGTGGTGAGTGGGAGGAGTGACAGAGCTCGGTGCTGGCTCTCGCGACGGGGGTCACAGAGGGTCAATATTGCCGATGCCAAGCTGTTACACACAATCTCGTGGTCAGGTACTCTGCCACTGACAAGGGTGCTTTTATTTATTCATGTAATCCATTTATCTTAAAAGAAAAAAAATGTTGCTGTAACTGCTTGTGTAACTGTAGTATGAGCTGGAATTTGGCTTCAGTTTGTTAGTGTATCTAAATCTGCTAGTACAACTAGCACTCCCCTCCCCAGACTAACAATGCTGCTGTGCAAAGATGCTCCCTGTGCTCCTTCATCCAGAGTGGAGGCACTCTGATACAGATCACCAGGTGAAAACAAAGCCAAAGCAAAGAATACTAATGCAGCCACCACCCCACATCTAATGATTTGTAAGCTGCAACATTTTTTGTTTTATATTTAATACTGCTTTAAATAAGTGAGTCAGTGTCAGTGAGTGCATTCTGTGCCAGTACACGGGCTCCCAGCATTCCTAAATGTAGTAATGCAAGAATGTGGCAGAATGTAAGATATTCACACAAACATTTTGAGAAGCAGGAATGGAAAGTAAACTTTACAGCAGTAAGTAACGTATTCTTTATATGTTTGCTAGTTCAAATGTTTGTCATGTTTGTAGCTATGTGTATGTTTTACAAAATAAAGATCCTTCTTCAGTTATTGTATTGTGAAAATAACAGTGACAGTAAATTTGTTTTTTCCTTGATTGGTGACCTTTATCAGCTGTCACTGACATGATCATCTGCAATCTGCTTAACCACTTGCCAACCAAGCTATAGCAGAAAGACGGCTACAGCATGGCCAGTTAGTTCTGGGAGGCTGTCATATGATGGCCTCCCGTGCTCGCATTTCCCGCACGCACCCTGGGGCGCACATCCAGAAGTATCTGTGATGGTTAGGTCCGTGAGACCCAGCGAATTAACAAATCAGGGTAAAGGACCAATCACAGCAGCCCTTTACCACATGAGCGCTCTGTCCAATAGCAATCACTTGTAAACAATCTGGGATCATGCCCAGTTCAGCTGGTGCTGCTGCCGTGTTTCTTTCTCCTCTCCTCGCTGTATTGGTGTGAGGAGAGAAGAGAGAAACGTTGTAGCAGTGCAAGCTGGCACGATCCTGAGTGCCAGCAGTACTCATTATTGCCTCATCAGTGCCCCTACAGTGCCAACAGTGCTCATCAATGCCCATAAAGTACCAACTGTGCTCAACAATGTCAATCAGTGCCACTACAGTGCCCATCAGTGCCCCTAAGGTGCCAATCAGTGCCCCTAGAGTGCCATTATTGCCCCTACAGTGCCAACGGTGCTCATCAGCAATTTAGTGCCACTGCAGTGCCCATTAGTGCCACTACAGTGTTTATCAGTGCAACTACAGTGCTCATCAGTGCCCTATGGTGCCGCTACAGTGCTCATCAGTGCCCCACAGTGCCACTACAGTGATCATCAGTGTCCACTACATTGCACATCAGTGTCCTACAGTGCACATCAGTGAGTGCTTATTAGTGCTCATCAGTGCCCTACACATCAGTGCCATCAAAGCACATCAGTGCCCTACAGTGAACATTAGAGTGTGCTTATCAGTGCACATCAGTGCCATCAGTGAGTGCTTATCAGTGCTCATTAGTGACCTACAGTGCTATCGGTGGCCTACAGTGCACATCAGTACCATCAGTGAGTGCTCATTAATGTCACTAAAGTGATCATCAGTGCCACTACAGTGCCCTATTAGTGCTCATCAGTGCCACCCTATCAGTGGATCCCCATCAGCGCCCGTCAGTGCCACAAAAATGTGTAAAAAGTGTGTAAAAAAAAGCTTTTCATTTTCTTTCCACATTTTCCCCCCAAAAATGACGTTTCCAAAAACTTACAATACTTCATAGAATATACTTTGGGGTGTTAGTGTTCCAAAATGGGGTCATTTTGTGGGCGTTTCCATTGTCCTGGTACTCCAGCATCTTCAAAATTGTGATAGGTCATCATGAAATTGTATGTATAATTTATGCTTCCATAAAGCCTGACAGTGCTCCCTGCATATTGGGCCTCTGTATGTGGCAAGGCTGTGTAAAAGTCTCACATATGTGGTATCGCCATACTCGGGAGGAGCAGCAGAATGAATTGTAATTTTTAATGTAATTTTTGCTATGTACATGCTATGTGTTAGAAATATATTATAAATGGACAACTTTGTGTAAAAAAAAAAATGCGTTTTCATTTTTTTACACATTTTCCAAAAATTTGTGAAAAAAAATGATGGGGTGTTTGCTTTCCAAAATGTTTCATTTTGTGAGTGTTTCTAATATCCTGGTGCTCCAAGACCTTCAAAAGTGTAATAGGTAGTAAAGTTAGATGTGTAATTTATGTTCCTCGAACACCTGACGGTGCTCCCTTCATGTTGGACTTCTGTATGTGGCCAGGCTGTAAAAAAGTCTCACACATGTGGTAACGCCATACTCAGGAGGAGTAGCAGAATGTGTTTTGGGGTGTAGTTGCAAGTATGCATATGCCATGTGAGATAAATAACCTGTTAATATGGCAATTTTGTGAAAAAAAAATTTGCAAAGAATTGTGGGAAAAAATGACAACTTCAAAAGACTCACCATGCCTCTTACTAAATACCCTGGAATGTCTACTTTCCAAAAAGAGGTAATTTGGGGGTATTTGTACTTTCCTGGCTTGTTATGGCCCATACACACAATCCGAAAATCGCACAAAAGATACCGCTTTCAAAGCAATCGTACAATAATCGGAAAATTAGCACAGAGCTTTCAAGAGCCGATCATGACAGTTTATCCAATAACATCCGATCGGACAAGCATTAAACTTTTTCTCGTATGATACCAGATCAGACAATTTTCGTATGGACCCCTTGATAAGGTCCTATTGGATGAAACGCATATGGGAGGAGACACTAGTCCTGACGGCAGGCTCTATCTGATACCGGGTTGGCAGCGGCACCCATAGTCCTATGTTTTTATGATCCATTTTATTTTGACTTTGTCTGGCTCCCAGGAAGCTTTATTTACTACAGCTACATCTGGATGGTACGAGTTGCTGAACAGCCTTCTTAGCACTGTACTATTGTGTTTCCACCAATAAGTTTATATTGCTGATCCTATAATGGGATTGTACATTTAAATCTATATTTTTCACTATATTGTTTTTTTATTGTTGATTTTCCATTCAGGATTGAGCCTAGGACAATGTGAACAAGATAAAAATGAGCTATCATAAGCCCCCTTAACATCAGAAGTTCCTCCATCACATCAGAGGTCCCCCCATTACATCAGAGCTCGCTCTTTACACCAGAGTCCCCTATACATCAGAAGTCCCTCTATACATGAGAGCTCCCCATCACATCAGAGTCATCCCTTTACATCAGAAGCCTCCTATACATGAAACCCCCATCACATAGCCCCCCAAGTCACACAGTCCCCTATCACAGAGCCCCAGTCACACAGGCCACTCCTATCACAGAGCCCCCCCAATCACACAGTCCCCCATCAAAGAGACCCCCCCTCCAATCACTAGCCCCGCTTGACCTCAGAGCCTTTTTAGCTCCAGGAGCACAGCAGTGCGTGGAAGGTGGAGGAGGCAGACTTCTGTTTTCTCCTGAATGCTAGGGGGGCAGCCCTGCACCCTGCCTTCCCTGGAGTCATGTGCTTCCATTCCCTGAAGTGAATGAGCCATCACCATGATAATGAATGATGCTGTGTGTCCTGGTCCTAGAGCATCATTTGTTATGGTGCTGGTGGCCAGCTGGCAATTCATACCAATAACCCTGGGCAAACTGAGTTCTATGTTCCCAGCACCCCTGGAAACCCAGATTTGTATTCACTATGGTGTACACTTTTTAATTTTGGAACTAAAACTCAACCACTTAGAGCTCGGTCTCAGGTGGATGACCAGGTGTGAGTCCTGGTCACAGGAGTTTTCTTTCACTCATTCACCACAAAGGTTAACTACCGGATGATTCTTTTTCTGGACAAGCTTATTCTATATTCTGGATACCAGTTTTCTGGCAAAAAACGCTGGTTGAAAAATGTGCTTTTAACAGCATCTTGTACTAGCGTTTATGAGCGTTTATTAGCGTTAGCGTTTATGGGCGTTTATAATAAAAATACACAGAGGACACTCCAAAAATCCCACAGTGCATTCCAAACTCCCACAATGCATTGAAAAAATAGAACGCTGAATGCCAATTAACGCGTGTTTATGAGTGTTTATGAGCGTTTATCAGCGTTTGCCATTTTTTGGCGGTGAAAAACTGCACTTGGAACGCAAATTTCTGGCATTCAGAAAAAAGCCCATAAACTCCACTGCTCATTAAAGCTAAAAAACGTCCATGTGTGCATGGACACATAAGCTAACATAGAGTGGAGTTTATGGGCTTTTAAAAAAAACGCCCAAACTCCAATAAACTGCAGTTTATGAGCTCCAGTGTGCATGGAGCCTTATCTTCAAGGTGTATCTCATAATATGCCCCCCCCTTGCTGCATCCTCGGCTTCCTTGGGATTTCAGCTTGGTTCTCTCTGCCCAGAAAAAATCCCGGGGTCTAGGAATACGTTGCCTGTGTCCTGTATTGTATGGTTACGATAAAAGGAAATTTGACTTACCAGTAAATTCCATATCTCAGAGTGCAGTATAGGACATAGGCCACCCTCCCTCTCATGTCTTGGTTATTTTGCAGTGCTTACTACGAACCTGAGGACTTATGGAGTGGGGAGGGGTTATAGGGGAGGCACACCAGGATGTGTTTTTGAAAGCTTTGCCAGTGTCCAATCACCTGAAGGTGTGAGTATATCACCCAGGGTCTATGAATATTTTTTCGATGTCCTCCAAGATATCGAATTTACAGTCACAATACCTTTTTTCTTTTCTAAAAACAAATCTGCTGGGATAGGTAAATCTCAGGAGCTGTACAAAAAGTAAATCAACATTGGTAGTATAGTCCCATTGGTGATTAAAACATTAATCCATTAGTATATATTGATGGGAAGGAATCCAGGAGTGTAGGACTAAAGGAGTTACTGCAGTGTGTGCATCCACCACCCAGGGGAGAAGATTAAATACTCTTACCAGAAGGTAGCATAAATCAGGCATGTGATATCAAAGCTCTGGATAGTGAGTGGTGCAATTCTTCCTCCTCAGTTGAGCCACCTCAGGCAACCTCAACTTGGCATGTGAGAATATGGATCAGATAGAAATTCCTTACTGTTGGATAAACACCATCAATTGGATAATACTAACAAATTCAAATGGTCTTTCTTTACTACCTATTCTATTTAACACAAAACATCTATTTTCTCAATAAACACTAGGATAATTTTAAAAATGACCAGATTCGGTCCTTCCGCATTGCGCAAAGGTTACTTACCGTGGCGCTCCATCATTACGGAATAGGATAGCTCCCAATGTTATTGAACCTCCCAGTAGACCCATATTTTTTCACAATCTAAAGGGTTATTATCCATGTTACAGGTATAATGTGTGCAATCAGAATGTATGCAGTAGGAGAAAGTCAGATGCTTTCCAGTCTACTCTCATGAACTGCACATATCAGATGAAGCACTTCACCACAAAATGTATTGTTTACTTACTCACATATCCATGTAAAAAACAATATGTTGGACAGACTACACATTCATTTAATGTTAAAGTAAATGAGCATATAGCAAATATAAAGAAAGGAGTAACTAATCACAGTGTGCCTAAACATTATCTCTGACATCATAATAAAGACCCTAAAGGCACTCAGTTTCCTATTATAGACAAATATATATCCCCCATGGAGGGGATCCCAGTATTAGAGGTGTATCATGGTTAGAAACTTTTTGGATTTATGAACTCAAATCTTATTGGCATGAATGTGGACTGGGACATTAATTCTTTTATTAATACCACTTAATTTACATTTCTGTCATAATATATTGGTATTTTCCCCTTATATACAAGGTACATAATATATTTAAATGTTTAATTGTATCTGTTCATTCTTAATTTATATTCTATTGGTTTAATCTGTATAATCATTAACTAGGTCGGATTATAATCCAATTTACGTTCCAAGAATCTGCCTGTGTGGAGTGATGTTCAGAGTGAGACTTGGAATGTGTTTTTGCAACCGAATATCTGCCTGGCTCTATCCAAGCCTCGCTGTGGTTTTGCACCTATCATTGTTGGGGGTCAGATTGAGGCTTGGCTCTATCCGGGCCTCGCTGTGGTTTAGCACCTATCATCATTGGTGGTCATATTGAGGCTTGGAACACACGCTGTATACCATGTTGTGTGTGGCTGTGCAGTTAAGTGGCATCTGGAGCTTGGCTCTATCAAAGCCTCGTTGGTGGTCACAATGAGGCTTGCCTCTATCCGGGCCTCGCTGTGGTTTAGCACTTATCATTTGTGGCCTGTTATATACAATTTATACTTTTATTGAGCACCAATAGTGTACTTCTCTATACTTCCAATACTCCAGCAAGAGACTTGCGTTTCTCCTACACAGCAGATGTCCTGTTGTTTGCGAGCCCCTACTCTCCTCCTCTTCCAGTCACAGTACACTTTGTATTCTGTGAACCATTCACAAAATAAAAAGCATTTTGTAAATGGACAAGTGAGAGAAGGGGCAGACAGGACAGCTTGTGTCTGAAGTATAATAAAAGATATACTTTTGGCGCAGAGTGAATGTGTAATTCTTTTTTAATACTACTGACATGCTGTAAAATAATGTCATTGACTGTGAAAGGATTATCATAGAAAAAAAAATGATATAACAAAGGAAAAAGGTATGCCGCACAAGTCATTTATACAGGAAGATGGCTCATTAAAGATAGCAGTCATGTCATGATAGTCATGTCAAGATTTTAGGCTTTCATATCCTAACAGTGCTAAATTTGTTCTATAGCTTTTAAAGACTATGACCATACCTCCCAACTATCTGAAATCAGAGAGAGGAACAACTTTTAATGCAAACCATGTAGGCAAAAGTCATACTCCCCACTTATGAGAATAACAGAGAATTAATTTGCAAATATTAATAGTTAAATTCACAAGCATTTATTCTGCTTTATATTGACCATTCAGAATAAACAACGCACTATTTCATTGGTTGGATGAAGTAATTAGTGCACTATAGGGCCTCTTGCACACTGCAACTTGAAAATGCTCAGTACAGTGCTTTTTTTACTGAGCTAAAATGCAGCCTAAGGCCGCGTACACACGGGCGGACTGTTCGCTCAACTTTGTCCGCTGAACAGTGTTTCAGCGGACAGTCCGCTCGTGTGTGGGGCTTCAGCGGACAGTTTCAGCGGACAGTTTGACGAACAAAGTTTTTCGGAAATTCCTTGGTTTACTACTTGGTTTGAGCGGACAGTCCGCCCGTGTGTAGGCCACTTTCGAAATGAGCAAACTGTTCCCGCTCGGAGGAAAGTCTGCTCATTTCGAGCGCGTGTGCAGGTAGGCGGGGCCCGCGAAGGAGACGTAGCGGGCCCCGCCGCCTGGTATGGACTTAAAGGGGAACCCCAACGCCGAAAAAAATCTGCGTGGGGGTCCCCCCAAAGTCCACAACAGACCCTTGTCCGAGCACGCTACCCGGCCGGCCAGGAAAGGGGGCGAGCGAGCGCGCCCCCCCTCCCGAGCCGTACCAGGCCGCGTGCCCTCAACATGGGGGGTGCCTTGGGGAAGGGGGGGCCGCGAGTGTACCCCTACCCATTCACCTGTAAAATAAAAGTACCCAAAAAAAAAACACAACACACGAGATAAAATATTTTATTGCACAGCTCCGGGGGTCTTCCGTCTTCGGGGGTCTTCTCGCCGGACTCCTCCGCTATCTTCTTGTAGCTCTTTTGCTAGCGGAGGAGTCCGGCTTTCTTCCTCCCCGCCGCCGGCCTCTTCTCCCGACTTCGGGGGTCTTGTCCCCCTCTTCGGTTCTTCTGCCGGGCCACCGCGCCTTCTTATAGCTCTTTTGCAGGCGGTGGCCCGGTCTTCTGTCGCCGCTGTCCTCGCCGCCGCCTTCCGTTCTTCTTCTTCTTCTTCTTCATCTTCTTCTCCAGGAGATGTTGACACGTCGCTCTCTCCGGCCGGAATGCCAGAGCCGCGCTGTGCGGCCACTTATATAGTGACAATGGGGCGGTGTCACATGGTATATGTCACATGGGTTGGTCACATGGGTTGATGTCACATGGGGACTATGACATCGCAAGGGGGCGGGGTCACCATGTGACCAACCCATGTGACATATACCATGTGACACCGCCCCATTGTCACTATATAAGTGGCCGCACAGCGCGGCTCTGGCATTCCGGCCGGAGAGAGCGACGTGTCAACATCTCCTGGAGAAGAAGAAGAAGATGAAGAAGAAGAAGAAGAACGGAAGGCGGCGGCGAGGACAGTGGCGACAGAAGACCGGGCCACCGCCTGCAAAAGAGCTATAAGAAGGCGCGGTGGCCCGGCAGAAGAACCGAAGAGGGGGACAAGACCCCCGAAGTCGGGAGAAGAGGCCGGCGGCGGGGAGGAAGAAAGCCGGACTCCTCCGCTAGCAAAAGAGCTACAAGAAGATAGCGGAGGAGTCCGGCGAGAAGACCCCCGAAGACGGAAGACCCCCGGAGCTGTGCAATAAAATATTTTATCTTGTGTGTTGTGTTTTTTTTTTGGGTACTTTTATTTTACAGGTGAATGGGTAGGGGTACATTGTACCCCATACTCATTCACATAGGGTGGGGGGTCGGTATCCGGGGGCCCCCTTATTAAAGGGGGCTCCCGGATTCCGATAAGCCCCCCGCCCGCAGACCCCGACAACCAACGGCCAGGGTTGTCGGGAAGAGGCCCTTGTCCTCATCAACATGGGGACAAGGTGCTTTGGGGTGGGGGGGCCGCGAGGCCCCCCCTTCCCCAAGGCCCCCCCATGTTGAGGGCACGCGGCCTGGTATGGCTCGCTCGCCCCCCTTTCCTGGCCGGCCGGGTAGCGTGCTCGGACAAGGGTCTGTTGTGGACTTTGGGGGGGACCCCCACGCCGATTTTTTTCGGCGTTGGGGTTCCCCTTTAAGTACATTCCAGGCGGCGGAGCCCGCGACGTCTCCGTCGCGGGCCCCGCCTACCTGCACACGCGCTCGAAATGAGCGGACTGTTGCCTCGTGTGTGGGCGAGTCCGTTCATTTCAAAAGTTGCGCGGACTTAGTACGACGAACAAAGTTTGCCGTATTTGTCCGCTCAAAAAGTGCCGTGTGTGGGCGTGTTCGTTCATTCAAAAGTTTGAGCGGACTGTTTGACGAACTTAGTTTCGGCAGACAGTCCCCGAGTGTGTACGCGGCCTCATGTTTACAATGTATAGTAAAGACCTCGCACCAATGCCTGATAATTGTGCTAGTTAAGCTGCTCCCCAAGGTGCTGTAGGGTACCTACTGTGAAATGAATGTATAGTGGTGATAGGGGGTGCTGTGACTACTAATTAAATAAAATCCTAAATATACCGGTTTCTGAACAGATGCAATAATAAATGATAAATAACAACATAAATATAGTGAAACACTGTGATTGTTAGAGATATAAATAGTCCATATTCTTCAGTGAATATTCCAAACTAAAACGTAATTGGTTCAATCAATAGGTGTAGGTATCCTCCACCGGTTACAGACATCCAACAACACCCAAAGTGCCCATTTAAAATGACCTGCTCACCAGATAGTCATGACCTCTTTAGCCAAAAAAGAAGGCAGCCTGGCTTGGAATCACAGACTAACACTCTGCTCTCCTCTCCACCACAGCGGGTACATGAGAGAAAAGACAAGGAGGATCCAATAGCGTAATATTATTAAAACATCAATAGTAATAAAAATGCCTGCTTACATTGATAAGGAACTGTGTCCCGAGACTGGATGGTAGATCATGTTTGGTCGGATGGATATGCCCTGCTTACGCTGGGAATTGGCGTGTGTTCCATTGCTGCTGGAGATAGAAATGGAAGCTGGGACCCGGAATTGATGTGACCAAAAAGGCGCCTCGATGTACATTTTGTAACGCTACGTCATCAGGAAGCGATACAGAACTTACATCAAGGCTGATTCCCAGCGTGAGCAGTGCATATTGTGGCATCCTTCCGACCAAACACACGGAGGGTCAATCGTTGTGGTGAGTTATAATTACCATATCTGTAATATGTGTAAAAAGTAGGACATTTGTCTCATAATAATTCATATTCAATAGAAAATTGATATACTACACAGATAATTAAATACCTGCATAGATTAAAATATTGAATGAAAAACGTTACTTCATACATAAATACGTAATTCATAAATAATCCAAAAAATGGATAGCACATGATACATATAGAAAAGCCCACAATTTGATAGCACATGATTGCAATATAGTCAAATACATAATGCTTAAACAGAATCCACAATGATGTAGTAGGATACAGTATACGATTTAAAAATTACATCTGTTGGCTCTCTGCGCGTTTCGTGACTTGTCACTCATCAGGAGAAAGCGTGTAAACGTGTAAGATATCTCTGTAATGATATATTATGCATTTCTAGTTGGTCTAATATAGTCACAAGTGTGAAAAAAAATGTAAAAAGAAATAGGGATAAACCACCCTATATACTACTTACAGGGTATCCATGTGCAATTGATATGGTACTGAGGCCGCGTACACACGCGGGGACTGTTCGCCCAACTTTGTCCGCTGAACAGTGTTTCGGCAAACAGTCCGCTCGTGTGTGGGCTTTCAGTGGACAGTTTCAGCGAACAGTCTGCTGAACAAGGTTTTTCGGAAATTCCGAAAAACTGTCCGCTGAAACCTTGTTTCAGCGAACAGTCCCCTCGTGTGTAGGCTTGTTCGTCAAACTAAGTTCCGCGCATGCTCAGAAAGGATTTACACGCCGAAAGTTATAATGCAGTGTATAGGACGTCGTATTTTTCGTCCCGTCGTACGTGCCGTTCACGTCATCGCGTACGGTTTCAGCAAACTGTTCGTCCGTCGTGTGTGGCCATGTCCGTCCATGCTAATTTTGAGCGGACTGTTTGCCGAAACTGTTTGACGGACAAAGTTGGGCGAACAGTCCCCGCGTGTGTACGCGGCCTAAGAGTCATGAGTATCCCCACATGGGGAACATCTTTTCCGTTAGCTGAGATGGTATGTTAGTTAACAGACAGCCCAACAGGCAACCCTCCAAAGGACGGTCATGCATCAGGCTGTGATATATGGGTGAGCATTTATGATCGCAAAAAACGAATTGGGGCTGTAAAAAGTAAATTAAAATGAAAAAAGTGATATGTGTATTAAATAATAGTGCGTGAGATCCCTAGTAGTAAAAAAGGACAATGGTGCATGCAAGTGTATGAAGTAGACAAATACCAGAAATCCAACACCTATTATTGCCTGAAAAAGTGAAAAGCATAGTAGATACAAAGTGATGGGAATAATATATCGCATAAAGAGAAAAGAAAAAAGTGAAAAATCGCATAAAAATCATGCAATACTCCAAAGGGGAAAGGGTGAAGGAAAACAAAGAGGTGTGCAGTGTGGGTGATAGAGAGGAAATCACAGGGATTGTTACCTGATGATATCGCACAGAGACATACTCTAAGGCATGATGTACATGTGTGAGGAAGAAAGCCAGAGTGTGAACAGGACTCCCAGTGGGGTATAAGGAACACCCGACACTCCCTGGGCTCCTCCCATATATAATCACGGATAGATAACCAACACCTATTGTTGCTTAGAAAAGTAGAGTATACTGGATACAAAGTGACAGAAAACATACCACAAAAGAGGAAAGGGAATAGAAAGGTGAAAAACCGCATAAATATCATACAGTTTCCCAAAGAGGGAGGGTGAGGAAAAACAAAAAGGTGTGCAAAAGGTGAAGGAGCCCCCACAAAAGTGAACTGACAGGACCAGAAAGTAAAGAGTGGGATGGTGAGAAGCAGAAGGAATGATATGTGTATGATATGTGAATGATATGTGTTACCTACTAACCAATAGGGAGGTAGGCTGTGTATGGTGTCCAAAGAAAGGCGCAGAAGCCAAATGCTAGAACTATCCAAAGATGGCACCTGTCTAGGTGCTGCCACAGAGGACCCATCAACGTCACACATATGCGAGCAAAGGGAAGGGGAGGCGCCATCACCAACGCGGAAGAGACCCGTGAATTTAATGAATTTAATTATGTGTGTAGTATATCAATTTTCTATCGAATATTAATTATTATGAGACAAATGTCCTACTTTTTTACACATATTATAGATATGTTAATTATAACTCCACACAGCATTTGACCCTCTACGTACTTTTCTCCCTTGTATAGTCAGATAGTGTGTGTGTTATGATGGTAATATAGTAACAGGCCTATGGGAGCAAACCTACACTGCTTGGTCTAGATGCAAGTTGTAGGTCATGATTAATGAACGTGTAATATATGAATTATATGCAAAGACTGACCACCCTCCCTTTTTAGGACACCTTAAAAGATGTTATCATCCCTCTCCAATATCAGAACTTTTTACATAGACAAGTCCATGGGGGAAGCTTTTCATAAAGAGCTAGACCCACTTGCTTACGCTTTACCATAATTGTTACTAATTACAAAGCAATGACAAGGTGAAATTTGTGTAAATTAGACACTTGAATACTAATTTGTTATTAGCGCAGCAGCTACTTAAGTACTTTGATTGCTGCAGAATCACTGGGGACAAATGAACCTGCTAATTACACTGGCCTGTATGGAACACACGTGGGTGAAAAATGTACTGAGCGGTAATAAGTTAGGCCTCTTGCTGTACCAGAACAGAAATATCTTACATTACTTTGGGATTTTATTCATTTTATGCACTCACAGGTGTAAAAACCATCTTTATTAAACATTGTGTTGCATATACTAAAAATGTCAGCGCTGTACTACTGGACCCAGGGAACATTCTTATTTTTTTCAGCCTAGACATATTTGCTTCTTTCTATTTGAAATACACTACATTGGGGTCCTTTTACACTGCCATGCTTCAAAAACACGCTATGAGTTTAAAAATACACATAGAGCATTTTAAATATATTGTGTTACAATTTATGCAATGCTTATGCTGTGAATAGATGGTTGTTAACTTTTTGGGTGGGCCTTGATGCCAGGAGGCTGCATATTTGCATACCTAAATGCAAACAAACATGTGCCGAAAACAGTTACCGGAGCCTAACTAAAAGTTCCCGATTGCTACTTGTAATTGGGAACTTTCCAATCATGTGACTGCTGTGACAGCCAATTGCGGCAATCGCATGATCATAAACTCCACCCCCTCCGGCATTAGAAACCCCTTAAAGAGCCGGGAGCGTTAAGGGGTTAACGTTCAAAAAATGTTAATAGCACCTTAACCGCTTCCAGACCGCCTTACCCCCATATATACCTTGGCAGAAGGGTACATACAGGCAGAATCATGTACCTTTACGTTGCCTTTTAAGAGGCGGCGGGTGCTCCGTGAGTCCGGTCGTGGGTCCTGCGGACTCGATACCCGCGATCGCCTCACGGAGAGGAGATGCTAAAGTAAACAAGCATCTCCCTGTCCTGCCTAGCAACAGTGACACTGATCTCTGCTCACTGTGATTGGAGCAGAGATCAATGATCTGTAAAACACAGCCATGCCCCCCACAGTTAGCAACACGCCCCTAGGACACACTTACCCCCTACCAGTGTCATTTACACAGGAATCAGTGCATTTGTATAGCACTGATTGCTGTATAAATGACAATGGTCCCAAAAATGTGTTAAAAATGTCCGATGTGTCCGCCATAATGTTGCAGTCATGATAAAAATCGCTGATCGCCACCATTTAAAAACAAAAAAAGTATTAATAAAAATGCCATAAAACTATCCCCTATGTTGTAAACACTATAACTTTTGCGCAAACCAATCAATAATTGCTTATTGCAATATTTTTTATCAAAAATATGTAGAAGAAAACGTATCAGCCGAAAATGAGGAAAAAAAATGTTTTTTTATATATTTTTTGGGGGATATTTATCATAGTAAAAAGTAAAAAATAATGCATTTTTTTCAAAATTGTCACTACAAAATCACATAGCATCATACAATTAGCGCCATATTTAACAAGTCATAGAGGATCATAACTCCAAGAAGTCAGAGGCTGTTATGAGGAATGTCTGATACTATCACATTGGACTGCTATATATACAGGTGACAAGGGTATCTTAACATAACTTGCCCAGGGCTCCCATGTTTGCTCAAATAGTTTCTCTTTATCATTAATAATACTAGCCACTTTTTCATTCAACATTATCCAGGATATCGTTTGCTTCATGCTGCGAATAGATACAGAGGGAGATTTAGCTGCCAGCAGCATAAAATAAACTAAACTCTTCTATCATGTGACGCAGCATATTATCTGTCACATCATTCAGCAGGGCAATAGAGAGGAGTTGTGCTAGTTTGGGGCCTATTATTTTGCGTATCATAGAAAAGACCTTATTCCAATAACCCCTAATCCTGGGGCATTCCCACCATATATGGAGCATAGCATAGTACCTCATAGAGAACACCCACTAAAGCAGTCTGTTGATGATGATGGGTACATCTTAGCTAGGTGAGTGGCAACCAGATACCACCTTGTCAAAACTTTAATGCTTGCCTCTATTAAAGAGACATCCAATATACACTTATAAGCGACCTGAAGCCTGGAATACCAGGACTCAGGCTCCAAGTTGGTGTCAAGGTCCTTCTCCCATGCCAACATGTATGGGTGTTTCAGTGGTGAGTGCTAAGGTATTAAAATGGAACTTTAGTCAGAAAATAAAAAGAAAGTCCTGCTAGATCAGTTCAGGCTGGCCCCTTATGCAGGTATAGCTATGTAAAACATTACAAATAAGTGCCTATTCAGTTTAGAAACCTGTAATACTCTGCACATGCTCAGTTGCTATCCAGTTTTAGGCACTTTTGAATTTATAGAGGCCGATCTGCTGACAGCCCAAGGAAGCTGCTTCTGTTTGATCTGTAACTGCCATGATGTTGCATATGTGATAAGTTATGACACCAGCCATTCGATGGTTTGACAGTTTGGTTGTTGAAACATACAAATGTGACAGTTACATTCCCGGAATGTAACTATATTTTGAAACCCTTACATCGATGGGTTTAGTTCTGCTTTATGATTTACTGCTGTCCAGTAGATCTGGGCTTCAGCAAATTGTCAGCCTCCAGCAAGAAGAAACAGGAACAATTCTGAAGACAATTTACAGCTCACACTAATTTTGGTATCATAATCTATAATGTGAAATATATGTCCCTTGCTAAAGAACATTTTTTATCAAGTTGTTATGGATAACTTCCACTTTAAGGATGCTGTCGGGTGCTGGCTCCTTAACAACCAGCTGGTTGTTAACCGGTGCCGGATCTGCTATAAACTGGTTGTTAAGTAGCTGGCACCTGCCAGTGTTCTTTAACAAGCAGCAGAAAGCTACACATACAATGCCCCCCTGTACCTCCATGGTAGTTATCCCTAGCTCCTCTCTACTCAGTCTCTTTTGCAGGAGTCAGTCTGGCTGTGCAGAGAGTGACAGGCAGAGCTCTGGATACTGCGGAAGGGAAAGGGGCCCAAAGACTTAGCGGGACAGCTGGGAATAGCTCCAGTAGTTCCATAAGTGTGAGGGGAGGAGAAGAGGGTGGCTGGACTGACTCTTCCACATGAATAGCATAAAAGAGCTGGGAGTGATCACCATGGAAGTAAGGGGGGGGGGGGGGGGGGCATTGTATCTGTAGTTATCCACCGGTTATTAAGGACATTGGCATGTGTTTTTGAAAACCCTTGCTGCGTTTTTGGTGAATTATGGTGTGTTTCTATTGACTTACAATGGAAAATGTGTTTTTGGTGCTCTTTTAAAATGTGCACCAAAGATGAGGCATGCAGGACTTTTCAGGCTCAGTTCAAGCTCAGTGCAGTGATGTGAAAAGTAACACTGAACCGGTGCTTTCTGGTGTGAAAGGACCCTTATGCTGCATACACACGATCTGATTTTTCGACAACAAAACCGTGGATTTTTGTTCAAAGGATGTTGGCTCAAACTTGTCTTGCATACACACGGTCACACATGTTGGCCAAAAATTCAGAACGTGAGAATGCGGTGACATACAATACGTACGATGAGCCTAGAAAAAGGAAGTTCAATAGCCAGTGCGGCTTCTTCTGCTTGATTCAGAGCATGCGTGAACTTTTGTTCGACGGAACTTGTGTGCACACAATCGGACTTTCCGACAACAAGTTTTGTTGGTGGAAAATTGTAGAACCTGCTATCAAACATTTGTTGGCGGAAATTCCGACAGCAAATGTTCGATGGAGCATACACACGGTCGGACTTTCCAACAACAAGCTCATATCGAACATTTCCCATTGGAAAATCCGACCGTGTGTATGCGGCATTACTCTTTATTCATTATACTGCTTATAAGGCCCACTCAGTGGTTTGCATGCTCTCCATGATAAGAATATTTGCTTTCTTTTAGTCTCCTCTTGTTTGTATCCTGCCACTACTGCTTTTGTTTTTGAAATCTTAAACCCTCTCTTCCATATTCTGGTAATGAATATAATGTTTTTAAAGCCTGAGCGGTATACATGTATTAGTTACCTATACATGCTTAGGCACTCAACAAAATCTCTTGTTGGTTAAATCTCAAGAGAACAAGTGGGGAAAATCCACTCAATTTATGCCTCCCCGATTGGTCGCACCAAGGTGTGTCTTCAGGTTACAAAGTTCTTATGGATGTCATTACTCATCTAATATCTGTGGAGACCTATGCACATATAATCTTCTCTGCTGTGAGAAGGAGAAAACCCGTGTGAAGTCTCACACCTCTTTATCTTTTTATAATTATGTGTTTAGTATTGTGACTTTAAAAAATATTGTATATTAAAATATACTTTTTTGCTCTCGCCAAACATGCAGCCTGCTGCCCCCACGTTCCAGTGGTCTTTTTGGTAAAGAGCTGAGCTTGGGTGCCCTCTGAACTCATCTCCATCCCAACTTTCAAGTCACACTTTTTTCACTCCAGTCAGCTCTGGCCAGGTTATTCCCTGCCTTTGCTGCACATGTAAACAAAGGGGCTGGTGACGCCAATGCATATTAAGCTAGTGACATTTACCCCTTTGTTTACAAGTGTGAGGTGGGAAATACTCTGACCTTCAGCTGCTTGGTGTGGAAAAAGGCATAGCATGGATGAATTCAGAAGACACCCAAGCTCAACTCTATATGGAAAACTGTAGCTATTTATCAGCCACAGCCCTCAGCACACGTGCACTCATACAAACTTGAAGAGTGGAAGTGGAAGTGTGTTCAACCAGTTCTTTTAGGATTGGTTTACGCTGTGTTTTTACTATTATCCTGCCTGTCGTATGCAAAAATGACCATGAAAACAAATATAACATTGCACTACCGGTATCCTTAGAAAGTGCATAACATCCCTATAATAATCAAACAATCAAGTGAAAAAGGAAAAATATTTGATGTAAACCATATGTGCAAGTAATAAATAAATCCAAAAACAATCCATAAAGTCCAGGAAATAACACGCTTCAGTGCAAAAAAATGTAATATAAACATTTAAATGTTAACAAAATCCAATGCTCCAAAAGTGAATGAAGAAGGATTCTTCACACCCAGACAATACACACCCCACTCACTAGCTGCTTACCAGCTATAAGGACCCCAGCGGCACCTTATGCCAATATCCTTATGCGATGGATGGATGCCAGGAGCCAGAATTCCAAAACAAAGCAAACAGGATGATCCACAATCAACCACTGGGACCCAAAGGTGGAAGTATAACTGTACCATGGCAACAGGGCCACCGTTTATTCTGGTCAACGTACACCATCTGAAGATAATTAATATGCTGTTTTCTGTATATAAAACTTTACTTTGCACACCCCGCTATACCCCTTTACCCCTTGATATCATTCTTTCAAGCAAAATACATCAGGAGGAGCTACAACGGTGATGACATCATGCATGGCGGGGTGCTATATGTGTTTGACTATATTTTATGCAAGTTTACTCCTGCTTGTTGTAAGTAGTTTTAACGTTTATTAAAAACTTGAACTTCTAAAATACTACACTATGAGTTCCACCTCTGAATCCCCTTCTCATTGATTGGTTTGACGATGTTATATGATCCTATGCACTTTCAAACACAATATTTTGTTTTTATATATTACATACTATATGTGAATATACTGTCAATGTGGCTATCACAGATATATATATATTGTCCTGTTAGATGGTGACACAATTATTTGTATGGTGACACTTGTGCACGTCTTGTTTTCAATTAAATTACCATGGTACTGCCATTTAACGTGACCCATTCAAGCGAATAGGACTGGACCGCAACTCCCCTGCAACTGCATGCATTGCACTGCAGTTGTGGCTCTGTGGTGCTGCATTTATTGGTTAAAAAAAGACAGCGAGGAGGCAACATATCACCTTTTCACCACCTGTCTAACTCAATCTTGCCAAAACATCTAAACGTAGCATTACTAGGTGCAGAATACTGGGAGCACTGGATTGTTTGGACTGTACTATTGTATTTAGACACACTACAAAATTGCTCTAAAAGTAATGTGTAGTAAGACAATGACAATATAAGTTGTTAGTGCAATGTCTATATAAGTATCTATTTCTGTAACTTTAGCATATAGCAGTTGAACCCTGAACTGCGATCTGCTAGTAGGCTAAAAAAAGGGAAAACTTCTTCCCGACTGAATTTTGGTGGAGTTCCGCTGAACCTTCCGAATGAACGGACTTGCTCACACACAAACGCACTAGGTCCGTTCTTTTTGAACATGATGACTAGAAAAGGAAGTTCAATAGCCAGTAGGCAATAACTGCCCTTGCGTCGTATTTGCTCCGTGGGACCAGCATACAGACGAACGGTTTTCCCGATAGGAATTAAGTCCATTGGACAGATTTGAAACATGTTCTATTTCTAGGTCTGTCAAATTTTTTATGTGAAAAACGATCGGATTAGCCCACACACAATCAGATTGTCCGACGAACTGATTCTGTCGGACCTAGTCTGTCGGAAAGTCCGGTCATGTGTATGCGGCATAAGGGTTACATTTCTAGGTATTTTATATGCCTTACATAAACTTCCTAGCACTTTTCGGCACCGGAAAGCCACTGGTTCCACGTACAGCCTGCCATATAAGTGAAGCATTGTACAGATGTTTCATGTTAGGAAAATATATTGTATGTGGTTGTGTGGGTATATAAGGAAAGCACAAAGGACTTTTTTTTATATGCACATTTATTGTACATTATTTATTAGATATACTACTGAGAGTTGTATTTCACCAGATCCTTTTGTTTATAATTCTTACATGCGTGGGTACATGTCAATGCCAAGAAGCATCAGCGTTTACAAGAGCAAGGCCACATACAACCAGTCACTTGTATGGCAGACCAACTGCCACTCCCTGGGCATGGGAAAGGACCAGTAAATGTATCTTATGCCTGTGAAATGTTTAGAGACCTCCATGTACATAAATCCTTACTGTGCAGTGAAATGTTTCTTCCTGTAGCTGAGAGAAAGATTGCAGCATGGGGAAAGAACTATTGCACGGTATATTGAATTTTTACTCTTATGGACGCTGGTGCAGTGTTGCCAACCAACAGTATTTTTACTGGAAGCCAGTAAAAAACGGGCACTTTTCTGCTGCCAGTAAATGGTTACATAGTTCTTAAGGTTGAATAAAGACACCAGTCCATCCTGAATGAGTGTCTACAATTGTCCCTATCCCTGTACATCTCACACTCACATCAGTCCCTACCCTCAAGGAGCCCACAATCCAAGGTCCCCATACATATACTAGGGCCAATTTTGGACAGAAGCCAGTTAACCTACCTGCATGTCTTTGGAGTGTGGGAGGAAACCAGAGTACCCTGAGAAAACACACACAGGCACAGGGAGAACATGCAAACTCCAGGCAGGTAGTGTTGTGGTTGGATTTGAACCAGCGACCCTTTTTGCTGCTAGGTGAGAGTGCTACCGGCTATACCACTGTGCCGCCAAATGCCAGTGGAAAGAAAAAATTGTCAATAAAAAATATGGTTGTGACGCTTGGCTCGGAACTGTGCATGCACAGTTCTGGTCCAAAACTGGCCAAGACTATCTGAGTGCCTGCTACAGTGTTCTAGTAGCGCTGGCGGGTCTGGCAGTCAAGTCATGTCAAGTGATGTCTTGGTGCAAGGAAGCCAAGTAGAGCTGCCTCGGGTCTGTGGAATGGGAACAAGGCAAGCTGGGAGCGGGACTGGAGTGGACCACCTGGCATGGAGAGACACTGTCCCTGTGACTCAGGAGGGGATGTGTCGGTGAGGTGTCACCGTCATCTGTTCTGCTGCACACTGTTGTCAGGGTCACTGTGAGAGTCAATTTCATGTGTGCCTTCCCATTCTAGTTTCTTTCCCTCCAGAGTACTGTCCCTGAGCTACTTACTTACTATATCGAAAATAAAATAAGAAATATGTTTTTTGCCTTAATATCTACCTTAAATCACATTGGTAATTGCACATTGTACTTGTTCGTAGCCTAAATACTGAAATCTAAAACTGTAAGTTTATAACTTTTGGAAATGCCAGTAAGGCCCAGTTTACACTGGTGCGACATGCGCTATGACTTTGGGAGCACATGTCACATGACATGTAAAATCAATGTTTCCCTATGAAAGCTATCTTAACCAGTCCAACTTGTGTCGGTCCGACTTTGAAAAAAGTTCCTGCACTACTTGGGTCTGACTTCGGTCTGATTTCAGCCCATAGAATTGAATGGAAGTCACATCTATCTTAATTGATGTGATTTGGATCTGACATTACAGGAAGATTACAGAGGCATTCCCTGAAGTTGCTTATAAGTTGCGTCAAAAGTCACTCCAAAGGGGCCTGGCAGAGTCGCAAGACTTTCATGTCTTGGCAGCATGAATCGGCCTAAAAACTTGGCTGTGCCAGTAAATTTTGGGTGTCAGTAAATTTCAATCTGGTAGGTTGGCATCACTAAGCTGGTGATGTGTGGTTCATAAAGGGATAAGTGGATCCTACGTTATACACAGCCTTGTAAAAAAACAATGTGTTGAATATATGATGCCAGAGAACTCTACTGTCCCTGGTTGGCAAAGTACTGGCTTGCAGCACATAAGTTTGTCTGCGTTTTGTGAGATAAGACAGCTGTGAAAGTCATCCCTAGTTGCCTGTGTATGTAATGCCATCTGACATCATGACACTGAGTTGTATGTATCTATTCAGTGTTGATGGAAGTCAGTACTGTGCTCTGGAAAATTTCCCTAATGCCCATATTAGTTCTTAGAAGCACAGTGGCCACGTTCTTTGCAAGTAAATGAACTGTTTACATCTTCTTGAATTTTCAGGGCACAGAGACTGGCAACATCATGCAGACATAATTTAATATAGCAAAACACTACACATTCAGAGCACCATATGTGTAGCTATATGTTTGTTCAGACATAGGCTTTATGTGCTGTTGTCTGTAGGTGATACAGTCATGTGAACAGAATTCTACCTATTAAATGTTGACTTGTATAAAAAAAAAAAAAAAAAATTCCCAACCAGCATGTTTTTGATATACTTTCCTTTATTTAATTGATTAGAAGGGACTCCCTATACTCCATATACCCTAACACAGACAAGTATTGGGAGGCCTGCCTTTACACACACATAAAATTGAATGGCATCTCAGTCTTAAGCCCCATACACACTATCAGATTTTCTGCTGGTTTTTGTCTTCAGATTTACCAAAACCATGTAGTGCAAGGGCCTGTCTGATTGCATACACATTGAAACTCCTAAGGTTTGACCTCATATTATATGGTTTTGGTAAATCTGAAGGAAAAAATCAGCAGAAAATCTGATAGTGTGTATGGGGCTTTAGTCCGTAGGGTTCAATATTGAGTTGGCCCACCCTTTTTCAGCTATAACAGCTTCAACTCTTCTGGGAAGGCTGTCCACAAGGTTTAGAAGTGTGTCTATGGGAAGGTTTGACCATTCTTCCAGAAGCACATTTGTGAGGTCAGGGACTGATGAGAACGAGAAGGTCTGGCTTGCAACCTGTGCTCTAATTCATCCGAAAGGTGTTCGTCGGTTTGAGGTCAGGACTCAGGCCAGTCAAGTTCCTCCACCCCAAACTCACTCATATATGTCCTTATGGACCTTGCTTTGTGCACTGGTCCAAATCATTTGATGAAGGGGGAATTATGGTGTGGGGTTGTTTTTCAGGGGTTGGGCTTGGCCAGTGTTCCAGTGAAGGGAACTCTTAAGGCATCAGCATACCAAGACATTTTAGACAATTTCATGCTCCCAACTTTGTGACTGCACACCAGTGCACAAAGCAAGGCCCATAAAGACATGGATGAGCGAATTTGGGGCGGAAGAAATTAACTGGCCTGCGCAGAGTCCTGACCTCAACCCGAATGAACACTTTGGGATGAATTAGAGCGGAGACTGTGAGCCAGGCCTTTTCGTCCACATCAGTGCCTGACCTCACAAATTAGTTTCTGGAAGAATGGTAAAACATTCCCATAGACACACTCCTAAACCTTGTGGACAGCCTTCCCAGAAGAGTTGAAGCTGTTATAGCTGCAAAGGGTGGGCCAACTCAATATTGAACCCTACGGACTAAGACTGGGATGCCATTAACCACTTCATTACAGGACACTTATATATCTTCCTGCTGAGGCCAATTTTCAGCTTTCAGTGCTCTCACACTTTGAATGACAATTTACTCAGTCATGCTACACTGTATCCAAACACAATGTTTTATAATTTTCTTCTCACAAATAGAGTCTTATTTTGGTGGTATTTAATCACTGCTGGGTTTTTTATTTCATGCAATGAATTTTGAGGAAAAAAAACACTTTTTTTAGTTTCTATTGTTAAAGTAATTTTTCTTCATGAATTTGGGCCAAATTTTATACTGGTATCAATAACCCAAATTAGTGGATATTATTTAGTGTGAAAGTTATAGAGTCTACAAGCTATGGTGCCAATCACTGAAAATTGATCATACCTGATCAAACTTGATGTACTGACGGCCTATCTCATTTCTTGAGACACTATAAATGAAAGTACAAATACCCCACAAATGACTCCTTTTTGGAAAGTAGACAGTCCAAGGTATTTAGTAAGAGGCATAATTCGTTTTTTGAAGTTGTAATTTTTTCCCACAGTTCCTGGGAAGATAAACATTTTTATTTTTTTTTTACACAAACTTGTCATATGAACAGGTTATTTCTCACAGACAGGATATGCATACTTACAACTACACCCCAAAATACATTCTGCTACTCCTCCCGAGTATGGCTATACCACATGTGACTTTTACACAGCCTGGCCATATACAGAGGCCCAACATGCAGGGACCACCATCAGGCATTCTAGGAGCATAAATTACACATAATTTCATGATGACCTATCACAATTTTGAAGGCCCTGGAGCACCAGCACAATTTAAACAACCACAAATTGACCCCATTTTGCAAAACAAACACCCCAATGTATAGTCTATGAGATATTATGAGTCTTTTGAATGGTTCATTTATTTTCACAAGCTTTCGGAAAACATGGAAAGAAATTTTTTTTTTTACACAAAGTTTTCAGTTTATAACATATTTCTAACACATAGCATGTACATAGCAAAAAATTACACCCCAAAATACATTCTGCTACTCCTGAGTATGGCAATACCACATGTGTGAACCTTTAACAGCCTGGCCACATACAGAGGCCCAATATGGAAGTAGCACCTTCAAGCGTTCTAGGAGAATAAATTACACATATCATTTTCTGACTACCGATCACATTTTTGAAGGTCCTTCATATTTATAACACATAGCATGTACATACCAAATAACAAAAGATTACTTGTGGTTTTAGTAGTGCAGTGGTCCATAGAGGAGAACATCGGTCCAGATTGCAGGCAGAAAAACTGTCATAGTTAGTACAGGCAGAGATACTGTCAGCACAGCCAAAGCATTGGTCCAGGTAGGAGGCAAAGATGTCCAAGCAATAATACTGTCCATAGTCAGTAGAGGCAGCAGGCAGAGATATGGTCAACACAGCCAAAATATTGGTCCAGGCAGCAGGAAGAAACATGGTCCATAAAGTCCTGGGTCATTACAAGCAGCAATATGGTCAGCACAGCCAAAGTATTGGTCCAGGCAGCAGGAAGGAAAATCAAGCTTAGGGCCAGGGGGACAGGGGTAGAGGCTTCTCCCACCCACATCTCTTTGAAGCCTCCGGACACTAGACCCCGTTCTGGGAACACAGAAAACCAAAAACTGTTTTTCTCTACTCAGAAAGCTATTCTAAAGCCCCTTAAATATGTGAGGCCCCTATGTAGAAGGGCAAAAGATCAGTCCAAGTGGTAGGCAAAAACATGGCCAATTAACATGTAGAGGTCGGCGGTGCACGTGGAAGTCAGAAACGTGGTTTAAAACGGCAGGCAAACACATCATCGGTAAACAAGCCAGGGTCAGTTAAAGTGGAAGGTAAAAACATGGTAGCAGGCAAATGATCCACACAGGTATTTGAAATAGGGAAATGGCAGTCTGTTAAAAATAAGGGGAACTAACATGTAAAGGATGTGTGATAAATTCTGAAGCAATCTCCAATGCACAGGCCAGGTAGGAAGGGACATTGGGGGCAATAATAACTGGTGTCTATTCTAACTCCTCCTCTGCTGCATACACAACATTTCTTTTGGCGTCTTCTTATGGATTCTGTGGGGGTGAATGTTATAGGGAAATTGTTGCTCGTGAAATCGACTCACACTATCAGAGCAAATGCTTCCTGGGGTGGGTCTTCGCTGGTAAATCAGGGCAGTGACAATGTCTTCAATATATTTGAGGTAGGTGATGGGTTGGTTTTCGGCTGATCTTTTGGGAGCAGACAAACAAATTAAACATGGCCATATGAAAAAGATAAAATGCAACTTTTTTATACCAGTAACAGGACTTTCGCGTTGACAAATATGGTTGTAGCATCTAATCATTTAAATCCACCCCCCACCCCCCCAACGAACAGATTAAAGTCGTGGACACATTCAGGCTTTACAATGGGGCCACGTTTTCTCTGAATCTACACCAAGGTGTCATTGTGGATGGTAGAGAGGATGTGAACATCTTTCTTGTCCCTCCACTTCATGGCCATCACGTCCTCATTTCTCATAGAAGATTCCCTCATTTTGTAGCTTTTTTGTCAAAAATTTTGTGGGAAGCCCTTCCTGTTTTTTTTTTAAGGTCTCGCAGGTCAGGGGGCTGAAGCTGGGAGTCTTTGCCTTCATAAATACGGAAGGTGTATGAAGGCTCAATCACAATGTTTGTTTAGTTTTAACCCATATCAGGCTCTCTTACTGGGAATATACTGCTTGAAGTGCAGCCGGGCCAGTAAAGTAGATAAGGGATACGTCCACTCATCTTCATCTTTTAACATTTAGCATGGTGCTTTTCCAGATGTGCAAGCTGCCCATTCCATGCACCCTAATGCACCCCCGTGCTATCAGAGATGCAAGATGTTGAACTGGGTGCTGATAACAAGCCAGAAGGTCCCTCTCCTCTTTAATATGGAAGATGTGGCACCCATTATTGCCAAAAAGAATGACAAATTTCAGTTTGTCTAACCACAGAAATGTTTTCCACTTTGCAATAAAACATTGTAAATGAGCTTTGACCCAGAGAAGACAGTGGTATTTCTGGATCTTTTTCATGGCTTCTTCTTTGTATGATACAGTGCCTTGCGAAAGTATTTCAACCTTTTGCCACATTTCAGGCTTCAAACATAAAGATATAAAATTTTAATTTTTTATGAAGAATCACCAACAAGTGGGACACAATTGTGAAGTGGAACGAAATCTATTGTATAATTTAAACTTTTTTAGCAAATAAAAAACTGAAAAGTGGTGTGTGCAAAATTATTCGGCCCCTTTACTTTCAGTGCAGCAAACTCACTCCAGAAGTTCAGCAAGGATCTCTGAATGATCCAATGTTGTCCTAAATGACTGATGGTGATAAATAGAATCCACCTGTGTGTAATCAAGCCTCTGTATAAATGCACCTGCTCTGTGATAGTCTCAGGGTTCTGTTTAAAGTGCAGAGAGCATCATGAAAACCAAGGAACACACCAGGCAGGTCTGTAATACTGTTGTGGAGAAGTTTAAGCCGGATTTGGATACAAAAAGATTTCCCAAGCTTTAAACATCCCAAGGAGCACCGTGCAAGTGATCATTTTGAAATGGAAGGAGTATCAGACCACTGCAAATCTACCAAGACCTGGCCGTCCCTCTAAACTTTCAGCTCAGACAAGGAGAAGACTGATCAGAGATGCAGCCAAGAGGCCTATGATCACTCTGGATGAACTGCAGAGAACTACAGCTGAGGTGGGAGAGTCTGTCCATAGGACAACAATCAGTCGTACACTGCACAAATCTGGCCTTTATGGAAGAGTGGCAAGAAGAAAGCCATTTCTCAAAGATATCCATAAAAAGTCTTGTCTAAAGTTTGCCACAAGCCACCTGGGAGACACACCAAACATGTGGAAGAAGGTGCTCTGGTCAGATGAAACCAAAATTAAACTTTTTGCCCACAATGCAAAACGATATGTTTGGCGTAAAAGCAACACAGCTCATCACCCTCAACACACCATCCCCACTGTCAAACATGGTGGTGGCAGCATCATGGTTTGGGCCTGCTTTTCTTCAGCAGGGACAGGGAAGATGGTTAAAATTGAGGGGAAGATGGATGCAGCCAAATACAGGACCATTCTGGATGAAAACCTGTTGGAGTCTGCAAAAGACCTGAAACTGGGACGGAGATTTATCTTCCAACAAGACAATGATCCCAAACATACAGCAAAATCTGCAAAGGAATGGTTCACAAATAAACGTATCCAGGTGTTAGAATGGCCAAGTCAAAGTCCAGACCTGAATCCAATCGAGAATCTGTGGAAAGAGCTGAAAACTGCTGTTCACAAACGCTCTCCATCCAACCTCACTGAGCTCGAGCTGTTTTGCAAGGAAGAATGGGCAAGAATTTCAGTCTCTCGATGTGCAAAACTGATAGAGACATACCCCAAGTGACTTGCAGCTGTAATCGCAGCAAAAGGTGGCTCTACAAAGTATTAACACAAGGGGGCCGAATAATTTTGCACGCCCCACTTTTCATTTTTTTATTAGTTAAAAAAGTTTCAAAAATCCAATAGATTTCGTTCCACTTTACAATTGTGTACCACTTGTTGGTGATTCTTCACAAAAAATTAAAATTTTTTATCTTTATGTTTGAAGCCTGAAATGTGGCAAAAGGTTGAAAAGTTCAAGGGGGCCGAATACTTTCACAAGGCACTGTAGATCTTTAACTTGCATTTTTGGATGGCATGGCAAACTATGTTCACAGACTATGTGGATGATTTACTAAAATTGGAGAGTGCAAAATCTGGTGCAGCTATGCGTGGTAGCTAATCGGCTTCTAACTTCAGCATGTTCTTTTAAGCTTCGACAAAAAAATGGAAGCGGATTGGTTTCTATGCAGAGCTGCACCAGATTTTGCACTTTAAGTTTTATTAATTCGACCTCAGTTATTTTTGGAAGTATTCCTAAACTCATGCAGTGATGCAAAATCATGTCTGTGTTTTACTCAGTGCTGTCTGAGGGATCCAAGATCATGGGCATCCGATGTTGCGTTTCAGCCTTGTCCCTTGTACACAGAGATTTCTCCATTTTCTTGAAATCTTTTTATGATATGATGTACTGTAGATGATGATTTTTTTAAATATAAAAACAAAGTGTGACCTGATATAACCACTGTGGCAACCCTCAATAACATAAAAGGGTACATAAATAAAAATATTTATTTTACAAGTTGAAACACTTCATTATCTCAAGGTAAAAAATACAATTGGTATATAAATCAA
Source organism: Lithobates pipiens (assembly GCF_037356315.1). Lineage (NCBI taxonomy): Eukaryota > Metazoa > Chordata > Amphibia > Anura > Ranidae > Lithobates > Lithobates pipiens. Next base: position 190,239,011 of record NW_027507718.1, on the reverse strand, counting down.
GCCCAAGATGACCATGCTAAGCTGACACATGGCATATGAGAAATAAAGCTTAAATCATAGAGATAGGTACATAATGATGTTTGCACACACAGGTACATAGTGAGTGTTCCATATGAAAATCAGGAGGTTGAGAGCATGATGTGAACTCTATGCACGTTTCGTGGATTTGTCCACTTGTCAGGAGTATAATGCCAAAAATATATTTAGAGATCTGAATGAAAAATAGTATATTGGTAAAGATTGCCTAGGTTGAAATTTTTTTTTTAATAATACTCACATGCCAGCTCAGAAAGGGAAAATGGAGGACAACGCATACAGTACTAGGTCCGGGCTGAGGCGGGGGCACCCCCAAAGAAAACAAGGGAGCAGTGATGAACTGAACCAGATGACCATGAAGTGATGGTATGAGGTGGAAAGTGGGAGGACACAACCAATCCATACTTAATCTAAAAGTATAAATGTACAAATGTAAAAAGTGTAGCGAGTAAATGTAAATGTGTCCTATCCCAAGTGATTAAAACCCAAGTAAAAAAAGTGCCCCACTGCAAAGATATGAAATACGTGGGGTGATAACACCCAAAATGAGTGTGTGTTGATAAAATCAGTAATGTGAAAAACAAAGGTGAACAAGTGCCCTATAAAAATACAAAAAAGAAGAAAAAAACGTACTGTGTCAATGCCAGAGTAAACAACAATCAAGGTGTCTCTGCAGTGGAGACATGAGAATAGAGTTATAAGTTTCTGGTTAATTGCCACCCATCTATTGAGCACTCGTGGTGAAGAACTAGTAGTGTATTTATTTTTCAGCATCACAGTTTGGTGTTTTATCACATATGGACTTTCTAGCTTGCTATACTATGTATATTTATATTTGCAAATAATTTTATATGATTTACGGAACATCATTAGCGCCTCATCCTTTAATATATTGTTTGCATTATCTCAATACAGTTTAAGATTTTATATTTAGTGTGAACTTTCCTGGAATTGTGTAAGCTTTGCTTTGTTTGTGTCTGCTAATGATAATTTTAGTGTATTTTTAGCAAAAATATTGTTTTGATAAACATTTTTGCAAATATCACGGGTCTTAAAAAAACAATAGCATCTTTTTTTTAAATTCTACTGGTCCTATGCTTCAGAAAATGGATGGTTTGGGAGATGCTGAAAGCTGTAAGGGAAAAATTAAAAAACAATGGAAAAATTCCAATAATGGTCTGGCCACCTTACTTTAAAAGTGACATGCAGGGCTTAGCAGTGAAAGGGTTCAGTGAATACTTCCTTAGTAATGTTTAAGGGTTCTTTCACATCAATTCATCTGTTCAGTTAAGTTTTTTCAAAGAAAAAAATGGACAAAGTTTACATCAGTTTTTAATCTGTTTTACATTTGTTTTTTTGCATCTGCTGGAGCCATTTTTTCATGCAAAAACAGACCGTTTGTCTGTTTAAATCTGTTTTTCATCTGTTCCGGTTTTTTTTAATGGAAGAAAAATAGGGTTTGACGGAAGCCGATGTAAACGAATGTAAATGGATGATCGTCTGTTTACATCCGTTTTTCCATAGAGATGCATTAATGTCCGCTTTTCATCTGTCAATGGATGGATGAAAAATGGACAAACTCCACCGACGAGTAGAGCATGTTAGATTTAGCACTTATGTTACTTTGTACAATGGTCATCTACATTTGTATTTTGTACAATCAATGTATACTGGTTGTATGTTTCACTTTTTCAATAAAAAGCTAAGTCAAAGAAAAATGGACAAACAAAACACCTGTGTGAAAGGGGGCCTAACACTATCAAGTATTTAGGTGCTAGATTTTGAGCACCTCCGGCAGGCAGGTTTTACCCCCTTCATGATCGGGACATTTTTTGTTTTTGCAGCCCTGTGCTACTTTCACTGGCAATTGCGCGTTAATGCAAAACTGTACGCAAATTAAGTTTATATAATTTATTTCACACAAGTAGAGCTTTCTTTTGGTGGTATTTGATCACCACTGAGGTTTTTTTTTACTTTTTATTGTATAAAGGAAAAAAGTATTTTCTACTTTCTGTTATAAAGCATATCCAAGCAAAAAAAAAATCAAAAAATGAAATTTCTTCATAAATTTAGGCCAAAATTTACTCCGCTACATGTCTTTGGTTAAAAAATCCCAATGAGTGTATAGTAATTAGTTTGTGTGAAAATTGTAGCGTCTATAAACTATGGTATATATGCTGGAATTTACGCAGCTATAGACACTATACTGTAATGGCGGTGAACATTATAGTGACTGTGATAAGGTGGCGGACAAACTGGCACTAACAGACACTACCTGGGAGGGTCACTAAATGACACTGATGTCGCTAATGACATTTATACAGTGATCAGTGAAAGGGGTTAACCGTGCCTAACAATGTGCACAGTGTGCTGCTTTTACTTTACTGTCTGGCTGTTTTTTCTCTCTGCAAGAAACAGCTTGATCGCTGTACACAGAGTTTTGTGTTTTTGTAAACACAGAACTCTGTGTGTGATTGGACACAGCCGATCAGCTGATTTCAGCCAATATCATTAGCTCAAATCAGCTGGCAAAATCATACTGTATCCCAGAAGCAAACTGGCAACGTACAGGTACATTGTCTGGCCTGCCTGTGCTGCTTACCTGCACTAGCGTGGGCAGGCGGCAAGTAGGTAAAGTATATGTCAACCCATTTAGCTTAAAATAGAAATGAAAAGCAAAATATTTATATTACATTATTAACATATATATAATAATACCCCTTGAAATTTTCCACATTTTGTCATGTTACAGCCAAAAATGTAAATGTATTTTATTGGGATTTTATGTGATAGACAAAAAGTAGCACATAATTGTGAAGTGGAAGGAAAAGGATAAATGATTTTCCATTTTTTTTTACAAACAAATATGTGAAAAGTGCACTGTACATTTGTGTTCAGCCCCCTCTACTCTGATACCTGTGTGTAATTTAATCTCAGTATAAATAAAGCTGTTCTTTGAAGCCTTCAGAGGTTTGTTAGAGAACCATAGTGAACAAACAGCACCATGAAGGTCAAGGAACACACCAAAGTTGTGGAGAAGTTTAAAACAGGGCTAGGTTATAAAAAAATATCCGAAGCTTTGAACATCTCATGAAGCACTGTGCAATCCATCATCCGAAAATGGAAAGAGGCACAATAGCAAAACTACCAAGATATGGCCGTCCAGCTAACCTGACAGGCCAGGCAAGGATAGCATTAATCAGAGAAGCAGCCAAGAGAACCCTGGTAACTCTAGAGGAACTGCAGAGATCCATAGCTCAGGTGGGAGAATCTGTCCACAGGACAACTATTAGGGAGGAGTACAAAGACAAATGTGCCTTGCCTAGTGGTGGGAGTGTCTCATGCAGCCCCAGACCATGACACTCCCACCACCGTCAAGCATAGTGGTGAGAGTGTAATGGTCTGGGGCTGCATGAGTGCTGCCAGCACTGGGGAGCTACAGTTCATTGAGGAAACCATGAAAGTACTGTGACATACTGAAGCAGAGCAGACCTTCGGAGACTGGGTGGCAGGGCAGTATTCCAACATGATAACAACCCCAAATGCACCTCCAAAATGACCACTGGGGAGCTCCAGTTCATTGAGTGAACCATGAATGCCAACATGTACTGTGACATACTGAAGCAGAGTATGATCCCCCCCCATCCGACACTGGGTCGCAGGGCAGTATTCCAACATGATAATGACCCCAAACACACCTCCAAGACGAACACTGCCTTGCTAAAGATGCAGAGGGTAAAGGTGATAGACTGGCCAAGCATGTCTCCAGACCTAAACCCTATTTACCATCTGTGGGGCATCCTCAAATGGAAGGCGGAGGAACGCAAGGTCTCTAACATCCACCAGCTCTGTGATGCCATCATGGAGGAGTGGAAGAGGACTCTGGGGAACTCCATGCCCAAGAGGGTTAAGGCAGTGCTGGACAATAATGGTGGACATTTTCCCCTAGGGGTGTAAATTTACACTGTTTTACAAGCTGTACACTCACTACTTTACATTGTAGCAAAGTGACATTTCTTCAGTGTTGTCACATGAAAAGATATAATAAAATATTTATAAAAATGTGAGAGGTGTACTCACTTTTGTGAGATACTGTGTGTTTATATATATATATATATATATAGACAAACAAGCCTCCAATAGTGTATTGACGTACCAAAAGCCATTTATTAAAAGGTAATATCTGCTTGCATAAATATTCAGTAAGAAGCGCACAACTTGATAAAAACATTGGTGTTTTCCACCTCTCACGTCAATGTTTTTATCAATTTGAGCACTTTTTACTGAATTTTGATGTAAGCAGATGTTATCCTTTAATAACAGCGGTAAAGCGCCGCTAAAACGAGAGGCGCTGTAGCGCTAACATGGCCACGGCCCCAGTGTGAAAGGTGTCTTACATTTATCCAACTGATTGTTGCAACACATTGATTGTATAACAATATGCTTGACATATTTTGTCAATAAATCTTATTTGGAATAAAAAAAAAAAAAAAAAAGATTTTGCTTGCGCTTGCTTGGTTTAAACGGACTAAACATTTTGCATTACGTAATTAATAGGTTTGTTTCCTTTCTGTTTCTAAAATCAATAAAGCATGCAGCGCTAGGTCCCAGCACAGGTGGCCAAGGTCGCCAGCCTGCAGCTAATCCTTTTTATAGATGGGCAGTGTGCTAAGTACATGTGTCTGGGAAAGAGTAGCTGGCCAGGGAGAAACTGTCCTTTTGTGAATTATGTGCAGATCAGCCCTGCTCTATAGGTCAAACAGCAGGCAGATAGTCTGTCTCCCTACCTATGGATGTGCAATGTAAGGTACAAAGCATGAAAGGGACAATTGTGAAGGAAGAGTTAGGTTGAACAGAAAAGGAAACAAGTACTGTTCATTGTCCCATTACACACCCTTTCACAGGTGGAGTAACCTAGATCTTTTAGAACCCAAGCAGCACCCATGTTGCAGAGGTCCCCAAACATGTACATGACAGTAATGGTTCCTTTCTCCCATTTTAATATATTTTTGCACTTCACCACAATATTGTAATTTGAAGACAATTTAAAGTGAGGCTGTCATACATCCTGAGTGCCTTAAAGTGGTTGTAAACCCATAAAACAAAAAACCCTGCAAGACAAAGGCATAATGAGCTAGTATGCATTGTATCACTAGCCCGTTATGAAATACTTACCTTAGATCAAAGCTGTTGCAGCGGTCCTCATACACGGCTGTGATGTGTGACACGTCTCCCGGAGTTATTTCTGGGTTTGCAGGCGCTGTGATTGGCCAGAGCCATGATGTAGTCACCCCCACGCATGCACTTGGGAGCTGCTGGTCACGGCACAGGCCTTTTAGGAACGGCACAGTCAAGCCGTTTCTTCAGTGCACATGTGCAGATGACGTCAGCGCAAACGTATATGGTAAATATCTCCTAAACCGTGAAAGTTTAGGAAATATTTACAGTACCTACAGGTAAGCCTTATTTATTATAGGCTTACCTATAGATACAAGTTGTATAACAGGGTTTACAACCACTTTAAACTAAATATGTCCTACATGGTGCCTGCTGTTAACTCCCTTACCCAAAACAAACCTTTTCAGTGACATGTTTGAGATTGCTTTTCATTGTGCCACTGGGGCACTAACTTGACTTGATTTAAAGCGGAACTAATATTGATTTAACTATTTCCTAAAATAGTTACATTCAAGGCTTGGTGTGAGTAATAACTGTCCTAACTGCTTGTGCTTTCAGCCGAACTGTCAACCCATCATATTGCTGGAGTCATAACTGATCATAACTGATCACATATGTACAACTGCAGAACAAACACTGGCTAAGATGACTGCTTCCTTGGCTGTAAAGGATAGATGGGTTTAGTTCTACTTTAAACCCAATGCTAAGCTAGGCCCACCAGCTCCCAGAAAGTTGGGCTTCACTTGAAAATAATCTCAGATAGAGCACTAAAAAGGCTATTCTAGATAAGGGAGGTAACAGTGGGCACCTTGTGGTGCCTGCTTGTAGACAGTGCTTTAAGTTTCAGGTATTTTTACGCAGATGACAGATTCACTTAAAGCAAAGGTCTCCAAGCTATCCAAACAAAAGGGCAGTTTATTGTGTTTCAAACTTTAGGGGGACTGAACTGTGGCCTGTGAAAGTGGAAATTTTCCTTGCATCAGTGGAAATAAACGTCACTCCATTTGGTATTAGGAAGAAGAATAGTGCCCCACCGTTGGTATCATTGGGAGGAATAGTGCCCCATTGTTTTTTTCAGTGGGAGAAATGGCACCCCATTGTTGATGTCAGTTGGCAGAATAGTTTCTCTTATCAGTGGGAGGAATAGTGCCCCAAGGGCCGTATGAAGGCAAGCAAAGGGCTGCATCCAGCCTCCCAGGCCGCAGTTTGGAGACCATTGACCTAAAGCTTCCAAAAACACAAATCCGTTCTTTTTCAGATCCTTATAAAAACATTGTGTTGTTAAAAGCTGTTAACCAATTTCCTGTTTTCAAAATGATACAAAACAGAACTAATTTCTTGTATTTCTCTTAAAGTCTTAATTGAGATGTGTTTATTTAGTTGCACTTATCTTTACAATATATGTATATTTTATTTTACAGCATCTACTCCTCCAAACTTGGTGGATAAACCTTGCCTCAGGCTGAAAGTTTACGTACGTCCAACAAGTAGGTGCCTCCCATTTCTGTTTGCATTATATTTGAGTTCACACAAAAGTTCCCTCATCTGCATGCAGGAATATACAAGTATCAGGTGCAGACTAGAACATTAGTCAACTGTCTTAAAATTAAGTGGTATAGCTTTGGCTTAATTCCCAATTTTGTCAGAGCAGGGTTGTTCAGGTGAAATCTGCTTAAAGAGAATATACTTGTTTTTATTTACATCAGTAGTTCCCAACCAGTGGTCCTCGAGTAATTGCCCCAACAGGCCATGTTTTGGGAATTTCCCTTAAAATAACTATGATAAATAAACAATTGACACTAATTTAAAGCACCTGTGCAAGGTGAAGGAAATCTTGAAAACATAACCCATTGGGGGTACTTGAGGACTAAAGTTTGAGAGCGGGGGGGGGGGGGGGTGTATTTAACTATTATATATAACTTATTTTTTTACCTTTTCTGTGAAAGAATGAGGCTCATGAGAGACACTTTTTGGTAACTTGTCAGGAGCCGCTTAAAGCCCAAAGCATGCTTAAAAAACTAAATTTTCTTTAGGTTTGCCTTCCTTAATAACTCTCCAGCCTCAGCTCTGTTCCTGTGTGCTGTATGCGGGGGAGTGTGTCCCTTCACACCAATCAGCTCTAAGCCCTTGTACACACGGTCGGAGATCCTATCGGACCGTTTTGTCGGATATTCCGACTGTGTGTGGTCTGCATCGGACTGTTTACGTCGGAATATCCGACGGACCAACTTTTCCAACTTGCCGGTAAAATTTTCCGTCAAAATGCTCCGATCGGACATACCCCGATCATGTGTAGCCTACTCCGACAGACAAAGTGCCACGCATGCTCAGATCAAATTCGTAGACCAAAGCTATTGGCTACTAGCCTGAACGTAGTCCCGTCGTAAAGAAATAATGTCATCACGTTATGTACAATCGGATTTTCCGACAACTTAGTCAGACCGTGTGTATGCAACATCACTTCCGGTCCTCTTCCGGAATTAATCCGTCGGAATAACTCAGACGGATTTGGTTGTCGGAATCTCCGACCGTGTGTACGGGGCTAAGAGCTCTCCTCACTGACCTCTGCAGAGTATAATTTCAGCTCTCTGTCCCTTTGTTTCTGAACTCCCAGAAAAGCTTTCTAAATTCTGGACTTTGAACGGGTGTATAGAAAAGAAGACTGCAGATAAACAGGTATAACGTACGTAGGGGTATTTATTTTATCTCTGTGTATCACCTTAGTATAGTCCCTTTACTGGGTATATGGAAGGGTTTACAACCACTTTAAGCACAGGTCCTCTCTCTGCTGCTGAACTTCTTGCCACTGATGAAGGTAATAGCCCTTCTGTGGGCTGCAGCGAAAAAGATCCAACAGAAACCACCCCTCCTCCCCTCTAATTCATTGAGAAAAATCTATGCATTGACTACACTACATGTAACACAATCTGTGAATGGGGGAGGGGGGTCTGATGAGTCACATGATGCTCTCCTCCATTTACAGATTGTGTTACATACATCAATGCACAGGCTTTTCTTCATGGAGGAACAGGTCCTCATCAGGTCTTTTTCGATGCAGCTCACAGAAGACTTGGAGCTATTAAATGCCTCAGTGCTTGAAGTTCCTCAACAGTAAGGCTAGGCTCACATCTGTGCGGGTGGTGCCACTGCGGAATCCACACAAATACCTGAAGCCGCAACCACCCACACAGAGAAATGCAGGACCTGCATGTGGGTGTCATTAATCCTAATGTCTTCTCGCCAACACTGGAAATCGCACCTGTACTGGGAACCTCGGTTTCCGCGCAGGCTGAGATTTAAAAAAAAGTGCAGGGACTTCTTTGCTGCATGTGAAGGCATGCGGCAGCCCATCCAATTGAATGGGCTCTTGTGCCCACACAAAACCACGGCCTGCACAGCCACACAGGTGTGAACCTAGCCTAAGAAGACCAGGCATTCTTGCACAGAAGATTTCTACAGGATCCAGCTGCCTGACAGATGTGGGACATAATTACAGGTAAGTGATGTGACTGAAGCTATACGTGCACGATAATTTTTTGACTAAACAGCTTTGACACTCAGTGTTAGTGTGTTGAAAACCTCCCCATGTGCCCCATACACACGATCAGAAATTCTGCCAGCAAAAGTCGGATGTGAGCTTTTGGTCAGAAATTCCGACCTGTGAATGCTCCTTCAGACTTTTGCTGGCAGAATTCGAGCCAGCAAAAGATTGAGAGCAGGTTCTCTATTTTTCGGTCGGAAAAAGTTCGATCTTCTGTACAGATTCTGACGCCTCGCTGGGGGGGGGGGGCACAAAATAAAAAATTGTCAGTGCGGTGCAAATTTTTCATTTTTCTTGTAATTAAAATGAATTAGTTAAATCTGCAGTAACCTAAACATTCACATAAAATGGGTTCTCATCATTCCCCAGCATACATGAGGAAATTTGGTAGATCCATCTGATAACTTCCCGGGCTATTTCCTTGTGCTGCATTCTTGTCAGTTACATTGTTTCTATCTATGTCTAAGAATACAGATCCCCTCCATTCTATGTTAAGGAGAAGAGAAAACAGAGAGGTTTTGCACTGTAGTGTTGTCCTCTAATAACAATGCTATACATACAGTGTGGGTGGTGGGCATTGTCATCCTAGGAAGGAACACAGATAGTGTGTTACTTGCAAGATCATCAGTGAAAATAAAGTAAAGGGGCCTGAAAAGAGAAAAATGAATGCAACCACATCTAATGAATGGTAAGCTGCAATATATATATATAAATAGTTTATGCATATTTTTTGGGGAGGACTGTGTGTTTACTTCATATCAGAGAGAATGTAATTTCTTTCATACATCTGAATGGGTCATTGTGGCTACACATGCACCAAATATCTATTGACTGTCAGTTATCCCTGATTAGCAGTTTAGTATGCAGTGTGTACTCTTGTACCTTTTTAGACATCTGCTGTTTCATGCACACAAAACTATGCTTACAAAAGAGATCAGGGATGTGCAATCTGAGAACATGCTTCAATTTAAGAAGATAATGCCAGAAAATTTCTGGCATCAGAGAGGATGCTAAATGGTTTTCGATCTAACGATTAATTGTTAATTTACTCTCTTTTTCCCAGGGGTTGGGTGGAAGAGGATTGTGTGTTTAACAAGATTGTTGTGTATGTCTAACAAGATTGGTTAAGTTAAGCAGCCCATAGATGAGTCTTTTTTTTTCCTTCAACTAGCGGGTTGAACAAAAAAAGTGACTTGATTTCCCCATCCACACATTTTAGGTGGATGTGGGACTCCTCTCCATTGAGCCCTTGTATTCTGATGGTGGGGAGACTTACCCTCCATCACAATACTCTGATCAGCGCTGATGGTTATAGCCTGCGGTGCTGATTGAATGGGGAAAATCCAACAGGGTGGTTGTACAAAAGTTGATTGAACCAATTTTTTGCCCCTTACCTATTTAAGAAATGTCACACCACGGAGCAGGCAGACCATGGGAGCGTTCATTGCAAGTGGAGCTTTTGTTCTTTTTTTTGGGGTCTGCTGGTGGCCCCTGTGCTCCAGGTTAAAAACATAAAACGCACCAAAAACGCATCAAGTGCAGCTGCATAGATGTGAACCTAGTCTTAATCCTTGCCTACCTGAACACCTAACTATACCCTAAAATAGGCCTTAACACTCACCCTCAACACGTACCATTTTAACTTAACACTTAACCCACCCCAACCTTAACATTTAACGTGTATATAAACAAGAAAACAAAAATGTAATATATTGCAGCTTACCAATGTTTGGAGGCTGCTTTGTTTTTTTTTGTTTTTTGTTTTTGTTTAAAGCTTATTTTCTTTATTTTTACCTGGTGATCTATTCAATAATATATTTCTTGTCTTATGGTCACCATGCACAACACAATTTTTTAGACAGCCGATGTTTAATTCAATAGTAGTTCAATCAAAATGTTTGAACCCATAATCAATTAATTTAATTTTAGACTCCATTTAGATCAGATATTGATTTTCTATTGTATTGGTTGGTATAAGTTAATCATTCAGAATAGCATGGCACATTATGGTTTAAGGTAAGTATGACATGTTTGTTATTTTAATAAAAAAAATTACCTTTAGTAACACTTTGAGGCTGGGTTCACATATGGGCATGCAGGGGCTCACAGCAGGAGTCCAGTGCATCCTCGTTCATTGTTTCAGCCTGAATTTTTGGCTGAATTTGGGCCTGAAAGAAACCAAAAGACACACAGCGTTCCCGTGCAAATTGCGCCGGAGCCGTTGTGGAGATATGTGAACTCCATAGAGAGCCGGTCACAATTTCCATGCAACCTGATTAAAAAAAAAAAAAAGTTTGGTTTTGTAAAATTTGTTCCTGTTTAACCCCTACTAACTTATTATTAAACCTAAATAGCCCTGATTTACTTCTTCTTATTCTTCTCCCCTGATTTTTTTTTCTATTTTTCTAACTGCTAATATTAAACTTTTTTCTTTGTGTGTTCTGTTTTTTTGTTTTTTTAGTGCCACATTAACAAACAATGGCTAGTTCCAGAATTGTAATTTTAGTATTTTAATATCTTTATTTAGTTTCAAAGTTTGCAATAGTTTGTTTTATAATTTTATTTTTTGTATATTAAGCAGGACAAAGTATCACATTTTTTCTTTTACTTTTTATCTTTAGTAATACCATTTTTAAACCAGCACTAACTAATTAGAAAAAAGGGGCTTTTTTCAATTTTGTTATTTTTTTGTCTATGGATTGCATAACAAATACAAAAAAATGTTTGCAAGACTATGGGGGTTATTTACGAAAGGCAAATCCACTTTGAACTGCAAGTGCACTTGGAAGTGCAGTCGCTCTAAATCTAAGGGGTAGATCTAAAATGAGGGGAAGCTCTGCTGATTTTATCATCCAATCATGTGCAAGCTAAAATGCTGTTTTTCATTTTCCTTGCATGTCCCCCTCGGATCTACAGCGACTGCACTTCCAAGTGAACTTGCAGTGCAAAGTGGCTTTTCCTTTAGTAAATAACCCCCTATATCACCAATAGAAAGTCTTGTTTGTCCTAAAAAAACTGTATGTATTACTTCTTATTCTTAATTTTAAAAAGTCATAATTTTGTCTTGCTGCTAGGAGATTCTGCCTCCATTTTTATCGTTCTTCTTCCTTTTTGTCTGGCCCAAGTAATTGCACTATTCCCACTTTTTCTGCTGTATTTCATAATCCTACAGTATTTAAAATAATTTGGGCATAGACAAAGGTAGATTTAACACAGGGACCCCCCTCACTACATGTTATCCCTGTGCCAACCAGCCAATCACATGTAGACTTCTCCATATTTTTGTGAATAACCTTTGTTAAGGTCTTTCTGGTTTAAAGTAAAATTGATTATTGTTAACCTCACCAAAATAGATCTGGGATATAATCAAACGGCATTCCTAATCCATTCCAATGATCTATCACAATGTGTGTAAAAGAGATTCTTACTCATTTCCCTTATAAAGGTGGCTAGAACTTGCATTCCCTTATAATGGAAACAGAAAACTCCCTAGCCAGTATATTTTTGGTGTTTGAAGGCCTCAGACATAAAAGGACCTACTCTATTCCCTTCAGCACTGAGGGTAAATTCACCAGAAAACCTGGTTTTACTGGCACTAGTTTGCATTCTCAGATGCATGCCGCTCACTTGTTATAGAGCGAGTTGAAAATATTCACCCCAACAGCTACACATTTTCAGTCCTCTAAAATGATAACAATGATTTGACACAATCCTTATGACAGCAATAGCTTAAGACCTCTTTCTCCTACCTCATGCATGTAACCAAAAGCTTTGTTATATTGTTATACGAAACACCTTGCGGTGCCACAGCGTAAATGTTATAAAACTGTAAAAAAATAAATGTTTAAGGCACCCAAATTAAAAAAATTCAGTTTCCGTGTTTTGAAGGTCCTTTGCAATATTTACCAACTTCTAGTAATTGCTCCACCACCCTGAGGTTCTAAATAATTTGTTTTTATGAACCAATCTGTCAGCAACCTAAATAACTCACATTTATACTCTCTTTTTGTTTTCCTAGACGATTCTCTATATGAATCTCCAGAGCCTATCTTCACCAGCAATAATTCGGGCCTAAGCCTCAGGGTCCCACACTCCAGCCTTGGTTTTCTTCTGTTTTGGACTATCATTGTCTTGTAGCTATTTTATGGTGATTGGAATAAAATCAGCATAAAGGTGGACAAGCAGAAGTAGATGAAGAATCCGTCTGACATCAGGATACGTGGAATATTTGAGTGGCATGCATATGGAAAAGAAACCAGTTAATGGAACTGCCCTCACAGGAACGTTGTGAACGATCTTTTTTTTTCTGAGGGTGGAAAATTGCTGATTTACTTGTAGACTTCGAACGTGGGTTTGCTGGAGTTTGGAGCTTTCCAGTAACTTTCTTTTTACATTTTCAGACCAAATGTATAGTCTTTTTATTTTGTATTCTTAGTATGTTTCTTGCTTTTGCACCAGTAGAGCAAAATAATTGTGGAGATTTTTTTCCAATATGCGTGTAACGGGATCCGGTTCACCCTGACTGTTTCCATCTGACACTTCCTTCCATTCTCCTGTCATAGTCCATCCCAATTTTCCTCCAAATGTTTCAGATTCATTTCATGTGAAATATTTTTGTGGATATGTGAGGTGCATCTATTGAGGGACCAAGATTGGTATTTATGCCCCCTTTGTCACAAAGACTAGATGAAGCAGCCAAAAGACCGATTGTTTGTTTTCTGTAATAGTTTTCTAGTGCTTCTTTTCATTCAGACAGAAAATCACACCTAAGATCCTTATTATGTCAGTCTCCTTTGTAGCGATTCTGTTTTCTACCATCCTGTTGTTCATGGTAGCATCACCTGAACAGCCCGTGTTAAATAATTAACTGTCCATTGTGAATCACTTTATTAAGCTCTTAATCGATGGAATGTACCATGTGATGAATATTGATTCAGACTTCAGAGTATTGACTCCTCACCATAGAGTATTTGTTCATAGGAACCTGCATTCATTTGCAACATATTGATATCAGTATTGTAATTTAAAATGCATACTGCCTTTGGTTATCCTGTAACAAAGTCTGTTCACACAGGGAGAGAGCAGTACATCTCTTGAACTGCCCATTATAGTGGGAGGGTGGGGGTGGAGGGCTGCTGGGGTGTTCTGTGTTTAATTCATTGATCATCAGATACGAGATGGAATAGATGAACAATAGTGGTGAGTGCCGAACATACAGCCATTGTGGATATATACTATATATTTTTAAGTTAAAAAATTTAGAAGATTAAAAAAACAGGTTTTAACATACTGAATTTATATATACATCTAAAATACTGAGTAATTCTTTTATTTAAAGAAAAAAAATTTAGTGCCAGTATCAGAGATATTCCAAAAAGAAAAATAAGAGAGCATTTAATGGTGCTGCAAAAAATAAATAAATAAAAAATACATGAAAAGTAAAGTAAATTAAACTATTTTTGACTGCCTCTGAGAGTAGTTTATAAAGGAAATCAGGTAAAGAAAAAGACTCTGGATCGAGCAATTACAGAGGAGTAACTTAATGGCTGTAATATATATGTGTCTGTGGCACCTCCGCTTTTAAGTGGTGGTATTTTAACAAGAATTTCTAACTTGCACTTAAGCTCTACTATATGTGCTGGTTTGTCTTCTCTACCTTCATCGACTTTTTAATACAGCAAAAAAATAAATAAAAAGAATGTGGTGTTTCACAAGCTCCTGTGCTCCAGTGGCAAATGAAAACTTAAACTTTGTCTGTACTCTCTATATGTGATTCTCCCATTCCATCGCTGACTATCTGTCTGCTTGCTATAGGTGCAAGTCTCAGGCATTCTTCATCCATGTGTGTAAATAGAGCCAGCAGGTATACTGTGATTTTCTATGTATTGCTGACAATGAATTTTATGGAAGTTGTATGATTTATAGACTAGGAAGCAAAAACTTGCAATAAAATACATTTTATCCACTCTCGTTTCTTTCTGCTCCCGCCTTGCCTCATATAATTTTAGAAAGGGTCTATAAAAATGAAATAGAATATTTAATATTTTTTTCCTTTCAGGGCTTTCACTTTTCCCACCGCTTGGGGAAACTTACCTTGACATTTATGATTTTGGAAGCACTGTATTAAGAAGGGTAATATTATTTAAACACATGTCTTAAAGAGATACTATTACTTTCATTTTGTAATGTTTATTAGACCATGTCTGCAGTTTTATGTTATGTCCTTTATTTATTGTCTTTATGTGTAATATTAGGTGACAAACAAGAACTCTCTTCTTTCCAGTGCACCTCTGTTAATCTAAGTCTACCACCAGGTAAATTGCTTGATCTAGGTAATCCATCTTCAAGTGCAGGATAACTATGGAATAAAAAAAAAAAGTCCAGGCCAATGCTATGCGTTCCTAGCCCTCAGCATATTTATTACAGAATATCCTGAGTTGGCTGTGTAGTTTGGAATTATGTACAATGCCATATAACGAGCCAAAAGTGAGATTTGGCTTTAGTGTTAATGTAGGCTACAGCTGATGGAAGCTCAAGCCACACCAGTCCATCTGCCAGATTGCTATTTCAAGTCTCCTTGATGCTTCTAAGATGCATTTGACCTTCTATTGACCTGCTTCAAGCAGGTTTTGCACTCTCATAGACTTGTATGGGAATGCAAAACCATGTTTGAAGCAAACAAAAGCCAGTGAACTCAGGCCTTAATCTGTCAGCTAGCCCTTAGTGAACATACTGTACCTACTCATATTTGATAAATTCGTATCAACAAGAATTTTTTTTTGCATGCCAGTCTTCTTAAAACTGTCTACTTAGAGAAAAGGTATAGTGTATACAGTATATTTTGTAGATAAACCACAAGGGTTTAATTTTTATTTATCTAAAATATACACATGTTGTCAATTTATGTTGTGTCCTATGTACACTGCATTGTGAGAACATATGGCACTTTGCAGAATTCTTTTGTCACAAGGTATATTCAAGTATGTAGATGAATCCTGTCTCCAGCTCTGGTCCATCATGTAATGTCATCCACACTTTTCACTTTGTCTACAGTCAAGCCAGAGAAGCTGTCATGGTTTCCTATAGTGTCTCATTAGTGTCTGAGAGGATGTAGAAGATGGGGGTGTCTTTTTAGTTATTGAGGAGCCCTACTTTAAAGCTTTAATGTCTTGGTTAAACCTGACACAAGATCCTTGCTTTTTTTCTGTATTTGGGGAAGGGGTGTTGTTACATGTTCTATGTGGTGGAAGCTGAGGCTTGTTACTTGTGGTGGGAGCTTGGGGGATGGGTATTGTTACATGTACCATGTGGTGGAAACAGAGAGTGGGCACGTGTGCTGTGCAGTGAGAGAAGGTGTTGCTACATTGGTGAGTGATGGGAGCAGGGGGAAGATGGTTGTTAGATGCGGTGTGTGGTACAATGAGGGTTGTTACGTATGTTATATGGGGGATGGGAGGGAAAGCTCAGGTTCTTATAATATCATGTTATGGAGTTTGTATGGCCAGTGAGAGCTCTGAACAGGTTGGTGTCCCAGGGAAAGGGGGAGAGGTTGTAGGGGTGATGGACTGGAGGAGATATCAGTATATTAAACCTAAAAAATAATAAAGGTAGGCGCTAGCTATATAAATTGCACAAATACCAAAACATGTGAAACAGTGTCAGCAATTAAGCAATGTCCACACAGTGTCCATATTATATGCAAATGTTCATGGAAAGTGTGAAGTGCATTATATAAGTAGAGGTCCATATCACCGTGACAATATAAGTAAAAAAAAACAATGTGATCCACTGTGTGGAGCCACACTCCTCTCTCACCAGACTCACTCAGCCACAAAGCAGCCTACAGGCTTTAAAGGTATAACCCAGTATGTGGGAAAGCCAGATCCACTAAATTCATTTCCGATATGCATTCACCAAAAACAAAAGCTCAGAGACAAATACTAGTGTAGTATGTTTATTAAATATGAAGGGTAGCACAAATATAAAATGTATGCTCTCACATACAGTGCCTACAAGTAGTATTCAACCCCCTGCAGATTTAGCAGGTTTACACATTCGGAATTAACTTGGCATTGTGACATTTGGACTGTAGATCAGCCTGGAAGTGTGAAATGCACTGCAGCAAAAAAGAATGTTATTTCTTTGTTTAATTTTTTTTTAAATAGTGAAAAGTTTATTCAGAGGGTCAATTATTATTCAACCCCTCAATTCAACAGAATTCTGTTTGGTTCCCCTAAAGTATTAAGAAGTAGTTCAGGCACAAAGAACAATGAGCTTCACATGTTTGGATTAATTATCTGTTTTTCCAGCCTTTTCTGACTATTTAAGACCCTCCCCAAACTTGTGAACAGCACTCATACATGGTCAACATGGGAAAGACAAAGGAGCATTCCAAGGCCATCAGAGACAAGATCGTGGAGGGTCACAAGGCTGGCAAGGGGTACAAAACCCTTTCCAAGGAGTTGGGCCTACCTGTCTCCACTGTTGGGAGCATCATCCGGAAGTGGAAGGCTTATGGAACTACTGTTAGCCTTCCACGGGCTGGACAGCCTTTGAAAGTTTCCTCCCGTGCCGAGGCCAGGCTTGTCCGAAGAGTCAAGGCTAACCCAAGGACAACAAGGAAGGAGCTCCGGGAAGATCTCATGGCAGTGGGGACATTGGTTTCAGTCAATACCATAAGTAACGTACTCCACCGCAATGGTCTCCGTTCCAGACGAGCCCGTAAGGTACCTTTACTTTCAAAGCGTCATGTCAAGGCTCGTCTACAGTTTGCTCATGATCACTTGGAGGACTCTGAGACAGACTGGTTCAAGGTTCTCTGGTCTGATGAGACCAAGATCGAGATCTTTGGTGCCAACCACACACGTGACGTTTGGAGACTGGATGGCACTGCATACGACCCAAAGAATACCATCCCTACAGTCAAGCATGGTGGTGGCAGCATCATGCTGTGGGGCTGCTTCTCAGCCAAGGGGCCTGGCCATCTGGTCCGCATCTATGGGAAGATGGATAGCACGGCCTACCTGGAGATGTTGGCCAAGAACCTCCGCTCCTCTATCAAGGACCTTAAGATGGGTCGTCATTTCATCTTCCAACATGACAACGACCCAAAGCACACAGCCAAGAAAACCAAGGCCTGGTTCAAGAGGGAAAAAATCAAGGTGTTGCAGTGGCCTAGTCAGTCTCCTGACCTTAACCCAATTGAAAACTTGTGGAAGGAGCTCAAGATTAAAGTCCACATGAGACACCCAAAGAACCTAGATAACTTGGAGAAGATCTGCATGGAGGAGTGGGCCAAGATAACTCCAGAGACCTGTGCCGGCCTGATCAGGTCTTATAAAAGACGATTATTAGCTGTAATTGCAAACAAGGGTTATTCCACAAAATATTAAACCTAGGGGTTGAATAATAATTGACCCACACTTTTATGTTTAAAATTTATTAAAATTTAACTGAGCAACATAACTTTTTGGTTTGTAAGATGTATGCATCTGTTAATAAATCCTGCTCTTGTTTAAAGTTTGAAGGCTCTAACTTATTTGCATCTTATCAAACCTGCTAAATCTGCAGGGGGTTGAATACTACTTGTAGTCACTGTATAATGATGTCAGGAAAATGGTGCGTTTTTATTAGTTGAACTAGATGGGCTTGTGTCTTTTTTTCAACCAGTCTAACTATGTAATATGGTTCCACAAACAATTTATTTTCAAAATATTCCAATTCTTTTTTTCTACATTTATTTCCTACCTAGGTGACATTCTGGTACTTGCGTGTTGGTGTACCCAAAGCCAAAATTGTCATTTTTTAGTATTGGATAGTATGAGGAGAGTTTAGAATTCCTGTCAAGTTTTTATTGTTGTGTGTCCGCACTGTGGAGTTTTACCCTCTCCATTTGTCCTAGTGAGCTCTGGAGCCCAAAAATTTGAGTTGTCACCACCACAGGAATAGAAAGGAAATATTCTAATGAGGACACTTATTCTGGTGACGATTAAGAGAAGGAACTAAATCCATCAATTTAACTGTTGCCCAAAACAGTTACATTTATGGCAGGCTGTTATTGATAACCATCATAGCTGATTGTCCTCTCAACTGATCTATCAAGCCATCAAATGGCTGGTGTCATAACTGATCACATGTGCAGCACCATGGCAACTGCATATAAAACAGAGGCTAAGATGCCAGCTTCCTTGGCTCTAAAGAAAGGGGGGTTTAGTTTGACCTTAAAGTAAAAGTCCAGGCCTTTTTGTTTTTGTTTTGGATAGAGTAGGGAAGGGTTGGAACATTCTCAAATTTATATTGCTGCCTGTGACCCCACTGAAGAGATTTGAACTACGCCAGCAGCAGCAATTAAGATATGCAGTGAAGAGAAATCTTTCCCTGGGGTGGCAGAGGGCAAACAAGCCCACTCAGCTCTTTTACTGTTGATAGGATAGTGTTTTGCAGTGTTGATTAAAAGCAATTTTGTGTGCTATGGCTTCTGTATCACTATCCTAAGGCCTTCAAAGCTAGCTAAGTTGGCAAAATATTTTTCAACAAATTTGTTAATTGTTATTTTGGCTAATGGTAGGGCAAGGGCAGCTCAGTGGCTAAATGGTTAGCACTTTCGCCTAGCAGCACTAGGATCATCGGTTCATATACCAACCATGGCACTACCTGCCTGGAGTTTGCCTGTTTCCCCTGTGCTTGCGTGGGTTTCCTCCCACACTCCAGGACATACTGGTAGGTTATTTGGCTCCTGTATAAATTGGCCCTAGTATATAAATTGAGTTAAGGGGCTTAGATTGTAAGCTCCTTGAGGGCAAAGACTGATGTGAATATGAATATATATATAAAGTGCTGTGGAAATTGACAGTGCTATATAAGAACCTGAAATAAATAAAAAGGTGCAGAAGTAATCTTTTCTTTGTATCTTCCTCACCTCAATTCTTTGAAACTTAACAGAAGATCAATATTTTAATGAACTGAAACTCCTCAACATATAATCTTGAAGCTAACAAGTTCACTGCATCTAAGTAGTAAAGTAGTTCTAAATGCAGTGGTTTAACCACTTCAGCTCCGGACCAATAAACACCTTAAGGACCAGAGGTCTTTTTGCAATTTCGCACTGCGCTGCTTTAACTGGTAATTGCGCGGTCATGCAATATTGCACCCAAACGAAATTTGCGTCCTTTTCTTCCCACAAATAGAGCTTTCTTTTGATGGTATTTGATTGCCTCTGCGATTTTTTTTTTTTGCGATATAAATGGAAAAAGAGCGAAAATTTTGAAAAAAAAAGATATTTTCTTCTTTTTGTTATAAGAAAAATCGAATAAACTAAATTTTAGTCATACATTGAGGGCAAAATTTATTCAGCCACATGTCTTTAGTAAAAAAAATGTCAATAAGCGTATATTTTTTGGTTTGCGCAAAAGTTATAGCGTCTACAAACTAGAGTACATTTTCTGGAATTTACACAGCTTTTAATTTATGACTGCCGATCTCATTTCTTGAGGTGCTAAAATGGCAGGGCAGTACAAATCCCCCCCAAATGACCCCATTTTGGAAAGTAGACACCCCAAGGAAATTGCTGATGGGTATGTTGAGCCCATTGAATATTTATTTTTTTTGTCCTAAGGGATTGAATAATGACAAAAAAAAAAAAAAAAATTTTTTTTACAAAAAGTTGTCACTAAATGATATATTGCTCACACATGCCATGGTTATATGTGAAATGACACCCCAAAATACATTCTGCTGCTTCTCCCGAGTACGGGGATACCACATGTGTGGGACTTTTTGGGAGTCTAGTCGCGCACGGCACCCCGAAAACCAATCACCACCTTCAGGATTTCTAAGGGTGCAAATTTTTGATTTAACTCCTCACTACCTATCACAGTTTCGAAGGCCATAAAATGCCAAAATAGCACAAAACCCCCCCAAATGACCCCATTTTGGAAAGTAGACACCCCAAGCTATTTACTGAGAGGCATGTTGAGTCCATGGAATATTTTATATTTTGCCAAAAGTTGCGGGAATATTACAAACTTTTTTTTTTTTGCACAAAGTTGTCACTAAATGATATATTGCTCACACATGCTATGGGCAGAAGTCAAATTACACCCCAAAATAAATTCTGCTGCTTCTCCCGAGTACGGGGATACCACATGTGGGGGACTTTTTGGGAGCCTAGTTAACTAGCTACCTAGCGACACTAGCGACACTGATGCAGCGTTCAGAAAAATTATCGCTTAGTGACACTGGCAAAAGGGGGTGAAAGGGTTAACTAGCGGAAATCAGGGGGTTAAAACCATTATTGGGTAGTATATCGGGGTACCTAGCGCTATAAAAACCTGGCGGTGAACCTAAAAAAATAACTAGCTACCTAGCGACTGTAGCGACACTAATGCAGCGATCAGAAAAACGATCGCTTAGTGACACTGGCAAAAGGGGGTGAAAGGGTTAACTAGCGGCAATCAGGGGGTTAAAAACATTATTGGGTAGTATATCGGGGTACCTAGCGATATAAAAACCTGGCGGTGAACCTAAAAAAATAACTAGCTACCTAGCGACACATGCAGCGATCAGAAAAATGATCGCTTAGTGACACTGGCAAAAGGGGGTGAAAGGGTTAACTAGCGGCAATCAGGGGGTTAAAAACATTATTGGGTAGTATATCGGGGTACCTAGCGCTATAAAAACCTGGCGGTGAACCTAAAAAAATAACTAGCTACCTAGCGACTGTAGCGACACTAATGCAGCGATCAGAAAAACGATCGCTTAGTGACACTGGCAAAAGGGGGTGAAAGGGTTAACTAGCGGCAATCAGGGGGTTAAAAACATTATTGGGTAGTATATCGGGGTACCTAGCGATATAAAAACCTGGCGGTGAACCTAAAAAAATAACTAGCTACCTAGCGACACTAGCGACACATGCAGCGATCAGAAAAATGATCGCTTAGTGACACTGGCAAAAGGGGGTGAAAGGGTTAACTCTAGGGGCAATCAGGGGGTTAAATCTTTATTGGGGGGTGATAGGGGGCTACCCTGGACCTAACACTAACTGTCCTGACAGTTTTTACTGTCACAACTGACACTGAATGCATTGATCAGTAAAGAAATGATCAATGCAATCAGTGACACTGTGACTGGGGGGGGAGGGGGGGCGGGGGGGGGATCGGGGGGCGATCGGGGGGGGGATTGGGGGGGTTTGTGTGCCTGTGTGTACCTACATGTCAGTGTAGTGTTCGTGCAGACTTACTTTTACTCTTCTCCTCGTAGTCCGGTCAAAAAGACCGCCCCGAGGAGAATGACATCACTTCCTCCTTCCTGTGTAAACAATACACAGGGGAGGAAGCTTCTCATTGGCCAGGAGCGATCCAGAGGGGGTGGCCGAAAACGAACGGCCATCCCCTCATCACCTCATCACCTGGACCGAATCGGACCGCCGTAACCAGCGGGAGGGGGTCCGATGGGACCCCCCACCCGCTGGAAGGCAATCACGTAGATGTACGTGATTATGCCTGCCTGTGCCATTGTGCTGACGTACAATGGCAATACGGCGGTCCTCAAGTGGTTAAGAAGGCTTACACTTGGCAGGAGTATGTTTTTACCCCGTCCAACTGGTACTGATATGAAAATCTTGGCATTACATTTAGTCAACGGATTCAGTTATCTGAAAAGATGTGCATTACTGTATGTTCTGATGGGTATGGGGTTAAGAGGTGATGCTGTTGCCTTCAAGGAGATGGCATTATAGAAGAGGGGGAGTTGCCAGGGAAGTGCACGAGCAGAGTTGTACTTTCTTTGGCAAAAGTGTGTTGGTATCAGAGGCCAAATCATGGGCAACATTAAAGACAACAAAACACCTAGCTTAGTTTCGTGGACATGACTAGATATTCAAAGTGAACACATCTTTTCTTTATTCACTAAGCTTAGTGAATTGTAACTAAGCCAAGTGACCATTGCCTACTACTTTAGTAAATTTAAAATAATTAAAATAATATCAGGCTATTAAAAGTGTCACTTATGTTGGGTCCACATAAATGTAAAAATGAAAAAAATGAAATGGTGTTTTTGGGGTGGACTGCATACTTTATAACTGTTGAGCCACATTAAGAGAGCTAGCAAAAGAACTGAGTGTATATGTTTCTGCCATTGCCGAAATAAAAAGATTGTTTATCAGAGTCAAAGACCGTGTTCGTGTTTTGGTGACACTTTTGTTCCTGACATAATATTTAATTATGGCCTAAACTGAAATAGCAGCGATTGCTTTCAGGAAAGAGCAAGTATTGCATCAGCTATAAAATTGCCCATTTAACTTAGAGAGTTCACCTTTGTGGTCACCCTTGTTCTGTACAGTGATGGTATATTATTGTGAAGCCATTTACTGTAAAGTACAGTTCAGATAAATAAAAAATATATTTATAGGTAACATACTATCTCAAATGGTATCTTTTTATTCACCTACCCTTATAGGTGTGCGCAGCCTATTGCATTAGGGTGTGCACCCCAAAGCTCAAACACACATGCATGTATATATGTTATATATATTTACACTAATTACCAAAAGTATTGGGACGTCTGCCTTTACACGCAAATGAACTTTAATGGCATCCTAGTCTTAGTCCATAGGGTTCAATACTGAGTTGGCCCACCCTTTGCAGCTATAACAGCTTCAATTCTTCTGGTAAGGCTATCTACAAGGTTAAGGAGTGTGTCTATGGGAATGTTTGACCATTCTTCCAGAAGTACATTTGTGAGATCAGACACTGATGTTGGATGAGAAGGCCTGGCTCGCAGTCTCCACGCTAATGTGCAGGCCAGTCAAGTTCCTCCACCCCAAACCCGCTCATCCATGTCTTTGTGGACCTTGCTTTGTGCACTGGTCCAAATCATTTGGTGGAGGGGGGATTATGGTGTGGGGTTGTTTTTCAGGAGTTGGGCTTGTCCCCTTAGTTCCAGTGAAGGGAACTGTTAAGGCGTCAGCATACCAAGACATTTTGGACAATTTCATGCTTTCAACATTGTGAGAACAGTTTGGGGATGGCCCTTTCCTGTTCCAACATGACTGACTGCGCCCCAGTGCACAAAACAAGGTCCATAAAGACATGGTCTTAGCAAGGGTGGTGGAAAATTGACTTCAAGTGCAAAAATTCACATTATAATAGTAACTAAAACATATAACATGAAAAAAATTCCAAAGTGTTATAATTGTGTGAACCTCCCAACTAAAAAGTTGTTGCACTTAAAGTTAATTTGTATTGGTATTATCTGTACTGGGGTTTCCACCATTTCGTCTTATTCTCATTTTGATGTGTTATACATGTGAAATCATATATCACTGGAATTATTGCACTTGAAGTTAATCTGTATGGCAAATATCCATAGGAGGGGATTCCACCACCCCTGTTAAGTTTTATTTTGTATGTCTTTTTTTCAGTTTGATATGTATTATATGTGACCTTTCATATCACATAGACTGGTGTTGTGGTAATATTGAAGTTTATTGAGATTTACATACATTAGAGGGTTCCACCATTATTGATCAGTAAGATAGTGCTACACTTTTTTTTTTTTTTTTTGTGTGGAAACACATAACAGTGCTTAGCAGCAAGCCTTTTACTGACACTTTTTTATTTTACCTCCAGTAGTTTATTGTAAATAGTAGTGTGGGGATTACCTATTATACTAAAGATCAGCATGTGGAATTGGTTGGCACTGATAGGCAATGATAGGTGGCATTGGTTGGCACTGATAGTCAGCGCTGATGGGCACTGATTGGAAGCACAGATAGGCACTGATTGACACTGATAGGTGGTATTGGTTGGCACTGATTGGCAGCACTGATTGGCACTGACAGGCAGCACTGATTGACACTGACAGGTGGCACTGAATGGCACTGATAGTTGGCATTGGTTGGCAATAATTGACACTGTCAGGTGGCACTGATTGGCATTGATAGGTGGCATTTGTTGACACTGATTGGCACTGACAGGTGGCACTGATAGGCTCTGGTGGGCACTGATAGGTGGCATTGGCTGGCACTTATTGACAGCACAGATTAGCACTGACAGGTGATACTGATTGACACTGGCAATTGGCACTGATTGGCACTGATAAGTGGCAATGGTTGGCACTGACAGGTGGCACTGATTGGTACTGATATGTGGCATTGGTTGGCACTAATTTGGCACTGACAGGTAGCACTGATAGGCAGCACAGATTGGTGCTGATAGAGGAGAGAAGGAGTTTCACATTGAGCAATCAGGGAGGCTTGTAAGAGCTGCTCAGTGCATGCCACTGTCATAATTCAGTGGTGATGTCAGTGGTGGGCATGACAGAACAGCTATTAAACACCAGCCAATGGGATAGGAGCTGAGCAGGCCGCTCCGTGTATGTGGCTCCACCCCAATTTCTATCAGCTATCAAACACCAGCCAATAACTGGGCTGCTTAAGAATGTGAAGAATGCTCAATGTGAAACTGTCTCTTGCAGCATTTCATAGCAGATATCGGGAAGCAGCAGGGATGCAAATACACAAACACGCAGGGGGTGATTAGGGTGTGCCCATGCTTACCCTATAAGCTTTCCAGTCTCAGTCCTTTCCAATAGTGCAACCATGTGGCTTCAGGAAGATACTGCTTCAGTTTTGGAGTAACAGGATTTGTGTGGATACCAGGAATGAGACATCTTAAAGAGGGAATTCACTGTCTTATAATAAAATCCCTTTTTCTTCTTCTGACATTTTGTAAGTATTACAAGAATGGTTGGAATATTCTTTTTTGAATGAACAAATTCTAATGCCCTGTACACATGGTCGGATTTTCAGAACAGAAAATGTGCGGTCAGATCATGTTGTCGGAAAATCCGATCGTGTGTGGGCTCCATCTGACTTTTTCCGTCTGAATTTCCGACACACAAAGTTTGAGAGCAGGATCTAAAATTTTCCGACAACTAAATCTGATCATTTAAATTACGATCGTGTGCCACGCATGCTCAGAATAAATTACGAGATGAAAGCTATTGGCTACTGGCCTCTTTCTAGTCCTGTCATATGTGATTTACGCCACCTCGTTCTGAACGATCAAATTTTCCGACAACTTTGTGCGACCGTGTGTATGCAACACAAGTTTGGGCTAAAATCCGTCTGGAAAAAATTAGATGGATTTTGTTGTCAGAATGTCCGACCGTGTGTACAGGGCATTACAGTGTATGTGGCTCTCATTCTATGAAGTCTATTCATTCCAAAATTAAATGTTAAAAGCAAAATAATTTTTTTGAACTACATACAAATGTTCTGAGAATTTTCCTATGAATTTCATTTGAAACTCTATCCATCTATAATCAGCTTTATTCAGTAAAGCAGTTCAAAGAAAATTATTGAGAAATAAAGAGATTGCACTTAAAGCGGTAGTAAACCCGCAATTTTTTTTTTTTTTTTTAAACCTGCAAAGCAAAAGGCATAATGAGCTAGTATGCACCGCATACTAGCTCATTATGAAATACTTACCTTAGAACGAGGCCCTACATCTGGCCCGATCCACGCCGAGGGAGCCGACATGCTCCCTCGGCGTCTCTTCCGGGTATCGTGGCTCCGGCGCTGTGAGTGGCCGGAGCCGCGATATCGTCACTCCCGCGCATGCGCGTGGGAGATTTCAGTCCGGCCGCACGAGCGCTGCCGGATTTTCACGGAGAGAACCCCCTTGTGCGCATGCGCCGCTGCAGTCAGGTTTAGGAGATATTTTATTTACCTACAGGTAAGCCTTATTATAGGCTTTCCTGTAGGTAAAAGTTAAAAAATTTACCATACTACCACTTTAAGCTGTCTGTGGGTAGAATTTCAAGCAAAAAATCTTGGGAAAAGAATGTTCTAAGAAAGTTGCATAGTTACATAGTTAGGTTGAAAAAAGACACAAGTCCATCCAGTTCAACCACAAAAAAAATAAAAAAATAATATCATACAATCCCATATACTCAATTCTATACCCACAGTTGATCCAGAGGAAGGCAAAAAAAAAACAGCAGAGCATGATCCAATTTGCTAAAGCAGAGGAAAAAATTCCTTCCTGATCCCCCGAGAGGCAATCGGATTTTCCCCGGATCAACTTTACCTATAAATGTTAGTACCCAGCTATATTAGAAAATAATCCAGGCCTTTCTTAAAGCAATCCACTGAGCTGGCAAAAAAAACACCTCTGCAGGGAGTCTATTCCACATTTTCACAGCTCTTACTGTGAAGAAACCTTTCCGTATTTGAAGATGAAATCTCTTTTCCTCTAGATGTAAAGAGTGCCCCCGTGTCCTCTTTGTTGACTGTAAAGAGAATAACTCAACACCAAGTTCACTATATGGACCCTATATATATTTGTACATTTTGATCATATCCCCCCCTTAATCTCCTCTTATCAAGAGTGAATAAATTCAGTTCCTCTAATCTTTCCTCATAGCTGAGCTCCTCCATGCCTCTTATCAGTTTGGTTGCCCTTCTCTGCACTTTCTCCAGTTCCCTGATATCCTTTTTAAGAACTGGTGCCCAAAACTGAACTGCATATTCCAGATGAGGTCTTACTAATGATTTGAACAGGAGCAAAATGATATCTCTCTCTCTGGAGTCCATACCGCTCTTAATACAAGGAAGGACTTTGCTCGCTTTGGAAACCACAGCTTGGCATTGCATGCTACTATTGAGATTATGATCTATCAAAACCCCCAGATCCTTCTCCACTATGGATTCCCCCAGTTGTACTCCCCCTAGCATGCATGATGCATGCATATTCTTAGCCCCAAAGTGTATAACTTTACATTTCCTGACAGACTCCATGGCAGCAACGTGTGGGTTAAGTCCCGCCTCCACTACCCTATAGGACACCACTCCCATAAATCTTTGCTCCCTGCCCATGGCCGTGTTCTTTTTTTGTCCTCCTCCGTAGGACCAGACGTTATGGTCTTTCTACCTGAAGATTTCTCCCACACGGTTCCATTGTTGATTTGGCCGAATTGCGACTGGATGGAATTGTCGCATGACTCCGTTAAGCCCTAGCTACTAGCGGGGTATGGAGTGGGCATTGGATATAAGCGCTGGAGGAAGCCAGGAACCTAGCCACTGGCAGGCAGGCTGCGCATTTGGTCGGATAGACCAGCTAAATAGCAGGTGACCTATTTTGCCCTGAGAAGTCCGGTATGTTTTGTTCTTACCTTCAGCCTGGAGACGATCGTGTGGGAGCGGTAAGATTGTTCCTCTTTTTCATGGCAGCAGTTTGTGTTTGTTCCTTGCTTTTCCTTCATTTCCGTTCGTTTTTTGTGTTTTCATGTATAAGGGTATAGGCATGGCGGCTGGATTAGCATGCGTTCCAGCCGCCGCTCACTTCCTGGTTTTTCGTTAGATACGTTCGTTCTGCGCATGCGCGAGTGCGGCACAGGAACGAGGCTTGGTTCGCGCATGCGCGATAGCGGCAAAATGACGCTATTCGCGCATGCGCAGTAGCGGCACACAGGATACGATGATGGCGTCACTAAGGCGCCCTATTTAAATATAGGAAATAGCCTGCAAGCTTTGGGATTGCTTGTAGGCTATTATATGACTTCCCCTTGTCCAGGATTTCTTCTGTGGAGGTAGGTGGCCTTCTGGGAAGAGGGGGGAGGGCATGTGTGTGTATGGTGCTCTCAGCCTTACTTATATGTCTTTGCAGCATTTATGGAAACCCCTAGAGATATGGACTCCCCTCCGCCTGTATTTGGCCAGCCCTCTCATAATAGGTACTGTCTGGGGGGGGGGGAGTAGGGGGGGGGTCCGGTATTAGTCAGTCTGTTATCTTTCCTTATCTGTGTGTCTCTTCTATCTCTGTCTTAGCCCATCTAGTTCAGAACAGCAACGCAGCTCAACGCATAGAGGAAGGTATTCTTCTAAGTCTTACCACCGGCATTCATATTCTAAGTCTAAACATCACGGCTCACCCTCAAGATCCGGACGCCGTAGCGAGGATCGATCTCGCTCCTCCAAGGCTCATCCAGCCGTTCAGTTATTAATACTTGCTGGGGATGCAGATCGCAAGTTCCTACTGGGAAATCCCTGTGTGACCTCTGCTTTTCCAAAGCCTCTAGTGAGAGAGGGGGTACGGACCAGCATCTAAGGTCCCTTGTGGAAAATGTGGTGAAGAATCCCTCAAGGGGATCGGTGCCAGTCAGGCTCCTGTGCCTCAGTCAGAGTCACCTCAGTCTCCAGTCAGGGAGTCGCATGCTCAAGAGCTTCTGAGGAAGATAGTACCTGTGTGGGGTTTGACTTTGCCTTACTCTCCCCCTTGGTGAAGGGGGTGATCAGAGAGGCTATCAGAGAGGCTGTGAACTTGGCTAATCCTTCCAAACAAAGGAAGTATTTTAAGCAACTTAAAAGGGAGCGTCTTAACTTTCCATTCCTGTCTGAACTTGGTGAGGTCATCACGGATGAATGGACTAAAAGTTGAGAAAAGAATAGTATGCTCTCAAAAGTCCTAAGGTTATATCCCTTTAAGGAGGATGAGGTCAAGTATCTGGTTTCAGCTCCTCTCGTGGATGCAGCGGTGATGAGACTAGTAAAACATGTAACCCTTCCATTGGAAGATACAGTTTCATTTAAGGATGCCTTAGATAGGCGGATTGATTCCGATTTAAAGAGAGTCTACCTCACTGCTGGTTTGGCATGCAAGCCAGCATTGGCTTAGCGGCAATGTCCAAGGCCATGGAAGTCTGGACGGACAGGGTGGATGATACCCTCAGAAACATTTCGGATGAAGTCGCAAAAACTCTCCTATCCAGGAGTTACGGCTTGTATCGGCTTTTCTGGGGGAGGCTTCGATTGACATCATCCGCTTAGTGTTGTTGTTGGCCGTAGTGGCTCTATTGAGATCCAAGGGGATTCGTCTTCACCACTATTTGGACGATCTTCTGCTGCTAGTCCAGGACAGAGACCGTCTGTTATTGCACAAGGATCAGGTTATTTCCACTCTTCAAGAATTCGGTTGGATCCTGAATCTAGAAAAGAGTCAGTTAATTCCTTCTCAGTCTCTTGTATTCCTAGGCGCACTCTTCAACACAGTGAAGGGCACCATCTCATTACCCGAAGAGAAAGTACCGGTAATTCGGGACAGAATTCGTCCGGCCCTCTCAGCCTCCCATCTCCCGGCTCTTCAGTGCCTGAGAATTATTGGCACTATGGTGGCCACCATTCCAATGGTGAAGTGGGCCCAATGGAAGATGAGACCATTCCAAAAAGGGTTTCTTCACCAATGGTTAGGCGACAAGGCTCAACTTATCCGGATCACATCTTCAATGAGAATCTCTCTGCCCTGGTGGCTTCAGAAGGAGAATCTATTCAATTGTCATTCCATTCTCCCCATCTCATGGATATCAATAACTTTGGATGCCAGCAACAGGGGCTGGGGCGCCCACTGTTTGACGGAAGTAGCACAAGGCACCTGGGACTTCCCTTCCAGGGGGATGGTGTCGAATATTCTAGAATTAAAGACAGCCTTCCGGGCGCTCCTAGCCTTTCGTCATCTGATCTCAGGAACTTCGGTTCTTCTCAGACTAGACAACACAACAGCAGTGGCATATATAAGGTGACAAGGAGGTACTCGGAGTCTGTCCCTTCTTCAGGGGGTAGAGCCAATCATGTCTTGGGCTCAGAAGAACCTGGTCAGCATTACAGCAACTTATGTTCCAGGAACGCAGAACGTCCAAGCGGACTTCCTGTCTTGAGTCAATCTGGACAACAACGAATGGTCTCTTCACGAGGAAGTTTTCAGGCGGATTCTAACGTTGTGTTTCTCCCCAGAGGTTGACCTATTTGCCTCTCCTTGCAACAAGAAACTGGCAAGGTATTATTCCAGGTTTCGGGATCCTCAGGCTTACGGAGTGGATGCACTGACGGATCGATGGCGGTTCAACAAAGCTTACGCCTTTCCTCCGATTCCTATTATTCTACAGTTCCTGCGGAGACTCAAATCAGAAGCAGTAGAGGTGATAGCTGTAATACCTTTTTGGCCCAACAGACCATGGTTTCCGCTTCTAATGCTCCTCAGCATCAGAGATCCGATTCCCTTACCTCTCAGACCCGATCTTCTATCCCAGGGCTCGAAGCTCCATCCCTGTATGGCCCATCTATGTCTGAGGGTCTGGTTTTTGAGAGGGGAAGATTAGAGGCTCTGGGTTGTCCCAAGGAGGCCTTTCCTACTCTCATGGGTGCAAGGAGGAAAAGTACCAACCAGGTGTATGAGAGGATTTGGTCTAGATTCACAAGTCACTTGTCTTCCAAGTCTTGCTCTAATGGTAATCTGACGGTTCAGGATGTTTTGGGTCTCTTACAGTCAAGACTAGACATTCCCCTATCTGTCAGCGCTCTTCGTGTACAAGTCTCTGGAGTATCCTGGGCTAAACATCCCTTGGTTCAGCAATTCTTTAAAGGAGCAATTAGACTTAGACCACAGAGGAAACCTAGATTCCCCAAGTGGATTTACCGCTGGTTCTCGTCTTCTTCTCAAAACTGGACAGAACACTTTCAATCAAAGAATTGTCCCTAATGACATCTTTTTTGGTAGCCATATCTTCAGCAAAGAGAGTCTCTGAGTTTCAGTCTTTAGGATCAAAGGATCCTTTCCTCACATTTTTTCCTGACAGAGTGGTCCTAGTGCCAATACTGGGGTCGAATCCAAAGGTTACCTCAGTCTTCCACGAAATTCAGGATATTACTCTTCCTACCTTTAATTCGGCTGGGAGTCAGGATCTTCATCCTCTTGACATGGGAATTATTCTGAAACGATACTTGGAGGCAACAGCTTCTTTCCGGCAATCGGATTATCTTTTTGTTCTTTTTCACTGTAAAAACAAAGGCCTTTGGGCTTTGGTTAGAGCCATCGCCACGTGGGTGGTTCAGGCGATCCAGTGGGCTTTTAAAGAGAAGGGCTTGGCTCCTCCTGAGGCGGTTACGGCACATTCCACGAGAAGTCTCTCTACTTCTTGGGCAGCTTCACGTCATGTGGCTCCTGAGTTTATCTGCAAGGCTGCCTCTTGGTCATCCATTCATACATTTATGGCTCACTATTGTGTCGAACCTACCAGTTTATCTTCCATTGATTTTGGTTTAAAGGTGCTGTCGGTTGACAGTGTTACATACATTTTTGTTCAGCATTTTTGCCCACCCGAGTGTGTTTGGCGAGTTATTTCCCACACGTTGCTGCCATGGAGTCTGTCAGGAAAACGGAAAATTCCTATCAAAATACTTACCGTAATTTTCCTTTCCTGATGGACTCCATGGCAGCAGGAGTTCCCTCCCAAAATGGCTGGAGTAGGCTAGTTACCGAACACGGCCATGGGCAGGGAGCAAAGATTTATGGGAGTGGTGTCCTATAGGGTAGTGGAGGCGGGACTTAACCCACACGTTGCTGCCATGGAGTCCATCAGGAAAGGAAAATTACGGTAAGTATTTTGATAGGAATTTTCCGTTTTCTCAACATTAAACCTCATCTGCCACATAGTCACCCAAAAGTTAATTAGTTTGTTTTTCTAATCATTGATGGGTAAAATTTATGTCAATTTTTGACCACAGTGATGTTCGGTTGAATTTGAGGGTGCGTGGGGGGGGGGGGTGCACCGCCGGTAGGTGGGGTTGAATGAGATTCCTTCTCCCAGCGATAGCAGAGGGGAAGAGTGAGGAGAGCCGCCCAGATGATCAGAATGCCGGGATCACAGCGATAACAGCTTTCATTTCAATTGCTGGATGTTCCCGCTGCTCACCGTCACATACAGCCCTGCCCCCTAGCCAGGAACTTTGATAGACAGATCACCCGTCCAATCTCAATACACTGTACGGTGTATGGACCTCATTTCCCCCTCTAATATAAGCTTATGGTCACTTTAATGACCATAAACTTATAGCAGAATTGTTCAGCAGACTCTGCTGAACAATTCTATAACTCTGATCAGCGAATTACATATACGGCTGATCAGAGTTATTAACCTAAAATATTACCACCCCCCACCCATGCCCCCACTTCCCTGTCCCCTGCCTCTCTGCCTCCCGTCGCAAAATTTCACCTGAAACTGCCCTCCACTTTCCTCTCCTATCCCCTTCACCCCTTCTACACCCCCAGCACTGATTACCCCCCCACACCCGATCCGACCCCCCCACAAACCAGGCCCCCGCAGGCACCATCATTACCTGGCATCCCTCCTCTTTCACCTCCACTGGCTTCAGGTGCTACATGGGGCTTGGGGGGGGTCCAGATGTATCCCCCCTGCCAGTTAGATCACCCCCCAACTGCCCCTGCACCCCCATCCATGCTCATAGCGCATCCCTCCTTCTCCGGACTCTTGTATCTTCTCCCTGCACTGAGCTCCGGTGAGCTGTCATGCTGGGGATCATGGCGGGGGAGGGGGGGAGTGGTGTGGATGGGGATGAAGTTGGGGCTTGGGGGTGCTTGGTAAACATGTGTTAACCAAGCTCCCCCGTAGTAGAGAGGGCGCATGCGGCGATCACTATTGATCGCTTCTATATGCCCACTGACAGATGATCATAGTAAACGCAAGTGTTACCATGTATCAGACACTAATTTTATGAATGAATTAGGAATCTTTATTCATTCAAGTGAAGTGCTACAGTGAAAGGGACTATCTTCAGTCCCATTTTCTGTCTCAAAAAAAGAGATATGGGGGTCTGTTCAGACCTCTGATATCTCACCAAAGACCCCCCCAAAAAATATAACTAAGAAAATGTAAAAAGTAAAAAAATAAAATAAAAAACAAAACAAAAAACATAGTAAGACCCAGTAGCGGCTGGTGCTAAACTTTTTTTTGGGGGGAGCGGCAAACAACCCCCAGGTCCTCCCTCACTCAGCCTCTTCCGAGTGACAGACCCTCACCCCCACACTAACCCCTCCACAGCTTCCTCAGCTCCAGACCTCAACCCGATCCATCCTGAGAAGTCAGAACACAATAGCAAATATTAATTCGCTATTGTCACAAATCGGTGGGTTCTGGGTGCAATGCTCTGCGCCCCGTGCCCAACCTTTTTCAAGCCAAGCTATTTAATATTTACTATTTATTAATTTTGAATATTTACATTTTTGCGTGCATTCGATTTTCACCATTTTGCAAAAAGGTGCAATGTAAAAATTTCAATTTTTTGTTATTTATTAACTCCATACAGGTTAAGCTTTTATATTTAGTAGGGATTTAGCAGGAATTTTGTAAAATTAGCTGTGTTTTTATCTGCTAATAATGGTTTTACTGTAATTTTTGCGAATATATTGGTTTGATAAGTATTTCCGCAAATACTACGGGGTTTAAAAAATCAGTAGCACCTTCTTTTTATTCTAGAGGTCATATGCTTTCAGAAAATATATGGTTTTTGGGGGTCTTTCACAAATTCTGAAAGCTGTAAGGGAAAAATGAAAACCTTCAGATCTTTAGAGAAATTTGGCTATTTACACTTTTGCGTCTGTTCAGTTTTCACCATTTTGCAAAAAGGTGCAATTTAAAATTTACAAATATTTGATATTTATTAATGCAATACAGGTTAAGCTTTTATATTTAGTAGGGATTTTGTAAAATGTTTTGTGTATTTATCTGGCAATCATGATTTTAGTGGATCTTTAGCAAAAATATTGTTTGATAAACATTTGCGCAAATATCGTGGGACCTTAGAAATCAGTAGCACTGTCTTTTTATTCTACTGATCATGTGCTTTCAGAAAATATATGGTTTGGTGGGTCTTTTACAAACTTTGAAAGCTATACGTGAAAAAAAAAAAGCAAAGAAAAAA
Source organism: Lithobates pipiens (assembly GCF_037356315.1). NCBI lineage: Eukaryota > Metazoa > Chordata > Amphibia > Anura > Ranidae > Lithobates > Lithobates pipiens. Next base: position 190,204,485 of record NW_027507718.1, on the reverse strand, counting down.
TTGCAAAAATGGTCTGGCCACCTGAGTGTACAAAATGGAGCACAGGGCCTGGCAGCAAAAGGGTTAAAGATGCTAGAGTTTAAAGAAGTTTGTATTAGGGTTATAGCATACTTGTGCAAGAGCATTACACATTTTGTCATAACAAAATATTTTTATGGATCATTTTATTATTACTACCACAGCTATACCTTTTATCGTAACCATTGGTATCTTGTAGTGTGCTGACGGCTCTCCTGCTGCCTGCCCTTCATTTAGGCATGACATGTACTGACACAATTGATGCTGCTAGCTGCTACAAAGAGAGTTAGCAAGGAGGCCCCAACAAAATTTTACTATGGGGCCCAATGAATAGTAGTTAATCCTTTGATAAAAAAAACGGTTAAATACCTTTTAACTTAATGTGATTGTAGCCGTATTAGTGCAATTGTTACAGAGAAAATTGAGTACTGTCCGTGATACTTTTTTTACTTGCACTAACATACAATTTTTCAGGACGAGCTTTGGGGGTATGTCCCCTTCTTCGAGGTCCAAGCTGATTTACAAATTTACACATTTTTAAGCAGAATGTAAAATCTCCCTCAGAGATGTGTTTTTTTTTTGTTTTTACATGTATGTTAGTGCAAATAAAAAAAGTATCACGGACAGTACTCAATTTTCTCTATACCTTTTAACTAAAAGACAGTTTGTTAATGTGAGTTACTAGACTTTGCGTATTACTATTATTCTAGGATGTGAATCATAGACTGTCTTATGGAGCTGAGTACTTGTTTTGCACTTTCCATTGACTCATTGAAATGATCATTGAGTTAGCAATGCATTGACTCAGAGAATATATCTACATATAGTTAGGCCATCTATTTAGGTGTGATTAGGATTCTGACCCACTTTCCTTATTAATTAATGCTCGACAAAATTATGTTCATTAGCAGTAGTAAGTGTTAAAGCTGAACTCCAGGCAAAGCCAAATACACAGATGAAACTCACATAGGAGATCTGTTGTACCTGACTAAAAACAGCTGACATTCGGCCTTTGTGTATCCTACCGACTCCCGATCAGCAATCTCAGCTGATGGCAGAGAGGGCTGATCGGAGTGTTCTGGGGGGGGGGGGGACGACAATGACGACACAATAGCTCAGCAGGGGAGATCACTGAACTAACCTTGCGTGGTTAGTACAGCATCTCTGACTGGAGCTGACAGTTATTTAAACCATGGGGTTGAACAGAAAAAAACCTAATAGTGTGTACCTGGCTTAAGGATTTATTTTTTCTGTCCAACCAGGTCTGAACTTTTCACAACTCTGCTCTGCTGTTCAGGGACTGCGAGAGGCCATTACAAAGGAAAAATCAGGGGCTTACACTAATTGCATTATTACATTTAATGATGTATTAATGAATACAGACATGCATTCGTTTGTATATTTTATATTTGCCCAGTGTTCAGTTTAAGTATTTTCTTATGATAAAGATATAATAAGTTATATATATATACAGAGGCATAGTTCCCAGATCTTAGAAAAGAAAAGGAAGGTTAATGCATTCCAGGGGCTAAACCAGTACTTTATAGCATGCATTCCTAGCAATCAAAGTAAGCTGGTAGAAAATGGTACCTTTGCATTTAACAAGCACAGGGCCAATGTCAAGCACTCAACTACGGTAGAAATCCACAGGGGAACATTAAATATTTTCCTCTGCAATTTCTCTGTTTATATGCTGAGGAACAAACACACACCTAAGAATGCTTTCTTCCACAGAGCACATTATATGATTGCTAGTTACAAAAATATATAAATAAATGCAAAAAAATTCTTCATCCACAAGTAAAAAAGGCAATTCTGCCTGTCCATCTTTTTTATATATACAGATACAGTATAAAAAGATGTTAAACATACTTTAAAGGCAATTTATAATCATTATTTTATTTGTCCGTAAGAGCCAAGATTGTAATTATGTAAATAAAGTAAAGTATGTGAAATAAAACAGGAAATAATAATAATAATAAAATATTAATAATATAATTAAAATAACAATAATAATTCTATAGTGCTTTTTTCATGGGGGCTCAAAGCGCTTATTGAATTATAATTTTTAAACAGAAATATTTGTCAGGTGTTGCTATAATCTTAGGTAAATGGAAGTATCTTGAGTCTTCATACAGGGAGGGTGCTTCTTGGACAATGGATTTTTCCTACCCTCCCTCCATCCCTAAACACTCACCTGACTTCTCTTACCATTCCAGCACTTTGCTGGCTGCAGCACCATTCTCCTCTCTTTCTGGTCTTTCACAGAGACACAGAGAGCAGCTGGAGCTGCTGTAAGTCAAACTCCTATGAGGAGGGTGTGGGTGTGTGTGGCTTACTGGTGCTGTGTGCGTCTATGGTCACATGAAGCTTGACTTGTTATTGCTCATGCATGAGTGCCCCCCATAGCACGTAGCTTGCTAAGAAGGCATCTGCAAAGAAAAGGGCATAGTTGGCTGGGGACTGCCAAAGAGGAGGTAAAGGACCTCTCTGTGCAATATCATTGTATAACTTTTTTCATTATTATAGAGATACATAACTTTTAATATCACTTTAATTACATCTCTGACTAAAGAGACTTGGTTAACAAATTAATGAGCAAATTTTTCCTTTAAGGGGTTCAGGCTCATCTTTAGTCTAACAAGGTTGCGCAGTTTTTCCACAGTATGAAAGAATTAAACAGGCCTGGTATCTGCTGTTGCAGTTACCTGTGATGATCTCTCAGAAACTGGTTTTGGGATTTTGTGGCCTGTTTTTTCTACTACTGTCTTTCCATCTTACAGCCTCTTTTCATATGCCCCGTGGTCTTATCGTTCCAAGCCACCATGTGGTGTAAAGGGGAAGGCTTGATTTCGACAGGAGAAATACATTTAAAAACAGTGACAATTTTGTTGTAAAGATAGACCAGGAAGTCCTACTTTGGGGAGTCCAGGATCTCCTCAAGACACAGAGGCTAAACTTTTTTGTCTTGTTCAAATATTTTATTGAAGAAGGACAAAGGACATGTCACAATTACATTTTCTGGCATAAAGTATGCATTCGTAGAACATGGTGAAACATTCACATTAACGATAGGGCAGTCTAGAGACGTTAGATAAGTGTTGCCCAAATAGTGAAGTAAGTCCAGTTAGTCCATAAAAAACATGACCGGGTGGAACTGTGGGTTGCCTGGGTTTGGGTGTATGGTTAAGGGCTTAACTTGGATGTTCCAATTCCTAAGTATCAGGATGAGCCAAAAATTGTGTGGTGAATGTCAACTTGAGGGATGATTGGAGTTGAGATATGTAATGGCTTCAGTAAACCATAAGAGAGTAGAGAGAAACATGTTAAGAAATATTGGGTAAAGGGAAAAGTTCATAGCAGGAGAAAAGTGGGAAGGTAGAAGGAGTTGGGTAGGAGGAGAGTATCCCGGGGGGAGGGGGGGACGTCTAGAGGGGGCTGTGGAATTTGCCTCATGTGGTTATATAGGAGAAGTTATGTAAGTAGAAGTGTACTATCAAAGTTGGAGAGTAAATAGCTTTCAACCTAAGGGTTCCAAAGTTTATCATACTTGGGGTCTTATGCTGCAATACATCTTCTATTTTGGCATGAATCAAACCTTGTGTGACCCTATTTTCGCGTGCTAGAACACTGAGGTTGGGGGTTTTCCAGGCTCTCGCTATTGTTTGTTTGGCTGCTGTTGTTACCTGGAGACATAGTTTGAATTGACTAAGGATAATGGCCAGTGGTTTCATATACAGAAGTGTCACTGGCGAGATCAGGTGTCAGTTGAGTATCAAACAGTTTAGATAGGATACGGAAGATGTCCGACCAAAAGTCTTGAACCACTGGACATTCCCACCAAATATGTAAATGTGTACCCGCCAAGTTGCAGCCCCAGAAACAATGCGAAGAGTATATTAGTAAAAATTTGGAGATCTTGGCGGGGACCAAATACCACCTAGTGAGGACCTTATAGTTAGTTTCTAAGGCTACAATGTTTTGTGAGCCTGACTTAGTGGCTTCCCAGATGTGGATCCAGTCAATGGAGACCAAAGTAATTCCCACTTTGCAACGTAGGAAGGGGTACTTGTAGTTGTTGGTTCCAACAATCATTTGTATAAATCCGAGATAAGTCCTCTCCTGTGAGAGTCGGATTTACAGGTGTGCTCAAAGAGGGAAAATTGTGGAGGTGTCGGAGGGAATCAGAGGAGTAAGGAAGTGTTTCACTTGGATATAGCAGGAAATTTCTGAAGGGGGAAGGCCATATGTCTCGCACAGAGATAGGAATGGAATTATTTTAACTGCAGATATAAATTTGTGAGCTCAGATCAAGCCTGCTGTGGACCATGTCGAAAAAGAGGAGGGAGACGCCCAAGCTGAGTAGAACGCCGACTTTCAAAGGAATGAGAGCTTGAGTTTATGGCTAGATTGTAGGTCATGCCGTGTTTTGTGCGGCGCTTGGCGGCTAATGCCTCGTACACACGATCAAACTATCCGCCCGTGTGTGGGCTCCGGCTGACTTTTTCCCCCAAAAATCTAGCGGACTTAGAAAGTAATTTTGACTCAAAAATTGTCCGCCGAACTACAAGTTCAGCGGACAATCCGGCCGTCTGTGTGCTAGTCCGCCGCACATCCAAAGGATGCTAGGACTGTGACATCACATTGGGTGGGACATCACCCGGTGACCCCCCATTGTCCCTATATAAGTCGCAACACGTCCCTGTCATTACAGCCAGAGACAGCAACGAGTCAACATCTCAAGGAAGAAGAAGAGAAGAACAGAAACCGGTGAAGACAGCGGCGACAGAAGACCGGGCCACCACCAGTAAAAGAGCTGTAAGAAGGAGCGGAGGCCCGGCATGAAGAACCGAAGAGGGGGACAAGACCCCCGAAGTCGGAAGAAGAGGCGGCGGTGACAGAAGACCGGGCTACTGCTAGTAAAAGAGCTAAAGGAAGAAAGTGGAGGCCCGGCAAGAAGAACCGAAGAGGGGGACAAGACCACCGAAGAGGGGGACAAGACCCCCGAAGTTGGAAGAAGACCCCCGGGCGGCGGCAAAGAATAAAGCCGGGCTCCTCCGCTAGTAAAAGAGCTAGCAGAAGATAGCGGAGGAGTCCGACGAGAAGACCCCCCCAAGACGGAAGAAGACCCCCGAAGCTGTGCAATAAATTATTTTTAACCCTGTGTGTTGTGTTTTATTTACATTTTTTTCACAGGTGAATGGGTAGGGATACATTGTACCCCATACTCATTCACATAGGGTGACGGGCAGGTATCTGGGGGCCCCCTTATTAAAGGGGGCTCCCAGATTCCGATAGGCCCCCCGCCCGCAGACCCCGACAACCAACGGCCAGGGTTGTTGGGAAGAGGCCTTTGTCCTCATCAACATGGGGACAAGGTGCTTTGGGGTGCTCGTCCCCACCCCCTTTTCTGACCGGCCGGGCTGCGTGCTCGGATAAGGGTCTTAAATGGACCTTGGGGGGAACCCCCACGCCGTTTTTTCAGTATAGGGCTTCCCCTTTAAGTCCATACCAGGTAACGGGGCCAGCGACGTGTCAATCTCACTGCCGAAGGCGGCAAAAATGACCCGGAGCCACGTTCAAAATGAACGGACTTTCCTCCGTGTGTGCGCAAGTCCGTTCATTTCAAAAGTACGGCGGACTCCCGCCATAGTCATTTCAAAAGTCCGGTCATGTGTGGGTTTGTCCGCCAGACTAAGTCCGGCGGATAGTCTCATCGTGTGTATGCGGCGTTAGTGTGACAGCACTGTCAACATTTGATTAGTAGAGTGTTTTTAATAGGGTATCCTGAGTGGGGGGTGGGGTTTTCACTAGTATGGTGGAATTTCACCCCTGGTGTTACTGTTTATATCACCAAATCATTTAATAAAGGTTTTTCTACAAATAAAATAATAATTTTTTGATATACCGTGGTTGAACCCCATTATTGCTATCTTTCGGGAGATGTTTCTTTGTCTCAGGTACTTGTTTTTGCAAGCATGCCGTGTTTTAAGCCTAACCCACAATGAGAGGTGGTAGAATGGTAATTTTTCGACCCAGCCAGGCTAGGGGTAGGGAGGATCAATAGGCCCTGAGAGAAGTGAGGTGAGAAAACAAGGGGGGGGGGGGGGTAGTTTGCAGAGTATAAATCTGAGCGGTAGTATCTTTTGTAACTGGTGATGAAGTAGGGGTGGTAGCAAGACACTGAGCACCTTCGTCTTGTGGAGATTGATCTCCAGGCCCGAAATATGTCCAAACTGTTCCCAGATGCAGAGGAGGTTAAGAGCAGATATGAGTGGAGGCGTTATAAAGAGTAAAACCTTGTTTGCAAAGAGGCAGAGCTTGTGGTGAGTACTCCCCAGCACAATGCCTTTTATGTCATAACCCTTTTAAAAGATTAAATAGCGCAGCCTATGCTAGGGAGCCATTGAGAGGGACTTCAGTACTGAAGACTGCCTAGAAACATAATGCCAATATGGACGCCAGGAGCAAATAAATTTGAAAAAAAATAAAGAGGGGGGGTGTGTGTGTGTTTGTGTGGGGGGGGGGGGGGGGGGGTTGTGAGAATTCAGCGGTCTACCTTAAAAAGCAGGTTTTGGAAGGGGGTCAGAGGTGAGGGAATGGTCATCAATTGGGTGTGCTCCTGGGGTCCATATAGCAGTATAGTCAGTGTTATCTGGTGCTCCAAATGGGGTAATCCTTAGGGTTGTAGTCTGTGTCTGTAATAGCATAAGTTGGGTGGTTGGAATAGGGAGGGGAAGGTGCCGACCTGAGTGTAGTATTAAAATTATGACTTTAATAGGATACGATTAAAAATAAACACCTACAAGATAATATAAGATGCATGCTTGTCAAAGTAAAGTGCAGTCCTGGCATTCCACATGGATCTGTGAGTCCCACTGCTGTTCTGGGTAGCTGGAAAGGATAGAGCAGCTGGCTGGAATGGATCATAGTGTTTCTTCAGGAACCAAGAAGCTCCACGCTGACCCGGAAGTGATGTCACTGGCATCTGACTGGACCAGGGCAGGGCTGGAATCTTGTCAATCAGGGCTGCAGTGGTGAAGGCTACGCACTTGGAGCTGGCTGTTCCTTCTATTGACCTGCTGCCCTCTAGAGGAGGACATCTATATATACACAATGGATAGCTTGTTGGTATGGCCCTGGAACTAGAATGACTGGCAGGCCAATCAGCAAACAATTTAGGGAAAAAATAAATCATAGCAAGGGGCAGGAAAAGCAGGGGGTATCAGTCTCAGATTGGCTCAAAAAAGTAAATTGATACACATGGTAATATTTTAAGTATAATTCTCTTCTATATGTATAGAAGCCTATTGAAGAGGTTAATGATGTATGAAGGGCCAGGCATGTAAAACAGAAAAAGACTGGGTTAGTATGCATGTAAACAGGAAGAGGTGAGGGAGGGGGAAAAGGCTGTAGTGTAAAGAATTAATAATAATAATTAATGGTAATAATAAAACGGTATTAATAATAATGAATGGTAGAGCAAAGAAAGACCTGTTTGTGGGTGGGGGGAGGGGAGACAGAGGTTTGGCTAAGGGAAGGAAGGGTGGGAGAAACAAACCAGTAATGGCGTTTATGATCTGTTATAACAAGGTGATGTAGGGTATACGTCTAATTCCTCATTGAGTCCCCCTGGCGAGAAGGAATTGAAGGAGTATATCCAGAAAGTCTACAGCTTGCAGAGTAGTTTGAAATGCTCCGCAGCAGGCAAACCTCTGGAGATGGCCTCTATGACCCACACCTTCAGGCCTTTTGATGTTCAGTCAAAAATTGTCTTGGCACACTGTACTCATTACATCCCTGTTCGATGAACCGCATGTGCTTACCAAACCATTGGTGAAGGGGACGGATGGTTCTGCCAACATATAGGAAGCCACAAGGACAGCTCAGACAGTATGCTACATGATCACTGGAGCAATTATGAAACTCTTTTATAGGGTACGTTTTTCCTTTTATAGAGAAACTTTTTTGTCCATGTTCAACAAATTTACATATCATGCATAATTTTTTCTTGCATTGAAACATGCCCACTAGTGGGATCAGGGGGGTGTGGGTGGGGGGGTCTGACTTGGGTTTGCGAATCTTACTTGGTGCAATTCGGCTCTTGCTATTTTTAGTGTTACGGAAGGAAACTTTAGGTTTGGATGTTAAGGTGGAACCCAGAAAATAATCTTCCAGCAGGATGGGCCAATTCTTGATGAAGATTTTTTCCATTTGTAGTGGTCATGGAACTGGCTGGTGAACCTTGTTGGCTGGGGCCCTTCTGGCATGTTGGGTTTGGGTATCGGTTTAGCCTGATACTGATGGAAAGCATCATCTACAAGAGGGGGGGGGGGGGTATACCTTGTCCAGAAATGTATGGGTTAAGAGTTGACCTTGGGTCTGGTAATCCTCATCTCTAGTACAAGTGCGTCAGATCCTGGGGAACTGGCTCTTGGGGATATTGTTCCCAAGGCCAACTCTTAACCCATACATTTCTGGACAAGGGATACCCTTCGCTCTCGTAGATGATGCTTTCCTGTAAAAGGTACTGCTGTAAAGTACCATGTTGCGGTGGTAAAAGGCACTGGTGTTGGGTCTAATTGGCCAATGTCCAGGAAGGAAGGAAGTTTGAGGAAATTAAGAGCTAGGATGTAACAACCACTACTTGCTCAGAGTTTACATTAGAGTGGGTGTAAGGGAAATTGAGAAGACAGCTCACAGTTCAGACGAGATTCGTTCAGTCTGCTTGGGCTGGTGCTGATGAGTTGAAGCGTCCTCATTTGTGGGTGCTCACATTATTCTTGTCTCTGGCGGAGGCATGATACTTCTGCAGGGAGCAAGATGCCTTCAGGAGTGGGGTCAGCTGAAAGTAGATAAAAGTCACGCAGGGTAGCTCGGAGGTCTTCTGCAGATCTGCACATGTAGTGGGTTCCTTGGTAAGAAAAGCTGACAGAAAAGGGGAATCTCCATCTGTAGGTTAGGTAGTGCTGTTGTAGGAATTGCAAGTGGGATTTCATGGTGTGCCTCCTAGAAATGGTCAGGGGGAAAGATTCTAGAACATTTGGTAGGTGTGGCCCTGGAAGGCTAGAATGTCTTTGTTTTGGGCTTCTGTCAAAAGCTGTTCCTTAATAAGAAAAAAATGTAACCGAGCAATAATGTTCTGAGGAGGACCCTCTGGTTTTCTCAGGGCCAGGGCTCTGTGGACTCTGTCCATCTCCAGGTGTTTGTAGGAGATGGAGGGAGCCAGCTCCTGAAATATCACGGTCACAGTTGCTTGGAGGTCTAGAGCGTAGGTCCTCTTCTTGTAATCTTCGAGGCATGTCTGGAGGATGATGTATTTGTCACGGAGGGTTTCAAGGTAACAGCGTGGCTAGCCATCGTGACCTCCAGGTCGTCCACGCGTTGTTCCAGAGCTGCTGTGCAGTGTCCAAGTTTGCATATTTCCCCATGACAGTCTCTCTGTTAGGCAGTCAGATGTTTGTTTAGTATCCGCTCAAATTGATGGAGCAGGTCTGGTGGGGAGGTGTCAGAGTGGAAAGCTAGGGGTGTGATCCCGAGGTCTGTATCAGACTCACCATCTGCAGTGTCTGCTTGTGTTGGCGGGACATGCTCGGCTGTGAGAAGGAAGAAGAAGCTGGACAAGGCCTATGCTAGGACCTCACGCATGGTTTTTGATTTGTACTTCTGTTTGGTGCCTTGGGATACCATCCTGGTTGGGTCTGGCAGGTGTCTGTTACTCGACGTGAGTGGGTGTGAGGAGGGTTGCTGGGCTCTGTTTTTTTAACAGGCCGTGGGAGTCCATGAGGAGTGGAGCTCTAGTCAGGCATGTCCTGCTAGGTCGGCTCTACGCATGCGCCCCCTTGAGGCCGAACTTTTTAAACATAGATGGTGTGCTATTTTACCTCATTTCAGTTCCAGTTTTTAAGCTTCTCTTTCCAGTTTTTGATAGATGGAAGAGCAGTATGGTAATGTACAAGGTAGTCATCTGACCATACAAGTCGATTTGTAGTTAAGACTGGTACACATGAGGCAAATATTGGACGTTATTTCACAGCTCTTATGCCCCGTACACACGACCGGACTTTTAAATATCAAAAGTCCGACGGAATTATTCCGGGAGACCATTCGATCGTGTGTGGGCTGCAGCGGACTTTTGATTTGCAAAAGTCTGACAGACTTTAGAAATGGAACATGTTTCAAAATTTTCCACCAGAACTCTGCCGGACCCAGTTCCTACCGAGAAATCCGCTCGTGTGTATGCTAGTCCGATGGACAAAAACCGACGCGAGGGCAGCTATTGGCTACTGGCTATGAACTTCCTTATTCTAGTCCAGTCGTACGTCATCACGTTCGAATCCGTCGGACTTTGGTGTGATTGTGTGTGGCCGTTCATTCGGAAAGTCCGTCAGAACTCTGTCAGAACTCCGTCGAAAGTCTGTCGGACCTAGTCCCTCGAAAGGTCCGGTCGTGTGTACACGGCATTACTGTGAAAAAGTCTTTCCATATGTGCAGATTAAATCTTTTTTCCTCCAGAAGTAGAGTGTCCCTTGTCCTTTCTAATCATCTTTAAGTGAATAACTCTATACCATATGAATCACTTACGTATTTATACAGGTTGATCATACCCCCCCCCCTCTTCTCAAGAGAGAATAAATTCAGTTCCTCTAATCTTTCATCATAGTTGAGCTTCTCCATGGCTTATAATCAGTTTGGTTGCTCTTCTCTGCACTTTCTTCAGTTCCCTGATATGTCAACAACAGTGTGACTGGCTGCGTTGACATTGACGGCTCGATAGACTAGAGTGGCATAACGGATTGGGAATAGATTAGGGACTCGGGAGGGAGAGGGGACAAGGGGAAAGGGAAAAGGGAAGGGGGGAAAGGGGGAACAAGGGAAGGGGGGGGGAGGGGAAGGGGGGGGGAAGGGGGAAAGGGGAAGGGGGGGGGAAGGGGAAGGGGGAAAGGGAAAGGGGGGAAAGGGAAAGGGGAAAAGGGGAAAGTGAAAAGGGAAAGAGGGAGAAAGACAGAAAGAGAAAGACAGAAAGAAAGGGGGGAGAGAGAGAGAGAGAGGGGGGGAGAGAGGGAGAGGGGGGAGAGGGGGGGGGAGAAATAAAGAGAGAGAGGGTGAGAGAGAGAGAGGGAAAGGGGAAAAGGGAAAAGGGCAAGGGGAGGGGGGAAAGGGAAAAGGGGAAGGGGAAAAAGGGGAAGGGGAAAGGGGGAAGGGGGAAAGGGGAAAAAGGGGAATGGGAAAAGGGGAAAGGGGAAAAAGGGGAAAAGGGGGAAAATGGGGAAGGGGAAAGGGGAATAGGGGAAAAGGGGAATAGGGAAAAGGGGAATAGGGAAAAGGGGAATAGGGAAAAGTGTTAGGGGAATAGGGGAAGGGGAATAGGGGAAGGGGAAAAGGGAAAGGGGGAGGGCAAGGGGAATAGGGGAAGGGGAAAGGGAAAATGGGAATAGGGGAAGGGAAAGGGGAAAGGGAAAGAGGGCCTTTTAATGAAAATCTGCAAAAAAACAAAATCATTATCTGAATGGCAGACAGTGCTATAAACAAACAAATATATACAATTAACACCGCTGGTGTGGCAGACTGACAGTGGGGGCACTGGGCAGGCAGGGGCACTGGCAGGCAGATACGTAACAACAGTACAGCATCACTTCCTGGATGTGACTAACATCACTAAAAAATGACAGAAAAAACAAAAATGGATCACTGCAAGGCGCAAGCAATGCTGCTTGCTTAGCACTTGTGTAGATTTTTCTGTAAGAACACTAGCTGATCCACATGCTCTGGTTTGAGGGTGCTTCTTTTTGCAGTTACCACATCTCCTGCAGTGGAAAAAACCCTCTCTGCAGAGACGCTTGTACCTGGAATACACAAGTATTGCTTTGACAGCTGAGAAAGGAGGGGAAATGTGACCTCATGCTCACGCCACCAGTTCAAAGGGTCCTCGGTGAGAGGCAGAGGTGGGGCTTTATAATATTTTTCCATTTCCTCTTCAGCCTTGGCATAGGGGGTCTTGGGTTCTATTATACCTTCAGTGTCAGTGAAAGACTGTCCGAGCAAAGTCATGAGCAGCAATCTCTTTCTTTTGGGAGGAGATGGAGAATGGTTGTCCTCGATGGGTGAACTTTCTTCTTCTTCCAGAGTTTCTTTTCTTCTAGGCACTTCAACTTCATCCTCATCATCATGTGTCCTAGATGTAATCTGTGTTTGAACAAAAAAGAATAGAAAAAAAATAAAATAAAACACATTGTCAATTGCCTATGATTCTGATGGGGTGATGAAAAAGCACAGGAAATGGACGGTGCAGTTCCCGCACCACATCAGATTCAGAAGCATGGCTTACAAGTTACACCACACCACACAGTTCCAGTTTGTTTCAAGAAACATGATGAAATTCAAATTAAGTTTAATTACCTCCAAGGATGCAGCCTCCTCAGTCACTCCTTTGTATATCTCCAATCTCTCCTCCTCTGTGAGGATAAAAGGCAGTCCCTTAAGGCGAGGATCCAGTGCAGAGGCTGTATGAAGGATCTTCTTCTCTGCCTCACTGTTGTACCTCTTCTGGAGATGTGTTCTGATGGCATTCTTTATCTCATGGATCATGGGTGTGTCTCCCATAGTGTCTGTCATGCTCTGGAGGAGTTGTGCATTTAGAGGGGCAATGAGAAAAACTGTTGGATTGTGCTCTTCTGACATCAGCATGGTTGCATCCTTCATTGGCTTTAATGCACTCACAGCGTTCTCTGCATATGACATATCTGTTTTGTTGAGAGTGCAGAGATCGGACTCTCCTTTTCTGACTTCTGGAGACAGCAAGGTGGCACAGACTGCAAGTTGTTGTTCTAAGAACCTCTCGACCATGTCGTATGCACTGTTCCATCTTGTTGGCACATCAGTTATCAGCTTATGATTCTTCAGGCCAAGACATTTCTGTTTCTCTTTTAGACAGTGGCTTGCTCTAGTGCTGCAGTGAAAGAATGTGGATATCCGTCGCACTCTGCCAAGAAGCCTGGAGAGTGTGGCCACTTTCAGCGCTCGCTGGGATGCAAGGTTTAGTGTATGGGCGAAGCATTTCACATGGGGGAATTTCCCAACTTGAGCTGCAACCATCATGTTTGACGCGTTGTCGGTCACAAGCACTACAGATTTATCGGACAGTTGCCATTCTTCCACAACACGAGACAGTAGCTCTGCCAGGTGAGCACCCGTATAAATAAATGGCTCTCGTTTGTAGCACATGCAACATGATCTGCCAGTCCTTGCTAACGTAATGTGCTGTTATTGTAACATAAGACTCCGTCGTGACTGAAGTCCATGAATCACGTTATTGCGGCTCGACTTGCTTGGCTCATTGATGCAATTATCTGAGCTTTGGTTTCGTGGTAGAGTGCAGGTATAACGTTTTCTGTAAAGTGACTTTGTGACGGGATCTTGTAACGCGGCTCTATCGTCTTCAACAGGTAGCGAAACCCAGTGTTGTCCACAACAGAGTAAGGGCGCAGGTCCTTAGCTATGAAAGTTGCTACAGCTTTTGTTATTCTCTTCACCTTTTCAGAGTTGGGCGGCAAAGTTGAGATTATTGCTGCATCAATTCTTGGCTGAGCTCGGTCTTTTTCCTTGGCACTGGTGGTGGCAGGTTTTAGCATCTCTGAGTGAAAACAGGTAGCATGGTTTCTCAAATTAGTAGTATTCCCTAGACATTTAATTTTTGTGTGACAGTCTTTACACACAGCGTATGACTTTTCCAATTCGTGCTTCCCACTTTGTTCATGTTCATAAAAGCCAACATGTGCCCAGATGTTTGCTTTTAAAAAGCTAGGTGCATTTTTTATTTCTCCTTCTTTTTGGTCTCCTTCTGCCATTTTTACTAGTCTAGCATCATGCCATTGCCATGTAATTGTGACAGGGGTGATGACAATGTCTACAAACTCTGTCAGTATTAAAAAACAAACAAAAAAAACAAACATTTTAAGTGGTTAAGCCTAAAGCCAGCCTGCCACAACAAGATCACCAGAAAAGTAACAAGTTTCCTCTACTAGTAGTATATGATGTATGTAATTGTATATGTCATATACAATTACATACATACATCATACTAGTAGAGTAAACTTGTTACTGATATGTTAAACAAATAGTTGACAAAAATCCTATTCTACCTCATGCTGTGACTGTCCCATTGTCCCTGTGTCCCACCAACATCCTCCTGCCCCCATTTCATTAAATTATGGTTTTATGTATTTTAAAAAAAAACTGTAAAGTAGTTAGTTAGCCCAATTTTTTAGTATAATGTGAAAATTTGACATTTATATTAAATTTACACTGACGGACAGATACAGATTAGATTTTGATATTTTTATTATTTTAGATTATATATATTAATTTATCCTACTTTGGTAAGTTGTACCGTACCCTACCCTATCACCTCTTTTAGTCTAGTACTAGACTAGTGTGTGTGACAGAGACACTCAGACAGACAGTGAGTTTGGTTACCCCTACCTGTGATGGTGGTGATGATGACCATGACCATGAGTGAGCTGAGTGAGCGCAGTGCTGTTCTGGTGCTGGAGCAGGTCTCTCTCTCCTCCTCTCCTGCTGCTGCCTGTGAGTGAGGACTGGAATCTGAGAGGACAGGACAGAAGAATGACAAGTTTAGTGACTGTACTAGTTCTTCCACACTGTGTGTGTGTGTCTGTGTGTGATAGTGACACTAACATTACATGACAAATGACAAAGACACAGACAGTTACCTACCTGATTGATTTGATGATGGTACTGACTCTGAGCTGAGTGGCAGGCAGGCAGTGTGGCACTGTATCTGACTGGCAGTGGCACTGGGACTCAGGTGCTCTGGACTCTGGACGGAGCTGGTCTCTCTCCTCTCCTCTCCTCTCCTTTCCTGCTGCTTGTGAGGACAGCGCGGCCTAGCTCGGGCCTCTCTCTCCCAGTCCTGACTCCTGTCACTGTGTCCTCCTGAGTCGGGTGATGGCGGGCCTGACGACGGCACTGACGGTCAGTCGGTCAGTCTCCCTCTCCGTCTCCCCCTGTAACAGTGGCAGCCTGTGGTGGGCTGTGCTCTGTGCTGGCCTGGGGAGGAAGGCAGCCCACTGGGAGGAAAGCTCTGGGGGGGACTGGGACTCGGAGGAGGTCAGACTGCAGGGCCGGTGTCTTCTTCTCCTCTCTCTGAGCCGCGACACAGGGGGATGACGTCAGCAGGAGGCGGGAGGCAGGAGAAAACAGCGGGAAAGCTTCGGCTGCTTTCAGTTCCACTCGGAGGTGTGGCGGCATGGCGCGAGGATGACGTCATCCTCAATAATCAATTACCTAAAGCTACAGCATCGATGCCGCATCGTGGGCGGTCGAATGCCGATGCATCGATTCGGCGATTAATTTGAACACCCCTAATGTCTGTTGTCGGATTTTCTGAGTGTGTACACAAGTCCATCAGACAAAATACAAACAAGCATGCTTGGAAGCAAGAACAAGCCAGAAGTGATCGGTCTTGTAAACTAGCATTCGTAATGAAGAATTAACATTTTTGACGTGGCAAATTATGAAATCTCGAACTGCAGTGCACTTTCTCTTCTTCTTTAATGGGATAATAATGAAGCTGCTTTGCTGGTGATACTGATGGAGTTATTGCAAACAAGTTTTCAAAGGCTTTTTTTTTCTACTGATATCAAGAATAATATTATTATGCTTGTAATTTATTTATTTTTTTGGTGCAAGTTACCACAACACCACTATCCCATAGTTTTTAAGATCAAACATTCAACTATGTTGGTGTCCCTTGTTAATTTTACATTGTATTTTTTAAAATGTAACTGCCTACTCCCAACCTGTCATTTGAAGTAAAACATATAGCCAAGTATTATTCTCCACAATTTGTTTACGGTGCATTAAAAAAAGAAAACAAATAAAATTATACATGCTATCTGCCAATAAAACTTAACCAAAAAGTGCATTCTATGAATCCAAAAATATAGAAAATATGCCAAATCAAATAATTATTCAACCAAAAAATAAAATCAAAGCCTCATTCATGTGTCCTGCTTCTTAACCTCCTCGCGCCCGCCCTATAGCCGAATTACGGCCGTAGAGCAGGCGCGTTCGTTCGGGCGGTCGTCCCTGGACGGCCTGATGTTTACTTCCGCAATGCGCGCCGCCGCGGGCGCGCATCGCGGAAGTTCTGTGTTCGCCGTGTCCCCCGGGGACAGGCAAACACAGATCGCTGTAAACGGCCAATCACAGCGGCCGTTTACAGCGTGATCGGCGTGTCCAATGGGAGATGATCTCATATGTAAACATATGAGATCATCTCGCAGCGCCGCTCTCCTTCCTCGCACAGACAGTGCGAGAGGGGAGAGATGAACGGCTGCAGCGGCAGCCGTTCTGATTCTGGAAAAAAAAAAAATTAAAAAAATGAAATAAAAAGTGCCATCCGCCCCCAGCAGTGCCATCCGCCCCCAGCAGTGCCATCCGCCCCCAGCAGTGCTATCTGCCCCAGTGCCATCCACCCCAGTGCTACCTGCCCCCAGTGCCATCCACCCCAGTGCTACCTGCCCCCAGTGCCATCCACCCCAGTGCTACCTGCCCCTAGTGCCATCCACCCCAGTGCTACCTGCCCCCAGTGCCATCCACCCCAGTGCTACCTGCCCCTAGTGCCATCCACCCCAGTGCTACCTGCCCCCAGTGCCATCCACCCCAGTGCTACCTGCCCCCAGTGCCATCCACCCCAGTGCTACCTGCCCCCAGTGCCATCCACCCCAGTGCCACCTGCCGTCAGTGCCACCTGCCCCCAGTGCCACCTGCCGTCAGTGCCACCTGCCGTCAGTGCCACGTGTCATCAGTGCCACATAGTGCCATCTGTCATCAGTGCCACGTATCAGTGCCATTTGTCATCAGTGCCACCTGTCAGTGTCACGTGCCATCTGTTGTCAGTGTCACGTGTCATCAATGCCACTTATCAGTGCCATCTGTCATCAGTGTCACGCGTCATCGGTGCCATGTATTAGTGCCATCTGTCATCGGTGGCACATATTAGTGCCACGTATTAGTGCCATCTGTCATCGGTGCCACGTTTCAGTGCCACGTGTCATCAGTGCCACGTATTAGTGCCACGTGTCATCAGTGCCACGTATAAGTGCCACGCGTCATCAGTGCCACATATTAGTGCCATCTGTCATCAGTGCCACATATTAGTGCCATCTGTCATCAGTGCCACCTGTCATCATTGCCACGTATCAGTGCCATCTGTCATCAGTGTCACGTGTCATTGTCCTGGTGCTTCAAAAGTGTAATAAATAGTCAACAAGTTAGATGTGTAACTTATGTTCCTAGAACACATGATGGCGCTACCTGCATGTTGGGCCTCTCTATGTGGCCAGGCTGTGAAAAAGTCCCACACATGTGGTATTGTAATACTCAGGAGGAGTAGCAGAATTTTTTGGGGGGGTGTCATTTGTGGTATACACATGCCACGTGAGAGAAATAACCTATTACAATGACAATTTTGTGGAGAAAAAAAAAAAATGAAAAATCTTAATTTTGCAAAGAATTGTGGGAAAAAAATGACAACATCAAAAAGCTCACTATACCTCTTACTAAATACCTTGGAATGTCTACTTTCCAAAAAGGGGTCATTTGGGGGGTATTTGTACTTTCCTGACTTGTTCGGGTCACAAGAAGCGAGATAGGCCACCAGTACATCAGATGTGATCAATTTTGTGCGATTCGCACCACAGCTTGTAGACTCTCTAACTTTCACAAAGACCAAATAATATCCACTAATTTGGGTTATTTTTACCAAAGACATGTAGCAGTATAAATTGTGACCAAAATTTATGAAGAAAAATTAATAATTTGCATAATTCTGTCACAGAAACAAAGAAATATGCGTTTTTTTTCAAAATTTTCGGTCTTTTTTCATTTATAGCGCAAAAAATAAAAACCCCAGAGGTGATCAAATACCACCAAAAGAAAGCTCTATTTGTGGGAAAAAAAGGACAAAAAATTCATTTGGGTACAGTGTTGCATGACTGAGTAATTGTCATTCAAATTGTGAGAGCACCGAAAGCTGAAAATTGGTCTGGGCAGGAAGGTGTTTAAGTGCCCTGTAAGCAAGTGGTTAATATAGGGGGTCAACAATGCCAAGAGTTGGTGAAAGCAGGGGTCCGTCATCCAGAGATAATTCTGAAAATCATCCGGATTATTCTCCTGGAGCTCCCGCAGCAAAGGCATATAACATAATTAGTCACAATTAATAAAGCAACTTTTGGTCTAAGAAATCCTCCTCCTCCTGCTCCTGGATTGGACTTGGGTTAAAGCAATAACTCCAAGGCCAATAATAAATAACTTGTTAACTCCGCTGATTCTGCAGTATGTCTGGTTGACGAACGGCCGTTCAGAAACTAACTGAAAAGCGCAAAATGAAAAGCACAAATCAACACACACCAAACTTCTACTAACACAAAATTATCAGAAGGAGTCCAAAGGGTGGCACTAAAGAGCTGAAAAACCACGTAGTACATCACTACATTCGTGTTTGTTGGCCGACAATTCCTTGCCATTTGTATGCAAGACAAGTTCCTGGCCAACGCCCTTTGGACAAAAGTCTGAGATTTTGTCTGTGGAAAATCCAATTGTGTGTACAAGGCCTTAGTCCCAAATTCTTTATCATTTATAAATATATTAAAAAGTAATGGTCTCAATACTGAACCTTGGTTTACACCACTAATAAGTTTAGACCATTCAGAATATGTATCATTATTACTCTCTAAATATGGTCTTTTAGACAGTTTTCTGTCCATTTACAAATTCAATTCACTAGACTTTAGGCAAACTGTAGGGAAGAGAGGGTGTAGGGAATGTAGTTCTAGTCCAGTATATGTAAAGTGATCTATGGTTTTGGTCATCTCTATAACCTCTGCGTATCAAGCACACACAGCATTCTTGCTCCAATAGTGTATTTTCTCCGGCACAGTACAAACCTGAAGATACCCCTTATTGCTGGTGTTCTGTTTCTGTAATACAGGCATCTACATCAGTTAGAGTGGGTGTTGTGTGCCTCCTGCACAGTATACACCTGAAGATACCCCTTTATTGTTGGTGTTCCGATTCTGTAATACAGGCATCTGCATCATTTACAGTGGGTGTTGTGTGCCTCCTGCACAGTATACACCTGAAGATATCCCTTATTGCTGGTGTTCTGTTTCTGTAATACAGGCATCTGTAGAAGTTAGAGTGGGTGTTGTGTGCCTCCTGCACAGTATACACATGAAGATACCCCTTATTGCTAGTGTTCTGTTTCTGTAATACAGGCATCTGCAGAAGTTAGAGTGGGTGTTGTGTGCCTCCTGCACAGTATACACCTGAAGATACCCCTTGTTGCTGGTGTTCTGTTTTTGTAATACAGGCATCTGCAGCAGTTAAAGTGGGTGTTGTGTGCCTCCAGCACAGTATACACCTGAAGCTACCCTTTATTACTGGTGTTCTGTTTCTGTAATACAGGCATCTGCAGTGCAGAAGTTAGAGTGGGTGTTGTGTGCCTCGTGCACAGTATACACCTGAAGATACCCCTTATTGCTGGTGTTCTGTTTCTGTAATACGGGCATCTGCAGCAGTTAAAGTGGGTGCTGTGTGCCTCCAGCACAGTATACACCTGAATCTTCCCTTTATTTCTGGTGTTCTGTTTCTGTAATACAGACATCTGCAGCAGTTAAAGTGGGTGTTGTGTGCCTCCTGAACAGTATACGCCTGAAGATACCCCTTATTGCTGGTGTTCTGTTTCTGTAATACAGACATCTGCAGCAGTTAAAGTGGGTGTTGTGTGCCTCCTGCACAGTATACACCCGAAGCTACCCTTTATTACTGGTGTTCTTTTTCTGTAATACAGGCATCTGCAGTGCAGAAGTAAGAGTGGGTGTTGTGTGCCTCCTGCACATTATACACCTGAAGATACCCCTTATTGCTGGTGTTCTGTTTCTGTAATACAGGCATATGCAGCAGTTAAAGTGGGTGTTGTGTGCCTCCTGCACAGTATACACCTGAAGCTACCCTTTATTACTGGTGTTCTGTTTCTGTAATACAGGCATCTGCAGACGTTAGAGTGGGTGTTGTGTGCCTCCTGCACAGTATACACCTGAAGATACCCCTTTTTGCTGGTGTTCTGTTTCTGTAATACAGGCATCTGCAGCAGTTAAAGTGGGTGTTGAGTGCCATCTGCTCAGCGTGCACCTAAAGCTACCCAATTGCTGGTTTTCCCATCTCCCTGCAGGCCATTACTATGTCTGGAAGGGCAACAAGGAGAGGCAGACAGTCATGAGCCAATAAAAGAGGGCAAGCAGACTCTGTGTCTAGAGACAACAGTGCTGGTCGTGGACGCGGTGCATCGTCATCAGCACGTGGCGTTACACGCTTGTCCTTATTTTTGGCAGCTGGATTTGTTGAGCCGCATCATGCTGAAGACTTGGTAGAGTGGATGACCAAGCCCTCTTCATCCTCCTCATCCTCTATCACCCAGGCTCAGGGAACTAGCAAAGCAGCTGCCAACGCGTCCTCTTCCCTCATCTCAATGTCATCAGGCACTCCTTCCTTAGACCCACCATGTCCCCCTGAGGAGTCCCCCGAACTATTTGAGCACAGTGTTGGGTACATGCTCTAGGAGGATGTCCAGCGTTTTGAAGGCTCTGATGATGATACCCAGCTAGAGGAAGGCAGTAGCGTGAGCGCAGAGAGAGGGGATGCTCAAGAAGGAGAGCAATCTTGCAGTAATGTTCCATCAGCTGCAGCATACTGCCAGGGTTGCTCCAGTGATGAAGAGGGAGGGGATGATGAGGTCACTGACTCCACATGGGTGCCTGATAGGAGAGAGGAGGAAGCACATTCCCAATGAGGCAGGATGCCCTCCCTGGGCCAGCTTAGGGGCAGCACACCGACTGAATCACACCGCAGAGCTCCGCCTGTGCAGGGCGCTGCCTCTGCTCGTTATTCCAAAAGTTCTTTGGTGTGGGCCTTTTTTGAGAAGAGTGCATCAGATTGCACTGCTGCTATTTGCAACATATGTCTGAAGTGTATCTCGCGTGGCCAAAACATCAGCCACTTGGGCACCACATGCTTGACCAGACATATGTTGACCTGCCATGCAGCTCGTTGGCAATCATATCTTAAAGACCCATAACAAAGAACAAAGCGGACCTCGCCTTGCTCCTCATCAGCTGAGATCTCCAACCCCACTAGACCTTTAGTCCTCTTTGAAATCTGCACTGAGAGGGATGAAGGTGTACAGCCAAGTACTTGTGGGCACTCTGCTAGCAGTACACCCATGTCCGATTGTAGCAGGCAAATTTCCCTGCCCCAGCTGCTGGACCGTCAAAACAAGTTCACTCCCAGCCATCCACATGCCCAGTGGTTGAATGCTAGCTTGGCTAAATTGCTAGCACTTCAACTGCTGTCTTTTCAGTTGGTAGACTCGGCCCCCTTCCGTGAGTTTGTGCAATGTGCGGTTCCTCAGTGGCAGGTTCCCAAACTCCACTTTTTCTCACGGAAGGCGATTCCGGCTCTCTACCGGCATGTGGAAGGCAATGTCCATGCCTCGCTGGACAGGGCGGTCAGCAGTAAGGTGCATATTACCGCTGACTCATGGTCCAGCAGGCATGGACAGGGACGTTACCTATCTTTCATGGCCCATTGGGGACAAGGTGCAGTAGTGTTGGAGGTTGTTCCGCCACCACACCTCCAAAATGCTACTACTGGTTGTGACACACCTCTCTCCTCCCCCTTTTCCTCTTCTTCTTCCTCCATGGCCTCTTCCGGTGCTTTGTCCTCGGAACCAGCGGTGCTCCGTAGGCGTTCAAGGGGCTAAGCAAGTACGCAGGCAAACAGATGCCATGCTGTGCTTGCACTGGTTTGTTTGGGGGACAGAAGCCACACTGGAGCAGATATTTTGTCAGCTCTGCAGGGGCAGGCCGAGAGGTGGTTGACGCCACGCCGGCTTAATCTAGGAATGGTGGTTTGTGACAATGGCACCAACCTCCTCTCTGTCCTCCGACAGGGACAACTGACCCATGTGCCCTGTGTGGCTTACGTCCTTAACCTGGTGATGCAGTGGTTCTTGGGCAGGTACCTGGGCTTACAGGATGTCCTGAGGCAGGCCAGGAAAGTCTGTGTGCATTTCCGACAATCATATAATGCCAGTGCTCGGCTGGCTGAGCTCCAAAAGGAGTTGAACCTGCCCAACCGCCTTATATGTGACATGCCCACCAGGTGAAACGCAACATTGGCCATGCTGCAGCGGCTGCACACGCAGCAGAGGGCCATCAATGAGTACCTGTGCGACTACGGCACCAGGACAGGGTCAGGGGAGCTTGTTTTTTTTTCACCACGCCAGTGGGGCATGATCAGGGATGCATGCACTGTCCTGTCAACATTTGAGGAGGCCACGAGGATGGTGAGCAGTGACAGTGCATGCATCAGTGACACTGTAACTCTTGTCCACCTGTTGGAGCATACGCTGCATGGAATAATGGACAGGGCACTTGAGGCAGAACAGAGGCAGAAAGAGGAGGACTTCCTTGCTTCTCAAGGCCCCTTTTATCCAGACAGTGTTCCTGTTGTCCCACCCATCACACAGAAAGAGGAGGAGGATGACTGTGTCAGCAAGGAGGTGGAGTCTGGCACTCAACATCAGCAGCAGCAGTCTTTTAGGGATGATTTACAGTCCCAAGAAACCCTTGGACTTGTATGTGGCTGGGAGGAGGTGGCTGCGGATCATGTTGTCCTTAGTGACCCAAAGGACTCCAGACCAAATGCCTAAGCTAACCTACGCTGGATGACCTCCCTGATCCTGCAAAGCCTGCGGAACGATCCTCGTATTCTTCGGATCAAGGAGAGTGACCATTACTGGCTGGCCACTCTCCTTGATCCACGGTACAAAGGTAAGGTTGCGGGCCTTATCTTGCTGTCGCAGAGGGAGCAGAGGATGAGACATCTCCGGGAGGCCTTGCAGAAAGGTCTGTGCAACGCGTTCCCAAAGACTGGGAGGTTACAAACTCCTGGTCCTGGACAACGTGTTGCTGAGGCTTCGGTCAGGCACAGAAGGAGCGGTGGAGAAGGTGGCCATCTGACCGATGCATTCAGACAATTTTTTAGGCTGCAGCCCCAAGGTGTGATCGGTTCTAGCAATCATTGCCAGCGTCTGATTTACATGGTGCAGGAATACCTAGGGGCAAGGTCAGACTTGGACACCTTTCCCACCAAAAATCCTCTGGCTTATTGGGTCTCGAGGATGGATCACTATTCAGAGCTTGCACAGTATGCAATTGAACTACTGGCCTGTCCTGCATCCAGCGTTCTTTCGGAACGCACCTTCAATGCTGCTGGAGGCTTTGTAACTGATCACACCAACTCGGTTGATCGACTGACCTTCATAAAGATGAACCAGTGTCAGGAAGATCCTGCCAGCGAAAGACGTGCGCGCCAGATCCTGCCAGACGTGGGCATGCGCGCGGGCGTGTGCCCCTGTTGGCGCCAGATGGGCTATTTAATTCTGTCTGTCACATTGAGATCTTGCTGTCTGATCTACAGCCTGCGAGTATCCTGACCATGAGAACCTGTCTCCTGTGATCGCTTGTCTACCTACCATCCCTGCTATCTGTCTGCACCTGATCTCAGCCTGCCTGACTACTCTTCTGCTTGACCCTCTGGTACCTCTTTTGTCTGCCTGATTACCAACCGGCTTGTCCGACTATCCTCCTGCTTGTTTGTTTGATACCTCCACTGACCGTCTGATCACCAACCCGGCCTCTCTGACTACCCTGCTCTTAGCATCCTGGTTCCTGGTGCCTGTCTGCTGTCTAGTTTCCAGTTGTTGGTCCAGCTCCTGCCTGCAGTCCAGCTTCAGCCTGAGTTCCTGCTCCAGAGTCCTGGTTCCTGGTTCCTGCTGCCTACCTGCTGCTCTGTTCCAGCCTGCTGCACCCGCCTGCTGATCCAGCTCCTTCTTGGTCCCAGCCTGTCTCCTGATCCTGTTGGAGGTTCCGCTACATGGTGCTTCCTGGGTTCCAGATCCATCCACTGCTGTTGATCCTACCAGGCACTTGTGCCACTCTTGACTCTTGTGCTTCCTGTATACTCTACCAGGGCCCTAAAGTCGGAGCCACAAAAGAGGGCTCTCCCTGCAGGTCGGCTCTTCCACTAGGTATGTGGCAATCAGTCTTGGATCACCACCAGCTACCAAGCACCTGAAGCTGATGTAACAGACATTTTTTTTTTTAAATGTCACATCCCTTCAAGACTGCCTATGCTGATGCTGAGTGAGTGTCCTGTTATGTTGTCTGACTATCCTCTTCCTCCTCAATAATCCTGCTGATAGCTTGGAAGAACATTTTTGGTTATGGGTGACGCCACCAATGGCTAAGGCTCAATTTTTCAGCCCCTGTTTAACAGGGCATGTAATTACTATTTTTGATGCAATGCTTTGCAGCAGGGCTCATTCCTGCACTACAACTAGAGTATCTGGGAGAGGTTGCAGTGTCATGGCACCAGCACCAGTGCCTAAGGCTCAATTTTTCAGCCCCTGTTTAACAGGAGCATGTAGTTACTATGTTTGATACAATGCTTTGCAGCAGGGCTCATTCCTGCACTCCACCTAGAGTATCTGGGAGAGGTTGCAGTGTCATGACACCAGCACCAGTGCCTAAGGCCCAATTTTTCAGCCCCTGTTTAACAGGGGCATGTAATTACAATTTTGATGCAATGTTTTGCAGCAGGGCTCATTCCTGCACTCCAACTAGAGTATCTGGGAGAGGTTGCAGTGTCGTGGCACCAGCACCAGTGCCTAAGGCCCAATTTTTCAGCCCCTGTTTAACAGGGGTATGTAATTACAATTCTTGATATAATATTTCACAGCAGTGCCTGTTCCTGCGCCCACCGAGAGTAACTGTGAGGACTTATAGTGCTGTGGCACCAGCACCACCACCACCACCACAACCACCAAAGGCCCAATTTTTCTACCACTGTTCAACAATGGCATGTAATTACAATTCTTGATATAATCGTTCACAGCAGGGCGCTCCAGCACCCACCAAGAGTCACTTTGAGGGCTTACAGTGTTGTGGCAACATCAACATCTTAGGCCCACATTTCTGCAGAGCATATATGGCAGGCCCCTACTTTCAAACATCCAACTTACAAACGTTTCCTACTAGCAAACGGAAGGAGACAACAGGAAGGGAAATTAAAAAAGACGGATGGCAAACAAAAATTATACAGGGGTGATAACCCTTCCTTATGTTTTCCAAAAGGCTTACAAATAGATTTTTTTTACTGAAGCTACACTTTAAAAATGTACCAGTTCAAAATTACAAACAGATTCTACTTAACACAACAAACCTACACAGTCCCTGTCTTGTTTGCACCTCCTGTATACTGCTGTTCTGAGTATATAGGACCTGGGGGCCCAACGCCTTTACTTTTTTTAATTTGGGTACGGGGTTCCCTTAATATCCGTACAAGACCCAAAGGGGCTGGTAATGGGCAGGGGGGCTACCCATGCCATTTTTCTCAATGATTTTCATCCGTATTGCTGGAACCAGACATGACATTAAAACCGCAAGCAGTTTTAAATGACTTTTTTTCCGTTAAATGTCATTTTGTGCAGGGACTGTTCTAAACACAGGAAACACATGCCACTTCACAGGCATACTATAGACACCCCCCAGGCATGATATTTAAATGAATATTTCACTTTTTTTCACGTCAATCGTCATTAAAATCAGTGCTCCCAAAAAAACTGCAGTTTAAAAAAATAAATTTACATTGATCCTTGCGGCAGGAGCCGGTCCCCAATCCCTTTTTAGGACAATATCTTGCATATTAGCCATTAAAATTAGCACTTTTAATTTCGAATGTTCGAGTCCCATAGACTTTAATGGGGTTCTAAAGTTCGTACGAATTTTTGATCGGTTCGAAAGTTCTGGTGCGAACCGAACCAGGGGGTGTTCGGCTCATCCCTATTCAGGAGTCACATGACAAATGACAGAAATTTCTTTATTCACTTTGACCAGAGTAAACAGAAAAAAATCACCACAGCTAATGGCCAAATAATAGAATCAGAAGAAATAGGAGATGGTTATGTTTACTGTCCTATTTCCCAGAGTGTCACCAGAAACATACTTGTGAAAAAAAACCTGTGAAATTAATCTTTTGTCAGTGAAGAAGCTCACAAAACAAGGTGATGTAGTGACCTTCCAAGATGACAGTTGTGCCATCAGAAAGGGGGATATCTTATAGGGGGATATAACTTGCAAAGGCTACAATTACAGACAAACTGTTTCAGCTGAACTGCCAAGCAGGGCAAATACTGGGCGGGCGCCAGGAGGGCACTGAAACCAGGGGTGACTGTCCCAGCTCAGCATAGGTACCACAAAACGCACCATGACAGGCAGAACAGCCCCCCATATGAACTTCAGCCGCTGCTTCCAGTGACGGAATTACCAGGGTTGCACTTGCAACTGGGCCCTGGCATTCTGCCAGTGTGGGGGACCTCAAGACTCTGCATCTCCCCCTGTACTTCCGGCTGGCATCTAACCATACAGGGGAGGGGGCGATCGTCAGCTCTGTGATGTCCGCGGGATGTCCCTCCAGCGATGACAGTTCACTTCCCGAGTGTCAGTGTATACAATGGAGAGGGGAGGGGCCTCTGACCCAAGTAGGCACTAGATTCAGTGCACAAGTTTGTTGCTCTGCTTGAGCACTCTTGCTGATACATGCTCAGGTCAGAGTATACACTGACACTCGGGAAGTGAACTGTGCTCACTGGAGGGACATCCCTCTGCATATCACAAGAAAACATGTTCAGGGACTGCTGCTTCTTGCATTTAGACTTCTCATGTAAGGTAAGCCCGACACTGGCCCCCCACCTGTCACCTGGGACACTGCCCCCCCACCTGTGACACTGGACCCCCACCTGTCTCCTGTGACACTGGCCCCCACCTGTGACACTAGCCCACCACCTGTGACACTGGCCCCTCCACCTGTCACCTGTGACACTGACCCCCCACCTGTGACACTGGCCCCCCACCTGCCACACTGTCCCTTGTCACACTGCCCCCTTGGCACAATACCCTCCTATCATACTGCCCCCTCCTGTAACACTGTCCCTCCATCATTCTGCCCCTTCATCAAACTGCCCCTTCTGTCGTATTATTTTTTTTTTGTGAAGATAAAGTTTATTTATTTTGAAAAGAAAAACAAATAAAACAAGTACAGTGGAACGTTCTCAGTACAACATATTTGCAGTATATATATTATCTTAGGCATCACATCCATATATTCTAGAGTAACATTTCAGTATACAAGGGCCCACCAAGGTGTGCCCAGCAATACCATGGTTATTGATCAGTGATCACCTCGTTTAAGCAATAATCCTGTTCATTCAACAGAGAGAATTTAAGTAGATACTAGATGGTGGGGGGGGGGGGCGCCCTTCAGTATTTCGCAGGATTCTGATCGTACAATGCCCGGCCGCGGACCTAGTCCAAAGTCAGGCTTCTTTTTGCTACCCATGCCGTCCATATTTTTTCAATTTTTTTGGGACAGTTGCATCCTGCGTATGTTATTTTATATAGAGGAAGAGCTGTGTCTACCAGGGATCTCCATTGCTGCACTGTTGGGGGGGTAGGATCCTTCCACTTCATAAGTATCGCCTTTCTGGCATAAAAGGTTGTGTAAAACACAAACAGTTTCTTGGGTCGTGTCATTTCAAGTGTGTCAACTATACCCAGGAGTAGAGGGATAGGGTCTCGTGGGACATGTAGCTTGCTTATCGAGTTGATGTCCTCGAGTACTCCATCCCAAAAAGTCTGAATGTGCTGGCAGAGCCGCGTGACATGTATAAATGAACCCACTGCTGTATTGCACTTAGGACAGAGTAAGCTGCATGTAGGGTAGATTCTGGCCAGATGTTCTGGGATATAATATACCCTGTGGATAAATTTGAGTTGGGTGAACATATCCCTCGCTGATACCATGAGAGGAAGGCATTGCTGAATCCCCTCCTCCCAATCATCCCAAGCAAGGGTCGGTATATCTGTCTGCCATTTGGAGAACAGCTGGGTCACCCCAGAGGTGTCCAGCCCAGCCAGCTCACAGTAAAGGGTCAATAGCATTTTCCTCTCCTCCTCCCCACACAGCATCTGTTCGATCTTACTAGTCACTAGAGTAGCAGGGTGGGGAAATTGAGCGTGGTAAGCGTGACGAAGCTGTAGGTAGTGGAAAAAACATGTGGTTGGGTACTCCCTTGTTGCTTTTCAAATCATCGAACGTATAAACCTCTGACATCGAGGCTATGTCGGCTAGTGTCTTAATTTCATACCGTGCCCACAGCTGTGGATCCGGGATGGATCCAAAATGTGGCAGCCTAGGGTTTCCCCAAAGAGGAGTCTGCGGAGACCAGCCATTGGGTTGTGCAATTTTATTCTGGACCGTCTCCCAGACCCAAAGTGTGGTGCGCATTGATCAGGTGATATGAGGGTTAGACTTAGGGCCTCGTGAACCAGATTCCTAAGCTCCGAATAAGATCTCAGTAGTTCCACCTTCAATGTAGCTGCAGGATTCGCCGGTTCCTGTACCAGCCACCATTTGACTGTCACCAACACCGCCACCCAATAGTACTTAAGAAAGCACGGCATTGCCAGTCCCACTAGGGTGATTGGTAGTTGTAGGGTAGTTTTAGCTATTCTTGGTGTGCCACCATTCCAGATAAAGGAGAGAAGCACACTGTCTAGTTTAGCAAAAAATGACTGGGGGATTGGGATCAGTGTTTGCCTGAAAAGATAGACAAATTTTGGGAGCACTGACATTTTTATCAGGTTAAACCTTTCTACCGGGGTAAGGGGTAGCGTTTTCCACGCAGTGCATCTCCGGGTCAGGAGAGACATCACCGGGGCAAGGTTAAGGGAGATAAATTGCGAAACATCTTTATGTATAACTACCCCTAGATATTTGAATTGTGAAACCCTCTGAAGGGGAGTATCTGTTGGTAAGTTATCATCTTGGGAATTTAGAGCAAACAGGACCGACTTTCCCCAAGTAATGCAGATGCCCGAGTACGTTCCAAAAATCTCAATGAGCAGGAGGGCCTCACTAAGTGAGGTTGTGGTGTCACTAAGATACAATAGGGTGTCTTCGGCGTATAACAAGATTTTTTCTGTAATCGGGCCAATAGAGATGCCCTTTACCCCTTCTGTCATATTTACCCCTCCTGTCACACTACCAAGTCATCCTGCCCCTCTTGTTACACAGCCCCCTTCCTTTCACAGACAACTAAGTAAACCTGTCTAACAGTATGCGTTAAAAGCATGGATTTAGTCTGCATGCATTTGCAAATGCATGTGTAAGCCACAGAGCCTCGCCACGGCACCCTGGTATCTGTGGTCCCTAACATTAACTTATAAGTATTTCCACAGTGGAAACACATGCATTCTGATGAATAGATGGAGGGCACGTGGACTGAAGGAAGCCCATCCCTTCTTAAAGGTACAGGAGCACACTAAGCACCCAGCATGGAGCTCAATGGCTGCAAAGGTGTCAGTGCGTTGCCTGACCAATACAGTGATACAAAAAAGCGCCCCCATCTATAACTGGCCATCGCAGTAAGCAGCATTAGAGGGTGACATAAGATATAAACAAGGCCAAAGATAAATCCACTGATACCTTTGCAGCCATTGAGCTACATGCTGGGTTCTCAGTGTGCTCCTGTACCTTTAAGAAGGGGTGGGCTCCCCTTCAGTCCACCTGCCCTTAATCTATCCACCAGAATGCACCAGAATGCAGAGTGCTTCTATTGTGCTTCTATTGTGGAGACACTTAAGTTAGTGTTAGGGACCACAGATACCAGGGTGCCGTGGCGAGGCTCTGTGGCTTACGCATGCATTTGCAAATGTGTGCAGACTAAACCCCTACCTTTAATGTTAGACAGGTTTAATTGGTTGTCTGTGAAATGGTCGGTAAGTTTTCCTTGGATTTATCCTTGGCCTTGTTTACATCTTATGTCGCCCTCCAATGCAGCTTACTGCAATGGCCAGTTATAGATGGGGCAGTGGTGCTTTTTTTGTATCCTTTTCCTGTCACACTACCCCCTCTTATCACAATATCCCCCTGTCATACTCCCCCCTATCATACTGCCCCCTCCTGTCATACTGCCCCCTCCTGTCACACTGCCCCCCTTGTCATACTGTCCCCATCATTCTTCCCCTTCTTGTCACACTGCACCCCTTCTTTCACAGTGCCCCCTCTTATCACACTCCCTCCTCTGGTTACACTTTCCAGATACCCTTCTTTGGTCACACTTCCCCCCTCCTGTCAGAATACCCCATCATACAGTCCCCTTCACACTGCCCCCCATCCTTTCACAATACCCCTCCATCATACTACGGGTCAGGGGCCCTTCCTGGTTTCTTGCGCTGGGGCCCTGAAGGTTAAATTTACACCTCTGCATCTGCTCTTCTGGCTGCCAATCTTCCCTCCCAGGTAACGGGCATAAGACTGCCTTTTTTTACACTGCTTCTCTCTCTCCCTCCAGACAGTAAGCTCCAGCCCCCTGCAACTAACAATGGTTCTAGCCCACCAGTCCAGCCCAAAGATGAGGGGGAGGAGCCGAGTAAGACCAGGGGGAGGTACCAGAAGGCACAGGAGTGGGATCAGCATGGGGACAGAGGGATCCCTGCAGCCTCAGTGAAATTTGGAAGGTACACCCTGTACTTGGGGCTTTATTGTGTCTATTTGTGCAGCCGGCTGACATGTACATCATGGTGTGAACACATGGGCAATAGAGGGGAACATAGGGAAACCACAAGGGAACAAGAGAGATGGGGGCAGTCAGAGGAGATTACAGAGGGGCAAAATCTGCTTCCTATTCACTTGCTTATCTTGGGATCTGTCTGCTAATTTCCTGTTGAGCAGAACGGGGCAGATCACTGGTCCTTGTCCACTCCACTTATGCAGAGAGGACACAGACACAGTCCACTCTGCTTTATGGGTGGTCCGGTGTAAACAGACTTGTGTTTGTTTGCACTTCAAGGAGAAGTCCAGCCAAAGCTTGTTTGGCTGGACCTCTCCTGTGGATCACAAGAGTGCAATTCATTTTGCACTCCTGTGACTCGTTTTCAGCAGAGAGCGGTCTGAAATCTGCTCTCTGCTAACGTCACTGGAATGAGTCCAGGCACTGCGTCATCCTGACTCTGGAAGTCTGGACCCGCCAAGTGCCTGGACTGATAGCCGTCTCAGCCTCTCAGCGAGCCGCTAAGAGCCTGAGATGGCCACTCCCTGCCCCTCCACAGCTCAGCACCCCAATGAGCGAGGAGGAGCAGAGAGGAGAGCTGTGACTGACAGGCAGCAGCTCTCTGCTCACAGAGCTGTTAGAACCGAGCCATTGGTGATGTTAGATCGCTCGGTTCCCAGTGTAGAGACGCTGGGGGACAGTAGGTAAGTATTAATCAGGACATTTTTTTTCCTTTACTTCTTTTTTTACTGCCCTCTGATCCCACCCGCCCAAACGGAGGGGAACAGATTCCCTTTCATTTGTTTTTGGTGGATTGGATTTGATCGGCTGTAAACTGACACATGTTCTTTTACACCCACCACTACATAGAGGAGAACGGAGGGTCTGATCGGGTCCATCTGAAAAACTGACAGGTGAACCTGACCAGACCAGTTGTGTGAAAGGGGCTTAAAGTGCAATGTGATAGATATCAGGACTGGGAAAAAAAAAAAAAAGCTATCAAGACTAATTAATACGTGTGCATTCCAAAGTGCTAGCACAATAAATAATATGCATAAAGCATACATTTCAATCAAAAATTGGGCCATGATAATCTTGTGCAGATCCACTGCAAGCCGTTTGCACCAACTTCAGTGTATCATTACCAAGATATACCATCTGCTTACCAAAAAATGTGACCTCTTCAGTGTTACCACTGAATCTGATAACACACACTATAGTGCATTACTGACATAAAATTTTACTAGGATAAATCAATACATTGTTTAATTGTCCTGGTAATGAGCTATACCAGACCAAGCATGCAGAGTTCCTGGTACCAGACCAGGCAGAGCAGCGTGCAGACTACCTATATCTAGTAGGGCTGGTCGAACGGTTCGGCCTGAACATAAGTTCGAGCTGAACTTTTGTTGTTCAGATGTTCGGCGAACATCCGAACAAACAGGTCATTCGACCATTTGTTTGCCCTCCTGAACCGACCACAATGCATTGTTAACAGTGCTTTGGCTGAAGCTTTCACTGCTTCAGCCAATCAGGGCACAGAGCACTGTCACAGTAATGATTAGACACTCATCATGACTTTATCCAATCATGGCTCATTCCCACCGCACAGTATAAAAATATTCTTTTAATCCAACCAGTTTCAGTGTGATTTCAGCGTGGAGAGAGATAGAACAGGGCTCTGTTCAGTGCTATTAGTTAGTGTGCTATACTGTGCTATTTTGCTTTAATTGTCAGTGTAACATATTCATTTAGTTTCAGTCTAGGGATAGTGTGAGTGTACTAAGGAGGACCATCATTCAGCTTTGCATAGTGTGCAGCTAGAGTAGGGACAGTTCAGATAGTTTCAGTGTAGTGTAGTGAGACCGTGTCAGTAATCTTTAAATTAGTGTATAGCTAGAGTGGGGACAGTGCAGATAGCATCAGTATAGTGATGGTTGAACACCGTCTATTTGATTACGTTAAGGCCAGTATAATGCCATTTACTTCTGTGTGCATTACTGGCAGTTTTAAAGTAATTTACTTCTGTGTGCGTTACTGCCACTTTAATGCCATATAGTTTTGTGTGCGTTACTGCCAGTTTAACTCCGTATAGTTTTTTGCGTTACTGCCAGTTTAACTCCGTATAGTTTTGTGCGTTACTGCCAGTTTAACACCATATAGTTTTGTGCGTTACAGCAAGTTTAACGCCATTTATTTCTGTGTGTGTTACTGCCAGTTTAACACCATTTACTTTGGTGTGCTTTATTACAAGTTTAACGCCATATAGTTTTGTGCGTTACTGCTAGTTTAACGCTATATAGTTCTGTGTGCGTTACTGCCAGTTTAACGCCAAAAAGTATTGTGTGCATTACTACCAGTTTAACGCCAAATAGTTTTGTGTGTTACTGCAAGTTTAACGCCATTCACTTCTGTGTGCATTACTGCCAGTTTAATGTCATTTACATCTCTGTGCGTTACTGCCAGTTTAACTCTATTTACTTCTGTGTGTTACTGCAAGTTTAACGCCATCTAGTTTTGTGCGTTACTGCAAGTTTAGCACCATTTACTTCTGTGTCCGTTACTGACAGTTTATGCCATATAGTTCTGTGTACGTTACTGGCAGTTTAACGCCATTTACTTTTGTGTGCGTTACTGGCAGTTTAATGCCATATAGTTTTGTGTGTGCGTTACAGCCAGTTTAACACCATATAGTTTTGTATGTTACTGCCAGTTTAATACCATATAGTTTTGTGCGTTACTGCAAGTTTAACGCCATTTACTTTTGTGTGCATTGCTGCCAATTTAACACCATTAACTTCGGTGTGCATTACTGCAAGTTCAACGCCATATAGTTTTGTGCGTTACTGACAGTTTAACGCTATATAGTTCTGTGTGCGTTACTGCTAGTTTAACGCCATAAAGTATTGTGTGCTTTACTGCCAGTTTAACACCATATAGTTTTGTGTGTTACTGCAAGTTTAACGCCATTTACTTCTGTGTGTGTTACTGCCAGTTTAACGCAATTTACTTCTGTGTGCGTTACTGCAAGTTTAATGCCATCTAGTTTTGTGCCTTACTACGAGTTTAGTGCCATATACTTCTGTGTCCGTTACTGCCAGTTTAATGCCATATAGTTCTGTGTGCATTACTGCCAGTTTAATGCCATATAGTTATGTGTGCGTTACTGCCAGTTTAACACCATATAGTTCGGTGTGTGTTACTGCCAGTTTAATGCTATATAGGTTTGTGTGTGTTACTGCCAGTTTAATGCCATATAGTTGTGTGCTTTACTGCCAGTGTAACGCCATATAGTTTTGTGCGTTACTTCCAGTTTAACACCATTTACTTATATGTGCATTGCTGCCAGTTTAAGGCCATATTGTTTTGTGCGTTACTGCCAGTTTAACGCCATATAGCTCTGTGTGCGTTACTGCCAGTTTAACACCATATAGTTCTGTGTGCGTAACTGCCACAGTAATGCACACAGAGAGACAGACATTCCCTTGGCACTGTAAGGGGACAAATGTGTCCACAGGAAAAAGGTGGACATGGTGGTCAGGCCTCAGGCAGGGCATCATTTCCTCTGCTATCCAGTCACAGCATGCAGAGGAGGTGGTGGACTGGCTTACTAAACCTCTTTGTCCTGGTGGGCAGACATTGGTGGAAATTGACTTTTGCAATGCTGCAGTGGCTATACATGCAGCAGAGGGCCGTCAACAAGTTCCTGTGCAAGTACAGCATGATGACAGGCTCAGGCTGCCTCAGCATTTTTTCCCCACGCCAGTGGTTGCTGATAAAGGATACATGCACTGTACTGTCACCATTTGAGGAGGCGACAAGGGTGGGGAGCCAAGACAATGCAGGCATCAGTGACACAATCCCTGTTGTGTTTCTGCTGGAGCAGACTCTGCATGGCATTATGGACAGGGCACTGGAGGTAGAGCAACAGGAGGAAGAGGAGGACTTCCTTTCCTCTCAAGGCCCACTTTATCCAGACACCATCATTCCTATGTCACAGAATACACAGGAGGAGAGAGGAGAGGGGGATGAGGAGGAGGATTCTGGCACTTTCACAGGCTTCAAAGAGGAAGACATGCGTCAATCTGTAAGTGATGGCTTTCCAACCCCAGGATCCTAGGGAGTAGTACATGGCTGGGAGGAGGAAGTTCCAGATGCTGTCATTCTGAGTGACCCCAAGGAGTCTGCTTCTCAAGCCTCTGCAAATTTGAGGTACATTGGCAACCTCATTGTCAGGTCACCTTGAGGCGAGGTGACAGATGCACACCGTAGGGATCAGGAGTGCACCGCAAGGTTGTGGACCCTACGGCTGACTGCTGCGGACGGGAGACAGGTCCCACCAGGGTTAGAGCGTAAGATTCCCTGGGGTGCGGAGTCTAAGAGCCAGCAGGTGTTCACCAGAGCCTAGAGTGGTGAGGATGGACTTGGCTGCAACTGGCTCCAGGTCGCGACCCCCAGGGTCCCCCAGCTCACACCCACAGTAGGCAACAGGAGGATAGGGATGGTGAGGGACAAAGCCAAGGTCGGGGCCACAAGCAGACAGGAATAGTCAGGGACACGCCAAAAGGTCAGGATCACAGGCAAACAGGGATAGTCAAAGACACGCCAAAGTTGGTAACGGAACAACAGAAGAGCACACGGCAGGTAACAGGAAGCTAAACACACAAAGGAATACACAATGGTTGATCAGCACTGTTGGCTTGCAGTGCACAGGTTAATATAAGGTTACCTGATAGGGCCTGGGGTGGAGCCATGCTTAGAGGAGAGGTTATAAAAACCACCAGGTGGAAGTGGCTGGCCTGAACACATGAGGGGAGGTAAGCAAACAGGAAGATCACTGCATAACCATGACACTCATGCTTTAAAGCCTGGGAAGGGACCCGAGAATAAAGGAGAAGGATGATTACTGGTTGGCAACCCTGCTTGACCACCATTATAAGGGAAAGGTCTCAGAGCTCGTCCGTCCCCACAGAGAGTGCAGAAGATAAAATCTCTTGAGGACACGTTAAAGAGGATTTTATTGAATGTTTTTCCTGACCCCAGTAGGTTACAGTGTGGTGGAAAACTTAGTTTTGAGTCTTCTATTGGTCAAGAGAGGAGTGTTGGAGAAGGCGTCTGCCTAAGTGAGGTATTTCGTAATTTTTTTAGTCCTCGCTGCCCAGGGCTGTCAGCTTCCACATCCCATTGGCAGCATCTGCATCACATGTTGGTAATCACATGACAATTACCTCGGGCCAAAACAGAGATGGAGAGCTTTCCAGCTGATGATCCACTGACTTACTGGGTCATGAGAACAGACCACTGGCCAGAACTTTCCCAGTATGCTATTGAGTTGTTGGGCTACCCTGCATCCAGTGTGCTTTCAGAACGGGCATTCAGTGCTGCAGGAGGTTTCGTTACTGATCATAGAGCGCATCTGTCCACAGACTCCCTGGATTGTTTGACATTTATAAAAATGAATCAGCCCTGGATTACTAGCCATGAAGCCCCTGTTGCCAATGTCACTGATTAAGTCTTTTTGGGATGTGGAATCTCTGCTGTGAGGCTCCTAGCTTTGAGGGTGTTCAATCATTTCATGTGGAAGAATGTTTTTGGTATAGGTTTCATGGGCACAATTAACACCCAAAGACCAATTTTTCAGCACCTGTTTGACAGGTGCATATCATTGCAATTTTTTTGCCTTTATCAAGAGCACCTCTGTAGGGTTATGGTGGGAAGGTGCCCCCAACACCCAAAGAGTAATTTTTCTGCTCCTGTTTGACAGGTGCATATCATTGCAATTTTTTACAGTAAGGCCAATTCTTGCTTTCATCAAGAGAACCTCTATAAGGTTACGGTGGGAAGGTGCCACAGACGCCCAAAGATCAATTTTTCTGCATCTGTCTGACAGGTGCATATCATTGCAATTTTTTACATCAAGGCCTATTCTTGCTTTCATCAAGAGTACCTCTATAGGGTTATGGTGGGAAGTCGCCACCGACACCCAAAGACCAATTTTTACGCACCCGTTACTTCTATCCAAAGTCAAAGTGACACCAGAATGTATCCAAAAATTCTCTAATCATGTTCCCAGTCCACTACATGGGAATTTCATTGTGGAAGGGAAGGTGCAGTGGGAAGACAGTGGGGGGCACCAAAATACACCTTCACCTGTGCAGACAAAAATCCTTGCACCAGCCCTGGTCACACACACTGTACTGAGCTTTCCAAAATGCCTGGCGGTGCTGTAACAAGTACAGCCTCCTAGACCGGGCTCCTGTAATAGACACCACACTGATCCAATGCTATGAAATTTAATCAGTGTGATGTGTATGGTAGGCGCTCACGAGTTTGAATCCAAGCTCCGTTACAGCAGGAGATTGCTGCTCTGTGTGATCCATCTAAGGACACTGGTAGGCTGCAATTGGTGGGCACTGGTAGGCTGCAATTGGTGGGCACTGGTAGGCTGCAATTGGTGGGCATTGGTAGGCTGCAATTGGTGGATACTGGTAGGCTGCAATTGGTGGGCACTGATAGGCTACAATTGGTGGGCACTGGTAGGCTACAATTGGTGGGCACTGGTAGGCTGCAATTAGTGGGCACTGGTAGGCTGCAATTGGTGGGCATTGGTAGGCGGCAATTAGTGGGCATTGGTAAGCTGC
Organism: Lithobates pipiens; assembly: GCF_037356315.1. NCBI lineage: Eukaryota > Metazoa > Chordata > Amphibia > Anura > Ranidae > Lithobates > Lithobates pipiens. Next base: position 190,167,069 of record NW_027507718.1, on the reverse strand, counting down.
ATTTGGTGGGCACTGATAAGGTTGAAATTTATGGGCACTGATAAGGCTGCAATTGGCTGCAATCGATGGGCACTGGTAAGGCTGCATTTGGTGGACACTAGTAGGCTGCATTTGATGGGCACTGATAAGCTGCATTTGATGAGCACTGATGAGGCTGCATTGATGCATTGATCTCTTGAATCATTTCCGTAGTCTCTCACTATCTCTCATATTAAGTCTGCAGTCTCTGAGCATCTTCTGTATCATGTCTGCAATCTCTGACCATCTCCTGCATCATGTCTGCGGTGTCTCTAACCATCTCCTGTAGTATGTCTGCTGTATGTCTGGAGGCTCTATCTAACAGTCTCTCTAACAGAGGCCTTCTCTCTGTGTCCATTAGAGAGACCCTCCTCTAGGTCCCATTAGAGTACTCTGCTTCTCTTTCTGTATTTTGTTTATTGTTGAGATTGTGGGAGGATCCCAGGGTGATGACGACTCCTTAGGGGAGCATCTCTGTGTTTGAGTCATTGCGATAGAAACATTTGTAAAGGGGAGGAGTTAGTAAGATGACCACGACCATGTGGGGGCGCCAGAAATTTTTCTGCACCCAGGCGTCTGTGACCCTAGGATCAGCCCTGCTGCCAATGAGGAAAAACATTCAAATTGCATTCATGCATGGCACAGACACCTTGAACACAGATGTCCTGACATAAAAAAAACTAACTGGGAATGACTATGCAAGTTGAATAAAAATGAGTCCATGTGAAAAACAATGAAATGCACTATCTGTATAAAAGGGTTAATGGCAAGGAATGTCTTTCCAAAGCAGAGTAACAGCAGAGCTAAGAAACCTCTGGACTTAATTCCTTCAGATCTTTGTAGTCCAATAAAAAAACTTACTCCAGGAAAGAAGAGACTTTTTCTCACTTTTATAGAATATTACTCCAGGTATACTACACTATATCTGTTACACAACAAAAGTGAAGTACCAGAGAAACCTGGCTCAACTTGGCTCAAGTAAGCAACAAATTTGGCAAAACGCAGAGTGTATTGCACACAAACAATGGAACTGAATGTAAAGGTGGTAACACACAGGCGATTCTCAGAAAGCATGGCATAATATTTCAAGCTAGTGTACCATACAACCCAGACCAAAACGGAGTTGCAGAAAGAATGAACTGCACTCTATGTGTGAGTGGAAGAACCCTGCTGTTTGATGCAGATATGCCAGCCACATACTGGGGGGAGGCAATTATGACCGCATGTTATTTCCAAAATCAACTACTGAGAAAAATCCATATGAACTGTGGAATGGAAAAGCCCCAAACTTGAACCATTTAAACATTTTTGCAAGCAAAGCCTATGTGCACAAAGGAAGGTATACTTGTGGGGTAGAGTGCATCTCAAAAGGGATACAGAATTCTACACCAAGAAACAAACAAGGTAACCATCAGCAGAAGTGTAATTGTCGATGAAACTTAAAACGAGAGTCCGCCGGGACTCCGCGTTTTTTTTTTTTTTTTAAAGTCAGCAGCTACAAATACTGCAGCTGCTGACTTTTAAAATAGTGACACTTACCTGTCCAGCGTGCCCGCGATGTCGGCACCCGAAGCCGATCTCTAGATCGTCACTCGGGTGCTGCCGCTGCCATATTGGGTATGGGAATCAGGAAATGGAGCCTTTCGGCTTCATTTCCCGGTTCCCTACTGCGCATGTGCGAGTCGCGCTGCGCAATAAGGACGGTCCCCGCTGCCTCTGGGATCTGTGTGTTTCCCAGAAGGCAGCGGGGCACTTGCGGAAGGGGGCAGGCACTTGCGGAAAGGGGCGTAATCTATGCCCCTTTCCGCAGAGATCTATCCCGGAAGTGGGTGCAGTTACCTGGATTATCCAGGTAACTGCACCCCCTCCCCCCTGAAAGGTGCCAATTGTGGCGCCGGAGGGGGGGAGGATTCCGATGAGCGGAAGGTCCATTTTAGGGTGGACCTTCGCTTTAAATGTGTTCAAAATTTCATGAACTAACACAAACACTTCAAACTGAGGGAAATTCCACATTAGTGTCACATGAAGATAAGCAACAAAGTGACCCAGAAATAGAAATTAATCCAGCCAATCCAAATACTGTAAAAGAAGAAACCAAGCCACAAGAGGCTTCAATCAGGTAATCCACCAGAAGCAATAAAGGCATCCCAGACAAACTTCTGTCCTATGTTGCTCGCGTAGCATTCAAACCAAAGCCAGATTCATGGAATGAGATGCAAAGACTTCCAACTCATGAGAAACAAAAGTGGATCAGATGCTTTGACAAAATTTATAGAGATTTATAGAACTGAGATGCGAAATGGGACTAATATAAGGAGTAGTTGTTGAGTGGGGGCGTTGGAAAACAGAAATGTATTTTGTGCAACAACTACTGGATATTAGTATTAGTATTGATATATTTTTCAAACAGTAGATGGCAGTGTTTTTAACTCTATGTCTTTTTCCCTGAATAAAGTTCCTGTTTCCTGTCTGCAGTTAGGCAGCAAAACCCATGTGGACTGTGCACTGTTTGTTCTGTATGACAATATACAGAATTTCTAACAGTGGGGTTTTTTATTTTGTTTTTTGGCGGGGGAACTTGTATGAAAAAATATAATGAAATAAAATTAGCCATGTTTTCCTTTGCATGTAACAAGACGCCAAGCCTATATGGATTTCTTATAGAGTGCATTATAGTTTCATAGTTAGTAAGGTTGAATAAAGACACCAGTCCATCCAGTTCAACCTGAGTGAGTGTCTACAATTGTCGCCTCCCTGTACATTGCAAACTCACATTGGTCCCTACCCTCAAGGAGCCCACAATCCAAGGTACCCATTTATATACTAGGGTCAATTTTGGACAGAAGCCAATTAACCTAGCTGCATGTCTTTGGATTGTGGGAGGAAACCGGAGTACCCGGAGGAAACCCACGCAGGCACAGGGAGAACATGCAAACTCCATGTCATGGTTGGGATTCAAACCAGTGACCCTTCTTACTGCTAGGTGAGAGTGCTACCCACTACACCACTGTAAGATATCCTTATTCAACACTTCCTGCAGGTGTTTACTTATGCTTTCGAAGCTGGCTGTTTGCCAACTGTCCGAGGCACTGATTGTACTCATTCGAAAACCACATAAGGATCAGCTTTATTGTGAATCCTACCATCCTATTTCATTGATCAACTCGGACCTCAAAATTTTAACTAATGTTCTTGCCCATAGAATCAATGAGGTGGTTGGCACTATAATACATTCAGACCAAACTGGATTTATCCCGGGAAGACCTATCCATTAACTTATGCAGTCAGTTTACTAATCTACAGGCTACACATGATGCTATGGGCTCCAGGGCTGTACTAGCTCTGGATACCCACAAAGCCATCGACCCCGTCGAATGACCTTATCTGTTGGAGGTACTTGGGAAATTTGGCTTTGGACGTAGCTGACATACTTAATATGGGCGAACAACTATGTTTCTGAGTCCTTTAGCATAATGCAGGGTTCTAGACAGAGTTACACTCTATCACCCTTGATATTCGCCATAGTAATAGAACCCTTAGCCAAATTGCTTTGGTCAATCCCTGGGTTGGGAAGAAAAGGATTCCCTATATATTGATGACATGCTTATTTATTTGGCAAATCTGTATTCCTCATTGCCATCCATTTGTTAAAAATTTAAATGTTATCCAGATTTTTGGATATTACTTGGGTTTTCGAGTGAAGTGGGAAAAGTCCCTTATTTTCCTGTTAGACCAGTCTTGCTAACATCCCACTATCCAGCCCCTTGAAAATGTTTATAATTTCCTATATTTGGCAATATTCGTACAGCAGCCTTTCCCCCTATATCTTTGTAATAATCTAGACCCCTTTTTACACAAACTGAAAATATTATTAAAGTTTGGATTAATCTGAATATTTTTAAGATGATCTTCCTGTCACGCTTCCTCTAAGCAAAGATTCCCAACCCTTAAACCTATTACATTGCTTCTCAATTGGCCCATGTCCATTAGTGGTTTTATCCTGAAGTTGATAACGGTGCTACAGTCCTGGAAGCGACTATCTTTGCATCTTATGAATATCTACAGAAATGAATTTATAGAAAGTCTACCATGGATAGGGCTAGTACCGGTATATTAGCTTATATGCTTATTATTCAACTTTTTAGGCTAAATGCTTCGGGAGAGGGTGCTGTATTTTCCCCTAATGCCTCTCTGGCACAATCCATGTTTAGGGGAGTTCTTTCAACAAACAGATGGATTGTTTTGGGTTAGATATGAGGTGAAACTTGTTTCCCATTTATACTCACTCAGAGTCCATTCACACAGGGGCAACTCCTGATCCGACTTCAGGTCGCCCCTAGTCGCCTCAGGTCGGACAACATTTAAAAAGCAATGTAAGTGAATGAGAGCCGTCTTAATGCACACTACTGAAGTCGCTCCGACTTCAGAAAAGGTTCCTGTACTACTTCTATCCGACTTGTAGGCGACCGGTACCCATTGATTTCAATGGAGATCGCCTCCAAGTCGGATCTCCGTCTATACGGAGGCGACTCTGACAGAATTATCAGCTCTCAAGAGGGCACTCCACACCAAATTTCTGAAAAAAATTTGGCGTGGGTTCCCCCTCCGAGAGCATACCAGGCCCTTAGGTCTGGTATGGATTCCAAGGGGAACCCCCTACGCCGAAAAAACGGCGTGGGGGTCCCCCCCCAGATCCACACCAGACCCTTATCCGAGCACGCTACCCGGCCGGTCAGGAAAGGGGGTGGGGACGAGCGGGCGCCCCCCCCCCTCCTGAGCCGTACCAGGCCGCGTGCCCTCAACATGGGGGGGTGCCTTGGGGGAGGGAGGGCATGCGCCCCCCCCACCCCAAAGCACCTTGTCCCCATGTCGATGAGGACAAGGGCCTCTTCCCGACAACCCTGGCCGTTGGTTGTCGGGGTCTGCGGGCGGGGGGGCTTATCGGAATCCGGGAGCCCCCTTTAATAAGGGGGCCCCCGGATACCGGCCCCCCACCCTATGTGAATGAGTATGGGGTACAATGTACCCCTACCCATTCACCTGTGAAATAAAGTACAAAAAAAAACACAACACAGGGAAAAAATATTTTATTGCACAGCTCCGGGGGTCTTCCGTCTTCGGGAGTCTTCTCGTCGGACTCCTCCGCTATCTTCTTGTAGCTCTTTTGCTAGCGGAGGAGTCCGGCTTTCTTCCTCCCCGCCGCCGGCCTCTTCTCCCGACTTCGGGGGTCTTGTCCCCCTCTTCGGGTTCTTCTGCCGGGCCACCGCGCCTTCTTATAGCTCTTTTAGAGGCGGTGGCCCGGTCTTCTGTCGCCGCCGTCGCCGCCGCCGCCGCCTTCCGTTCTTCTCCTTCTTCTTCTCCTGGAGATGTTGACTCGACGAGCTCTCCGGCCACAATGCCAGGGACGCGCTCCGCTGCCACTTATATAGGGACAATGGGGCGGTGTCACATGGGTTGATGTCACATGTGTTGGTCACATGGGTTGATGTCACATGGTGACCCCGCCCCCTTACCATGTGACATCAACCCATGTGATCTCGGAGGGGGAACCCACGCCACATTTTTTTCAGAAATTTGGTGTGGAGTTCCCCCTTGAGCTCATTCTCTGCTTGGCCACGGCAAAAGTCGCCTGGCCTGGGGCAACTTGTAAGTCGTCCCAAGTCGCGCTTGAAGTCATCACAAGTCGTTTTGAAGTCGTCCCAAGTCGCGCTGTGATCTTAACTCAAGTCGTGTCCAAGTTGCCTGACTCAAGTCGCCTACAAGCCGTGTTGCCCCTGTGTGAATGGACTCTCAGTGTGTTTTGGTTCTTTCGGAGTTTCAAAGGGAGCGTAAACTTCCCTCTATTTCCGATATTTGCAATTACAACACACAACACTTAATTTGGCTAGACTAATGTTTCTATGCAACCCTCCTCTCTGGATAAGCTGTTGCTTGATCCAACACATTCTAAACGTATTTCCACATATTATTCCTCTTTACCTTACTCCAAAACTTACCGTCTGCAAATTACTAAAACTCACTCGAGGACAGATATTCCAGAGCTCACGGAGGAAGTGTGGCAGGAAATCCTCCCTTTACAAGTTCCCAAGGTCATCGCATTTAGGAATTATAAGTTATACAGAGGAAATTTTTTTATCACACATATTACACATATTACATTCCATGACTTTTTTTCCACCGTAAGTTGCCCTCCGCTGCTTGCTTTAAGTGCTCAACTGCGGATGGCACGTTCTTTCATATGGTTTGGGAATGCCCACCTATTAGAGCCTTTTGGTCAGACGTTACAGCCTTTATTAGCTCACTTATACAGTAGCCTAATATTTGTAAGCCCATACAATGTCTCTTAGGCTATATAGATGATGATAGTATCCCCTGGAGCATAAAACTTTTTTGCGTTTAGTTCTTTTTTACGCCAAAAAATCTTTAACAATGCAATGGAAATCACAGGCCCCATCCACTGTCACGTCTTGGATTGTCTTAGTAAACCGGGCCATCCCATTGTATAAATTGATCTATGAAGCCAGGGGTTTTCCTAGGAGATTCCAGAAAGTACGGTCCACCTGGGTAGACTCTGCACAAACTATCATCTGATGGTTGAGTTGTGTATCCCGGTCATGAAACATTTGTTTTACCCAGATTATTTCAACTACTTATTCTGTTTTTTTTGTAATGTACGACTTATGTATACAATTGTGATTGTGCCCTTCAAACTCTTTTACCTTTATATTCTCTAAGTATGCTGTGCATAACTATGTTTTTATTCTGTATATTATCTTTGCATATAAACTACCAATATATTGAATGGACATTTTGAACTTATGTTGCTCGCCGTTTCTGGGTGAGTATTGTTTAATTATATTTGTACTATGTTTGTTCTTTTGAAAACAATAACGTTACCTATTAAAACAGCATTGGAACCACCTATTGAAGAAGCAGCAAGAGTGATGATGACCAGGAAACATGGAGAACACCCTTAGGAGCTAGACTAGTTGGCTGGTTGGCTTGATTGGTTAAAGCGTGCTACTACTAATACCAAGGCTGGAGCATGGTAGCAGTATTGTCTAGCAGTTAATCTCCTTACAGGTCAGATGTTCATTGATGTAAAATAATAATAATTACCCCTATAATGAATTAAGGATGGGGGTTCTATGATAAGATGTGAATAAGATTTCATCACTATGAGGGGCTGCCTCATTGGACAATTGATATAAGAAGAAGGAAGGGGGGGGCTAGCTTTATCGCTATAAGAAAGCAAAGCATTGTGCAATCAGAAAGCTTTCCACTTGGTACAGCAGAGGATCCCGAATCTTGCTACAGGTATGTACAGTGAACTCTGGGTGCTTTCACTTCGTACTTCTCAACAGGTATCAGTATTCTGTTGCAGAGTCTCGGGGGGTGTAAACATAATTTGACTGGCTTTAGGTTCTATGTTGTATTAGGAAAAAGGGAAAGAGGTGAGGAAGGGCACTTTGAATGGACATAATGTCCTTGAGATTGGAGGAGTGGAAACCAAATAGAACTGTTTAAAATCAGGCAGAAGAGCTGCATGAGTATATAGAGTAAATACATAAAATGATGCCAAAGTGGTTGCTAAGTTACAAATCTGGCAAATCCTTAATGGTTGGGCTGTAGTGTGGGAGAGCAGTGTTTGCTAAGAAAGAGACTTTGAACATAATAATGAAGCCTAATAGAAATTAAATAGTGATATATGTTTATTGACTGTATATTTTAAGGACATGTCGACTAGTGGAAACAAACTGTACAGTGAATATATGGAAAAATGGTGTGTAAATACCATATATAACATGGACTGAGAGAAGATGATAACGTGTGAAACATATGGAAAAAGAAGACTGTAAGTAATGACAGCCAAAAGGTTATAACCAGAAAACACAAGGAATACATTTGTTATCATACATATAAATATAATCAAGGTTCAGGGAAGACATGGCAAAAAAGATCTTATTTACCTACACATTCATTTATATATATGTATTTATTGATCATGTTTTAAACATTTGTTAGTTTGAGGCAATTAATGCAGTCTATTAAGTGAGAGAATCCCAAGTTTAAAAATGCCATATGTTTTCCTGTTTTTTCATAATTGAAAGCTGTTTTGACTGAGTTTTTTGCTTATTAAAGCTATTGCTATTGATGTATCTTTGGATTCTTTGTCATTTTTAAAACCTTTTCATAGTGGTTCTTCTATGTTGACAAAAATGTGTTTTCAAAATCTTGCTACAAATATTAGATACTATGTTTTCCTGATCCAGCCAATGATCACTTGTATAATTGTCACCTGTTTGGAGAGTAAGGTGACGCCAATGGCTCTGCAGATCCAAAGGTAGGAGAGAGCTTCTCTGCAATACAATTACAGATTGGATTGGCAACATTGAGTCATTCCTCAAGAGAAGGCATAGTACACAGGCAGCCAGTTTGCATAGGTTCATGTACATCAGATGATGTCATGTAGATCTATGATTGCTATACCCATAAATTTGATCATGTACTGTACATGTTGAGATGTTTCATTTTCATGTCATCAGATGGTTTCCTTGCTGTACCTTCCTACTGCTTACTGTATGCTTGGTACTTATTTAATAAAGAATTTGCGGGAAAAAAATCCAATTAAGCCAAAAGAGTCCAGAGATTTCCATCCTAAATTCTTGTAAGCAATTCCCAATCTGTATTGGCGTGCAAATGGTTTCTTCAAGAAAATTTGGTATCTCGATTGAGGCGAGATCTTCCTTCATAGGGTCTCAGCATCCAATACAGAAATTATATCATAGAGTCAAGTCATTCAGTACAAAGTGTCACAGATCAGCTGCGGTGCTGATCTGTGTCTTACCTTTTACTGCTGTAGGTTGGCTGATTCCTGTGGTTCCACATGCTTGTGTTCAGCTCTTGCTGCACTCAGCATCTATGGGTGTCGCCAGCTTCACCTGTTGCCTTGTATATCCTTCCTTCCTGCTACTTCCTGTCCAGCCTCCCATGTACTTCTCTATTTAAATTCCTCTCAGACCAGTTTCTGGTTGCTTGAGCAACACTTGTTCCTGAGCACCCTGCATGTAACCTGTTTATCCTGACCCCTCGTGAACTGATCCTGATTACGCTGTCTGCTACCCGCCCTGACCTTGGCTCGCTATCCGACTCTCCGTTGCTTCCTCCATCCATCCATCCATCCATCCATGTCTGACAGTGTCTTCTGGTATTCTTCTTTGCGAGCAGGGTGAACCTGGGGGTCGTGACCTGGGGTCAGCACGCAGCTAAGCCCAAACCCTCATGAGGGGGTCCCTGGCAGAATACTGGCTGACCCTTAGGTTACACGCCATGGGAGATCCCATGTCACCTGCTCACCTGTGGGCTCACACCAGTAGCACTCTGACACAAAGGTGCCAATGTGAGTAGATGAACGTTGGGAGTCATCATATAGGTGGGTCTTGGCTTCAACAAAAAATGCAGCTGTGGCTAAAGGATTATTATATTTTTTATATTATACACGATTTATATAGCGCCAACAGTTTACACAGCATTTTACAATGTATTGGGGGACAACACAATTACAGTACAGTTCAATACAAAAGGCACAGGAGGGCTCTGCTCATAGAGCTTACATTCTAAAGGGAGGGGGTGGTGGTACAAAAGGTAATAGCTGCAGAGATTTGATGGGGTTGGCTCGAGGACAGTTGTTGTTAGGTGGGTGTGGGATAGGCTTCCCTGAATAAATGAGTTTTCAAGGATCTCCTAAAGGTGGACAGGGTAGGGGCTGATCAGCCATACTGGGGCAGGGAATTCCAGAGGATGGGAGAGGCTCTGGAGAAGTCCTGAAGGTGAGCATAGGAGGATGTAACAAGGGAGCTAGAGAGCAGGTGGTCCTGGGAGGAGTGGAGGGGATGATTTGGGCGATATCTGTACATGAGGTTGGTGATGTGGTTGGTAGATAGGGGCGATGTTGTGGATGGCTTTGTATGTTATGGTTAGCATTTTGAATTTTACACGGTGGGGTAGGAGAAGCCAGTGAAGGGATTGGCAGAGAGGGGCGGCAGTCATGAATCAATTAGTGAGGTGTATTATTCTAGCAGCAGCATTCATAATAGACTGAAGGGTGGATAGCCTGCTTAAGGGTAGGCCATTAAGGAGAGAGTTGCAGTAGTCAAGGCGGGAAATAATCAAGGAGTGAATGAGTTGCTTTGTGGTGTCATTAGTCAGGAAGGGTCGAATTCTGGAGATGTTGCGGAGGTGAAGGTGGCAGGATTTAGCCAGTGATTGGATATGGGGACTGAAGGAGAGGTCAGAGTCAAGGATTACACCCAGGACCCTGGCATGTGTGGAGGGACCAATGGTTGTATTGTTGATATTAATGGTGAAGTCACAGGGAGGGGATTGTGAAGGAGGAAATATAACAAGCTCAGTTTTAGAAAGATTGAGTTTGAGGAAGTGGTGTGACATCCATATTGATGTCACTCAGTAAGTTTGAGATCCATGAGGAGATCGAGGGGGTCAGTTAAGGAGTGGAGAGATAGATCTGGGTGTCATCGGCATAAAGGTGGTATTGGAAACCATGGGAGGTTATCAACTGGCCCAAGGAAGAGGTATAGAGTGAGAATGGAGGGGCCCAAGGACGGAACCTTGGGGTACCCCAACAGAAAATGGAAGGGGAGCGGAGGAGATGGAGTTGTAAGTGACACTGAAAGTGCACTGAGATAGGTAGGAGGAGAACCAGGATAAAGCAGAATCACGGAGGCCAAGGGAGTGTAATTTTCTGAGGAGGAGCAGGTGGTCAACTGTGTCAAAGGCAGCAGAGAGGTCTAAAAGTATGAGTATGGAGTAGTGGCCGTTGGTTTTAGGAGTTAGTAGGTCATTTCTGAGTTTAAGTAGGGCAGTTTCAGTAAAATGTTGTGGGCTGAAGCCAGATTGTAGGGGGTCGAGAAGGTTGTTGTCCATGAGGTAGCGACTCATTTGGTCATGGACAAGGTGTTCGATGAGCTTTGAGGAAAGCAGGAGCAGGGAGATGGGTCTTAAGTTATTCAAACAGGTGGGGTCTAGTGAGGGTTTTTTGAATATGGGGTAACCAGTGCATGTTTGAGCCGGGAAGGAAAGGTGTTGGAGGAGAGGTTAAAGATGTGGGTTAGGGAGTTGAGGATAGAGTGGGAAGGTGGTTGCAGTAATTTTGAGGGGACAGGGTCCAGGTCCTGCTCCAAAAAATTTGCCCAAGACTAAGAGACTCTTTTTGGACAGACCTCCTGGCCGACACCGTGGGCACATTGCCTATATTCCATAAGCATCCCAACCCAACTAATTGTGATACAGATCACGTGTAGGATTAATAGATCCTGTCTGGAAGTTCATTCGGGAGACAGGCTGTGTGGCTCCAGGTAGGGCTGCACAGTGGAGATCACTGGAATGGTAACACAGCCAAGTAATGGAACAGCTTGGCTGCACTCGGGGTATAGGGGCACCCTAAAAGGCATGTGTTACCAAGGAGCTTAAAAGAAGACGTAGGACTGCAATGTGAGGTACATTATAATAAAAGTGTATGTATGGTCAAAATGTAAAAAATAATTTAACCACGCTACTATAGATGATGTTTCTAAACATTTTTCTAACGCCCACCCAACCACCTGCTCCCTGGACCCTATTCCCTCTCAAATACTGTAGTCACCCTCTTGCTCTGATCTACACTCTCTAACTCACATCTTCAAACTCTCATTCTCTGGCATCTCTGGCATCTTCCCCAACCACCTGCTCCCTGGACCCTATTCCCTCTCAAATACTGTAGTCACCCTCTAGCTCTGATCTACACTCTCTAACTCACATCTTCAAACTCTCATTCTCTGGCATCTTCCCCAACTCTCTAAAACATGCACTAGTCACCCCCATAAGCCTTTCTTGGACACCTCCAATCTTAACAACCTATGTCCCATCTCCTTTCTCCCCCTTTTTTCCAAACTCTTTGAACACCTGGTCTACAACTGACACAGTGAGCACCTCAATAAGAAGAACCTTCTTGATCCTCTTCAGTCTGGAGGTCATTCTTAACACTCCACAGAAATGAATCTCCTAAAAATCACAAACGATTTACTAACAGCTAAAACCAATGGACACTATTCTGTATTCTTACTTCTGGACCTTTTGGCTGCCTTTGATACAGGTGCACTCCTTCCTCAAAAAAAAAAAAAAAAAAAAAAAACTTGACTCCTTTGGTCTCTGTGACAGTACTCATCGTTGGTTCTCATCCCACTGCACCCTCACTGTGACTTACAATTATACTTCCTTCTCTCCTTTTCCTTTCTCCGTTGGGGTCTCTCATGAGTCGGTTCTTGGACCTCTCCTATTCTCAATCTACATTTCCTCCCTGGGTCAGCTGATAGCCTTTCATGGCTTTAAATATCATTTCTATGCTGACACCCAAATCTATCTCTCTACCCTTCTCTAACTCATCACAACATCAGTCTCCTCACGCATCACTAATTTACTCACCAACATAGTCTGGATATCACACCTCTTCCTCAACTCAATCTTTCCAAAACCAAGCTCATAATATTTCCTCCCTCACCTGTCCCTTCCCTGACTTCTCCGTCAAGATCGAAGGCACAACTGTCAACCCGTCCCCCATGCCAAGGCACTAGGCTGTACGCTGAACTATCCAAAGATAGCCGCCTCAATTTAAGCAACATCTCCAAAATACACCCCTCCCTAACCAATGACACCACAGAGCTTCTAATTCACTCCCTGGTCATCTCTCACCTTGACTACTGCAAGTCCCTCCTCATTGGATTACCTTTACAGTCCATCATAAATGCTGCTACCAGACTCATCCTCCTTACCAACTGTTCAGTGTCTGTTACCCCTCTCTGCCAATCCCTTCAGTGGCTGCCACTTACCCAACAAATTTAATTCAAAATACTAACAATAACTATAAAGCCATCCACAACTTGGCCCCCCAGCTACATCACTAACTTTATCTCAAAATACCAACCAAATTGTTTTCTTTGTTCCTCCCAAGACCTCCTGCTCTCTAGCTTCCCTATCACTTCCCTCAATGCTCTCCTTTAAGACTTATCTCTATCAGTTCATCTCCCACAGTTATTACCCTTTGTATCACTTGCAACTCCCTTTTAGAATGTAACCTGATCAGGTCCCTCTGATTCCTCCGGTATTGAATTATATTGCAACTTGACTGTCTGCCCTCGTGTTGTAAAATGCTGTGCAAACTGTTGGTGCCATATAAATCCTGTATAATAATAATTTATATCATTTTATTGCATTTCAATTTTTTCAGCTTATTCTTTTATTCTAAACAATCTTGACATTTGTAAACTTACTTTGTGAAGATCCCTACACATTTACTTCCTTGAATTCTGTGACATGTATTCACTATGCCCAGTGGGTAGGCACTGCTGTGCCACACATATCACAGAGCCTGCTATCTGAACTAAGAGGAAGAGCTTCAAGAGGCAGAGTCAGTACAGGAATCACTGCTTACATGCAGCAAGGTACCATGGGATATGCAGTCTTTAGAAAGTATACTAAAGGAATGAGCGGAGGAGAGGGTGCAAAAACAAGAAAAATGTCCAAAAGACAGACAGCAATCACACGATTTTTTAAGTAAGCTTATCTTGGGTTGTCAAAAATAACTATTGTTGGTATTGCTAATTTAATGCTGATTTTATAAAATTAAAGTGTATGTTGTTACTATAGAACTCATTTAGCAAGAGCATTAAATGATCTAAACTTGCTACTATCAGACAAGAAATGGTAAAATGTAAGTTTGGGTGGCAGAACAAAAAATGTTTTGACACAAGGGTAGTAATCTCAGAAATAGCAAAGCTGTGCAGGAGGGATTGGAGTCATCGAAAGTTGAATATATTGATCTTTCAGATTAAAGTAAACATCTGGGTGCCATTTACTGCCTGGATAAAGGCTGCAATCTGGTAAGATTTTGGGGTTGATTTACTAAAGGCAAATAGATTGTGAACTTTGCAAAGTGCAGTTGCTCCAGGGCTTAGTAAATGAGCTCTGCCCACTTCCATCATCCAATTGTGTGCAAGCAAAAATGCTGTTTTTTAAAAATGTTTCTTGCACATGATTGGGTATTCTTTGCAAAGTAAAGTTTTGCCTCATTTACTAAACTTTGGAGCAACTTCACTTGCAGAAGGCAACTGAATTTTGCAAAGTGCACAGTCTATTTGCCTTTAGTAAATCAACCCCTATGTCTAAAGCAGAGAGGCATCTCTATAAAACTCTATAATTGCAGTAAACGGTCACATACCTGATTGGAAATCAGGAAGATGAGGATTGCCACTCTTGCATCCTTGGTTCTTGCACCTCTAGAATGTTTGACAAATGGGAAAAGGCAACAGAGTGGCAAAAATGCCTGTAGTAAACAAGACTGCAGAGAACTCAGGCCAAAGTCAGCAACAATAAATCAGAAAAGTACTTGGTCAGCTGGTAGGTGCAGACTTGGGTTAACTTTTAGGAACAGATTTGGGTCAGCAACACACAGGCAAGAGGTATCAAATAATTTAGCAGGTGTAGTAGCAAGAAACAGGCTGGAGTCAGCAACAGACAGGCAGCCAAAGAAAGTCAGAGTAAATTGGATAAAATTGACAGAACAGGTCCGGATACTTATGAGGAGCATTCAGCACTATTAAACTTTAGGGGTGATGACTAAATATCCAATTTGGTGTCAACTCTACAACTGAGCATGCAAACACATTCTGCAAAGTATACACACACCCCACAGCGAGCAGGCAAATGTTTGCCCACAACCACTTGGGCCAATGCATGCACTTACATCAGCACACATTATTGGTGACTGATATAACTTTCCTAAAAGTAGGCCAAGCCTGCTCAAGGTATGAATAAATTAGTTTTGCTTAATTATTGCTATTGTGTCCCCCAAAACAGGCTGACCTTTGGTGCTCTATTTCCCATGGGTAGAAGCATGTATATTTGCCTAAAGATTAGTACAATGATCACACACACAGGCAGCTATTATCTAGTATCTGTAGGAACTTTTATTTTTTGACTGTTAAGACCAGCATATCATGGAATTCATATGGAATTCATATGATGGAAAAGAGGTGACTAAGCTCCACCTGAAATGGTATAACCAGTAAGACATCGTGCAGAATCACATTTGTAGGTTCTGACTTTTTCTGTAGAACATCAAGGAAGATTAGCAGAATTTAATGTGTATTTAAGTAAGACATGCCCATCCAATGACATTGATTTGGATGATGGAGTCTGTATTGTTGTTAAACATGAACTCTAGGGTAGTTGGGGACTTGACAGTTGGTTGCGATATTTGAAAGATGCAATACTGATGAATCAATTCCTTCACTGAAAAATATGAATTAAATTATAACTACATTGTACATAGAACTACAAAACAATCTAATGACCTCTTGTAGAATAGATGGGCTAGAGAAATTACAAACGTTTCCTGTAAATACTACATTGTATAGATGTGATATATTGTAACTGCTTTACACTTCATCATTTATTGGTAATTTAGCACTGTGTAGGAGAGCATGTCTCAATGGAAAATATCATTCCACCCCTATTAAAGCAATCTTAGATATTTTATTGATATCTTGGCAATCCCTCATAGTTTAATACACACTTAGTACACCTCAAAAAAGATTATAGTTTATCCTAATTGGGGTGAAACCTGCCTTAAGGGCAAATTCACTCCAGCACAGCTGCCTTGTGACTGGGAATCCTCTGTGTGGTAATGAATCACTTCAATTGCTTTCAGATCTTATGCTTATAGACTAGCTAAGAGATCATCGCTATGAGTAGTATGTCTATAATACAACCCGCTAATATCAATACAAACATATGTACATAAATACTCATATCTTTTATTTACATTCCATGTCCCTAGTGTTTTAAATACTAATTAAAAAAGAGCAAAGAGAATAGAAAATGGTGTTATGTTTTGGTATCAGCAAATATAATTTTATAATGCATAGAAGACGCCACATAACAAAATAATGTTACAAATCAGATCTCTTATTAAAGAAGACCTGAACTTGAAAAGTAAAAGGGAAGATTTGCTATTTAGAAATGTTAAATGTGTATAAGCAGTACTCTGTTGCATTGGGGGTTATTTACAAAAGCAAATCCACTTTGCACTGCAGTGCACTTGAAAGTGCAGTCGCTTTAAATCTAAGGCCGCATACACACGGGCGGACTGTTCGCCCAACTTTGTCCGCTGAACAGTGTTTCAGCGGACAGTCTGACTAACAAAGTTTTTCGGAATTTCCGTAAGACAGTCCGCTGAAACTTGGTTTCAGCGGACAGTCCGCTCGTGTGTAGGCTTGTTCGACAAACTAAGTTTCGCGCATGCTCAGAAAGGATTTACACGGCGAAGGTTGCATTGCAGTGTATTGGACGTCGAATTTCTCGTCCCGTCGTACGTGCCGTTCCCGTCATCGCGCACGCTTTCAGCGGACTGTTCGTTCATCGTGTGTGGTCAAGTCCGTTCATGCAAATTTTGAGCGGACTGTTTGTCGGATTGTTTGACGAACAAAGTTGGGCGAACAGTCCGCCCGTGTGTACGCGGCCTTAGGGATAGATCTGAAATGAGTGGAAGCTCTGCTGATTTTATCATCCAATCATGTGCAAGCTAAAATGCTGTTTTTTATTTTCCTTTCAGTGCAAAGTGGATTTTCCTTTAGTAAATAACCCCCTCTGTGTATGTTTGCCCACTGACAAAGAAATGATCAGTCTATAATTTTAATGGTAGGTTTATTTTAACAGTGAGAGACAGCATAACGACAAAAAATCCAGGAAAATGCATTTAACCACTTCGTGCCGGGTGGACGTCCTGGGACGGCCTCGACTTTCAGTGGTTATATCTGAATGATGCCTGAGGCCACAGACATCATTCAGATATCAGCATTTTCAGCCGGCGATTCCCTGCACCATAAGAATGATCATAGCAGCTTTTCCGCCGCTTGATAGTTCTTACGGGCGGCGGGAGGGGGCGCCCCCCCTCCCGCTGCCCTCCGGTGCTTCTACCGACTCACCGCTTCCATCAGTGAGTCGGTCACAGGATCCGCGGGCCCCCGGATTATACCATAGAGATTTCCGGTGGACCAGATGGTCCTCGTAGTCTCTATGATCGTTCGGAGCTTGTTATGATGTCACACCCGGCCTCTGCATTCAAAATAACAGCTCCAACTTGGCTGGGAAGCCGTAATCGTTTTATTTTTATTTTTTTATTTTTTTAGGCTTCCCAGCCTAGAGGTGAGATATGGGGTATTATTGACCCCATATCTCACTGTAAATAGGTCAGATCGTGCCATATTCCTACTACAAGGGATGTTTACATTCCTTGTAATAGGAATAAAAGTAATCAAAAAAGTGTCAAACAAAAAAAAAGTAAAATGAACAATAAAAAAAATAAAAATATTAAAGTGCCCCTGTCCCCATGAGCTCGTACGCAGAAGTGAACGCATACGTAAGTCCCGCCCACATATGAAAATGGTGTGCAAACCACACATGTGAGGTATCGCCGTGAACGTTAGAGCGAGAGCAATAATTCTAGCCCTAGACCTCCTCTGTAACGCAAAACATGTAACCAGTAAAAAAATTTAAAGCGTCACATATGGGGATTTTTAAATACCAAAGTTTGGCGCCATTCCACGAGCGTGTGCAATTTTGAATGTTAGGTATCTATTTACTCGGCGTATCTTCATCTATCACATTATGCAAAAAAATTGGGCCAACTTTACTGTTTTTTTTAAGCATGAAACTGTTTTTCTTTCTGAAAAAAACACGTCGAAAAATTGCTGCTAAAAAAAACATATATAATGTTTGGGGGTTCTATGTAATTTTCTAGCAAAAAAATTATGAATTTTACATGTAGGAGAGAAATGTCAGAATTGGCCTGGATGCGAAGTGGTTAAAAAAAGTTATAAATTGATTTGCATTTTAACTACTTAACCACTTGCCGACCGCCGCACGACGATGTACGTCCATTTTTTGAAGAGGGATATCTCGGTAACGGCAGCAGCTGCTGCCACAACCGAGATATCCATCTCTTCAGGCGGCGGTCGGCTGTACGATAACTGTGGTCTCCGCGGCGGATTCGCCACGAGATCACCGCTATCGGCGGCGGGAGAGGTGCCACCCCCCCTCCCGCCGCCCTCCCGCACCTTCCGCCGCTTACCGGAGCCGTCGGTAGCGGCGGAGGCGATCGGGTCCTTCCGTCGGCTGGGCATAGAGACAAGTGAGGCTAAGATGGCCCCCACTCGTCTCTATACCATAGGAGGGCGGAAGCGACGTCAAAACGTCACTTCCGCCCATACCTCTTAAAGGTATTTTTTTTTTTTAAATGTCAGATTTTCTTTTTTTTTTTTTTTTGTTGCATTTTAGCCCAAATATGAGATCTGAGGACCTTTTGACCCCAGATCTCATATTTAAGAGGACCTGTCATGCTTTTTTCTATTACAAGGGATGTTTACATTCCTTGTAATAGGAATAAAAGTGATCCATTTTTTTTTTTTTAAAGTGTAAAAATAAATAAAATAAATTAAAAGAAATAAGAAAAATTTTTTTTTTTTTAAAAACACCCCGTTACGACGAGCTTGCGCACAGAAGCGAGCGCATACGTGAGTAGCGCCCGCATATGAAAACGGTGGTCAAACCACATATGTGAGGTATCGCCGCGATCGGTAGAGCGAGAGCAATAATTCTAGCCCTAGACCTCCTCTGTAACGCAAAAAATGCAACCTGTAGAATTTTTTAAATGTCGCTTATGGAGATTTTTGAGGCTAAAAGTTTGACGCCATTCCACGAGCGGGCGCAATTTTGAAGCGTGACATGTTGGGTATCAATTTACTCGGCATACCATTATCTTTCACAGTATAAAAAAAAATTGGGCTAATTTTACTGTTGTTTTATTTTTTTATTCAAAAAAGTGAATTTTTTCCAAAAAAAGTGCGCTTCTAAGACCGCTGCGCAAATACGGTGTGAAAAAAAGTATTTCAATGACCGCCATTTTATTCTCTAGGGTGTTAGAAAAAAACAATATAAAATGTTTGGGGGTTCTAAGTAATTTTCTAGCAAAAAAAACTGTTTTAAACATGGAAACACCAAGTCCGAAAAAGAGGCCTGGTCCTTAAGTGGTTAAGGACCGCCCCATGCAAATATACTGCGGCAGGGTGGCCCTCCTGCACAGATCATGTACAGCTATGTGATTTTGTGCTGTGGGTCTGAGGCACACGGGACCCGCTGATCTTTCACAGGAGAGGCAGAACAGCGGTCTGCCTATGTAAACAAAGCAGACCGCCGTTCTGTGAGGGAGGAAGATGGAGATCTTGTGTTTCTGCTAAGCAGAAACACAGATCTCTGTCTTCCTCCAGTCATAGCATTCCCCCCACAGTTAGAAAGCACTCCCTAAGAGCACACTTAACCCTTTGATCGTCCCTGATGTTAACCTCTTCCCTGTCATTTTAATTAGTACAGTTACAGTTTATCTAATTTAGCACTTGTCACTGGTCCCCAGAAAGTGTCAGTTAGGTGTCCGATTTGTCTGCCGCAATCCCACTAGTAAAAAAAATAAAAATTCCATAAAAATATTCCCTAGGTTGTAGATGCTATAACTTTTCTGCAAACCAATCAATATATGCTTATTGGGATTTTTTGTAGCAGAATACATATTGGCCTAAACTGATGAATAAATTAGAGCTTTTAATTTTTTTTATTGGATATGTTTTATAGCATAAAGTAAAAAATATTGTTTTGTTTTCAAAGTCGTCAGTATTTTTTTGTTTATATATCGCAGAAAATAAAAACTGAGGTGATCAAATACCACCAAAAGTAAGCTCCATTTGTGGGAAAAAACCCCCCATAAATTTTATTTGTGTACAGCGTCGCACAACCATGCAATAATCAGTTAAGGTAACGCAGTGCCGTATCGCAAAAAATGGCCTGGTCATGAAGGGGGTAAACTTTACTGGAGCTTAAGTGGTTAATGAGTGAAAAAAGTATTTGATCCTCTAGTAATCAGCAAGATTTCTGGCTCCTAGGTGTCTTCTATATAGGTAGCGAGCTGAGATTAGCCATATCTCAGCTTGTTTCCTGTATAAAAGACACCTGTCCACCACGACCAAGGCAAAAGAGCTGTCCAAGGATGTCAGGGACAATATTGCTGGAATGGGCTACCAGACCACCGCCAAGCAGCTTGTTGAGAGGGTGATAACAGTTGGTGACATTATTTGCAAATGGAAGGAACAAAGAATAACTGTTGGACTGGGGCTCCCTGCAAGATCTCACCTCGTGGAGTTTCAATGCTCATGAGAACGGTGAGGAGTCAGCCCAGAACTACACGGGAGAATCTTGTCAATGATCTCAAGGTCCCTCTGCTCAAGAAAGCACATGAGCAGAGGCGTATCTAGTGAAAATGGCGCCTATGGCAAGCACTGAATCTGCGCCCCTGTCAAAACATTTGAAATCCCTCTTTCAGATAACCTTAACAAAAAAGAAAACATCTAACAAAACTACAAGATCTTTAATCTATTAATTAACAAATTATGGATTGGCAAATAACATAAATCCCAGCATGTCCTGCCAGTCTCTGGATGAGAACTATAACCCCAGCATGTCCTGTCAGTTTCTGGAGGAGAATATAACCCCCAGCATGTCTTGCCAATCTCTGGAAGGGAGAACTATAACTCCCAGTATATCCTGCCAGTCTGTGGGAGGGAGAACCATAACTCCCAGCATATGCTGCCAGTCTGTGCGAGACAGAACCATAACTCCCAGCATGTCCTGCTAGGCTCTGGGGGGAGAACTATAACTTCCAGCATGTCCTGCCAGTCTCTGGAAGGGAGAACTATAACTGCCAGCATGTCCTGCCAGTCTGTGAGAGGGAGAACCATAACTCCCAGCATGGCCTGCTAGGCTCTGGGAGAGAACTAAAACTCCCAGCATGTTCTACTAGTCTCTATGAGTGAGAACCATAACCTCTAGCATGCCCTGCCAGTCTCTGGGGAGAACTAAAACTTGCAGGATGTCCTTACAGTCTCTGGAAGTCTCTGGTTGGCTTCTTTCCTTCTGAACAGGTAGGACATGGAGCCTGCAATCTCTCAGGGTCCCCCCTTCTCACAGACTGCTCTCTCCATCCTCCTCAACCACGCATCCTTCTTCAGTTACTTCGTCCACTGAATTCTACTGCCATGTTAGTGACCGCCGGTGTCCAATCCAATCAATTGCTAGCCACACTCCTACAAATTGGGGCTCGCCGCCTCCAGTCTGCCCTGGCAACTCTGTGTGTCTTCCACAGAAGGAAAACAGCCATGGGGGCATGGAGAGGGAAGTCCCTCCCAGGGGATCAGAAAGTTGCTCTCATTGGGTAACTGGAGTTGAGCTACAGCTGCTCCAACCAGCAATGTGGGGACAAAAATCTCAGCGTGGAGGAGCGCGAGGAGTGGGAGAGTCCAGGCAGGGAAGAGGAATCCTGGCAAGTGTCTTACTGCCCAGCCACTCATTAGCGCCCCCTCATACGTCGCCTATGGCACTTGCCATATCTGCCATACCTTGGATACGCCACTGTAGATGAGACCAAAATCTTTGGCATCAACTCAACTCACCATGTTTGGAGAGAGAATGTTGTCTATGACCCTAAAAACACCATCCCCATCATCAAACATGGAGGGGGAAACATTATGCCTTGGGGGTGTTTTCTGCTAAGGGGACAGGACAACTTCCTGCACCAAAGGGACGATGGACAGGGCCATGTACCGTCAAAGCTTGGATAAGAATCTCCTTCCCTCAGCCAGGAATTGAAAATGAGTTGTGGAGGGGTATTCCAGCATGACAATGACCCAAAGCATACAGCCAAGGCAACAAAGGAGTTTCATAGTTTGTAAGGTTGAATAAAGACACCAGTCCATCCAGTTCAACCTGAGTGAGTGTCTACAATTGTCCCTATCCCTGTACATTGCACACTCACATCGGTCCCTACCCTCAAGGAGCCCATATTCCAAGGTCCCCATTCATATAGTAGGGCCAATTTTGGACAGAAGCCAATTAACCTACCTGCATGTCTTTGGAGTGTGGGAGGAAACTGGGGTACCTGGAGGAAACCCATGCAGGCACAGGGAGAACATGCAAACTCCAGGCAGATAGTGTCATGGTTGGGATTCAAACCAGCGACCCTTCTTACTGCTAGGTGAGAGTGCTAACCACTACACCACTGTGCTGGCCGCAATGTTTCCCTCTCTTGCGAACACCTCAAGTCGACTAACAGTTTCTTCATTACCGATGATTTCATTGAGCTTTAATGGTCTGTATTTCTCTACCCATGGCAGCTCATAGGTCCCGGCAGGCCCCTTGCTCCCCGAGGCCTGCTGCTCTTTATTGCCCTGCTCCCCGCTCAGAGCTGAGCTCTGAGAAGAAGCCCATTAAGGATCAAATACTTTTTCCCATGCTGTAAGTGTATCTTATGTCTTGAATTCCTACAAAAAAAAAGCAGTGCAATTCCTGACATTTGAAGGTAGCCAAGCACTCTTGTGCCTTGAGCATCATCGCCATATGCAGTTCATCCAGAAAGTATTCACAATGCTTCACTTTTTCCACATTTTGTTATGTTACAGCCTTATTCCAAAATGGATTAAATTCATTATTTTCCTCAAAGTTCTACAAACAATACCCCATGACAACATGAAAGAAGTTTGTTTGAAATCTTTGCAAATTTATTTAAAATACAAAACAAAAAAATCCCATGTACATAAGTATTCACAGCCTTTGCCATGACACTCAAAATTGAGCTCAGGTGCATTCTGTTTCCACTGATAATCCTTGAACTGTTTCTACAACTTGATTGGAGTCCATTTGTGGTAAATTCAGTTGATTGGACATGATTTGGAAAGGCACACACCTGTCTATATAAGGTCCCACAGTTAACAGCGCATGTCAGAGCACAAATCAAGCCACGATGTCCATGGAATTTTCTGTAGTTCTCCAAGGCAGGATTGTATAGAGGTACAGATCGGGGGAAGGGTAAAAAAAAAATCTGTAACATTGAAGGTCCCAATGAGCACAGTGGCCTCCATCATGCGTAAATGAAAGAGGTTTGGAACCACCAGGACTCTTCCTAGAGCGGGTCGCCACCCTTTACCAAACTCAGGGGAGAAGGGCCTTAGTTTAGGAGGTGGCCAAGAACCTGATGGTCACTCTAACAGATCCCCAGCGTTTCTCTGTGGAGAGAGGAGAACCTTCCAGAAGAACAACAACCATCATCTCTGCAGCACTTCACCAATCAGGCCTGTATGGTAGAGTGACCAAAACGGAAGCCATTCCCCTGTAAAAGGCACATGGCAGCCCACGTAGAGTTTGCCAAAAGGCACCTAAAGGACTCTCAGATCATGAGAAACAAAAATCCATGTTCTGATGAAACAAAGATTGAACTCTTTGGCCTAAATGACAAGTGTCATGTCTGGAGGACACCAGGCACCACTTATCACCTGGCCAGTACCCTACAGTGAAGCATAGTTGTGGCAGCATCATGCTGTTGGGATGTTTTTTAGTGGCAAGAACTGGGATACTAGTCAGAATTGAAGGAAAAATTAACGCAGCAATGTACAGAGACATCCTTGATGAAAACCTGCTCCAGAACGCTCTGGAACTCAGACTCAAGGCAAAAAAGTATCTTTAAACAGGACAACCACCCTAAGCACACAGCCAAGATTACAAAGGTGATGCTACGGGACAACTCTGTGAATGTCCTTGAGTGGCCCAGCCAGAGCCCAGACTTGAACCTGTTTGAATATCTCTGGAGAGATGTAAAAATAGCTGTGCACCGACACTCCCCATCCAACCTTGAAACAGAGAAAGTTGCAGTATAAATTCTTAAATGACAAAAAAAGTCCAAACTGTACTGAAGACAGTCCAAGTGACAAAAAATAAATTTGTAAAGGGCAAAACAATGTGAAGTAGTGAATCAAGTGCTTGTATATGAACAAACTAAACAAATCCTCCACCATGTGACATCACAACACTGAAGCTAGGATGTGCCCTTACCACAACAGGTGGATCCTCTATTATGGAAGGTCAAAACTGCAATAAGGTGTATGAGCTGTAGTGGGTCCCGGAAGCCTC
Source organism: Lithobates pipiens (assembly GCF_037356315.1). NCBI lineage: Eukaryota > Metazoa > Chordata > Amphibia > Anura > Ranidae > Lithobates > Lithobates pipiens. Next base: position 190,142,934 of record NW_027507718.1, on the reverse strand, counting down.
TAATGTAAATGATGTCCATCTCTCCAGCCATCTGGCCCAAACTCAGTATGAATTATCCAGGCACCCAACAATACCCAAACACAGAGGGCTCCAAATAGTGTAAAAACCAACCCTTAGGGTATATTTATTGGAAGAACGATGCACTCAAACAGAGGATGATAGTTGGTACTTGAAAAAATGGATAAAAAGTTGCAGCATAATAATAAAAGACTCGCATTGACTGCTCAGTTTATCCTTGCCCGACCAGTTTCGGCATGATTTGACTTCTTCCGGGGCATAGGAAACACTTCCTGTTACTGCAATTTAAGTACAACATAATTAGCCAAGCCTTGTTTTCACACATAAGCTTGTAACCAAGCCTCTCTATGAGACTTGGTTACAAGGTAAAGATGATCCTCACTCACAGCAGTGAAAAGGGCGTCTGACCAGACCTCATTTTCAGTTAGAGGCTCGATATGTAGGTAAACAACAAACCTCACTCTGAATAAGGAAGGTAAACTCAAGCCTCACTCGAATAGTGAAGTCAGACAAACCTCGTTACCAAGCCTCATTATCAACAAGAGGCAAGCCATACAGATGAACAACCAAACCTCATTCTAAAAACAAAGCAAATTTATGTCTCACACAAACAGCAAAGTCTGATGGATTAAATACTGCTACCAGACATGACGTCCTGGCGGTAATGGTGTCCCCATAGGGGAAAATGTAAATAATGGCAGTAAATTAATTAATAATTAGTGAAACCTGAATTTAGCACTTGTTATATATATATATATATATATATATATATATATATATATATATATATATATATATACTGTCTTTTCATGTGACAACACTGAAGAAATGACACTTTGCTACAATGTAAAGTAGTGAATGTACAGCTTGTATAACAGTGCCAATTTGCTGTCCACTCAAAATAACCCAACACATAGCCATTAATGTCTAAACCGCTAGCAACAAATGTGAGTACACCCCTAAGTGAAAATGTCCAAATTGGGCCCAATTAGCCCTTTTCCCTCTCCGGTGTCATGTGACTCATTTGTGTTACAATGTCTTAGGTGTGAATGGGGAGCAGGTGTGTTAAAGTTGGTGTTATCGTTCTCACTCTCTCATACTAGTTTAACATGGCACCTCATGGAAAATAACTTTCTAAGGATCTGAAAAATATAACTGTTGCTCTACATAAAGGTGGCCTAGGCTATAAGAAGATTACCAAAACCCTGAAACGGAGCAGTGACCAAGACCATACAGTGGTTTAACAGGACAAGTTCAGCTCAGAACAGGCCTCACCATGGTTGACCAAAGAAGTTGAGTGCTCATGCTCAGCGTCATATCCAGAGGTTGTTTTTGGGAAATATACATATGAGTGCTGCCAGCATTTCTGCAGAGGTTGAATGGGTGGGGGTCAGCCTGTCAGTGCTCAGACCATATACCGCACACTGCATCAAATTGGTCTGCATGGCTGTCATCCCAGAAAGAAGCCTCTTCTAAAGATGATGCACAAGAAAGCTTGCAAACAGTTTGCTAAAGACAAGCATACTAAGGACATGGATTACTGGAACCATGTCCTGTGGTCTGATGAGACCAAGATAAACTTATTTGGTTGAAATGGTGTCAAGCATGTGTGATGGCAACCAGGTGAGGAGTACAAAGGTAAGTGTGTCTTGCCTACAGTCAAGCATGGTGGTGGGAGTGTCATGGTCTGGGGCTGCATGAATGCTGCCGGCACTGAGGAGCTACAGTTCATTGAGGGAACCATGAATACCAACATGTACTGTGACATACTGAAGCAGAGCATGATCCCCTCCCTTCAGAGACTGGGCTGCAGGGAAGTATTCCAACATGATAACGACTCCAAATACAGCTCCAAAATTACCACTGCCTTGCTAAAGATGCTGAGGGTAAAGGTGATGGACTGGCCAAGCATGTCTCCAGACCTAAACCTTATTGAGCATCTGTGGAGCATCCTCAAACGGAAGGTGGAGGAGCGCAAGGTCTCTAACATCTACCAGCTTCATTATGTCGTCACGGAGGAATGCAAGAGGACTCCAGTGGCAACCTGCTATGCAAACTATACACTCACTACTTTACATTGTAACAAAGTGTAATTTCATCAGTGTTGCCACGTGAAAAGATAGAATAAAATATTTATAAAAATTTGAGGGGTGTAATCACTTTGTGAGATACTGTATATATATATATATATATATATATATATATATATATATATATATATATATATATATATATATATATATATAGATGTATATAAAAACATACATAACCAAAATTACATAAACTCCAATAAATTAGATAAAAAGGAATTAGGAGTTATTCAAAAAGCTATTTACATCCCAATGTACATTTCAACCATGTGAAATGCAGCTTTTAGGATACATTTCCACTAAGTCTCCATTCTGGAGAGCTCTCCCACCTTAAGGCTACCTCTCCAATGGGAACGGAAATGATCTATCCCCAAAAATAGAGTACTATGTTGATCCAATTTTATGAACTATATCATCATGATGTGAGACACTATGATTAGGGTAACCTTTCATTATGTTACTAATATGTTCATTTAACCTAACATTAAGAGCCATGGCGGTCCGGCCTACATATTGTAACCCGCAAGGGCATTGTAGGAGATAAACTATGTGTGTAGTACTACATGTAATGAAGGGTTTAATGGTATAAGTCCTACCAGTAACATTAGAAATCAATGTCAAAGTCAATTCCTGAATTTTTCTATTTTTTATAACCATTATATCGACAAACGCAACATTTGCCGCATTTGAAATAGCCTACTAAATTATGAAAAAAGGAGGGGATCGAAAGGGGAATCAAGAACACTCTGTACAATTCTATCTTTAATGGAAGGGGCTCCCCTATAGATAACTTGGGGCACGGGTGGAAGGAGTGGTGCAAGAACATTATTGTTAACCTCTCTGGCGGTATGATTAGTTCTGGTTTTAGATGTTGAAAGTGGTACAAATATTTTGCGTGGAAATTTGGTGTTTTATATTGTAGTCCTGTAATTCTTAGGAATAACTCTCTTAAATCTGTTCAAACCAGAGTCTAGCAGACATCCCGGGTATGATAAAGTTTATAATATAATAAAGAATAATAAAAATTATTCAATAATGAAATCAAATCCTAAAACACTGAAAAAGGGACACTTTTTGGTTGCTATGGACAATCTCCAAATTTCAGGCAGAAAAAACAGTATTTATAATATAAAAGTGCATGCAGGGCACTGGACAGACCACTAGGGACAAAGGGGATGTGTATTTTTTTATACAGTACTGTCATCTGTAAGATGACAGTACTGTGTGTGTTTTGCGTACTTTTACTTTTTTGAATTTGGCACCGATCTCCGCTCCCGTGCGCCGTAACGTCGCAGGGAACGGAGCTCGGCAGCATTCGGCACTGTGTGAATCGAGCGGAGGACAGCTCGATCACACAGCGCGGAGGACATCGCTTGATCCAGGGGACAAGCTAAGTAACTTCTCCGTGTCCTCCCTGTATCCAGCGATGCGATCCTGAGTCTGGCTCGGGGTTACCTCTTATGATAGTAAAATTCCAACCGAGCCAGACTCGGGATCACCGCCAGGGAGGTTAAGAAGAATGTGCCAATGTTTGCGTATAATACATTTAATAGTATAATGTTCAGAGGAATATGACAAGATGAAAGGTATATCGAAATTATTACAGTTTTCTTCCTCTAATTTATCCTCCAAAAGAGTTTGACAATCTCTATTTTTCACGTCTTCCAGGATGGTATTTAAGTTTATGGGATCATACCCCTTTTCCGCAAATCTGTGGATCAAGAGAGAACATGAATGTGAATTAAAATCTTCCATGTTAGTACAGTTTCTCCTAATACAGAGAAACTGACTTTTGGATCCCTTCCAACCAAGCATTATGGTGACAACTATCTTTAGAAATGTAAGCGCTCCTATCAGGGGTCTTAAAAAACATAGACATAACCAGCCCACCTGCCTCCACTCTGATATCCAGGTCCAAATATATATTTGGGATTGGCTCATTTCATAATTCAGGATGATTCCTCTCTCATTCCAATTAAGGGAATCAAGGAAATCCACTAGTGACTCGTGGTCACCCTTTCATAGGAGGAGGATGTCATCTATATACCTGGCCCAGAGGACCAATCAAATCAAATCAGGTCTCTGTTGGACATAGATGACATCCTCCTCCCATTTGGCCATAAATAGATTGGCTACACTAGGGGCATACTTGGCTCCCATCACGACACCTTTGTTCTGCAAAAAATATATACAAACCAGAAATAGTTGTGTGTTGCTGCAAATTTTAGAAGATCCATAATGAAGTCTCTCTGAATCACCAGCAAACCTGAATCCCGGTTGAGATAATAAGAAACTTCAGCCAAACCCAAATCATGGGGAATGATGGTGTAGAAAGATGTAACAGCCGCTGTTATGAGCCACCATCCCTCATGAAAGGGATATTCTCAAATTAAAATAATAACTGCCCTACTATCCTTAATGTAATTAATGTAAGAAGGTATATTCTTAACCAGGGGTTGAAGATAAGTATCAGTATATTGGCCCACCCAGGACATCACAGATCCAATTCCACTCACTATGCTGTGCCCCGGGGGGGGGGAACAGGATTTTTGTGTACTTTTGGCAGGTAGTACATAGTAGGCATTCTGGGAAAAGAAGGAACCAAAATTAGATGTTCCTTTGAATTGATAACCTCCTGTTGAAAACCCCTATTTACAAAGTTTGGTAATTCCTGTTTAAAGCTACAACCTGAATCTTTTCTCAAAGGGATATATGTATCACGGTCACTCCAAATTTTTTCCATTTCGTTAATATAAGCCTCCTTATCTAATAGTACAAGACCTTTGCACTCACAAAGTTGTAGTAGCCCCATTTCTAACGTGGATTTTTAAATTCAGAATTTTAACCTTATCCAGGTCTCTCAGAACAACAATGCGAAAGAGATGGATAACAGATGGAGCCACCCCACCTGGGGGATTAAACAAAGAAGCATTTCGAAGGTTGGATGATTGTATACTTGTAGAAATGAGTCTACCTTCTTTAATGGGATTCGATGCAATATACTGTATCTTTTGATGTTGATGTACTTCTGTACGTCAATAAACATTTGGAACTTGTTTAATTTTTTAGGCGGAGCAAATTTAAGTCCCTTATCCAACATGGCTTTCTCATTATCAGACAAGGATTTGAAACTAAGATTAAAGGGAATTTTTAATACCCTCCCCATCACACACTGCCACACTGCCATTGTGGGGGGGTGGGGGTGGGAGGATGACTACGGGGGGGGGGGGGGAGGTGGTTGGCAAAATGCACCTTCATCTGAGTGGACAAAAAATCTTGCACCGGCCCTGTATACCTGGAAACTACAGGCCAGTTAGTCTAAGCCCCTGTACACACGGTCGGACATTCTGCCAACCAAATCCGTTAGATTTTGTCCGATGGATTTTGTCCGACGGATTGTGTCCAAAACTGTTGCATACACACGGTCGGACGAAGTTGTCGGAAAATCCGATCATTCAGAACGTGATGACGTTATTTCGTTACGACGGGACTACGTTCAGGCTAGTAGCCAATAGCTTTGGTGTAGGAATTTGATCTGAGCATGCGTGGTACTTTGTCCGATCGGAATTCTCTACACATGATCAGAGTATGTCCGATGGGACCAGTTTGTCGGAAAATATTTCCAACAAGTTGGAGAATTGGGTCCGACGGATATTCCGATGGAATCAGTCCGATGCATACCACACACAGTCAGATTATCCGACAACGCGGTCCGATAGGATACATTCCGACGGATTCTCCGACCGTGTGTACAAGGGCTAACACTGATAGCATAAAAAATATTAGAGGGGACTATAGCCAAGAATTTGCTAATGAAAACAGCATCATTAGTAGTAATCAGCATGGATTTATGAAAGATTCTTATTGCCTGTTAATATTCTATAAGGAGCTACCATGTAACTTGAGGACAGCCTTTGGATGTGGTGAATCTGGATATCTGCATCAAAAGCATTTGATAAGCCCCATACACACGGGAGGACTTATGTCCGACAGACTTCCGAAGGAGTCCAGCCGGAGTTCCGACAGAGTTCTGACAGACTTTTCGACTGAGCGGACTTGGCCACACACAATCACACCAAACTCCGACAGATTCGAACGTGATGACATACGACTGGACTCGAATAAGGAAGTTCATAGCCAGTAGCCAATAGCTGCCCTAGCGTCGGTTTTAGTCCGTCGGAATAGCATACACACGAGCAAATTTTTCGAAGGGACCGGGTCCGGCGGAGTTCCGTCGGAAAAATTTGAAGCATGTTCCATTTTCTAAAGTCCGTCAGACTTTTGCGAATCAAAAGTCCGTTGCAGCCCACACACGATCGAATAGTCTGACGGAATCATTCCGTCGGACTTTGGATGTTGAAAAGTCCGCTCGTGTGTACGCGCCAATACAGTTCCCCATAAACATTTCATTTACAAATAGAGGTCTGCTGGCATTGATCATAGGGCATGTACCTGGATAGAAAACTGGTTACAGGGGTGCATTCAAAGGGTGGTGATAAATAGTGATTAATCAGAATGGTCTGGAGTGGTAAGTGAGGTACCCCAAGGCTCTGTCCTGAGACCAATTCTGCTAAATCTTAATCTGCTTAAAAAACATTATAGAGGTTGGCATAAATAGTTAAATCTCAGTGTTTTCTGATGATTCAAAGCTAAACAGGGTAATAACTTCACAGTAGGATATTGAAACGATCTCAAGAAGAGAAGATCTCAATAAAATAAAGGGGTGGGCAACTACATGGCAAATGAGGTTAATTGTTGCAAAATGTAAACTAATGCATTTGGGGGTTAAAAATATGAATGCATGTTACTCACTAGGGGAAAAACCTTTGGGGGAATCCAGAATGAAAAAGAGATCTTGTTGGCTGCCAATAGTGTAAGGAGGGGCTGGCCAAAGTAATACACATTATTTATGCATTCAGTTCTCAATGAAGTGGAGACGGTTACCTGTCCAAAACATCTCCCCCCTCCTAAAATATTTACAATGGGCCATCAAAGGTGGGGAAGGAATAAATCTTTTATTTGATACTAAATTTCTATTTCATTTGAATTACTGTTTGTGTTTCTTATCTGTCTCCTAGGTTCTCAAATGACCTTAATTTTGGCCATTTTCTTCAATAGTGCAAACTTAACTTATTTGCTCCATGAGCTCACAAGCTCTTCTTCAGCTAACTATTATGTTGTGCTGTGAATCTGCTACACACAAACAATGTTATTGTTGTTAATGTATGTAATGCATTAATGTTAAAAATATTCAGCCTTTTCAACTCCTTTAATTAATTGCTTTGAGGCCCTAAAATTGCCTGAGTTTCCAACGTTTTAGAGCACATTGTCACTGTAACTATACCAACTTAACAAATACACTGGTATTGAGCATTGAAATAAGAAGCCACACATTATCCCGTAAAAAACATTTTACTCCAAGCACATTCACATGTGCGTTCTAAAAGGTTTTTGAACAAACCAACATCTTGGTGTATAACATGTATGTTTGCCATTATTTTGCCTTTTTTGGGGCTAAACAGGCATGTTTAACCACTTAAGCCCCGGACCGTTTGGCTGCCCAAAGACCAGAGTGTTTTTAGCAATTCGGCACTGTGTCGCTTTAACTGATAATTGCGTGGTGCCACATGGCTCCCCAAAAAAAATGTATGTCCTTACGTCCACAAATAGAGCTTTCTTTTGGTGGTATTTGATTACATTTGCGTTTTTATTTTTTGCCCTATAGACAAAACAATAGCGACAATTTTGAAAAAAACACATTATTTTTTACTTTTTGCTCTAATAAATATTCCCCAAAAATATATAAAAAAAATGTTTTTTTCCTCAGCTTAGGCTGATATGTATTCTTCTACATATTTTTGGTAAAAAAAAAAAAAAGTAGCAATAAGCGTTTATTGATTGGTTTGTGAAAAAGTTATAGTGTTTACAAAATAGGGGATAGTTTTATGGGGTTTTTATTAATATTTTTTTTATTAGTAATGGCAGCGATCAGCAATTTTTATCATGACTGCGACATTATGGTGGACAGATCTGACACGTTTGGGACCATTCACATTTATGCAGCTATCAGTGCAATTAAAAATGCATTGATCACTGTGTAAATGTGACTGGCAGTGAAGTGGTTAACCACTAGGTGGCGCTGTAGGGGTTAAGTTTGTCCTAGGGAATGATTCTAACTGTGGGGGGAGGGGCTGTGTGTGATACAATACTGATCACCGCTCCCGATTACAGGGACAGTGTCACTAGGCAGAATGGAGAAATGCTTGTTTGCATTAGCATTTTCCCATTCTTTCTCTCTGTGAGATGACCCCGGGTATCCCGCGGACATCGAGTGCGCCCGCAACCCACCTCTTAAAGGGCAACGTACAGGTACGTGATTCTGCCTGTACATGCCCTTCTGCCGCAGTATATCTGCGTGGTGTGCTCGGGAAGTGTTTAAAAACATAAGATACACATCCCCAACTCAGGAACTTACAAAATTCAACTTTGCTAAAGTGAAGGCCATATGAGACATTAGTATCCCAAAAACTGTGTTGATGTTGCCTTCCTCAGATGGGGTGATCTCACATCTCCAAAAGCCAAAATCTGAAATCTGAAAGCCAAAATCTGAAGCCACATACACGTAGAGGCACAACTGTTAAATGTCCCTTATGAATCCCCGGCCTAAACTTTGTCTAGGTACAAACAGGTTATTTCCTAAAGCCCCAAAACACACAGTGTGTCAACATGTGCTACCTCCCATTATAAATATAATTATATATGTACGCATATTGGGGGTGCAACCCCTTCCTCACAACTAAAGTAGGTGAGAGGAAGGGATTGCACCCCTGAAACACGTCCATTGATCCCCCATGATGGGAGCTAGCACATATTGACACACCGGGGGTTATTTCTGAAAGGCCAATACACTTTGCAATACAAGTGCACAGCAAGTGCACTTTCACTTGCACATGATGAAATCTCCCCGTTGGGACCCAGAGCGTAGGCAGCCTCCCTTTGTGCCATCTGGTGGCTTGTCTGTAGCCTCCTTTTTTGTGCTTCTCTGTTGAAATAAGAGTCAAAAAATATTTTTTACCCAAAAAATGGCAAAAAAAAAAATATTTTAATGTTCATATCTGCTTTATATTTAACTTCATGTTAAAAAAAAAAAATCAGACCAAGATTAGAGAAAACATTTTCTAGAATTTTAAAAACCTACTTGGAGAAAGCACATATAGTTAATTTAAACATATACATAGTGTTTAGATATAAATCTTGCTTGGATCTTGCTCATGGGGGTGGCTTTGTGCCGCCTATAAGATCCACCACCGTGGGGATGCCAGGAATCCTCAGAATCCGCCATGCTTTCACACTCCCGAATCTTCTGCCGTGTGTGTTGCATGCAGAAGGGAGATGGTCACGCCCCAGCATCATGATGCATTGAGAGCGGAGTTTCACTCATGCGCAGTGTATATTAAGCCATAACGATCGACATCGGCAAAAGGAGACACAAAGAAAGATACAGTTGTAGATTGGGGCATCAGTGGTGAGTGGCCTATACTGCTAATAGATTGAGGCCTATATTGGTACCAGATTATTTAGGAGTTTAGCCTGAAAAACTTGTCTTGAGTTGTGTCTTGCAGGCATCTGCTAATTAATTTCATTCACAATGGTGGATAAATTCACAGCGCCAGACTTTTTGCCAGAATTTATCCAGCAGTACCAGGAGCTGCCGTGTCTATGGCAAGTGAGGAGTAGGGATTAATCAAATAAAATCAAGAGGAAGGCAGTGATGGAGACACTGTTGTAAATGGCAGACATTGTATCCCATGGCAGACATCAGTTATTTGAAGGCCAAAATTGGTAGCCTGCGTAGTACATATAATAGGGAGTGCAAGAAGGTCATGGAATCCCAGAGATTGGGAGCATCAGCAGATGACATATATGTCCCCAGGGTGTGGTACTACCACAGCCTGCTTTTTTTTCCCCGACCAAACAGAACCACGCCCATCACTCTCAATGCTTTCTTCCACATCAGCTGAGGCCACAGCTCCTGAGGTCCACCCTGGTCCTTCTACACAGGAATAAGATGTGGAGGAGGCCAGCTTGACCCAGGTATAGAATTGTTGAACATATTTGTAGACAAAATAGAATGATGTTAACTAGACGTTATTGCTCTCAAATTTCTGCCTTAAATTGGTTTACATATCAATAGACAGTAGTGGCCAAAAATTATTGGGACAAGAATGAAAAATACTAGGATCAGAATGATAATCTTTTCTATTTGTCAATATTCAATTTGCAACAGTCGCGAGCTCAAAATGTGTGATTGATGACCAAAAAAACACAATTGTGTCCCATTTTCATACACAGGAAAGTCTCAGTCAGGAAGAGCCTGTGCCCAGCAGCCAGATGGAGTCACAGATTCCTCCCCTACGCCCTCCTACTAAAAGGGCCAGGAAGACCAGAAACCTGGATGACGCTGCAGCTGCCTTCCTCAGGTATGCAACAACTGCCATTAGTACATCCCCAGATGCACAGGAGGCATTTGGCTGCCTGACCGGCAATAAGCTGAGGGATATGGAGGAGGACCAACACAGTATGTGTGAGGAGCTGATCCTGAAGTTCCTCAACAAGAGGAGGAGGGATCAAATTACACAGAAAACCCACATCTGTGATTTGGATCACAAGTCACCACCACCTCCACAGATACCTCAGACACCCCACCCACCACAGCAGCATGGCGTACCCTGTTAAATGCAAATGTAGCCCCTAACACCCCCAACAAGCATGCTGGGCTGGGGATTTTCACCCCTATGTCATTTTCTTTTTGTTTATTTTTTAAATTATCATTTGCGTTTTTCTACTTTTTTTGCGCAGAGAATGCATTTTATATTTAATTTAGTTTATATGTGTGCTAGGAAGTGTTAAGAGCGATGGCCTGGGTTTGGTCTGGTATTGAAAAAAATGCAGGCTGTTGTAAGACCACAGCCCGGGGACATATATGTCATGTGCTGCTGCTCCCGATCTCTCGATCTCTCCAGGACCGTATTGTGCTCCCTATTAAATGGACTCCTCAGGTTACCAATTTTGCACTTCACATAATTGATGTCTGCCCTGGGGTACAAACGCTTCACCAATTCCAACTGTTTCTCCATGGCTGCCTTCCTCTTGATTTTTATATGACCTTGTGCTCCCTATGGAATAAAAAATATTTAGTTTGAAAAATACTTGGCTATGTGTTTTACTTAAAAAAGAACAGTTTGTTTGTGAGTAGGCAGGTACATTTCAAAAATACAATGTCAAATTAACAAGGGACACCAACATAGTTGTTTCTTTGAGCTTAAAAACTACGAGATAATAATGATGTTGTGGTAACTTGACCCTAAATAAAAAATATATATATTATTCTGGATATCACTAGAAAAAAAAGCCATTTGAAATACGTTTGGCAGAACTCTGTCAATATCACCATCAAAGCAGCTTCATTATTATCCCGTTATAAAGAAAAGAATGTGCCCTGCATTGAGAGATTTCATAATTTGCCGCATCACGAATGTGATATCTCCATTATGAACGCTAGTTTTACAAGACCAACCACTTCCGACTCGTCCTTGCTTTCGAGCATGCGTGTTTTTACTTTGGACTTTTGACCAACGGACTTGTGTACACATGCTTGTAAAATCCGACAACACACATTTGTCGCGGAAAATTTTAAAACCTGCTGTCATCAAACATATCCCGTCGGAAAGTCCAATCATTTTTGCGTGGCTTTAGACTCCATGACACCTTCCAGCGGGCCTCCTACAACCCATACCCAATGGAGAGAGGCCCTGCACCCACCTGTCTATGGATTTCATTGTGGAGTTACCCCACTCCCAGGGCAGCACAGTTATCCTTATGGTTGTTGATCGGTTCTCGAAAATGTCTCATTGTATTCCACTTAAGAAGTTGCCCACTTCTAAGGTACTGGCTTCCATTTTTGCTTGGGAGATCTTTCGCTTACATGGGCTACCCAAGGCGATTGTCTCGGGCAGGGCTAGTCAGTTTGTGTCCTGGTTCTGGTGAGCCTTTTGTGCACAGTTGGGAATTCAGCTTGCTTTCTCCTCTGCTTATCACTCACAGTCTAATGGGGCAGCAATACAAGCCAATCAGTCCTTGGAGCAATTCCTACGTTGCTATTTTCTGACTATCATAACAACTGGTCAGACCTCTTACCATGGCAGAGTTTGCTCACAATAGTGACTTGAATTCTGCTTTCCACTTGTCCCCGTTTATGGCAAACTATGGTTTCCAACCTTCCATGTTGCCTGATTAATTTGTTCAGCAGAGTATTTCTGTGTTAGAGGAGCATCTCCATGGTCTTCGTAGGCTTTGTGACATGCTAATGATAAATACAGACTCCATGCTGACCGCAGACGCCTGCCTGTGTCTTCCTACTAGATTGGGGACATGGTCTGGCTATCATCTCGCAACCTCCGACTTCGTGTTCCATCTCTGAAATTCGCACCTGAGTTTATTGGATCTTTCCATATTCTTTGCAGGATTAACCCAGTGGCTTACGCATTAGACCTTCCTTCTAATATGCGTATCTCAAATGTATTTCATGTCTCTCTATTAAAACCTTTGGTCTGCAACCGCTTTACCACCTCAGTGCCTCCTCCTCACCCTGTACAGGTTGAGAACCATTAGGTGTATGAAGTACAGTCTATTGTTGACTCCCGTAGGTTCCGTGGGCGCATACAATAACTGGTGCATTGGAAAGGGTATGGTACAAAGGAACGCTCTTGGGTCTCCTCTTCAGATGTACATGCCCCGGTCCTCCATTTCCATAAATGTTTTCCCCTCAAGCCTGGTGGTCCTCCGAGGGGGAGAGGTCATTGAGGAAGGGGTACTGTCAGGATGGGCTCTTTTCTGAGCTGGCCGCTTAGCTGTCGGCTAATTGCCAGCTCCTATCTCTCCACAGGGACTCACCTGTTGATGATATCCTGCTCGTCAGTCCTGCCTACTTAAGCCATCCAGCCCAGATGATCTCTGCCTTCGCCTTGTTCACATCTCTAGAGACGGTCTTCTGTGTTTCTGTTAAAGACTTGCTTGGCTGACATTCCTTCTGGCTCCAGATCCTGCTTGCGGTTCTACTACACTCATCTCTTGCTCCCCGGCCTTTTGGCTTGTCTGACTATCCATTCCGGTTCGTGAACTCTGGCTATGTTTTAACTAAGTTTACTCTGTTTACCTTTTTTTAATTAAAATTTAAACAAGTGAGATTTAACTGTACTTCTGTCTCAGTCTGATTCATGGTTTCTGACAGTTTTCCTCCATACAATCCCCTCTGTTCCTCATTTTGGGGAACCCTGGTTTTCCTCCAGGTTTAGAACCAGGAGCATTCGGCAGTCTTATGGAGAAGGGTTGTTTTCAAGCCTCACATTTTTTACTTCTGATACTTGGCCTATGATAGATTCATTGATGTAGCCGGGGGGACAGTTTGAAATAAATTTTTGGCAGGCACTGCAGGTACGCCATTATTTTGAATCTCTGGGATCACCAGTGAACTATAGACGCCAGCGCAAAAAATGTGAATTGTATTGTAAGGAAAAGAAACCTTTTTCCCATACTATTTCTAAGATGTATACCTTGTTAATAGCCCCCTCAGATGATTGTTTGGTCTTAGTAAGTGGGAAAATATCTTCCTAAGACTTTTACACCTGGTAAGCATCAGAATATTATTTAACTTTCATCAAAATCATTTATTTGTACGCAAACCCAGGAATCCAATTATAAATTACTAACGTGTTGGTACTATCCTACCCTGTCAATCTTTCATACATTTTTTCCAGAGGTTTCAGACCATTGCTGGTGATGCCAAGAGGGACAGGGGACTTTACTCCATATCTTTTGGTCTTGTCCAAAGATTAGACAGTATTGGTTGGAGGTACATAAGATTTCTCAAAAATGTACAGATTTCCCAATACCCTGCCTTTTTCTTGTTTCATTGTTTACAAATCCCACTTCAGAAATATAAAAAATCTGTGATTCTCCATTTGGTGAATGCTGCTAAAGCCTGTATTACTTTGTGTTGGAAGGACTCTCAACCTCACTCCATCGCTAGGTGGCTTAAAAGGTCAGAAGTATTGGTGCCCTGGAGGACTTATTGCTCAAGATAGAAGAAAACAATATACTAAAACCTGGTCTTCTTGGGACTCATTTGTATATTCAGAAGAGGGGAAGAGATTACTAGGAAACTGTACTTTGGAGTGAGGTCCTTCCTGCTTTCTCCTTTATTATTGCACGTAAACAATCCATCTTCTCCGGGACTTGTCCTTGTTCCCCTTTCTCACCATCTTTTTTTTGTTGTTGTTTTGTTCTGTTTTTTTGTTTTGTTTTTTATAAAAATAACATGAGAGCTGAAGCGTCCATATGAGTAAACCCTGGAACATTATTGGTAGTTGTTTCCTAAAACTTGAAAACAAGAATGAACCTTGTTGATGTAGGAATATAATGTTTTTTTATTGTACTTAGTCATGGAATTTTGAGTTAATTCATAATATATTACTATTATTGAAGATTGTGTACTTATCTTTTGGAACATTGATTTTGTACTGGACTCTTGGCTCTTTTGTATAAAGAATTTAAATGTATTCTCCCTGGAGAAGAGATGCTTGAGAGGCGATATGATAGTGATATACAAATAACTCAAAGGTAATTCTAGCATAGGGAAAAAAACAATTCAATTTCAGGGAGCTTAAAAAGACATGTGGTCACTGATTGAGTCTGGAGGAGAATAAATGTAACCTTAAACTGTGTAGAGGGTTCTTTACTGTCAGAGTGGTAAGAATGTGGACCTATCATCCACAAGTAGTGGTGTCAGCGGGGAGTGTCAATAGTTTAAAAAAACTCTTAGGTGAGCATCTTAGTGAACGCAATATATAGGGTGGGAATTATTATTGACATAAACACAGGCACACACCCATACCCACACAGGTTGAACTGGATGGACTGGTGTCTTTAATCAACCCTACTATGTAACTATGTGGATAATTAAAAAACTCTGGACAGCCGCACTCCAAAATGAATTCAATTCCTTTTATTCACAAAACAGGATCACACAAAAATGGATCCCAGCAAAGCTAGTTACTATGTAACTATGTTCTTCTGTCAGAAGAGAAATGACCTGTCACAGCCAGGAAGCCCTGTCTGACACTGTGTCCCTGAATATTATTCCTCTGGTTTACTGCATGAAGCAGTAATCCGTGGCATTAGTTGTGGAATCTAAACTGTCCTGAGTGCCTGACCGCTCTTTCCCCAGGCAATTACAACCAGCAATTATTTATGTTATCCTATGTATGCATTTTGAATTTTTTCTCTTCTTGCTCATGGGTTTGTTAACTGTCAGGGCACTCAAAATCTGTTCCCTGAGAAGAGGAGGAGTGCCCCAAATTGCAGCTGCACCGCCATTACCTGAGGGGAAAGTGTCACTCAACTGGAGTAGGTGCAAGAGCAACAGGAGGGTCACTGAGGAATGAGGATATTGGCATAGGAGGAGGGTCATGCTGGGGGTAATGGTGTAAGAGGATAGTAGTGGGAGATACTGGAAAACAATTTGTCACCCTCTAAGACAGTAGTCTTGGTGCTATTGAGTAAGGAGTGGATGGGTCTAGCATTTAGCCCATAAAGAAGTACTGTGTTTTTTTTTAATGTGGATTTGTATTTTATTGGAGACTCCAGACCTCACCTTTTTGTCCACACCCAAAATTTCTCACAATAAGTCCTCAAGCACGGGGATTTATCTTACCTTCCACCGAAAAATAAGTCCTCAGGTTTTCCTTGGAGAAGAAGAAGAAACATAGGTTACATCTCTCCTGGCTGCAGGCTAGGTTTTCACATAGATCCAGCTGACCAGGCTTCACCTTCCTAGTCTTTAACATTAATGACTGTCAGGGAGAATGGTCAGCAACCTGGCGGTGGGACAAACCAACAAAGAGCTACTGCATGAGCACAGCAGCTGTCCCACACCACCAAACAGAGACACCAGGGGAACTGCACTGACAATACTTAGGCTACTTCTCTACAGATGCACACATAACAAGTTTATTAAGGGAAGGAGAGAGCCCAGGGAGGAAATAAATGGCAAGAAGGAAGCATACATAATGCATAAATCTAATTCTTGCCAAGCCTTCAGACAAGATATTTTGCTTTAATTTTTTTAAATATTTATTTTCAGATGTCTTAAGCTGATGTTGTAATGTGAAGGGTCCTTTTTCTTCATCTTCATCTTCATTTCCTAGCAGAGGACAGGCTACTAATGATGCACAGAATGGCGCTGACGTGATGACATCAGTTGCATCTATCTAGATCATTATATTGTGGTTGTCAAGGTGTTGCCTCCTCAGATTGTAGTTCAATGGCACCCTGCATTCACTGTATATCCTCAGTCTTCCAGGATAAATGGTACTGGATCAATGATGCAAATAAATAAATAAAAAGTACTGCAGTGGACAGCTTTAGATTAAAACTAAGTTATACAAACTGTGTCAAATTTCTATTAAACTGCTCCTGGGAAAACATTTTGTTAAAAAAAAAACTAAAAAAACCCAGCAAAAACAACTGAGCAGGTGTTTGTGGGATATGGCCTGGCTAGAAGCAACAGAGAAATCAAGCAAAGGACGTTACCCCTGGGTGGTTTAATTTAGAATTACTTCCCATTGTGTTCAATGAGCTGCTCAATTAGCTAAATGACAGGTATGTGCCACATGCAATCAAAAGCTGAGCCATAGCCCCTACATAGTAGACACCCTGCCAGATCAACATGCTTGATGAGAACCTGCAGTTATATAGTTTAGCAGGAGATTCAAATTTCAGATTTGTGAATTGCACAAAAAACAAATGAAATAAGCTTACGGTCTTTGTACAGTAACATGGCAGTGAGTGTGTATTATTCCACAAGGACTGCCAGTTCCATTTGTGCAGCCTTGTGTTGACTGGGTTGCAAAGAACATAGAAAGAACACAAAGAATAATATACACCAGCCAAGGAGAAAAGTTATATTATTGTTTGTTTCTCAGTGCATGTGTAGGCTGATCTCACTGGTGACATGACCATAAGTGAGTGAGATATGTGTACTGGAGTATAGAAATCCTTGATTGCCTTAGTACAGGGAAGAATGGGGGTTAGGTGTGTGCTGAAGTGCAGTTTTCTGCTGCTGGCATTGATACTGGGAAGAAAGTTGAGTGGCATCAAAGTTTAGGCAAGGACAACTAAAACCCTGAACAACAGGTAGAAAAGTACTGTAAATGCTGGTGGCCAAAAAGGCCTCTCAACACAAGTGCATATCCTAGTCAGTCCTGCAGAGGTCAATTGGAAAGTCACCCCACACACAGGGCTCCATTCTCAAGCCAGCACCAGCTGGATTGGCAGGATTCTCCCTTTCTAGAGTCTTCTCTGCAGCACAACACAACAGCTGTCCCCCTGCAGCTCTGGTTTCTGCAGCTTCCACAGTGTCCCTTTGCAGCCTGCTCCTGTTCTCTTCATGTATCTGCCACTCTCCTGTGTCCCCCTACTTAATACACAGTGCAGTCTGTCTAAAGTTCCTCTATCACACTCTGGGGTGCAGTTCTGCTCTTCTTAACTTGCTGATTCACTTCCCACCAGTCTTTCCCTGCACACATTATAGCCCACATTTCTGGTCTCAGGCAAACCTACCTTCTCCCCAGGGTGGCCTCTTCTGTCTCCCAAATGCCATTTGGGATCTTTCTCTAATCTTCCTTACCTCTCTCAACAGCACAGTCCAATCACAGTTGGGGAGAGAAACACAGGCTCAGTGGCAATGCAAAAAGGGGGCATATACAGTATGTATATATATATATATATATATATATATATATATATATATATATATATATATATATATATATATATATATATATATATATACATATATATATATTGTCTGAAGACGATGGGGCACTTTTTGTGCTGCAATCTCTGTTTAATTTAGTGTTAAATACATAATCAAAACAACATTTTGAGCATCAGTATTCTAGAAAAAAATCTCTTGGTAAAAATATCAAAAATGTATATACTGTATGAGTTTATATGTCAGTGAAACAAGAGAACCATATGGTATGGTAGGTTGTTGTGTCAGGTTATTACTGTCAAGTAACCATTTTTTATAGCTATCAGATTATTGTTTTTCATCTGCTGTCTTCCAGTTTGCCTTAAATGAGCGCGGTAAAGAACCAATCTTGGATATGTTTTCAGCCAGCTCTATTAGAGCGCATGCTGGTCTGAATCGTGGTCTGCACCTATGCCAACTTTTCCCATAGTGGTGATCAGGAGCATTGCCACCAAGCACACTTCCTTGGCTGTCATTTAGGTCACGCAGACAAGTCTCCAGTCGAGGCATATGGTTTGTTTCTTCTTCCTGAACCCAAATTTAGCCCTGGAGCTAATTTGGACCTCTGTATTAGCATCATTACTTCAAGCCAAGTATGGATTTACAGATAATGTCACTTAGCAACAAGACAGTCACTTGTCGCTAACAAAACTGAAGTGAAAATTGAAAAAAAAAAAATAACAAAATTGTGGAGCAAGTGGGCACGCTAAATGCAGAGAGCAGTGAAGGCAGCAGTGAGGAGATGGCTGACACTGCCCACGCTTTGTTATATTGGGAGAGTATCCCGTGTTGTTTTAAATGTGGGAAAGCCGTACCACAACAGTGCCCTTTTTATTATTTTATTATCATACACTGCTTTCCCAACACAGATGGTCCTCATTAAAAAACAAAATTAGTCGTTCACCCTCTTGTGGAAAACTTCAGAGACTGGTTGAGCTGTGTACGAATGAATTAATTAGCGAGAATATTTCCTCTTCAGCTAATTATATTGAAACACATACAAAACAACGTAAATTAACATGGGTGGCACACACACACACAATTGTGCATTATGTCGGGAAATAGGAGGACTGTTTTAAGAGCGCTTACAATGTGTTCCCATAGAAGACACTTTAAGTAGGCTACACTGAAGTGGTCTGCTCTACCTGCAACACTCTCCCAGGCACATTTAACATTTTTATCTGGTGGGAATCACACAGCTGTACAGAATGAAAGCCAGGTTTATTAATCAAAGTGTATACATAATTGAAACACCCTGCAAATCGTTATAGTATTTAATTGAAATTAGTGGGTAGCCAGTGATGATTAATGTACTGAAACATTTTAGCTTTACAGTACAACATTCTTTCTCCTTGGAGATGATTTGCTGAGTATAAATGTGTAAATACACAATAAAATCAATCCTAAAATTATTTAAAGTTCCATAGCCCCATCGTGACTGGTTCTCCTTAAGGCTATGGTAAAAAAAAAATAAGTAAAATCTACTGTATATTTCCACATGTGTTCCAAAGTGACTACCCCAGTAGTTTAAGGCTGTAGTCTGTAGTAACTTCATATCAGTATACATACTTCTACATCCACCTGCCTGCAGTATGCAGCTGAGACCTATGTTTTATTTAAATTTTATGAATAATAGTTTTATGCACAGAGTATTGACCAGGTTCCTAAGCAGCTGGCCAAACAGCTAATTCCAATTATTACGAAATAATGCCGCTGGAAGATTCCAGCTTCAGCTTTCGCAGTGCATGCAGTTCACATTGAGGGGTGATCCTCAGGCCAATCCGATTAGGTGCATTCTTGCTCCAACACAATGGCATTAATATAGCATATGCACTATTTTTCTGGGTATGCAGATACATAAGCTTGATCTCTGAGGAAGTCATATGACCAGTGATGCAACGCATTGGGTGGAGCCTTGTGATGTCACTTCTGGTGTCTACTGTGGAAGCGTGGTGAAGAGGCGATGCCATCTACACACGAAGTAGGAGTTTTTTGGAGCAAGCTTTTCTCTATATATGGAACTACTCATTGGTGAGCGCAGGATGTGTTGGTGCTAAGATTCCATGCAGCAGTTCCTCTTCGCTTGGGATCTGACCAGCAGGATTTCCCATTCACTATCTGATGAGCCTTGTTTGACCCTTTGGTCATTGTTAAAGGTGAGCGCCAATCTATAAATTTTACAATCGATGTTGGACTGATGTTTTATTTTCCTTCCATAAAGCTACTGGTCTATGAGACATATATATAAACTGTTTTTTACTTGGACTTTTTTTGCACTATATTTTAGTTTACTTTATTTTTAGGTTGTATGTTAACGACACATTATATTCAATAAGTGCACCACTCCTCCCTTCTTTTTTTATTTGTTTATGCAGTGATTTTGAGTACACTACTAAGTGGTTGCAGCTGTTCACATTTATTATATTCTTTTGAGTTTATTCTGACTTTCTATTTCACTATATTCATTGGAGATTGATGTTCTATTTTCACTTTAAACTATACATAGTAGCACACAAGTTTCATCCCTATAATACATAAGCTTAGATTCATGCCTCATGATTAATATCACCCAAATGGAGGGCACAGCTACTCCCACACCCTTCCCCCCTAGGCACATTTTATATAAAATGGGCGATTTTGTTTTCAAAGTTCTTTCCATAAGGCATTGGATGGAGAATGGCTGAAGATAAGTTTTATACGTGGTCCTCAAACTTCTCAGTTTAACTGTATTATGTAATGTAGTTTCAGATTGTTCTGTGACCCTTAAAAATGTATTATATGAAAATAATGTAATGAACACTTCAACACTATTGAAGTAGTATGAAATATATAAATAGGTAGCAATAATATTGATAGAAATATTCTTGTGAATACTCTCAACACTTCTTCAGCTGATATTATGGTTGTTATAATGCTGATTTTGTAGCAAATGCACAGCAATCAGTTCTTTGGCACCATTTTTATCACTGTAGGCATACTCCCTACCTGTTCCAACAGAGTTTCTGATGCTTTCCGGTGGTTTTCAGGCTTACCTGGCTCATCGGGAAGCCTGAGAATGGATCCGGCAGTTGCGGTAGCTGGCCATAGAGCAGGGGTGTCCAAACTTTTTTCAAAGAGGACCAGATTTGATGAAGTGAACATGCGTGAGGGCTGACCATTTTACCTGACATTCTTTGACCCATTAATATTCAGGCTAAGTGTGTTTGCTCGAGCACTAATACACTGCCCAACAAGAATTCTCCTGCCTTTGTATCTGTGTGTGGTGAAGAGATGAGCTTGGGCGTGCTATTTGGATATACCTTATTTATTGACATATAACATACACCTTCACTTTAAGAATGAAGTTTCATGAAAAAAAAAAAAATTTTAAGTGAAGAACCGTGAAGCAAAATAAGGGTAAAAGGTTCATCAATGCAGCCTAATCAGTGCCCATCTGCAGCCTCACCATTGCCATGAATGGATCCTCAACATTGCAATGAATGTAAGCTTAGCATTGACATCAGTGCAGCCTGATTGATTTCTATCTGCAGCCCCGGATTGGACAGGAAGGGTGCGAGATGAGCACTGACAGATTTCATACAGGATAATCTCCTGTTTACACAGCGGCCTCTTTAATACAAAGTCCCGCCTCCTATGATAGATGGAACAGTCCTCCAATGGCAGCCCAGGAGATGGGACTTCCTATTACAGACGCTGCCACGTAAACAGGAGATTCTTCTGTATGAAGTCTGACAGCGCCCTTCCCTGTCCCCTACGCTGATAAATACAGTATGTATCTTTTGTGGCCCTGGGGGCCACAACATATATATATATATATATATATATATATATATATATATATATATATATATATATATATATATATATATATATATATATTGTAGACATGTCACTGGAGAAGTGATCGAGGGGGTGTACATCTCACCTAGGTTGCTACACAGTGTGAGATGGTAAATCCAGGATGGATCAGTTTCTCAGCAGCGATATGCTGCTGAGTTGTTATTTAATTTTGCCGGGCCTGGGTTTATATGGAATGGCAGGTAGGTTTGGTAGAGGGACCTGTCATTCCACATCCCCCGATCCAGTTCTGGGTTTGGGATCAGGTGAGCTTTGATCCTAATTAGCCTGGGAAGCTAAAGGCTCTGCAGGGTCTGCAGGTGATTGCTCTCAGCCAGGGAAACGAACAGTCTGTGTGTTTGAGGAAGCTGCAAGCACAGCCACTGCTGGAGCTAAAACTCACCCTGCGATATCCAGGTGAAAGACGCTGTGTTTGTAAGTGTCAGATAGGTGAGCAGAACCTGTTAGTAAGCGCCCAGCCGGGCTAGGACTTTTATTTTTGTTGTACTTAGAAAGCACGGTGTTGCTGTATATTTTGTTTGCTGGACTGTTTGTACCACGAATAAACGCCAAGATCTGCTTTATAAATTCCAAGTCTGCTGTGAACTGTGTCCAAACACACCCTACCCCGGGAAGATCCCTTACAATTGGTGGAGAATGCGGGCACCCCATACAAGAGTGTTATTGAGCATGTAGCACAAATGCAGGACCGTATAGCCACTGTAATGCCCCTGGTAAGGGAACACCTCCAGAGGGCTCAAGAGGCCCAAAGTAGAATTTACAACCGGTCCGCAAGAATCAGGACATTCAACCCAGGCGATAGGGTCCTTATACTAGTCCCCACTGTTGAGAGTAAATTCTTGGCGAAGTGGCAAGGTCCCTATGAAATTGTTGAAAAGGTCAGTGAGGTGAACTACAAGGTGCACCAACCAGGTAGAAGGAAGCCTTTCCAAGTTTATCACATAAACTTGATCAAGCCCTGGAAAGACAGGGAATCCTTGGTGGCGACAAATACTGTTAATAATTTGTCACCACCAATCCCTCCAGTCAAGGTAGGTGATACTCTATCAGTGTCACAGAAACAGGAGGCTCAGGAATTTTTACAGAAAAACAAAAACAAGTTCTCTGACCTCCCAGGGCGTACACACCTCATCCATCATCACATTAAAACTAACCCCGGCCGAGAAAAATTATGCCATTGTGGAGCGAGAATGTTTGGCAGTGAAGTGGGCCCTAGAATCGTTAAAGTATTACTTGCTAGGCAGGAAATTCAAGTTGGTGACAGACCATGCCCCCCTAACATGGATGAAGTTAAACAAGGAGAGAAATGCAAGAGTGACTAGATGGTTTCTCTCCCTACAAAACTTTAATTTCACTGTGGAACACAGGCCAGGGAAATTACAGGCAAATGCTGACGCATTGTCAAGGGTAAGTTGTCTGTGGGGACAAAAGGCTCAGCCCTCCGGTCTGAAAAAGAGGGGGGGGATATGTAGACATGTCACTGGAGAAGTGATCGAGGGGGTGTACATCTCACCTAGGTTGCTACACAGTGTGAGATGGTAAATCCAGGATGGATCAGTTTCTCAGCAGCGATATGCTGCTGAGTTGTTATTTAATTTTGCCGGGCCTGGGTTTATATGGAATGGCAGGTAGGTTTGGTAGAGGGACCTGTCATTCCACATCCCCCGATCCAGTTCTGGGTTTGGGATCAGGTGAGCTTTGATCCTAATTAGCCTGGGAAGCTAAAGGCTCTGCAGGGTCTGCAGGTGATTGCTCTCAGCCAGGGAAACGAACAGTCTGTGTGTTTGAGGAAGCTGCAAGCACAGCCACTGCTGGAGCTAAAACTCACCCTGCGATATCCAGGTGAAAGACGCTGTGTTTGTAAGTGTCAGATAGGTGAGCAGAACCTGTTAGTAAGCGCCCAGCCGGGCTAGGACTTTTATTTTTGTTGTACTTAGAAAGCACGGTGTTGCTGTATATTTTGTTTGCTGGACTGTTTGTACCACGAATAAACGCCAAGATCTGCTTTATAAATTCCAAGTCTGCTGTGAACTGTGTCCAAACACACCCTACCCCGGGAAGATCCCTTACAATATATATATATATATATATATATATACATATTACCAGGGGGGCCACATTAAACTGGAACGTGGGCAGCAATTGGCCAGTGGGCCGGACTTTGGACATGCCTGCCACAGAGGTATGCAGAGGAAAGATGACCTTCTCTATGGCCTAGGAGACCCAGAGCGACATCATGACGTCACGTCTGGTTTCCTGGCCAATGTAAACAAGCCAATTTTTTCTTTTGATATGATCCTTTCTATGGTAGAGGAGAGATTATTAACCCCAGATCTCTTTATAAAGAGTTATGCCTTATTTCTATCACATGGGATGTTTACATTCTGATAGGAGTAAAAGTGCTAAAAAAATAAATAAAGGGACAGTGTAAAAATAAAAAAGTTATAAAATAAATACTTTTTTTTAAAGTGCCCCTGTCCCCCTGTTCTTGTGCGCAGAAGCGAACGCATTCATAGGTCACACCCACATATGTAAACGGTGTTCTCTTCGCACACATGAAGTATTGCCGTGAACGTCAGAGCGAGAGCAATAATTATAGCACTGGACCTGCTCTGTAACTCAAACCTGGTAACCTGTAATTTTTTTTAAAGCGTCGCCCATGGAGACTTAAGTACCTTAATTTGGCGCTATTCCATGAGTGTGCGCAGTTTTAAAGCATGACATGTTAGGTATCTATTTACTCGGGCGTAACATCATCTTTGATATTTTACACAAAAATTGGGTTATATATTGCGTTTTTTATTTAATTTATTAAAGTGTATTTTTTCCCAAAAATTGTGCTTGAAAAACCATAACACTAGATATCCCTGTTATAACAATAACTAGAATTCCTGTTATATATTACCTTCCAAAGGTACATAAAGACCCAATTAATCTGCCGGTCGACCGAGTCTATCCCGCTTACTACCGATCGTAAATACATACATTTTTATTTGCAACCCTTAGTTAAAGACATACCCTCCCACTTGAGGGATACCCGTGATACCATTAACTTACTAGAACAAGTAGAATATCAAGACAACCTCCTCTTAGTAACGGCTGATGTATCAGCCTAATACACATCCATCCCACTGGATTTGGGTTTAGCTGCATTGGAGTCTTTTTTGTCAAAAAATTCCTCTTTGTCATTTATACACAAGAATTACATCATGGAGTTATTTAAGTTTGCTACAGATCACAATTACTTCTGGTTTCAGGATGAGCTTTACTCCCAGATTGAGGGCGTGGCTATGGGGGCAAAATATGCCACTAGCCTGGCCAATCTATTTATGACCCAATGGGAGGAGGATGTTGTCTATGCCCATAAGCGACCTGAGTTGGTCCTATGTGCAAGGTATACAGACGACATCCTCCTCCTATGGAAAGGTGATATTGCATGACTTGAGAGCTTTATGGTTGAGTTGAATGGCAATAATCGGGGCATTGCCCTTACTTTTGAAGCAAGTCCCAACACTATACATTCCTTGGATCTTGAAATTTAGGTGATTAACCGACAGTTGGTGCTGTGGACCTACTTCAAAACCACAGACTGGAATGGATATATTCCGGTCATCACCAACAATGGTTGAAATCTATCCCTAAGGGACAATTTTTGCGTCTTCGACGTAACTGCTCCAATATGGAAGATTTTTTGTCCCAATCTTCTATTCTGAGACAAAGGTTTTGGAGAAGGGATATAGACCTGAAAATCGCACTTCCGGTCTGCAATGTTTTGGCTGACCAGGGCCACCCGAGGAGGCGTGGTCAGGTTGATGAACGTCATTTCCACCTAGTGCGGAATGACGTCACTACCGGGACGGCTATGCATAAGTGGACACACGGGGCCGGCGTCCATGCACAGCGGTCCCATCTCTGCACCAGATACGATACTATAAGGGGTAATAGGTCCCCCCCTTCCACCTTGGACTATTTTGGGAAAGCTTGTCTCTATTTTTTTCTGCATTAGGAGACTTTTAGAAGCTATCACTTCACTTAAAGGTGACATAATACTATATTCATTTAATTCCTTGTTTATCTGCAACTATGTGTTTTGCTTTTCACTATACTGCCATCAACATATCTTGTGCACTTTATACGCATCATTTCCTTCCTCTATAATTATCATTCTACGGTATATGTCCTACATCTCCCCTAGAGTTATTCACTACATTTTACTTGATATTTACTAATAAATAGTTTTTTCTAAATAATGAATAATCTGTTGAATAAACTAGATTATACTTTTATGTATATATACACAACTTTTCCTATTATCTATTTATAAATATTCTAAAAAATATCTTTATTTAATTTTCCTATACAGTGTACGGGGCACCAGAACTTCCCCCTTTTTGTGATTTTCTGGCAACTTCACACCACAAAATACCTGAAGCCTTTATGCTAAATCGTAGGCTCCAATATAGATTGAAGTGGTTTCATGAAGTGAAACTTTGCTGTTTTATCTATTTGGGAAAATACTCCCTTTTTTCACCCTTCCTCTCCCTCCCTGTCCATCTTTTTTTGGGGCATACCCATGAAGAAATGTAAGTAAATTTGTTATAACATTAACACTATATGCACGAAATGTAAATGTCATATCCGTTCCCATATTGCTTCAAAGTCATGAGAGTCCTCACAAACTTTTTTTGTTTTTTTCTTTAGAACATTTTAGCATTTTGATAGACTGTATAAATAAATATATATGTAATGTATAAATCAATATATACGTAATGTTTTATGTTATGGATCCTATTGATATACTGTACACATTTTCCTTTTTTTTTATATTTTAGAAAATTGTTAAAGCTCCTGAAGAAGCGTTATTCAAAAAAACGCGAAACATGTAGAGCACCAGAACATATTTAAGTTTCAGTTATATACTTGATATCCTCTACATCCTGTATTAATGTACAAACTGCTAATCTTTGGATATATATGGAAATGAATATGAATTATGTGTAGATTGTATTAATCTTGACAGGATATCAAGCGAGACTTGATGTGTATTTATAAATCATTTCCTTTTCAGTTTTTATTTTAAATTTTATTATTTTTTATTTTTTAAATAATAAATAATATTTTTGAATATATTGTTTTTTACAACTTTTTCTTTTGCCTAAAAAGTCCAACAGAACCTACACTTTTCCTTGAGGTCTTTTGTGTGAAGGTTCCTCTCTTTCCCCCTTCCCCACTTCCCTACAAATTCTTTTTTGAAGTACAACAAAATCATTATTGGTTTGTAAATCCAAGGTCAAAGAGGGGGACCGTTTTAAGTGATCTTTTTTCACTTCTTTCTTAGTCCAACACAGGGAAATTGTGAAGATACTCAATAGACATTGGAAAGTCCTACTTAACGATAAAGTGTTGGGACCAGCCCTACCTGACCGGGCTGGCATTATTTTTAGGGGTGCCCGCTCGGTCAGCGGCGAGATAACCCCCAACACTATTGACCCCCCCTAAGAAACCGACATTCTTTTCTGAGTGTAAGGGCTACTTTCCCTGTAGAAAGTGTAATGTGTGCTCACAAAATGTTTTGAGATGGAAATCAGACACTTTTGCATCGAGCGTTACATCTCATATATACAAAATGAGGCATTTCACCACGTGTACCACAAAATATATTGTATATTTGATTACATGTCCATGTAAAATGCAATATGTGGGTCACACTAAAAGGGCTTTCTCCGTTCGTGTTAATGAACACATTGCTAAAATTAAGAAAGGCTGTGATAAACATAAAGTACCCCGTCATTACTTGGAGCACCATCAAAGGGACCCTAAGGGGACCTTGTTTCAAGTGATTGACAAATTCATCCCTCACTGGAGGGGTGAACCATGTGTTAGGGGAGTTTCTCGTCTTGAAACATATTGGATATATGAGTTGAGGTGCTACTCACCCCACAGCATGAACGTTGATTGGGATATAAACTGTTTCATTGACCAGGGATGAGTGGCACCTCGCCTTTTATTTAGTATATATTTTTCCTTTTTTATTTAGGTCTTTGTATTTCCTGGGTGGAGGTTTTGTTATTTTGGATATAGGATATCTCCTCACTGTATAGAAGTCGTAGAGACCATTTTTTCTACCCTTTTACTTTTTACGGGTGTTTCCTGGCCTGTGTTGGGCCTTACGCCATGGTTTCTATGTAGACAGGCCTTTAACCACTAGAGATCCGCGCTATAGCCAAATGACGGCTACAGCGCGGACCTCCTTTGCCGGGACTACGTCTATTGACGTCGTCCCGTGCACGAGCAGCATGCTCTGTGATCGGCGAGTCTATGAGACTCGCCTGATCATGGATCCGAGCAAGGGGTCGGTCCCGACCCCTTACCACGTGATCAGCTGTCAGGTTTTATTATAAAAAGGACATAGTCCTGGGTACTCACATTTAGTAGCACAGTTAAAAGCGGACTCCTCGTTCATACCCGGACGTCGCTTCCGGATTGGCTTAGGAGGATACCGGAAGCGACGTCCGGGTACGAACGAGGAGTCCGTTCGTCTTTTTAGCTGTAATTTTCGCTTTTAACTGTGCTACTAAATGTGAGTACCCAGGACTATGTCCTTTTTATAATAAAACCTGTTTGACATTACTTCACTATTGGAGCCCCTCTTCTTTTTTCCGGGTGTGATCTATGGTCCATGGCTGAGTACCTGGAGGGGATTGCCTGGGGTATCTATATCAGCTGAGAACATACACCTTAACCATTGGAACGTATTGCTGTTTAACTGACAGCAGTGAGGTAAGGTACCCACTGCACTCAGTGTGCGAGCACCTGTCTTGAGGATTTGTGAGATCACCGGTGGAATCATCCCGTGTTTGTTCACAGAACTAGTCTATTACACAGCACAGTGTGGACTCACTTATTTGCATGATCTGATATGGATTGCTATTTTTTCTATAAATAGAGACACTTTAAGAATCTTTTTTGGATTGTGTTTTATATCTATTTTTTTACTTTTATACAATCTTTATACAATCTTTTAACGTATATATTTTTTTCACTTGGATGCACTTTACGGATTGAGACACACTTTGGATTGTACACTTTTTGTATTGTTATCATTACTATTTGTGATTTCGCTACCTATTGTTTCACTTGCACTTTATTAGGAATATGTGTACTATTTGAATATTTATACTGGTCACTTTATAATGATTTTATGTATATAGGGTATTGATATACCGTATTTTCCGGCGTATAAGACGACCTTTTACACGTAAAAAAATTGGCCAAAAAGCAGGGGTCGTCTTATACGCCGGGTCAGCTCCTCGGATGCCGGCTGGGTGTTCGGTAATACTGTATGTAGCTTCGGCTACATACAGTATATACCGCTGAGCCAATCCTGGTGAGCGATGTATTCAAATGAATACAAAGCCTGCTCGGATTGGAGTAACGACCTCTGCCAATCCGAGCAGGCTACTCTGTAGCCTGCTCTGATTGGCTTGGAGAGTCAGAGCGGCACGGGCTGATGATGTTACAGCCTCTGCCAATCCAAGCAGGCTTTGTATTCATTAATAGAATACATCGCTCGCCGTGATTGGCTCCAGCAAATGCAGGAAGAAGGAAGAAATATGAAGCCTCGGAAGCCTCGAAAGCCGGGTCGTCTTATACGGTAAGTACAGATTTAAAAGCATTTTTGTCCTGTAAGATTAGGGGGTCGTCTTATATGCCGGGTCGCCTTATACACCGGCAAATACGGTAGTTTAAATCAATTGTTTTGTAATAATCGCAAAGGTGTGCTTTAGATTTTGTATGCGATTATTTATTCACTATTATTGGATTTAATTTAGTTTCTTTGTGGAGCGCAACACCATTTTTTATCACTAGAACTATATGTTTTATTTCAATGAAGTTTGATTGGAACACGAAGGGGGAATATATCCACTTCCGGTTTCCGGGTTACATCGTGGAACGCAGGCGGAGCGGACATTTTGTTGATGTTTGCGTTCTATTAAGAGGTGTTCGCCAAGGCGTGTGACTTGGCATACAAACTCTCAACATGAATGGCGGCATTTGGCGGGGAAGTGAGTATGCCAGGTATATGTGACTGTATATAAGTGGTGATGCAGAGTGCCTTGTCTGGATGCGTCCTTAACGTGGTGTGAGTACACTTATGGGTTAATTTTGTGGGCTGTCATCTTCCACAAGCTCCAATTACCATTTAATTATTCAGTATATAAATTATGGCAATGGGGGGGGGTCAGGTTATGCCCCAGACGACTTTGCGGTCGAAACGCGTAGGGATAGAATATTCCTGCTTCTCACATTGCTTTTTTCTCTTTTTTATTCGTATATCATGTGATTTTTATGTACTTTGTGCTTTTTTACTTAAGAAATTTGTTTACAATAAACCGTCATTGGTTGAATGTCACCATGAGAGGCACCTTTTTGTGCTTTTCCCCTCTATCGTGAGCTTCCGTGGAGCCATTCCAGATCAAGCTTTATAGGTGTCCGAGTTTTAGAGAGTCGATCTACCCTTCTGAATTGGAGATTGCGGAGGACCGAGGTTTGGGACGAGTAATCCGGAGGTGACATATCTTCTGGCCGTAAACCCTTCCGTTTGAGCTACCAGAGCCCCCTTTGAGCCTTGAAGACACACTACTATATGGTGGATGTGTCCTACCCTATCCAGTAAGAGTACCCACCTTCAATGATTATCCAGTAGTCGGTTGCAAGAATTTCTGTGGCCTGTGCAGTTTGAAAATTCAAATCTCAGGAGTACTGTTTGAAAATTCAAATCTCAGGAGTTCAGTTACAGTGGACATTTATTTTGGGATTCTGGTCACTGTTGTCTATGTATTTGGATTGTTTCTATATTTATTTTTACATTTTACTCAATTTTTGTCTTTCACATACACTAATTTTCACATATAGGTGTACTTTAGCACTGCACTTTTTGATACATTGTACTTTGAAACTTTGTTTTTGTTTGTTTGGTTTGTTTGTGTGCTAGCGGGCTTGGCTGTGTTCACTCACAGGTTTTTTCATTATTCTAAAAATAATATTATTTTTTAGTTTTTTTCACTTATATTTGTAAGGCAGCGCGGTGCTTTCTTCTTTACATAACAAAATTGCAATAATTGCCATTTTATTCTCTAGGGCCGCTGCTAAAAAATATATAATGTTTGGGGGTTCTAAGTAATTTTCTAGCACAGAAACCCTGATTTTTTCTTGTTAACAAAAATTGTTAGAATAGGCCTTACCTGCACAAAGCATTAGTAAGATCTCATCTTGACTATGCAGTTATGTTTTTGACATCAGTTCACAAAAAAGATATTAGGGAACTAATGTCAGTTTAGAGAAGGGCAACAAAATTCATTAGAGGCATGGAGGACCTCAGCCATGATTAAATATTGGCTGAACTGAATTTATTTTGCCTTGAGAAGACGTGTTTAAGAGGAAATATACAAAATAGGACGGTCAGTGACTGGCTTCTCATAGATACAATGCCACATCCAAAATGTCATGAACAAAGAATAAGTATACCCAAGAAGGATTTTAAAGGCATTGGTATCTATACAAAAATTATTGAAACGTAATTAAAGTGTAGCAAAAATATGTATTTAACAAAGCATGTTAAAAACATGATGGTTAAGAAAGCAAAAATTTGGAATATATACAAATCTGTATATAGAGACACCGATATTACAGCGCACAGCAAAATGTGATCCTTTACCTGATGCATTTCAGATAAAGTATTTTCTCACCGGTCTTCTTCAGGAAACACACATGTGCATCTATGACATTGCAAAAGACATGTACTGTCAATACACATTATTTAAAAAAGTACATACATTCTTGTAAGCAAACAATAGACAGAGATTTTTTAAACTTGGTGTTTTTTTTTTCTTTTTTTTATTGCCGGCAATGTTTTCTTAAAATTTTATTCAGCTAACAGTGGGGAAGCCCATAGACAGAGAATGACTCATTGGTTGTTAACGATGCTGCGGCCGGCTTCCCAGCTCCGCTCCTTAACAACCAGCTGTTGACTGCATCCTGATTGGGCAAAGCTTTGCCCAATCGGGACTTGGAATGCACTGTGCAGTGTGCAGTGCACTGTGCAGCACGCAGTGCATTGCAGGGCGTACGGTGAGGCAAAAACCAACCGAACGTCCTGAAAATTTAGGTGTTTGCTAAATAAGTGAACAGACGATGTTTGGGCAGAACCATTTGCTCAACTCTGGTGGTACTCCAACCTAATCAGACTCCTGCATTCCTTTAGATCATTGGGATCTTCTGTCTAAAAGACCAGTTTACCATCACACCTCACAGTCACTGGCATACTTCTAACTACTGTCATTCTACAATGCTAAAAGTAAAAAAAAGTCCACTTCCTTTTAAGTCTACCATTGCACATGAAAGACATATTTTGCTCAGTATGAGGAAAAAATCTTTCATGCCATATACCTTTTTGCAGCTAGGCCTGAATCAGCATTTGGCCAAGAATACCATCATTGGGCAGATCTGTGTGCTTGCGATTTTGTTTCAGAGGCCACTAATGTCCCATTCTTTGTACGGGTGGTCTCCCCCTCTGTGTTCCTCCATCATTACATTGGATTTTAATTGATCCTCTAGGCTCCTTGAAAGCCACACTTTGAACCTTTTAGGGATATTCCCCTTTCCACTCTTACTAACAAAGTTGTGTTCCTTGCTGCCATCATCTCTGTGAGGCATGTGTCCGAGTTGGAAGCTTTGTCTTGTAAAGAACCTTTTCTGGTCTTACACAAGGACAAGGTGGTATTAATGCCTAGAGTCTCCTTCCTTCCTAAAATAATTTAGGCTTTTCAGTTCAACTAGGACATTGTTCTTCCATCCCTCTGTTTGACTCAAGTGCATCAGAACCGTCCTTCATTACCTGGATGTGTTTCACACTGTGTGTGTATACCTCACAGCCATTACTTCCATTAGAAAGACTGGCTCCCTCTTTGTTATCCCTGATGAATCAGCATCTCACTACACCCTTTCTCTGTGGCTCAGACAGATCATTTTATATATATATTTTAAATGCAGAAGTGATAACCACTTAGCCACTGTGTTATTCTGCCCTTTCCTGTCAAAGCACACTCTACCGGCTCTCTGTGTGCTTTTTGGGCTTTTCATCATCAGGCAACTCTATACCAGATTTTCAAGGCTACCACTCAGTCACAATGCCCAAAGTTAGCAGGTGGATGTTCAGGTCTCGTTTGATGCCAGCTTTGTAAAGTATTTCAGCTGACAACAGCACTTTAGATGGCACTTCATATTTTAATGGTTCTCCATTAAGACGGCTCTGTAAAGCACTGAGTAAACTATAAGGTATCCTACTTGACAACAGGAGATCATACATTTTGACTTTGGGTTCAACACAATTCTAGGGACTTGCAGGGCATTTCCTTTTCATCAGCATTACTAAGTAGCTCCTGATTGTTTAAAGTTGTAGTAAAACAAAATATTTTTTATAAATGTTGTTTTAAATAAAAAAATAAAAATAAATGAAGTATTATAAATATAAAACAATTCATTGCGCCTTAAAACCCACTGAAAAACACCTTCGTTCTGCCTTCCCCATTGCATTTTACTGATATTGTAACCCGTTTTTCACTGAAATTTCGAACAAACATAAACTCCCACTTTCACTCATCTAAACTGAAAACCCATTTTGTTCAAGAACTTGTTTCATAAAATACATACTGCAATTTGCAAGGCATTGTTGCTTACCTTTTCGACACTGACTGTTATAACTGCAAATGGGAGAGCTCATTTAAATTCTGAAATATTTTTGGTAGCAAAACCTTTCAGGAGACCTTTCTGATTAATGCACGTGTTCTTTTAAAATAACTAATTTGCTATAATATTCTATAGAATTTCTTAAAGAAATTGCCAAGTAGGAGTTTGGTATCTTTGGTTTAGTTATCAGTGTTAGAAATATGGATCTGTCTGTATTAAAAGCATAGTTAAAGATTTCTTTCAAAATGGATTAAAAATATTCCTATTTAGAAAAAATAAAAAATAAAACTGACAGCCCATCTGGGCTGGTGGCCTTACCCTATGTATTTCTGAGGACACATCCTTAGAGTTAATCAATTTATTAAGCAGTTCTAAATTATGATATGAGATCTTTAAATTTAAGGCTTCAAAATTAAAGTTATTTTAAGTTTCTCCTGATCACTTGGAATGAAGTGTGTATAATGATTTGAATGTGAGAAAACTTCACCTTCTTCCTTAATAGTATATTTATAGTGGTTGTAAACCTTTGCAGTGTATATACCCAGTGAAGGAACTATCCTCAGGCGAAACAAAAATGAAACAAGTCCCCCTACATAAGTTGTATCTGTCTATCTGCAGTCTTCTCCTCTCTGCATCCATTCAAAGTGCTGAATTTATAAGCATATCTTAGCCCTTGTACACACGGTCGGACATTCCGACAACAAAATCCATCAGATTTTGTCCGACGGATTTTGTCCGAAACTGGTGTTGCATACACACGGTCGGACAAAGTTGTCGGAAAATCCGATTGTTCGTAACGTGATGACGTTATTTCGTTACGACTGGACTACGTTCAGGCTAGCAGCCAATAGCTTTGGTCTAGGAATTTGACCTGAGCATGCGTGGCAATTTGTCCAATCGGAATTCTCTACAAATGATCGGACAAAGTCTGATCGGATCCTGTTTTCAGAAAATTTTATAGCCCAGCTCTAAAACTTTGTCGGTCGTTATATTCCGACGGAAACAGTCCGATGTAGCCCACATATGGTCGGATTATCCGACAACACAGTCCGATCGGACATTTTCCGTCCGACCGTGTGTACAAGGGCTAAGAGTTTAGAAAAAAAGGGTGGAGAGCTGAAGTTATACTCTGCAGAGGTCAGTGAAGAAAGCTCTGAAAACTAATTGGAGGAAAGAGAGACACCCCCCCCCCCGCCCCTTCACACAGCACACAGGAACAGAGCTGAAGCTTTCGATTTGCTGGAGGTCCCTCCTCATCACCATTTTTCTCTTGGTACCAATCAGAAGTGATTTGTGTTGATAGCAGAGAAACAAAGCAGCAGACAGAAATTGAGACAAGTACACGCTATAAGAGGATATGCTTTCTTCATATTTCATATTTGAGCTTTACAACTATTTTGAGCCTCTTGGTTCTGATTTCCTGCTCCACACAGAGCCAGCACACCTAGTGCAACAGCCATTTGTCCAATGTCCCTACCAGACACTCACTTCGTTATGCCTGTCTCACTTGTGCCACTGCCTTATGATCAAACTTTGTAGCACGAGTCTCTCACACCAAGATCGATTTTGGTGCAGCTTCCAAAGAAAGTAGATGAACAAAGGCAGACATGTGTAAAGTCCAACCTGGGTGACAACCGCGGCCCTCTCCATAGATTCAGTGGAGGAGGGCGGGTAGATACACTTGGACAGAAAATGTGTTGTTCACGGGAATACCAGGTGAAAAATAATAGAAAAAAAGAAAAACAATAGAACCACCTAATCTAAGGACTGGTAAGCTAAAATATATTACACTTTTGCTTTTGTGTTTAGATACACTTCAATTGTACGTTTGTGAATATTCATAAAGTGTCCATTACTAGTATTATTACATAACATCTTCATTAACATTGTATAGGCTGTGTAAACATGGAATTTAAAAGAGCACTATAGGCATGTGTTTTTTTTATCAGGCTAAACAGCTCAAAAAACATAGCCACTGAGATAACATTGCTTCAACCCTTTCCTCTCTTAGCACAGAAAGTTACAAATTTTACTAATGTGGATGTTATACACTCTTCTGAGCTCTGGTGTATACTTGCCTAAGCGTAAGCTGGAATTATAGTGTATATGTCTTGCTGTGAAATTTACACAATCTCAGAAATTAAAAAATAGATCATTATTTGACAACTCTGAGTATTTATAGTACATAGGTCATATTGGTGTGTTTGTCAGACAAATCTGAACAGTCCCTTCCAAACTAAAAGTGCAATGATAGGGATTGGATGGGTCTTTTTTTTTGTTATTCTCACTTTATACTTCTCCCAACACATTGGGAGTCCACCCCAGTAACACAGAGCATTGCTCGCACAATAATGTGTGCAATCAAGTGATTGTCTCTTACAAGATCAGAATATTCATTCAGCTGAAACACTAACTAGTACTGTAAACATATGTGATGTGATTGGTCTTCCTAAACTGTTTATCCCAGTTTTTGCAAAAAAGAATGCAGAAGCCAAACTGTGTACATAAAGAGTGTAACTGGATGGATTCTAAACTTAAAGCAAAACACTATTTATTTTAGTTATTTCTGAATTATTAACATCAACTAATCAGTTCCAGGTAGGATTAGTAATATACAGCTTGTGTTAGGTGCACCAAAGAGATATGTGGGCCTTTATTACCAGATTGACATGGCTGGCACATTAATGACTTGGTAACCAGTGGATAGCAGTTGTAGAGAAGAGATCTCCTCAAAGACTAATCTCAGTTATTAAAAAAAATTCAAGTGGTTGTCAGCTCAATAAATTCTATCAATTCTAGCATGTCATGTGTCAAGTTAGATAATATATACCTAGTTCTGACAGCCTAAGGTCCTTGATGCTATTTATATGTTAGGCTGTACATTATCTGTACGTTACAGCTTATGTTAAGATGCAGTATCACAGATTTAACAAGGTATGGTTTGATAGCTTTCCTAATATAAAAAATGCCAATTTCATTTTGTCACTGGGGGATTTTGCCTCCAGTATCAATATCTGTTCCTCTTTGCTCTCTGTCTGACCATCAGGTGATCCCACTGTTTTTGGCTGTATTCCCCAACCCCAGAGAATTAAAACTAATCTGGACATAAATATAGGTAAATGATCTCAGCTCATCCTCATACTACCATTTTGTCTCCCTGGCTCCCCCCCCCCCCCCCAATTCAGATCATCTCCTTCCGGTTATTGCTCCAATATATTGATATTTCCTCTAGTCCATCAGCACTCCAACCTCTCCTCCTTTCCCTGGGACACCAATCTGTGTACTCTACTGTCTACAACATTCTTTTGCCAAACAAAGGCCACACACAAACAGCAGCCTTCAAGGATCATTGAAGCTGCTGGAGCCACTGTTATTTTCTAACTCTTGGTGCTACAACTGCAGGATCCATGGCGCTTAGATTGTGGGGAGGAGGTGAGCAATTGTAAAATGATGCTGCGAGTACCACACCCATCCAACCACCAGTCCTGTCACAATAATCCCTTCCCACTCTCACCACTGCTTCTGCCAGCAAACCCCTCTCCTCTCCTTCACCTCTGCACCTTAATGCCCCTCACCACTGCATTTGCCTTGACATTGCACCCCCCCATCTCCATACCTGACACTGTTACCACCAAGCCTGTTATCCTACTTTCCCATTCCAAAAACTCCATCTCTCACTGACCTTGCATTACACCCCCTACAATTATGACTATTCTTGATCCCTTCCCCATTGCCACACCTGTTACAACATCCCCCGATTCTCATCATTGCTCCTACCAAAAATCCAACCTCACTGCTTTCCCGATAAGCACTAACAGCTTCTTCCCCGCGCTCACTAAAGTAGAGACTAAGACAACTAGACACCAGGAGGAAATCATGACAGAGCCATTTCTTTGACAACTTGCGTTGATGGTGAGAAACACAAAAAAACTTGGATGAGCATCAGGTGTAGGAAAAGTGGAAGCAGCCTCAAGTGGGTCAATACCAATGGCGCTAAAAAGTCTCAATGCAATGTAGGTAACTTTAAGATGGAAATCCATGTTTGCTAAGAAAGCCACCCGCCTCTTCCCCCTTTTCCTTAAGACCTGTTTTCATAAATTACATTTTAAATTGTTAATAATATCTCCAACCATGTTTATTCTAGAACATGTATACTTTTCTTAGTCTTAAAGTAGAATTAAAGGCAAAATGTTTTTCTAATTTTGACTAGAGTAAGTGAGAATTATAACCCCTGTCGTGTTTTTTTGCCATCTGGGTCCCATTGGGGAGATTTTCTTTAACTTTACTGTCCCATAGCCAATCCCTCCAAAGTGAGGAAACTCTTTTTGTCATCAGGGTCACCAGAACTAGTGTCCCTATCTGAAGATATTCCTGTTCTGGTGACAACTCAAAATTTGGGATTCTTTTCACTCTAGGTGATGACAGTTACTTGGAAAAATAGAGAAGGTGAATATCCCTCTCCACTCTAAATCTAAAAAAAAAGCCTTCAGTTATACTAATGTAATGTATGTAATTATTGCAGAATAAACAGATTAAATTATGAAATATAAAATTTACTCTGATCTCAAAACCATTTTGGAATGGGCACACAAATACAAATATATTAATAAATACTCTTAGTAGACATGGTGTTTGCACCTCGAGAGAGAAGGTAAGTATATTATGTTTCCAGTTTATCATTTTACTTTTAGTTTTGTATCTTGTATATGTACCAGTGTTTGTGATTACTAGCAGATCCACTGTTGCCTTGAAGACAAAAGCAACAGCATTTGCATGGAGACTGAAATGGATTTTGATTTAGCAGAGTCAATAAAATACATACAATGTATGGACCTGTCTCCCTGCAAATTGACATAAGAAGTCTCCAAGAGACATTATTCTGGGAATCATGTTTATTCTCAGACCTTTTGTTGGCCAAGTTATCTGTTCTTAAAAAGATAGCATTGCCAGTTGGCTTTAATCCATTAACACATTAAAAATAACTTCACAAACATGAATTTGTTTTGACAGTATAAACCATTCAGCTTGCCAGCAAATGACTTATACAAGCCAGAATTGGCAGCATGGTCTATGCATTAAATGAAAACAAAAAGTTTATTGTGTTTTTCAATTTGTGAGTGGTCTAATTTAGTGTTATTGTGTGCATTTGTTTTTTTTTTTTTTCCAGACCAGCTCATATTTGTTCGATCTTGCCAAATGCAAATTTCTACAAATGCTTCAATATAACAAGTGGTTCTTAAAGAGCAATGAAAACCAACAAGTTACATTTTTCTGAAGCATAAATGCATAAATGATGCTGTGTTTATGTTTTGCTTACTAAAATATTTAATTTTTTCCCCTCATTTTACAACAAAACCATCACCCTTACATTTAACAGATATCACATCAGACAATCTATAAACATATATTACGGTACTTTAGTTGTGTTGAAATATCTTTTATGCTTTCCTAGTGACGGTGAGGACGTTTCCCCTAATGGGAAACTTCAGAATGAGTTCTCTTCTTTATCATCATCTTGAATCATGGAGTAATCTTAATGAATGCGAAGTTTGTATAGATGTTTTCATTGTGTTAATTATAAAATTTCTGTATAAACAAACATTTTGTAGTGTTATCTTTTGGCTTACCCACTGTAGACAGGGCTACATATACAGTACATAAATGTTTGTGAGAGAAACAAATTTCTAAGATCCAGCCAATGTTAAGTTTGTTCTTGCATTTTGGTATCATCATACTTTAGGTATGTTGATCTTTAAAAATGTTTAAAGCAATCTGTAGGTACTAAAATGTAAATGTAAATATTAAAGAGGTCCTGAACTGTGGAAGCTGCGCCCATAACAAGTAAGCATATGTTAAAGGACCAGTCACCAGTATTGCCTGTAGGCTTCGTACAGCTGATTTTTTTCCATATTATTGATTTACCATGCCTTGCCTGTGCTGTGTCTATAAGTCTAACATCCTAGTAGAGGTCTTTATATCCTCATATCAAAATCTCCTCCCACTGGTTGTCTTTTGAACAATGGAAATAACAGAATTAGTTATGAGCGAATTGGCCCGGGTTTGATTCATAGTCCTTTCACCAAACCTAGCCTGACATCCATGAATCTCAGAGATGCTTGTCTGAAGGTTTTCAAGGAAGTATAGGCATTTACACACAAAAAGGTTTAAAATGGGTATCTTTTAGTGGGTTGAAGAAAAAGGGTGCACAGAAAGCTTCCGTAAACCAGTTGGCCAAAATCACTCATGCAAATTGGTCCAATAGGGTTTATATGTGAGAACCCCAGTAAGGGGTCCTAGCGATTAGCTACAGAAAGCAGACCTATTGAAAACAATGGGAGAGTGCCAGCTCCCTCAGCTAATTGTGGTCTCTTGCAAGTAACCACTATACAGCGATTAACTGAGCGTGATGGGCAGGCTATCGCACTGTTGCAATTTGCAATCTCTGCTGCAAGCAGATCAAGCGTGACAATCACCAGCCATTTGGGGACCACATGATTGACAAGGCATTTCAACTCCCATCATTCAGCCTGTTGGGAAGAGCGCCTGAAAGCCATGCACAGAAGGCACAATTCTTCTCCTCCTCACTCCGCACATTTTATGTCTACCCCCACTATATCTCATGGCATCTCAGTAGCCTCCACTGACAGAGATGATGGTATAGCAAAGGGTGTCACAGGTCCCTGCAACACTTCTTCCAGCAGCACACCACCAGCTGTAGTGTATAGCAGGCAAATTTCTCTGCTTCAGCTGTTGCATCAAAAAAAAATACACTCCCTGCCACCCAGATGAACCAAGCCTAAATGCCAGCTTGTCCAAATTGCTGACTTTACAACCGTCTGGTGGATTCTGCTCCCTCCCGTGAATTTTCAGAATGTGCTACACCACAATGGCAGGTTCCCAGTCGCTATTTCTTTGCACATAAGGCTATTCCAGCTCTGTACCATCATGTGGAAGGCAATGTTTTGGCATTGTTGGCCAAGGCAGTCAGTAGCAAGGTCTACATTACTGCTGACATGTGGTCCAGCAAGCATGGTCAGAGACAATATATTTTATTCACAGCACACTGTGTAACTCTGCTTGCAACTAGGAAGGATGCAAGATAGGGCTCAGTGCTGGAGCTCTCGTACTATGATGGGCTGATGACAGGTACTCGGGTATGCTGATGGGCTGGTGACAAGTACTTGGGTACTTTGATGGGCTGGTGACAGGTACTCGGGGTACTCGGAAGAGCTGGAGATATGTACTCGTGATACTCTGATGGGCTGGTGACAGGTACTCAGGTACTTTTATGGGCTGGTGACAGGTACTCGGGTACTCTGATGAGCTGGTGGCAGGTACTCGGGTTCTCTGATGGGCTGGTGACAGGTACTTGGGTACTTTGTTGGGCTGGTGACAGGTACTCGGGTCCTCTGATGAGCTGGTGACAGGTACTCTGATGGGCTGGTGACAGGTATTGAAGGCCCAGGAGCACCAGGACAATGGAATTACCCACAAAATCACCCCATTTTGGAAAGCAAACACCCCAACATATAATCTATGAGGCAATATGAGTCTTTTGAACATGTCATTTTTTTCCACAAGTTTTTGGAAAATGTGGATAGTAAGGCGTTCTAGGAGCATAAATTACACATTTAGTTTCCTGACTACCGATCACACTTTTGAAGGTCTTGGAGCACTAGGACAATGGAGACACTCCAATGTATATTCTATGAGGCATGGGCTGGTGACAGGTACTCAGGTACTCTGATGTGCTGGTGATAGGTACTTGGGTACTCTGATGGGCTGGGGACAGGTAGTCGGTACTCTAACAGGCTTGTGACAGGTACTTTGCTACTTTGATGGGCTGGTGACAGGTACTCGGGTACTTTGATGGGCTCGTGACAGGTACTCTGATGGGCTGGTGACAGGTACTCGGGTACTCTGATGGGCCGGTGACAGGTACTCCAGTACTATGATGGGCTGATGACAGGTACTCGGGTATGCTGATGGGCTGGTGACAAGTACTTGGGTACTTTGATGGGCTAGTGACAGGTACTCTGATGGGCTGGTGACAGGTACTCGGGGTACTCGGAAGAGCTGGAGATAGGTACTCGGGGTACTCTGATGGGCTGGTGACAGGTACTCAGGTACTTTTATGGGCTGGTGACAGGTACTCGGGTACCCTGATGAGCTGGTGGCAGGTACTCGGGTACTGTGATGGGCTGGTGACAGATACTCAGGTACTCTGATGGGCTGGGGACAGGTATTCAGGTACTCTAATGGGCTGGTGACAGGTACTCGGGTACTCTGATGGGCTGGTGACAGGTACTCGAGTACTTTGATGGGCTGGTGACAGGTACTCGGATATTTTGAAAAGCTGGTGACATTTACTTGGTTACTCTGATGGGCTGATAGCAGGTATTCAGGTACTCTAATAGGATAGTGACAGGTACCCAGGTACTTTGATGGGCTGGTGAGAGGTACTTGGGTACTTTGATGGGCTGGTGACAGGTACTCTGATGGGCTGGTGATAGGTACTTGGGTACTCTGGTGGGCTGGTGACAGGTACTTGGGTACTTTTATGGGCTAGAGACAGGTACTCTGATGAGCTGGTGACAGGTATTCAGGGTAATCTGATGAGCTGGAGATAGGTACTCAGTGTACTCTGATGGGCTGGTGACAGGTACTCTGATGGGCAGGCAATAGGTTCTCAGGTATTCTGATGGGCTGGTGACAGGTACTCGGGTACTTTGAATGGCCTATGACAGGTATCAGGTACATTGATGGGCTGATGATTGGAACTCAGGTACTTTGATGGGATGGTGACAAGTGCTCTGATGAGCTGGTGACAGGTACTCGGATACTCTGATGGGCTGGTGACAGGTACTTGGGGTACTCTGATGACCTGGAGATAAGTACTTGGGATACTCTGATGGGCTGATGACAGGTACTTGGGTACTCTGATGGGCTGGTGACCGGTACTCGGGTACTCTGATGAGCTGGTGACAGGTACTCGGGTACTCTGATGGGCTGGTAATAGGTACTCAGGGTATTTTGATGGGCTGGTGACAGGTACTCGGGTACTTTGATGAGCTTATGTCAGGTATCAGGTACATTGATGGGCTGGTGATGGGAACTCGGGTACTTTGATGAGCTGGATATAGGTACTCAGGGTACTCTGATGGGCTTGTGACCGGTACTCAGGTACTCTGCTGGGCTGGTAATAGGTACTCGGGTACTCTGATGGGCTGGTGACAGGTACTCGGGTACTTTGATGGGCTTATGACAGGTATCAGGTACATTGATGGACTGGTGATGAGAACTTGGGTACTTTGATGGGCTGGTGACAGGTGCCTGGGTACTCTGATGAGCTGGTGACAGGTACTCGGGTACTCTGAGGGGCTGATAACAGGTACTTGGGGTACTCTGATGAGCTGGAGATAAGTTCTTGGGATATTCTGATCGGCTGATGACAGGTACTCGGGTACTCTGATGGGTTGGTGACAGGTACTCTGATGGGCTGGTGAAAGGTACTCGGGTACTCTGATGAGCTGGTGACAGGTACTTGGGTACTCTGATAGGCTGGTGACAGGTACTCGGCTACTCTGATGAGCTGGTGACAGGTACTCAGGGTACTCTGATGGGCTGGTGATAGGTACTCGGGTACTTTGATGGGCCTATGACAGGTATCAGGTACATTGATGGGCTGGTGATGGGAACTCAGGTACTTTGATGGGATGGTGACAGGTGCTCTGATGAGCTGGTGACAGGTACTCGGGTACTCTGATGGGCTGGTGACAGGTACTTGGGGTATTCTGATGACCTGGAGATAAGTACTTGGGATACTCTGATGGGCTGATGACAGGTACTTGGGTACTCTGATGGGCTGGTGATA
This sequence comes from Lithobates pipiens, assembly GCF_037356315.1. Classification (NCBI taxonomy): domain Eukaryota; kingdom Metazoa; phylum Chordata; class Amphibia; order Anura; family Ranidae; genus Lithobates; species Lithobates pipiens. The sequence continues at coordinate 190,099,475 of NW_027507718.1, read as the reverse complement.
GGTACTCGGTTACTTTGTTGGGCTGGTGACAAGTACTCGGGTCCTCTGATGAGCTGGTGACAGGTACTCTGATGGACTGGTGACAGGTACTCAGGTACTCTGATGAGCTGGTGACAGGTACTTGGGTACTCTGATAGGCTGGTGACAGGTACTCGGGGTACTCTGATGAGCTGGAGATAGGTACTCAGGCTACTCTGATGGGCTGGTGACAGGTACTCGGGTACTCTGATGGGCTGGTAATAGGTACTCAGGGTATTCTGATTGGCTGGTGACAGGTACTCGGGTACTTTGATGAGCTTATGTCAGGTATCAGGTACATTGATGGGCTGGTGATGGGAACTCGGGTACTTTGATGACCTGGAGATAGGTACTCAGGGTACTCTGATGGGCTTGTGACAGGTACTCAGGTACTCTTCTGGGCTGGTAATAGGTACTCGGGTACTCTGATGGGCTGGTGACAGGTACTCGGGTACTTTGATGGGCTTATGACAGGTATCAGGTACATTGATGGGAATTCGGGTACTTTGATGGACTGGTGACAGGTGCCTGGGTACTCTGATGAGCTGGTGAAAGGTACTCGGGTACTCTGATAGGCTGGTGACAGGTACTCGGGGTACTCTGATGAGCTGGAGATAGATACTCAGGGTACTCTGATGGGCTGGTGACAGGTACTCGAGTACTCTGATGGGCTGGTAATAGGTACTTGGGGTACTCTGACGAGCTGGAGATAGGTACTCAGGGTACTCTGATGGGCTGATAATAGGTACTTGGGTACTCTGATGGGCTGGTGACAGGTACTCGGGTACTTTGATGGGCTTATGACAGGTATCAGGTACATTGATGGGCTGGTGATGGGAACTCGGGTACTCTGATGAGCTGGTGACAGGTACTTGGGTACTCTGATGAGCTGGTGACAGGTACTCGGGGTACTCTGATGAGCTGGAGATAGGTACTCAGGGTACACTGATGGGCTGGTGACAGGTACTCGGGTACTCTGATGGGCTGGTAATAGGTACTCAGGGTATTCTGATGGGCTGGTGACAGGTGCTCAGGTACTTTTATGAGCTTATGTCAGGTATCAGGTACATTGATGGGCTGGTGATGGGAACTCGGGTACTTTGATGAGCTGGAGATAGGTACTCAGGGTACTCTGATGGGCTTGTGACAGGTACTCAGGTACTCTGCTGGGCTGGTAATAGGTACTCGGGTACTCTGATGGGCTGGTGACAGGTACTCGGGTACTTTGATGGGTTTATGACAGGTATCAGGTACATTGATGGGCTGGTGATGGAAACTCGGGTACTTTGATGGGCTGGTGACAGGTGCCTGGGTACTCTGATGAGCTGGTGACAGGTACTCGGGTACTCTGAGGGGCTGATGACAGGTACTTGGGGTACTATGATGAGCTGGAGATAAGTTCTTGGGATATTCTGATGGGCTGATGACAGGTACTCGGGTACTCTGATGGGCTGGTGACAGATACTCAGGTCCTCTGATGAGCTGGTGACAGGTACTCTGATGGGCTGGTGAAAGGTACTCGGGTACTCTGATGAGCTGGTGACAGATACTTGGGTACTCTGATAGGCTGGTGACAGGTACTTGGCTACTCTGATGAGCTGGTGACAGGTACTCATGGTACTCTGATGGGCTGGTGACGGGTACTCGGGTACTCTGATGGGCTGGTAATAGGTACTCGGGTACTCTGATGGGCTGGAGACAGGTACGCAGGTACTTTGTTGGGCTTATGTCAGGTATCAGGTACATTGATGAGTTGGTGACATTTACTCGGGTACTCTGATGTTCTGGTGACAGGTACTTGGGGTACGCTGATGAGCTGCAGACAAGTACTCTGGATACTCTGATGGGCTGATGACAGGTACTTGGGTACTTTGTTGGGCTGGTGACAGGTACTTGGGTCCTGTGATGAGCTCATGACAGGTACTCTGATAGGCTGGTGACAGGTACTCAGGTACTCTGATGAGCTGGTGACAGGTACTCGGGTACTCTGATAGGCTGGTAACAGGTACTCGGGTACTCTGATGAGCTGGCGATAGCTACTCGGGTACTCTGATGGGCTGGTGACAGATACTCGTGTACTTTGTTGGGCTGGTGACAGGTACTCTGATCCTCTGATGAGCTGGTGACAGGTACTCTGTTGGGCTGGTGACACGTACTCGGGTACTCTGATGGGCTGATAATAGGTACTCGGGTACTCTGATGGGCTTATGACAGGTATCAGGTACATTGATGGGCTGGTGATGAGAACTCGGGTATTTTGATGGGCTGGTGACAGGTGCTCGGGTACTCTGATGAGCTGGTGACAGGTACTTGGGGCACTCTGATGAGCTGAAGATAAGTGCTCGGGATACTCTGATGGGCTGGTGACAGGTACTTGGGTACTTTGTTGGATTGGTGACAGTTACTCAGGTCCTCTGATGAGCTGGTGACAGGTACTCTGATGGGCTGGTGACAGGTACTCGGGTACTCTGATGAGCTGGTGACAGGTACTTGGGTACTCTGATTGGCTGGTGACAGGTACACGGGTACTCTGATGAGCTGGTGACAGGTACTCTGGGTACTCTGATGAGCTGGAGATAGGTACTCGGGGTACTCTGATGGGCTGGTGACAGGTACTTGGGTACTCTGATGGGCTTATGTCAGGTATCAGGTACATTGATGGGCTGGTGATGGGAACTCGGGTACTTTGATGTGCTGGTGACAGGTGCTCGGGTACTTTGATGAGTTGGTGACATTTACTCAAGTACTCTGATGAGCTGGTGACAGGGACTTGGGGTACTCTGATAAGCTGCAGACAGGTACTCGGGATACTCTAATGGGTTGGTGATAGGTACTTGGGTACTCTGATGGGCCAGTGACAGGTACTCAGGTACTTTGTTGGACAGGTGACAGGTACTCGGGTCCTCTGATGAGCTGGTGACAGGTACACTGATGGGTTGGTGATAGGTATTCCTATTAAACTGGTGACAGGTACTCAGGTACTCTGATAGGCTGGTGACAGGTTTCGGGTACTCCGATGAGCTGCTGATAGCTACTTGGATACTCTGATGGGCTGGTGACAGATACTCATGTACTTTGTTGGCATGGTGACAGGTACTCGGGAACTTTGATGGGCTGGTAACAGGTACTCTGGTACTTTGTTGGGCTGGTGACAGGTACTCCGATCCTCTGATGAGCTTGTGACAGGTACTCTGATGGGCTGGTGACAGGTACTCGGGTACTCTGATGGGCTGGTGACAGGTACTCGGGTATTCTGGTGAGCTGGCGACAGGTACTCGGGGTACTCTGATGGGCTGGTGACAGGAACTCAGGTACTCTAATGGGCTGGTGATAGCTACTTGGGTACTCTGATGGGCTGGGGACAGGTACTCGTGTACTTTGTTGGGCTGGTGACAGGTACTCTGGTAGTTTGATGGGCTGGTGACTGGTACTCGGGTACTTTGATGGACTGTGATAGGTACTCTGTGGCTGGTGACCGGTCCTCTTTATTTAGGGGGATATTGGGCAGTGTACTGTACATTTTCCTTCCAGGTCTCCTCTTCACACGCTGAGGAGGAGAACCCGGAAATGGCACTACAGCAGTTTGCTTACATTTGTGACCGGCTGTGATTGGACACCGCCAGTCATGTGGTAAAGAACACATTTCATTGGCTCTTTATGCTGATTGGGGATGGGCTGTGTCCAAGGGACTCGCCTCATCCCCGATCGCCATGCAGCGGGCCCCCGGGGGGAAGAGATGTTCCTGCCGGCATCATTTGTCTATGGCCTGGTATGGAAGTGGATAGTCATTACACATTATTTCACCATTTTTGGTAGATGCTGGAGAGTGGAGATGAGGTTGGGGTTTCCTGATACTGTGGGTGCGAAATTTGCAGTTCTGGTTAATTTATGTCTGAATTTACCCAGATTCAAGATAAAACTATAATGCACTCAATGGCTTTTGAACAATGGCCAGCAGGCCTAGAAGCGACAACAATGAGACTACTCAAAAAGCCAGCCCCCTTATTATAAAGGAGCAGGGAGAAGCTATAGTGACAGAGTTTTATTTGCTGCAAGAATTCCCTTTTTATTTTGGAGGTATATTTGTTTTTAATTTATGCTTAGGTATTTTATTTTTGCCTAAACTGCTTTGTGTCTGCAAGTTTTTTCAATAAAAACGTTAACTTTTGCTTCAGGAGGTGGTATTTTTTAAATTTCTTCTATGGGTATATTAGGTTTTATTCACTGTTGACCTTTTTTTAAGTTTGGGTTGTTCAATGTGCAGCATTCATTTTTATATGACCATTTGTTCAATAATAGTGTGCATTTAAATTACCTCAAATGACATAACTCACGTTCACCACACATCACCATAATCTGTGATTAAAATTATCCTGCTGCTGGCCAATGTTACACTGCTGTATCATCTGGAATCTCCTAAATCCTATAGTAAAACATGTGCCCTCCATAGACTTCAATTAGGGTTTGCTGCAAAGTTCATCAACTTTGAACATCAAGCAAAATTTGCGAAACAGATTTGCTGACCCTACTGGAAAATTAAACCAACTGACATTTATTATATCTCACAAGAACTGTACGGGAGAACAGTTCTGGTGAAATACCTAATGTGGTTATTAAAGAGGGGGGTCCCAATCTTCCTGTTGAGTTTGGAATGCAGCTGTAGTTGCTGTAAAATGTAAGGGGTGGGTGGGAGCACCTGGATCTCCCTGGGAGGACAGGACTTCTGGCAGGGAGATCTCAGTGTTGGAGAACTAAAGACATATATCGGCGGACTTGGCACCACCAAAAACTAAAATATCACTTTTGTTTGGACCAGTCCTTTAAAAATGCTTTGTGGAATAATTCTGATATTGACATTATTTTGATTTCTTTCTACACTTGAATAAGATATTTCAGGATCATATAGATATTTTTGGATTATTTAATTTAGACTTTTTTAATGTGTGTGAGTTAGGTCTTGTTTTAGCTTCCTGCTTATCCTGGATTAGTATTTTTTTGTTTTTTGTAACCAGGGTTGGGCTTTAAATTTAATATATACAGTATACTTTGAGGATTCAATGATGTAAGTAAACACCTACAAGACCCTGTTTAAGTTTTAACCATACCAGCCCCCTGGCTGACCACAAATCACATGACAAAATGTAGAGTATATTGGGGGTTGCGGTTATTTGGAGCTACCCTGTTTGCCATGGGAGATTTATTTTTTGGCACCCCTATTTGGCATACCACGCAGAACTTAAGGACTTGCAGTTGAGTATAATTTAATTTCTATACAGTTCTTGTCTGTTACCCTGTTCTTTTTTCCAGTTTACTTTACCTGTTTATCAGTCACTTCATCAGCTTTCTAACTTAGATCAGTTTTTATTTTATTTTATAATTTTAGTTTTTTTCCTCCCTACTGACTTAGGTCTCCTTTGAATCCATTCTAAATTGGTTTATGTACATGTATGTGATATTCAATATGATAGTGTGTTCTTTTTCTTGTATTATTTATTGTAAGCATATTATATGTACTTATTAAGTAAAAGTAATATAAGCACATATGACACAGTCATATAAGCAAATATAACACACATTACATATAAGTTCTTTAATTATTACTCAACATATTAATGTTGGAATAATTATCTGGGTTTCTCACTGCAGAAGGAATACTATTCCCTTACCGTAGGGGCTGCTCAGTCATAATATACAATTAATTTCTAGGGGGATTGTTGTATTTTGCTATTAATGGTTTTTATTCTGTTGCTGGAATAGGTTTTGTAATCCTAATTGTGATTTGTAAGTGTCAGATGCCACAGTATTTAATAGGATTCTTTTATCTTTTTGATATTTTTACCCATAAGGGAACACACTATTGCAAATTGAGTATCCAAAAAACGTGTTAGTCTTACAATTTATCATTATGTTATGTACAGACATTCAGAGATAAGAAGAACCATCTGAAGCAAAGTCAAAGTGGTTTGACCCAAGTAAAGTCCCAAGATTTTTTTGAAAGTTTGAATATTTTGCATTGATATATATTTCAACTACTTTTACCTTTTAGGACACTCAGAAGTCATTGTCATTTTGCCTTGCAAATAATATAAAACTGAAGAGTAACATTTTCATACCTTCACCACTTCAGCCCTGGAAGGTTTACTCCCCCCTTCATGACCCGGCCATTTTTTTGCTATATGACACTGCGTTATTTGTAATTAACAATTGCATGTCGTGTGAAACTGTACCCAAATAAAATTTATGTCCTTTTTTTCCCACAAATAGAGCTTTCTTTTGTTGGTATTTGATCTGTGATTTTTATTTTTTGCCCTATAAACAAAAACAGACTGACAATTTTGAAAAAAAACTATATTTTTTACTTTATGCTATCAAACATACCCAATAAAAAAATGTAAAAAATCTAATGTATTCATCAATTTAGGTCAATATGTACTCTGCTACATGTTTTTGGTAAAAAAAAATCCCAATAAGTGTATATTGATTGGCTTGCACAAAAGTTATATTGTCTACAAACTATGGGATATATTTATGGAAATTCTTCTTTTTTTTTTTTACTGGTAATGGTGGCAATCAGCAATGTTTAACAGCACTGTGACATTGCGACAGTCAAATCGGACATCTAACTGACACTTTTGTCACTTTTTGGGGACCAGTGACGCCAATACAGTGATCAGTGCTAAAAATTAATGCACTACAGCACTATCACTGTACTAATGACACTGGCAGGGAAGGGGTAAACCTCAGGGGCAATCAAAGGGTTAAGTTTGTCCCTAGGGGGTGCTTTCTAACTGTGGGGGAGGTGCTTTGACTGGGGAAACACAAGATCTCCATCTTTCCCTCTATGTAAACAAGGCAGACAGCTGTCCTACCTCTCCTCAAAATTATCAGGAGTCCCGGCGGATATTGCATCCACTGTTTGGCTCCCGCTGTGTCCAATCACAGCGGGAGCGAGCCGCGTACAAAATCATGTACAGGTACGGGATTTCCCGCAGGAGGGCTGCCCTGCCACAGTATATCTAAGTGGGGTGGTCCTTAAGAGGTTAAATGGTTGCAAGAGGTGGGTAAAGCCAGTCAGGGTACAATCAGTTCATCAGGGGCACAGAGAATTACTCGACCTGATTCCAAATATGAGCAAAAATAAGCCCCTCCTCTATCCCCAGCTTAAACAGGAAACAGATACAATAATGAAATCTCATGCACCCTTGGCACTGCTTCCTCTCCGATGTATAATATCAAAAGCTATTCCTCCTCCTTTTCATAGCCATAAATTGTCTATTGAAAGGGACAAACAATACTCCTTGTCCAATCTTTTCATCTTCCTAATGATTGCTCATGTGACTAGGATGCTGGCAATACAGGTGAGGCCCAGGGTACATTTTGTAAAGCTAGCGCATCTTTACTCACTTTACTCCTGTGATACTTTGGTCAATAGTTGACAGCTTTTATTGATCGTTTCTAAATGATTACATTGACTTAAGTGTCACTGTAACATCTTGCCTTCTGCACTAGACAATAATAAACTGTTGTGGAACTAAATCAAAAGCTCATAAAACACACTAGGACAAACCTACAGGGGTGCACATATATTATTTTTAAGATTTGGTTTAAAAAAATAATAATAATTCTACTCCTGTGTTTTTGCGGCACTTCATGCATCCATAATGTGATTCTATATCTAGTAAAATGTGTGCAGTCAACAAATTCTCTCTGCTTACTGAATTTGTCCTCTAGTTTTCAATGTCACTTTTTGTAGAGGTAATTTTTAAAGCAAAAAAAAAAAAAAAGCACACAACAGTATTTGGTCAATTTGTAAGCATATGAATCCAAAAAGGGAGTTTGTTGAGAGGTTTCTTAAAAAGACACTTTAAATATTAACTATTAGACCAAATAGGAAGAAAGACTATGCAAATTAGCTCATGAGTGTGCAAAGACAGAGAAAGACAGTTCTGGGCATGGTGACAGGAAAAAGTAATGATTATAGGTCCATTTTATTTCTTTTTTGTTTTGTGTTATATCTTTTTACTAAATGTATACAAAGTTTGCCTAGAACATAAACATTTAATACATTTAAGCTAAAGAGGCAGCCCAGCAACAATAATCATACCCTTTTAGGCTGACTGATTCTTATAAAAATGTGTCTGATAAGTGATAAGTCTGTCGACTTGCAATTGCAAAGTTAGTGAGTGGACAGCTATTAGCAAATGGGTGACTACTTCTCTAAGGCTACTTTCACACTGGGGTGGGTGGTACGTTACCATTGTTTTAGTGGCGCTATTCAGCAATTGGCGGGCGGTTTTAAACCCCGCTAGTGGCCGAAAAAGGGTTCAAACTGCCCGCAAAGCTCCACTGCAGTGGCGCCTTGCTGGCAGGTTTGTGGCGCATTGTTTTCAATGGGAAGGGGTGCTTTATGAGCGGTGAATACCCCGTTCCTACAGCACACCAAAGATGTGGCTTGCAGGACTTTTTGTACCATCCTGCAAGCTCACCACTCCAGTGTGAAAGCCCTCGGGCATTCACACTGGAGACACAGGAGAGGCGCTTTACAATGGCTACTTTTAGTGCTGTAGCGTCTGTAAAGGTCCTCAGTGTGAAAGTAGCCTCAAGGCACTCGGGTATCTATCCCAATATGTAGGATTGCTGAACCTGGGTTGGGGGGGATAATCCCCATGAGTGATGCAATAAGTTGGACGACTTGTTTACAAAAACTCGCCAAGTTGGGGAAGTCCCAGAAGGTGTGAAATAGGTGGCCACAGTTGTGCTAGCAAGGAGGGAATTAGCATGGATGAGACACTCTCCCATCAGGGAGCATCATAGAAGGATAGACACTGGTCTGAAAGTCCTGTTCCCCTATTTTTTTCACTGCACAAATATTGTGACCAAGGATCTGGTTACTTTAGAGGTTGATGCAGTTTGTTAGAAAATGCCTCTCTCTTTGTGACCACTGTAAGTAATATCTCCAGTGCACTGAAATTACTCCTACAAAGGACAACAAAGCATATCCTAGCACACAAATCATTCTCCAATATCTTGCTGGAGAGAAGATCCATTGGAGAGGAAGTGAAGGTGGCTCTGGACACTTTAACTTGCCACTGGGGGATCAAAGTGGAAAGGACAGAAATTGATGCAATGTGAAGAGCAGGAGGCAGGAGTGCTTTGAAGATAGACTGTGTCTACACTACAGGCTTTCCCTGATCCTCTGTAACGAGGGATCACAGACATTTGGTAAGAAGTGATTCTTTCTATTGCGGTGGTGGATTCAACACAGGTCTAATTTTATCAAGCATCTGAAGATTCAGTTAATTTGTGGATGGACTCTATCTATCTATTTTGCACGGGTGGATGTTATATTTATTCAAATCAAACAAATATCGACTTGTCATTTTTTATTTTGTTTGGACATTGAAGGATTCTATTATTATTTATGTTTCACAGTTTTTTTCACCTAAACCCTCTTTGGGATATGCTTTGAGACAGTGTGCATATATTTACTTGTTTATTAAGTTCACATTATTTACACTGAAACTTGTACACTCTTACAATTGATGTGTTTTATTCATCAATGTATGGTTCACAGCCATTTACTTTACATGTTTAGCGTGATTCTATATTTTTTTTTCTATTTTCTTTTTTTTTTTATAAACTTAAACATTACATTAATATATTTTGGGGGAAACCCCCACATTTTGTCAAAGTAGCCAGGACATATGTGTCAAGGACCCCCTGAGAGTAGTCCTGGACATCAATAGACAACTAAAGAGGGCTAAAAAACCCACCAAAAGAGAGGAGACAAGAGCAAAGACAGGAAAGAAAGATAAGAGTGGGAGAGAAAGATAGGGAATCGGGACTTCCCCCAATTCTTTTAAAACACTATTGACTGAATCAGGAGGGAAATGTTATTTAAAATTATTCATAGGAACTATCATGCATTTGAAACAACCTTGAAACAACCCTTCTAATTGGTTACTCTAAATGTCATAAAGCCACACAAGATCAAGATCATCTATTATGGTGCTGTCCATGATCCCAATCTTTCCAGAAACAAATCCATGATTACATGTCATAACTCACTAAATGCAATTCCTCAAAGGGCCTGGAAGCAAACCCCCTCTGCCCAATTCTGAGTTCCCAAACACCTTATGACTACAAGAAAGCCTATGATGACATGCTGGATCCAACCACAACTCTCTAGTGTGTCAGAACTTGTACAATCATCACATAAACTGAGGATGCTGGACAAACTAGAGGCCTCTGGTCAGCAATGCACCCTCACATCAAAAGTTTTTTCAAGTATTTTTTAACAAAACCTGGCCATTCTACCTAATACACACCCTATCCCATACACAGCTTAAGGAAATTTAGGTATTACACCTGATACATCATTAAAAAAATGGTAACATTAGGTGCCTTGGAATTATTTTATTCCTTGTATTGCCTCTTTACATTGACTCCCCATGCCCAATGCCCTTTTCTACGCATTTAACTTACTCTGAGAATCTTTCTTGCGATTCTCTTCTGCCAAAAACATTAACAATATGTTGACCATCCATACACCCATTCCCACGCATAAGTGAAGATCTACTCTATTCATTGAGTTCCCTAACTTAATTTATTCCCTGATAGCCAAGGAAATAGCCTCTATTGCAGCTACAGCCTAGAATGTTACTTCCTGTAGTTCTGAATGTTGTTCAAAATGTTCTTTCGGTCTTTTCACTGTTGTTTCAATTTTAATCCATTTCTGAAATGAAATTGGTTTCTACAGAGTATAGTGCACTATATCATCCCATAATCTCCAATAAACTATCATATGCCATTTTCTCAATGCTCTGTATCATATGATTCTTTGTAAATGTAATAACCATACTTACATGTTGAGCTGTAAAACATCAAATAATACCCTTATGTACATTGTTGTACTTATTTTTTCTGTAACCTCCCTGTGATTCCCACAATAAACAATTTTTTTATATTTTTAAATAAAAAAAAAAAGAAACACCAGTGATGCAGCTGCTTACGGCAGGACAATCCTGGCTCTGCTGTATTTTATAAATGACATGCTGGCTATGTGTTTCTTTAAAATGAGTTAGTATGCTTTTCACAGACCTTATCTTATGCACATATTTTTTGTGTTTTCTAAATATGCATTTCAAGGTGACTCTGATCTAGCTAGAGGAGGGAAGTTAGAGCAATAGAACCAAATGCTGGACACTGTGCTCATGACATGGTGAATAGGTTGCATACTGATTGATCTCTTATCGTCTAAACCTCTCTTCTCTTTCTCTGCAGTCAGAAGGGATTCATGATGTGTACCTGGCAGCTTTGTCCAAGAAAATTACATTGTATCACTAAGTATATTGCACAGTATAATTTATTACACAAATTAGACTAATTACATTTCCTAGGGAATTGCAATTTACCAAAAAATATCCTAGAGTTTAGCTATTCTCACAAATGTACATTGTTTCCATTTCAGATGCCAAATTGTATTTATTTTGTTTTGCTCTACTTCTGTATAAGCTAGTTCCATTTATGGCAATATGTTTGCATAATTTTAACTTTTTCAAACATTTAACAAAAATATAGTACATTTAAACTTTGTATGACTTTTTTACTACAGTTTACTATTACACAGATAAATGCATTTTATTCTTGTGTAATTACTCAAATGTCTAAAGCATTAAAAACAATCCATCCGTGTATTGCCTATTCAGGGAAAAGTTACAGGTTCTCTTGTAAACCCCCCCTGATACTAACCTTCTATCCACCACTCAAGATCCTTGGTCCTTTTGATCTGCTTTAAGGATATAGTGCTAGGGCCACCAATATCACCACAATACTGGCACCTTCCCAAGTAGCAGAGGCAGTTAACCCTCATGTTAACATTAAAAAAGTATCAACTGTACATTTAAAATGCATTACCTTGTTTTAAATACCTGGGGACACCAAACAACTTGGCAGATATATTATCTGCCTCTCCCTATTTATTTATCTGTGCTTTGTGTAAACATTGCTTTATTTAAAGTGGATGTAAACCCTCACATATACCAAGTGAAGCGAACAGCCTCAGATGATACACAGGGATGAAATAAATCTCCCTACAGTTTTAAATGCATATCTGCTGTCTTCATCTTTATATATGCTTTAGAAAGTTCAGATTGTGTTACGAGATTTTATCTTCCTGTTCAGCATTGCTGGGAAGCCTGGGCATACAGCCAAGACAGCTGATTGGTGGAAATGCACACACCCCCTCCCCTCATAGGTAGAGACTTTCAGAGCTGCTCATTGAATGGTTCAACGCTCTGCTAATCTATTTATAGCATCCTCCCCAACACAAAACTCAGGCTGCTTTTCTCTAAGTTGAAGTAGAACTTGTCAGAAGTTATCAGGCTGATAAAAGAGGAACGGAGCAGGAGACAGCTACAGGACATAGTACTTTGAAGAAAGATAACAAAACACTGCAGATATATGCGCCCAGCTCAAATTTCATGAATCGGGTTTACATCCACTTTAAATGTAACCACTCTACAGCCTGCAGTGTACACTGTAGAGAGCGATATTTCTGCAGACAAGGTCTGAAACCAAGAAAGTAATCTTCCTTCACAAACCATTTTGATTCTGTGGCCTGATTTACTTAAAGAAATAACAAAAGCATCATGGCGGCACTAGTGCTGGGCATTCCGACTGCCCTGGGTCTCAACACTGCAACCAGCTCATTCCCCCTGCCAATCCCATAGTTGCCAACTTTAAAGAAAAAAATTTCAGGGGCAACTTTGACCAGTGAGCCATTGTAATCTGTTAATGTACTTTAATTGGGGGTAGGGACATTAATTGAAAATGGGTGTGACTTTACATGTTGCTAACTCCACCTGCCAATCCCATAGTTGCCAACATTTAAAAAAAAATTCCAGGGACAACTTTCTTTTGTCCAGCGAGCCATGGTAATCTGAGAATGTACTTTAATTGGGGGTGGGGACATTAATTTAAAATGGGTGTGACTTTACATGTTGCTAACCTAATGCCACAAGACATTGTGTAAAGGGGACAGGATGTAAAAGTCTGGCTTTCAATATAGCACTGATGTTCCTCTTGTGCTCTGTTTTGATTAGCACACATTAGTAGAAGCCCTGTACATGGCTCTTGCATTTCAGTGAAATACAATGGCTTGAATTCTACGCAAGCACACGGAGGTTGAGGTACTAAAGGCAAATATACTATGCACTGCAAGTGCACTTGATTTCTATTATCCAGTCATGTGCAAGCACAAATGCTGTTTTTTTTAAGTTTTCCTTGCATGTGATTGAGTATTCTTTTCAAAGTAAAGCTTTACCTCATTTACTAAGCTTGGAGCAGTGACACTTGCAATGCACAGTATATTTTTTATGCGTGGATTTAACTGCAAATTCTCACTTTAAAGAGCATGCCTGCTGGTACTAGGCAGTTTTATTCGCCGCTGTGTGATTAGCAACTTTGTCCTTGCCTACCATTAGTATAACATTTTGAAATGGGCACTAAACTTGACAGTTGTTAACTTCTTACATTACATAACTAAAAAAAAAAAAAAAAAACACGAGTAAACAATCTAAAATAAATATCTTACTAGTTAACATTATGGAGCATTTCTAACACAGTACTGTATGAAATATTACAACATGTAATAGGCCAACATTCTATATATGCTATACATTTTATAATGACATTTTCTATCGGTGGAATGACATTTTCTATCGGTGGCACACCCAAAAAAATGTAATTGTATGTTGTTCAGTTTCCAATTTTAAGTACTTGTCAAATACATAATTTTATTTTATCAAATTGTAATAGTTGCCTGAAAATAATATTTTGTTAAAAATAATTTGATTATGGTTGTTCAGCTATACCCTAAACTATTTTTACAATTTGTTTGATACCCTAATGTTTTGCTGTACCCACATACCATGAAGGAGTAGGTTTTATGTTAGGCTTTTTCTCCTCTCTTATCATAGTATCATAGTATCATAGTAGGTAAGTTTGAATAAAGACAATAGTCCATCCAGTTCAAACTGTGTAGGTGCCAGTGTCTTTAATTATTTCCCATATCCTTGCACGTCATGCTTCTTAAGATGCACATCAATACTCCCCACACTCACCACTAATTGTGGAAGAGAGTTCCATATCCTTATTGCCCATACAGTTAAAACCCCCCTGGACAGTTTAAGGTTAAACCGCTTCTCCTCCAATCTCAATGTGTGGCCCCTTGTCCTCTTACACTCCTTGAAACTGAATAGTTTTTTTCCTATGCTGGGATCACCATTGAGGTATTTGTAAATCTATATCATATCTTCTCTTAAGCGTCTTTTAAATTTAGTGTTTGCAGGCTTTCCTTGTAATTGAGGTCCTCCTTTACCCTTATTAGTTTTGTTGCCCTTCTTTGGACTCTCTCCAGTTCCAGCACATCCCTTCTGAGGACTGGTGACCAGAACTGGACAGAATACTCCAGATGTGGTCTAACCAATGTTTTATACTGTGGTATGATTATAGTTTTATCCCTGGAGTATATCCTTTTTTTATGAATGCTAATATTCTGCCCGCTTTGGTAGCTGCTGCTTGACATTGCATGTTTTTGCTCAATCTGTCATCTACAAGGACCCCCAGATCTTTCTCCATCCTTGATTCCCCCACCAGTTCTCCCCCTAGTGAGTAGTTTGCATTTATGTTTTTTGCCCCAAGTGCATTATTTACATTACATTACTTTTACATTATGAATAGATTGTACAAAAAAAACTAATATTGGAATTCAATAAATACAGAGCGTTCATTTGAGTGAAATTAGTATATTGTGCTAAAAAGTTTACTAGCCCGTGTTTAAGAAAACTTCTGATAGCTTTGCAACTACTGGATATGTCAGCTTATACTTTAAAGTTTGCTAATTTCAACAATGATTTTTTTGTATTTAACAGTTCTAAAGGCAATTATACTTTACAACATTACTGAACTGAGAATTTAGTAAAATGGCTAGGAATGGCAAATTGCATTGAAGTCCTTAAGAGTTCCTTATTAGAGAAAAGTAAGTATAATGAGACAGGCTAAGGATTTTAAAGCTAAGAAATCAGTTCAATAATACTCATCTTCCTGTTGGCTTGGAGATTATTTGATAGCACAGACTTGGTCACTTACCCCTTAGCATAAGCATTAGTGTTGAGTGAACCGGGCTAAGTACGGTTTGCTGCACATTCTGCAGCCGTCAGTAAGCTTGCAAAAAATATAGTGAGGAGCCCCATTGAATTGGATGGGAGCTGAATCTTGTTTTTATCAATTTTTTTTAAGTTTAAAGTGCAAGCTTTTATTTAAAAAAAGCATTGGTAACTGGAAACTGCCTTGGGAGACATGTGCCAATGGAAAACAATTTTTAAAAAACATTCAGCGGGGAGAGGGTCTTTTAATGTAACTTACAAATCAACAATAAAAAATAAAATATTCTTTAATGTTTTATGGGTGTCTTAACCACTTTCAGACCGGACCATTTTGCTGGTAAATGACCAGAGGTCTTTTTACAATTTGGCACTGCGCTGCTTTAACTGGTAATTGCGCGGTCATGCAATGTTGTACCCAAACAAAATTTCCGTCCTTTTCTTCCCACAAATAGAGCTTTCTTTTGATGGTATTTGATTGCCTCTGCGATTTTTATTTTTTGCGATATAAACGTAAAAAGACCGCAAATTTTGAAAAAAAATGATATTTTCTACTTTTTGTTATTAGAAAAATCCAATAAACTCAATTTTAGTCATACATTTAGGCCAAAATGTATTCAGCCACATGTCTTTGGTAAAAAAAAAGTCAATAATTGTATATTTATTGGTTTGCGCAAAAGTTGTCACATCTACAAACTAAGGTACGTTTTCTGGAATTTACGCAGCTTTTAGTTTACGACTGCCTATCTCATTTCTTGAGGTGCTAAAAGGGCAGGGCAGTACAAAACCCCCCCAAATGACCCCATTTTGGAAAGTAGACACCCTAAGGAAATTGATAAGTGGCATGTTGAGCCCATTGAATATTTTATTTTTTTGCCTCAAGCGATTGAATAATGACAAAAAAAATTTTTTTTTTTTTTTTTTACACAAAGTTGTCACTAAATGATATATTGCTCACACATGCTATGGGCATATGTGAAATGACACCCCAAAATAAATTCTGCTGCTTCTCCTGAGTACGGGGATACCACATATGTGGGACTTTTTGGCAGCCTAGCCGCGTACGGGGCCCCGAAAACCAAGCACCGCCTTCAGGCTTTCTAAGGGCGTAAATTTTTGATTTCACTTCTCACTACCTATTACAGTTTTGAAGGCCATAAAATGCCAAGATGGCACAAAACCCCCACAAATGACCCCATTTTAGAAAGTAGACACCCCAAGCTATTTGCTGAGAGGCATTTTGAGTCCATGGAATATTTTATATTTTGCCAGAAGTTGCGGGAAAATTACAAACTTTAATTTTTTTTAATTTTTTTTTCACAAAGTTGTCACTAAATGATATATTGCTCACACATGCTATGGGCATATGTGAAATGACACCCCAAAATAAATTCTGCTGCTTCTCCTGAGTACGGGGATACCACATATGTGGGACTTTTTGGGAGTCTAGCCGCGTACGGGGCCCAGAAAACCAAGAACCGCCTTCAGGTTTTCTAAGGGCGTAAATATTTGACTTCACTCCTCACTACCTATTACAGTTTTGAAGGCCATAAAATGCCAAGATGGCACAAAACCCCCACAAATGACCCCATTTTAGAAAGTAGACACCCCAAGCTATTTGCTGAGAGGCATTTTGAGTCCATGAAATATTTTATATTTTGCCACAAGTTGCGGGAAAATTACAAACTTTAATTTTTTTTTTTTTCACAAAGTTGTCACTAAATGATATATTGCTCACGCATGCCATGGGCATATGTGAAATGACACCCCAAAATAAATTCTGCTGCTTCTCCTGAGTACGGGGATACCACATATGTGGGACTTTTTGGGAGCCTAGCCGCGTACGGGGCCCCGAAAACCAAGCACCGCCTTCAGGCTTTCTAAGGGCGTTACAGTTTTGAAGGCCATAAAATGCCAAGATGGCACAAACCCCCCCCCAAATGACCCCATTTTGGAAAGTAGACACCCCTAAATTTAGGGGTACACTAGTGAGACTAGGTAATAAATGGCGGGTGCCCTGAAACTATAAAAAAATAACTAACCAACCAGCGTCACCTGTAACAGTTATATGGTGATCACTGGTGAAAGGGTTAACTAGGGGGCAATCAGGGGGCTTTATGCGGTAGTATATGGGGGTCCCTGGCGCTATAAAAAGCTGCGGCGAACCTAAATACCTACCTGCCTAACTAGCGTCACCTGTGACACTAATACAGCGATCAGAAAAACGATCGCTTATTAGGCTGGGTTCACACTGGAGCGATGCGGGAACGCCACGAATCCGCGGCGGGTTCCCGCATCACATGCCTCCCGGCGGCAGTTCACACTGCCCTATGCGAACTGCTGGGAGTGTCAGTGAAATGTTAATGACACCCCCAGATCAGTTCGCATATCGCAGTGCGATCTGCAAACTCGGATCGCATGGTGTGAACACCCATGCGATCCAATTCTGCGGCGGACCAAAAAAAGGGTCCCGTGCGAGTTTGCGGCGGGTGCGGCGGGTGCGACACGAATTCAGCCATACTATCTGTATGGCTGAACTCGAATCGCACAGAGATCGGATGTGATTTGCACTGCAGTGCGGTGCGAATCACATTCGTTCTCATAAACCGCTGCAATGTGAACCCAGCCTTAGTGACACTGGCGACGGGGGGTGATCACGGGGTTAAACCTTTATTGGGGGGGTTAGGGGGGTACCTTAGAACTAAAGGGGGCTAACCCTAACTGCCCTAACAGTTATTACAGTCACAAATGACACCCGCCGGGTGATCAGGGGGGTTAAACCTTTATTAGGTAATAAATGGCGGGTGCCCTGAAACTATAAAAAAATAACTAACCAACCAGCGTCACCTGTAACAGTTATATGGTGATCACTGGTGAAAGGGTTAACTAGGGGGCAATCAGGGGGCTTTATGCGGTAGTATATGGGGGTCCCTGGCGCTATAAAAAGCTGCGGCGAACCTAAATACCTACCTGCCTAACTAGCGTCACCTGTGACACTAATACAGCGATCAGAAAAACGATCGCTTATTAGGCTGGGTTCACACTGGAGCGATGCGGGAACGCCACGAATCCGCGGCGGGTTCCCGCATCACATGCCTCCCGGCGGCAGTTCACACTGCCCTATGCGAACTGCTGGGAGTGTCAGTGAAATGTTAATGACACCCCCAGATCAGTTCGCACATCGCAGTGCGATCTGCAAACTCGGATCGCATGGTGTGAACACCCATGCGATCCGATTCTGCTGCGGGCCAAAAAAAGGGTCCCGTGCGAATTTGCGGCGGGTGCGGCGGGTGCGATGCAAATTCAGCCATACTATCTGTATGGCTGAACTCGAATCGCACAGAGATCGGATGTGATTTGCACTGCAGTGCGGTGCGAATCACATTCGTTCTCATAAACCGCTGCAATGTGAACCCAGCCTTAGTGACACTGGCGACGGGGGGTGATCACGGGGTTAAACCTTTATTGGGGGGGTTAGGGGGGTACATTAGAACTAAAGGGGGCTAACCCTAACTGCCCTAACAGTTATTACAGTCACAAATGACACCAATGCAAAAAAAAAAAAAAATGACATTGGTGTCACTGTGACTGGGGGGCAGGGGTAATTGGGGGGGGTGATCGGGGGGGTGTGAGTGTGCCTGGCATGTTCTACTGTGTAGTGTCGTGTTGGTGCAATTCACCGATCCTCTCTCCTCGGTGTCGGAACGAAAAATACCGACACGGAGGAGAGAATACATCACTTCCTCTCCTGTGTTTACATTACAGGAGAGGAAGTGATGTCACGGAGCATTTTCATTCGTCGGGAGCGATCGCGAGGGGGTGGCCATGAATGAATGGCCGTCCCCTCGTCCGGGATCGCTCCCGAACGAATACCGACCGCCGCAGGCACCGGGCGGGGGCCTGATCGGGCCCCCGACCCGCGGGCAGGCAAGGACGTACATGTAAGCCCTTATGCCTGCCCGTGCCATTCTGTCGACGTACATCGTCGTGCGGCGGTCGGGAAGTGGTTAAACTTGCATTTGAGGTTGGATGCAATACAATGTACTCCTTTAAAAGTTACATTTGTTGTTTACAAACAGCAGTCAGGAATCTGTCACTTAGCAGGGTAGCACTACCACCACTAAATGACAGATCCCCATCCATTTTTTGTTTGTAAACAAGCTAGGGGATCTGTCATTCAATGGTGCTAGCACTACCGAAACTAAATGACAGGTCTGTGGCATTGCCGCTTGTTTACATTCAGAAGCCAGTGACCTGATACATTTTGGGTGAAGGGTGTATGATTAATTCTCCCCTGTCCTGGCCAGCCAGACTGCATGTCTGGATGGGGTTTTTATGAATCTTAGGGGTATACCATGTAATTTCTTTTTCTTTTTTTTTAAATAGTGTGTTGGCCCTTTAAGATGAAAAAAATTGGCATGGGGTCCCCTAAAAATTCATAAAAGGCTATTATACAGGCATACAGCCTGACCAGGAAGGGGAGGCAATGAGCGTGCAAGGGTGAAGGGGTAGTGGCAAAATTCCTACTTTGAAAGACCCCGTGTTGAGAGGACAAGGACTTCCTCCCCACATCTTTTACCCTCAAAATGGATGCAGATGTCTACAGGGGGTAACTATCAGACTATGGAAGCCCCCTTTAGAATATTACGGGTACCCTAATATCTGGACTCCCCCTACATAAACAATAAATAAAAACATCCACACTATGAAATTGTTATTTTTTATTTTTAATAAATAATGTCCAGGGACACAGACAGCAATTCTTTCTAATTCAAACCAAAACTAAAAAAGCATTTTTGGTATTCTATTTACCCACTGTAGTCCCAGGTCCTTTTATTTCCTTTGCATTTTTAAGTTCCAGAAAGTACCGTATGTTTTACTGTTTTAAAGATGTCAGTTCCGAACCTTAGGCAGGATTCACACTAGCAATGTGTTACCGCACGTACATTAATATGCATTTTGTCACACGTTAATTTGTGTTGTGGTAGGTTAGCCAATTAATTCTGAATGGGCTGTCAATGCATTTCCATCAGAGCACAACCCACAGAATGTTCATATCTGTGTACTGTACGTTGTGCTGGATGTGTTTGGAAATTATTTATGTATTATGTACATCAATGGCAACACAAGTCAAGGTATTGAGTGTCATGTCTTACACAGTACTTGTAGAGTGCATTTGATGAAAAAATATAGCATACAAAATTGCCACATAAGCCATTTGTAATTTAAAATGGTTGTAAACCTCAGACATGCAATATGAACAAAGCATATCCTTCTACAGTGTGTACTTGTTTCAAGTAAGAGCACTAAGGCTTCATGTACACTGCTGCTACTAAACGGACTTTTGGAGCAGTTGGGCATTTTTTTCAGCTGCCTCTAAACTCTCCTCTGTTATCTTTTCAGTACATGTACACAGGGTCATTTATAGTCGTTTCAAGGCAGCTGAGTTCAGAAGCATTTTTGGAAAGCAAAAAAATGCATTAAGAATGGATGTTCAGAGGCATTTGAAACATCAACAGCTTGTAAACACGTGTAAATGCGGTAACTCGCATTTAGCCACATTTTGTTTACAGGCGTTTTTAATGGAGATACATTTTTGACTATTTGAAAAAAAAGGAAAAATTGTAAAACGCTTCTAAATGCAAACGCGGCTAAATGCGGCATGTAAACAGGGCAAAACTAAAATTTTTAAACTTCATTTACCATCTGTCAAGTTGATTCGTTCAGAGGAGGTTGTAAAACATCCCGTGAACATTAAGCCTAATGCAGCGTCGCATGCTCAGATTCAACTACGAGATGGAAGCTATTGACTACTAGGTATTGAACTTCCCTTTTCTAGTCCCGTCGTACTTGTTGTACGTCACCGCGTTCTCGGCGGTCGGAATTTGGTGTGACCGTGGGTAAGCAAGACAGTTTGAGCGTAATTCTGCCGGAATTCCGACGGGAAAACCATCAGAGCTTTTTCCGTCGAGAATTTCGATCCTGTGTGCGCGGCATTAGTGCCATTTCTGTCTGCTGCTTCATTCCTCATGCTATCAGTATGAAACAATTCTGATAAGTTTTCCTGACACCAGGAGAAAAAAGGTGAATGGGAGGGAACTCCAGCTGATTGACAGTCTCAGCTCTGTTCCTGTATGAAGGAGGTGTGTCCCTTACCTTCAATAAGCTCTTAGAGCTCTGCTCGCTGAGTGTAATCTTAGCTCCCTGTCCCCTGTTTTCTGACAGCTCAGACAAGCTTTATCAATTCTGGATTTGAATGAATGTAGAGAAGAGAAAACTTAAGATAATCAGGTACAACTTATGTAGGAGAATTTGTTTCATCTTTGTGTATTAAGTGAGGCCTGTCACTTCACTGGGTATATGTAAGCCCCCGTACACACGGTCGGAGATTCCGACAACCAAATCCGTCGGAGTTATTCCGACGGATTAATTCCGGAAGAGGTCCGGAAGTGATGTTGCATACACACGGTCGGACTCAGTTGTCGGAATTTCCGGTTGTCAAGAACGCAGTGACGTAAGCCGCGTACGGCGGCACTAGAAAAAGGAAGTTCAGCACCACGTCCGGCAACCTTTGGGCTCCTTCTGCTGATCTCGTGTCTATCGCATGTTAGTAGAAGTTTGGTGAGAGACGATTCGAGCTTTTCAGATTTGTGATTCAGTTCGCTACTGCTCTTCAGTTTCTGCTTGTCTTTGCGTATCTGATTATCAGTGCGTGTAGTCAGTAAGAATTTGTTTCTCATTGTGGACTATATCTTGGTATAGTACGCTTTGATTTGCATTGCTTATTGTCTGCTTGTTTCTGCTATTCAGTGATGACACTGATAAGGGGAACTTATACTTTAGGCTTTAAATACTCATTTCCCAAAATGTTATACTGATATTGGCCAAGAATGTTGGTGTCTAATCTGCTTGCAATGTTGATGTGCAAAATTACAAATTTTTTGTCTTGTTTCACTCCACAGTTTCCTTCAACGCCACAGGAATGGCAGACTGTGGCCTCCCACTTTGCTAGTAGTTGGGACTTTCCCAATTGTGGAGGTGCAATTGATGGGAAACATGTCCGCATCGTCCCACCCCCAACTCGGGGTCGTACTATTATAATTACAAGGGGTTTAATAGTATCGTGATGTTGGCGGTGGTGTCAGCGACCTATGACTTCTTGTATGTGGACGTGGGGCAAAATGGCTGGATGTCGGATGGTGGAGTGTTCGCACGGACGGAATTCTACTGGCGTCTCCAGAGTGGCAGTCTGGGCTTGCCACCCCCAGAGGAGAATCAGGAAGGACTCCCGTTTGTCTTCATCGCGGATGAGGCGTTTGCCCTGGCAAACCATCTGATGCCGCCTTTCCCGGTGAGGACCCTCACCCTGGACCAGAGCCAGAAGAGTGGTGGAGAACACTTTTGGAATACTGGCCAGCTGGTTCCGCCTTTTTTTAACGCCTATCCACATGGCGGAATATAAAATAAATCACATAGTGCTTGCCTGCTGTGTTCTGCACAATTTCTTAAAAAGACATTCGGCAAACTATGTGGTCTCAGTTGGCCAAGATGCAGACTTGCTTGAAAATGAGAACCTCACGTCCCTTGAAGCTGCTCGTCCTGGCTTGCCCCCCCCCCCAAAGCTCCCCTTGAGATCCGAACCCAATACATGGAGTACTTTGTGGGTAGGGGGGCCATTGACATGCCAGACAATGTCTGAGAGGCATTTTTGTAATACATTTTTCTTTGAAACAACAATAATCTTTGTTTTCATTTACTGCTTGGCTTGGTTTTAGGTGTCTCCTAGGTACATTTTTGATTTTTGTTGTTGTGCCTTTTTCTACAACAGTGCAAACCCAAGTTCTGAGCGAGATGAGGGGACAGTCTCTTCTTCAGATAATCTTATTATGTTGTGGGTCTGCTACACACACACCTTGTTTTTGTTAACTAATGTATGTAGTGCATTACTGACCAAAATCTTGCTCATTTTCAGCACCATGGCAGAAATATGTGGGGTCATGAAAATGGCATGATTGTGAAAATTAACACATCACTGTGGGTGTTATTTACTAAAGGCACATCCACTATGCACTACAAGTGCACTGCAAAAGTGCACCTGAAACTGCACTTGGAGTGCAAAGTGGAGTTGCCTTTAGTAAATAACACCCATTGCCACCGAAAACAACAATTTTACTCCAAATACTGCTTTTGAGCATTGAAAAAGGAAGCCACACATTGTTGATAATTTAACTTTTTAATCAAAGCACATTCACATGTGCATTTAGAAAAGGGTTTTACAACAAACCAACATATTGGGTGTATCAAAAACATTATTTAAGGTCATTTTTGGGTAACTTGGTGTTTTTGTGTAAACAGGCATGTATCAAAGCGTAACATACAGAACACAGGAACTTACAAAGTTCAACTTTGAAAAGTGAAGACAATATCAGACATGAGTATGTACAAACTGAGCTGATATTGCCTTCATCACATGGGTTGTCACCCCTGGAAAAGCCAAATTTGGAAGATGCACAGAGTGTGTTAACATGTGCTATCTCCCATCATAGGGGATCAATGTAGATGTTTTGGGGCTGCAACCCCTTCAACTCAGCCACTTTCCACAAAACACGTACATTGATCCTCCATGATGGGAGATAGCGCATGTTGACACACTGTGTGCATCTTCCAAATTTGTCATTTTGTAAAATACAAAAGTCGTTGTTTCAAAACAAAAAAGAAAACCCTAGCTAGTTTGCGGTGTTTCACACTCTCCCCAAAACATCATTGATGTTCTTAATTTTATTTTGAACATCATTGATGTTTTGCTGTATATTTTCTAAATCCCGATTGCACCCAATTATCTCCCCAATCAGGATCTGGGCACTTTCACTGGTAAAATGTGATTCTTCTTCCACATCACCTACAAAAAAAAAAAAACACACCATGTATTATAAATATGCCGACATACATTCAAGAGCTTACTGGAAGCTGTGGTCTCCGACACTCACTTGTTGTGGTGACAATTTGTCCAACTTCAACGATCTCTCCTTCCTCCTCCTCCTCCTGCTCCTCTGCTTCTGGTGTTGGAATTTCGCCTTCTTTGGGAGGGGTGGGGTCCCTGGTGTCCTCAGACTTCCCGAGTCTTCTCTCCCCTATGAGAATGTAAAAAAGGAATACTTAGCACACAGAGGGCATAAATAGGAATATGAAAAATTGCTTGGAAGTGTGGTACAATTGTGTTTTTTGGCCGAGTTCAAAGGTGAGAACATTATTGTGGACACTTTGTTAAGCTGGAATACTTACCTGCAGAACGATGTTTCTTACGAACGATTGAACCCATGAACTTGAAAGTGGCCATTTTAAACTGTACAACATGAAATCAAAGCACATGGAGCAGTATGCAAGCAAGAATAATCATATGAACACACGACAACTACTTACTTTTTTGAAGAACATGCTTGATCCTTCTCTACTGATCGTGCTCCCTCAGTTTCAGGTCTGACCAGCTTTTTCTCAGTTGATCCTTGGATCGTCGTACCCCAAAATTCTTCTGAAGACTCTTCACAACTTCAGTCATGATCTTGGCCTTTCTGATATTTGGGTTTGGGTAAGGTCCATACTTCCCATCATAGTCGGTCCTCTTCAATATGTCCACCATCTCCAACATCTCTCCAAA
Source organism: Lithobates pipiens (assembly GCF_037356315.1). NCBI lineage: Eukaryota > Metazoa > Chordata > Amphibia > Anura > Ranidae > Lithobates > Lithobates pipiens. Next base: position 190,074,638 of record NW_027507718.1, on the reverse strand, counting down.
AGACATATTTGAGGCCTTAAATCTTCTCTTCTAGGATTGGGATGTTTCAGGCTCCGGCCTTTCCTCGCCCTCCTCTTCGTTAGTGGAACTCTGATTGCGCACCTGCGTTCTCTCCGCCATGTGCTCTCCCCACTGCGCCGAAAGTGTATATAAAACGCAACACGCGTGTGTCGTACGTACGATCTGTGAACAGAGGGAGAAGCTGACGTGCCAATCGGTACAATTTTTAACTTGGTACATCACTAGCCTATAACGCTTCTAGATTGAGGCCTGCATTAATGGAGTTTAGCCTGATATTGTGGTTTGTCTTGTGTTGCGTCTTGCAGAGATTATGGACGGTTTCAACGATCACAGTTTTCTCCCTCTGTTCATCGATCAATACAGGGAGCTGCCCTGCCTGTGGCAATCAACGCACCCTTAATACAAAAATAAACTAAAGAGGAAGGCAGCAATGGAGAAACTGGTTGAGTTTGTGAAGCCGGTGGTCCCCAGGGCAGACATCCACTATTTAAAAGTGAAAATCGGTGGCCTGAGGAGTACATATCTGAAGGAGAGGAAGAAGGTGCTGAAGTCCATGCAATCTGGAGCTGCAGCAGATGATGTTTATGTCCCCAGGCTGTGGTATTATGACAGGATGCATTTTCTGTCAGACCAGGCTGAGGTCAGAGAATCCCTCTCTACCCTTCCTTCCACGCGTCCTATGCTACATTCCACACCCGCTGAGTCTTCCGACGCCCAACCTGAGCCTTCCACTCAGGAAGAACTGGGGGAGCCCAGCTTGAGCCAAGTATAGTATTGTTGTACATATTTTGGGAGTAAAAATGAATGATGTTAACTTGATTTGTGCTCACTAATTGCTGATTTTAGAAAGTGTTTCACATATCAATAGACATTAGTGGCCAAAACCTTTGGGACAAGAAAGAAAAATGCTGGGCTCAGAATGATAGTCTTTTCTATTGGTTAACAGTTTGCAACAGTCTTGATGTGAAAATTGTGCATGTTTGATGAACCAAAAACTAAAACTATGTCCTTTTTTCATACACAGGAAGACCTCAGCCAGGAAGAGGAGGGTGTGGAATGCAGCAGCCAGGAGGTGGCTGTGGAAAGTGGCAGCCAGGAGGAGGCGGGGGTAAGCGGGCAGCCAGGCGGTGGGTGGGCGGAGGAGCCTGACAGAATGCCAGGTCCTTCCCCTCTGCCTTCCACGCAAAAGGGCGAGAAAGGGGGGGAATGTGGAGGAGTCGGCTCTGAGGCTGATCGGGGAGGCTTCTGCGGCCCTCCAAGCCACCCCCACCTATCAAGAGGCCTTTGCCGCCTTGGCTGCATGCAAACTCGAGTAAATGGAGGAGGGGCAAAAGCTCTTGTGTGAGGAGCTCATTATCCACACCCTCAACAAGGGTCTGTGGGCCAAATCACACAAGCAACACACTTGTGTGGTTTGGCCCATGTCCCTCCACCTCCTCCTCCTTCTTCCACCCCTCCAGCACCACAGCCACAGCCTGGAAGGAAGCGTGGAAGGAAGACCAGAGTGTGATTACCTTGGTTCAGTCTGGTCTGACAGAAGATGCAGCCTCTTGTAATACCACAGCCTGGGAACATAGATGTCATCTGCTGCGGTTTCTTGGACTTCAGGACCAGACTTCTCTACCTCAGACATGTACTCCTCAGGCCACCAATTTTTGCGTTTAAATAGTTGATGTGTGCCCTGGGGGCCAAAGGCTTCACTAATCTCCCCAGTTTCTCCAGCGCTGCCTCCCTCTTTATTTGTTAATGACACCTAAATAAAGTTTTTTGTTTGTTTGAAGAAATACTTGCGTATGTGTTTTACTTCAAAAAGGACAGTTTATTTGTGAGCAGGTACATTTCAAAAATACAAAGTGAAATGAATAACAAGGTGCACCAACACTAAACAACCTCCTGTAGATTAAAAAAGAAAAACAAAATACAAAAAAGATAATAATGGTGTTGTGGTAAGTTGACACACAAAACACACCCCAAAAAATGCAAAGATGAGCAAACTGTCAAAAAAGGAGATGTTGATGAAAAAAAACAAACACAAAATTCCCCCCAAAAAAAAAATGTGTAGATGTGACGATTTAAAATATTGTATTGCTGAAATGAGTAAAAAAGACTGAAGAAATACGTTCTGGAGAAGTGTGTGTGAATATGAGCATCAAAACAAGTTCATTCTTGCAGCATTGTAAAGAACAAGAGAATGCGCTGCATGAAAGAATTTTTAACATTGCAGCGTGACGAATGTGCTATATCGATTACGAGCAGTAGTTTTACCTAAGCGAGCGCTTCCATGTCCGAATTTGATTGTGAGCATGCGTGGCACCTTGTCCGTCGGAGTAGGCTACACATCATTGGAGTATGTCCGATCAGAGCATTTTGTCAGAAATTTTACCGGCAAGTTGGAAAAGTTGGTCCATCGGATATTCAGACGGAAACAGTCCGATGCAGACCACACACAGTCGGAATATCCGACAAAATGGTCCGATAGGAAACATTCGGTCGGAATCTCCGACTGTGTGTACAAGGGCTAAGAGTTTACAATGTCAGACGTCAGCCATGACAGTCTGGCAGAATAGTTACATGGCAGCAGTAATCTTAACTCCCTCCCTCCTCCCTTAATTCAAGGAATTCATAGGCTTAATGCAGAACACTTCAAAAGAGTTGTTATTTCAATGTAGAGACAGCAGAAATCAGTTTTACGCCTGTGCAGAGGGGTAAAACAGCTAATTGAGTCCTGGCAGGATGTCCAGGCCTATCGTAAAACTATAACCAAATCCATTAAGAATACAAAGCCTGCCATCAACGGATGCTCAGACTTAATGAGGGTCGTAAAAGGGCATGCAGAGCAGAAGTGACCTTTCAGAGACCTCTGCCCAATTCAAAACTTAAGAATCCACACATGATTCAGACAGGAACAGGACACATTAATAAAAAGTATATATTTGAATGCTGAATTTCATACTGAACAAATTAAGTCCAGGCATGACCCTACTAAGGCATACAAGAGGAAAGATTGCTTTCTGATGCCTCCTGAATGACACCTTCATCTGAACTACCCTGTGTTTAATATCCCTGGACACTAAATTCAATGCTGAACAATAATCTGTCAGTTTCAAGAATGCAATCAGAACATATTGGGAGATATGAATAATGGTATAAAACTGTGTGTAAGGGAGGGTCATTATACTGTCATCAACCCCGGGCAGCCCATGGACCCTCCTTTTCCTTTTTTGTTGGTCAGGGACATCTGTCCCCAACCCTTTGATCCCAGAGAAAAAGGGAGATGGCAAGACAGTTGGGAGTTCTCCTTTACCATCAAAGCAGGAACATCTGTCAAGTTTGAGAACCGATTAAACTGGTTCATCAACCAAACTCTGATCAACCCTAAGACATTAATCACAAGTATCCCTCCTCTCCAATTCTACCTTATTTATTTGTTGCTGTATATTGTCTTTATTTCTTTGAAACATATTTTTCTGTAAGTATTTTATTTGCACCATTTTTGACCTTTTCATTATTAAAACCTTACTTTGAAAAGTGTTAACCTTGTCCCTAAAGCTCTTTTTTCCTTTTTTTTTTCCGTAAAATTTTTAGAAACATTTTAGTAGAAAACAACAGACAGATCCAACATGTGTGAACCAGAATAACATATGCGAATAGCAAAAAGATACATACACATGCAAGGTCCGTCTAAAGAAAAAGGTATAGGGGAGAACATACCAAAATATGTAGAATCAATGCCTTAGTACATGCTAGAGCATATAACTTTTATCTGAGACTTTAGAAGGTGGTGTGGCTTGTGATCAATGCCCAGAGAATAGGTTCCTGCTGATCAGGGAAGGAGGATCTGGTCGAGGGCCAGATCTGACTCCACTGGGAAATTTGTACAGTCAATAGGGCAAGGGGTACCTCCAAGGCCGTGGCTCCTGGAGAGGGTGGCCTTGCTGCCTCCAACAACCTCTCCTGGTCCACCACCCCAGCAGGGCAGCCCCAAAGCGGTCTCCTAGCGCCAGAAGGGGGAAGGCAAATATCCACCTCAGTGAAGGCGGGGTCTCCCCCCCTCAATTAGCCCATATGACCCCAAGTCCAGACAATGCAAAAGGTGAAACTAAGAACTACAACTTGGTAACCTTAGGTACCTAACAAAACAAACAATAGTGAAAGAGGGAGAAGAAGAAAAGGGGAGAGAAGTTAGAGAAGGAAAGAGGTGAGAGGATGGGGAAGGACGAGGTATGGGGAAGAGGAGTGGAGCATACCTATCTGAGGCAGTTTTCTGGGTTCTGCACGAGCGAGCAAACACCAAGGACAGGGCATTCCGGGGGGAAGGTCAGATAAATGAATGTTGTTTATTGGACAATAGTGCCGTCAACACTGCGGGAACGCAGGGATGGTTCTGCTAGCTCCAGCAGTGCCCGGTCCAGGCTGGAAGTTGTTTGAGTCGTATCAGACACATGATCCGTCCATGGTTTCCATATCATGTGAAAGCGCTCTCTCACACCTCTGCATATTGCTATCCAATGTTCAGCCTTTCTGATGTCAGTCACCTTTTTTTATCCATTCCTCCCGTGAAGGGATTCTAGATTTCCAATAAATTGGGAGAAGGCGTCTAGCCACGTTTAAAAGGTGAAGTAGGATGCTTTTTTTGTATCTACGAATCGGAATCCAAAGGATGTGCAGGAGGAAATATGTTGGAGATAATGGAACATCTAAATCTAGGATTTCTTTGATTTGGGATTGAATATCTGCCCAATATGGTTTGATCCGAGGGCATTCCCACCAAGTATGTAGGAGTGTGCCTTTGTGGCCACATTCCCTCCAGCACTTATCGGACACTGAGGGGTAGATACGTGGTAAATCAGTTGGTACCCTGTACCAGCTTGATAATAATTTGTAGTTAGTTTCTTGGGTTTTAGATTCCATAGAGCTGGAGTGAGTAAGTTTATAGAGATGTGACAGTTGTGTTGCGGAAAAGTTACGCTTTAGATCCCTCTCCCATGCCCGTATACATATTGGTCTAGTGTTCCCCAGTGGCAGTTCTTAGTAGGCTGTATATTTCCAAAACCATGTGGGGGATTGGTTCCTCTTCTATAAAAAGTTGCTCAAAGGTCGTGAGAGAGGAAATGTCTCTTATAGAGTGGCCATGGACCTCAAAAAAGCGGTGGAGTTGTCTATACCTCCAAAAGTTAATTTTGGAGCCGCTATGCCCGTACTGCAAGGACTCATAGCTTACTAATTTCCCATTACTCATCAGTTTTCCGCAACTGGCATTACCGTCGTCCACCCAAGGGTCAAAAAAGGCCATTTGTTCGCCTGGTGGGAACCATAGGAACCCCCCAATGGGGATAATGGGAACATGGGGGGGGGCAGATGTAAGGTCGAGTTTACCCTGTCCCAAGTTGAAAGAGCATGCACTGTCAGTGGGGAGGAAGTGTCTGATAATCCTCTATGTTCTTGAGACAGCCATTGAGCATAAGCTAAATTCCTCCCCGACAGCCATTTTTCAAAGGAGAACCAACGTTTGGACTGGGTGTGGAACCACCAGTTAAGGAATCTCTGGAGAGCAATGGCCCTATGATATCTCAAAATATCTGGCATCCCCAAGCCACCTGTCATTTTTGAACGCTTTAGTAGCTTCAGGACTATTCTAGGTTTCTGTGCATTCCACACAAATGCTGACAGTGTACTATCCATCTGGGAAAATAATTTTCTGGGCAGGGGGATTGGTATCATCTGTAGGAAAAAAGTATGCGTGGCAGAATATTCATTTTTATTATGTTAATCCGACCTAGCCACGTAAAGGCGGTCTTGGTCCATTGGGAGAGATCCCTCTTAACTGCAGTAAGTAAGGGGGGAAAGTTTGCCCCAAATAGGGTGTCAGAGCGGTCTGTTAATTGTATACCTAAGTATCTAATGGAAGATTGGGCCCAGGTAAAGGGCAAAGCAGCCTGAAGGCTGGTTGTCAGTGAGGGGGTTAGGTAAATAGGTAGTATCTCTGATTTAGAGAAATTGATCTTGAAATTGGATAGTGACCCGAATCTCTTAAGTTCCCTCATCAGGACTGGCAGCGAGGTCAGGGGTTCTGAGAGGTGGAAGAGCACGTCGTCTGCATATGTTGACAGTTTGTGCTCTGTGTTTCCAACCTTCAGACCCTTTATAGCTGTGTTTGCTCGTACAGTACATAGCAATGGCTCAAGCACTAGAGCGAAGAGGAGGGGAGAGAGGGGGCACCTCTACCTCGTGCTATTCCGAATCGGGAACCGAGAAGAGAGCACTCCGTTTACTTTGACCTACGCGCAGGGGGCAGAGTATAGGACCATAATTGAGGTCAGCATGTGCAGTCCCATCCCCTGGGCCTCCAATACCACCTGTAGATATGACCAGTCGACGCGGTCAAAAGCGTTTTCGGCATCAGTAGAAAGGATTATGTAGGGTTTTTGTTTATGGTCGATACGGGCCCAACGTATGAGTTGAATGGCTCTGATAGAATTATCCCTTGCCTCCCTTCCCATGATAAACCCGTTTGATCGGGATGGATAATCTGAGACATAAGACTCCTAAGCCTATTTGCCAGAACTTTCGCTAGAATTTTAACATCAACATTAATGAGCTTTGGGGGATCACTGGTTTCTTGCTGTCTTTTGGCAGCACTGTGATGTGTGCCAGAAGCGCTTCAGGAGGGATGGGGGTCCCCTCCGCAAAGGAATTAAAGTAGTTGCACATATAGGGTGTTAGCAGGGGTAGAAAAGTTCTATAATATGAGCCAGTGTAACCATCAGGTCCAGAGCTCTTCCCTTTAGGCAAGGACTTCACTGTTGATTCTATCTCCAGGGGGGAAATCAGAAGTTCTAGGTCTGCACATTGATCGACAGTTATAGGTGGGACACCAGCTGAGGCTAAGTAATCTTGGATGGCAACTGATCTGAGTGTCTGAGTGTCTGGGGTTCAGATTATAAAGTTGAGTATAATATTCTTGGAACCCTGAAGCGATTTTGGAGGACTGAACCGAGATGGCGCCAGATGTGGAGCGTAACTTTTGTATATAAGTCTGAGGATGCTTCTTGCGAAGAGCCCTTGCAAGCATGTGGCCGCATTTGTTGCCATGCTCATAGTACTTGTGTGACAAGTGTCTGGCTTGTTTATGTGTCTGCCGATCTAGTAATCAGAGAAACAGATCTCTCAAATCGGTCAGCCTCTTCAGCGCCTCAGGGCCTCCAGTTTGTGTTTAAGTTCTGCCTCTTGAAGGGCGGTCAATACCCTAGTGGAATCTGCTTGACACATTTTTTTAAGTTTGGAGCCTAAGGATATTAGCTCTCCCCTAATTACTGCTTTATGGCCCTCCCAGATTATGCCCGCACTGAGGTCTTTCGAAGCATTTTCTTTGAAATAATTAGTAATGGCCTCTGACAACTTTGCAGCTACTACTGTATCATCCAATAATTTCTCATTTAACCTCCACGTCCAGGCTCTATGGGAGCTGGATGGAAGCGTGATGGCCACACCAACCGTTGTGTGATCCAATAGAGTGATGTTCCCAATGGACGCGGACTGCAAGAGCTTCAGCATGGGGCGGTCCACATAGATATGGTCTATGCAGGTATAGATATCATGGACGGTCGAATAGTAGCTGAAGTCTCTATCTGAGGGATGGAGGACTCTCCAACTGTTGAGTAGGAGGTGTGTCTGGAGAGACTTGCGGAAATGCTTTAGAAAAGCATAGGAGCACGAGGGTCGGGAGCAAGATGCGTCGAGTCCGGACTGACATTAAAGTCCCCGCCCAGAATCACAAAGCCTTCCTTAAATTCTGCCAGTAGGTCTAAGGTGGTGTCTATGAAAATGAGTTGGTTAGAGTTGGGTGCGTAGATCGAAGCAAAAGTATATTTTCTGCCCGCGATGTTACCTTTCACAAAAATATAGCGACCCTGTGGGTCAATGCTACTGCCTGTTGGTTGAAAAGGGCAGGTCTTGTGCATTGCAATCCAATCTTTGGATTTAGAGGTAGGGGAGGTGCTGTGGAACCATTGATTAAAGAGATGGGAGGGTAGTCTGGGCAGGGAATGATGGGTGAAGTGGGTTTCCTGTAGGAAGACCACTTGTGCCCCTAACTTCTTAAGTTCCCACCATAATTAGTTTTGTTTCCCTGGGGAGCATAGACCCCGTATGTTATAAGATATTACCTTAAGTGTAGTCATGGAGGATCTGGAAAGCAAGAGAACAGTCTGATGACCTGGCCTGTCTGGTGCAGAAACCGAAGTAGGGTGATGCTCCTGGGAGGAGAGGGAAAAGAGGAGGGAAGGTTAGAGAGAAGATAGGAGGGAAGAAAGGAAAAGCACAAAGAAACATCTGTTGAAACAGCCAAAACACAATAGCATAGCATTAACTGTGATGATAAATAAAACATCTGTAAGCAAGGTGTGGGATCCCCCTTGTTAGAGGGGGGGACCCCAGACCACAGCCCAGTGTCCCAATAGGGGACAATACCCAGAAATGGGTGGCCTATGTGGGGAACGCGTGCCGACATGGGGGGAGAAGATAGGGAGTCCCACCTCCCTCCACCGCATCTTACAGGGTGTTGAGAATTATTGGGGGAGATTGTTTTGCGGGGGAAGCAAATGTTCCCTGACACTTAGAAAGGGCCAGGGCTAAAAGGTTGGGGATGGGCAGGGTGCCCTTGTCCATGGGCAGGGTGGGAGCAGCAAGGTTCAGCTGATTAGGACCAAGGGAGCACTATCGGAGTGTCTCGAGGGGACCAGGGTTCCAACTGGGGCAGTCTTAGTGTTCGAACAAAAGTGTCACGTTTCTTTGGACCTGCCAAAAAAGATGAGGGGGCTTCAGAATGTGGGGGCTGGTACTTTCTAAGTAAATTACGAAAAGTGGCAAAAGCCACTGGGTTGCATTGAAAGGGTTTCTGCATCAGCCATGGATAGTGAAAGGGCCCGTCGGGGGGGGGGTCTTGATTCTGGTGCCGTCTGTCCCTCTTGCGATTTTTGCGTGAAGCTGTCGTCCACTGAGGAGGAACTTTGATCCCTGGTAGGTCAGATGGTCCCCTCCAGTCTGGGAAGTCTACTGGATCCAATCCGAGGGCGGAAAGAAAGTGTGGAAGGTCATCCTTGTTGCGTAAAGTGACCTGTCTTCAATCCTAGGTCACTTGTAAGTAGAAGGGGAAGCTCTAAGGCAGACCAGCTTCCTGGATTCCTGTCAGGAGGGGGCGAAGGGCCCTACGCTGCATGAGGGTACGCCTGGAAATGCCTTGATAAAAAAATATGCGTGCCCCATCAAAGTCATAAAATGGCTTGCATAATGCGATCCTTGAGGGTGTACTTGTGGAGCTTGCAAATTATGTCTCTGGGGTTGTCCATATCTTGAGACGGGGGTCTTAATTCTCTGTGTTCTCTGTCAATTTCCACAGGGGCAGAAGCAGGTAGGCCCAGTATGTCCCTGAAGATGTCTGTCAGCGTGGGGATAATGACTCTGGAGGCTGTAGCCTCTGGCAGGCCTCTGATCCTGATATTAGCCCCCCTGCTGCGATTTTCAGCATCATCCAGCTGGCTCAGCAAAGTTTCTATCTGATGATCCTGCAATTGAGATTTAGATTGCAGCAGAGCAATAGTGGGGAGGACCTCTTCCAGATTTTCTTCTAATGATTCCATTCTGTTGCCCAGAATGATGTCAGCTTTCTCTACTCTGCATGTAAAGTGTTCTAGGTCCTCTTTAGTGGGCAAGGACATAATATGGCGCCTGATGTCTTCATCACTGAGGTAGTCCGACATCTCTGAACGACCATCCAGCGATGTAGTGGAGGCTAGAGGGGCTGAGCCACTCACCGATTCCGGGGATGGAGCTGGAGATGAAGGGGAGACTGTCCCTCTTGATGGCCGGGCCACAGCTGCAGCTAGCTGGGAATATTTTGTCGGTTGCTGCGACTTTTTACAGGCCTCGCGGCCTTGTCCCCGGGTCCCTGCGAAGTAGGAACCCAGCTGTCCCTGGTGTGATCTGTTGGTCCTTGCCAAGTGGGCGGTCTGCCGGGGTCACTGTGACATGGGGGGGATCCAGTGGATGTCAGTATCCCCCATTCTGGCCGTTATCCGTGTAGCGGTGGAGCAGAGCAGAGGCAAAGCACGTCCTCACTCCTCCATGTCTAGGACACGCCCCCGTCCCTAAAGCTCTTAATGCATGCTAGAAACAAACCTGTCTCTTGAAGAGTGCTACTGTCTAGAATAAGGCCTTTGAGCAGACCTGTCTGTAGTGACTGGGTGTGTTACAGACGATTATTATAAAATCATAATTGGTATTGCTAAAATTATGAGTTTTTTCCCCTGCTCGGTCCAAAAGATGGGGTGGTGACAGTTAATGGGTTCATTGCGTAATTAGCCCAGTGACAATCACTCTCAGGCTGCTGGCACCTAGACTGTTGTCCCGCAAGCTGGAAAATCCTTGTTGCGGGTGCAGCTGAGAGTTTCATTGTTACGTAAGTGACAGCGTGGTGTAAGATTGTCCTCTGTTATGAGTTAGTGAGGAGGGCAGGGATCTGATACCCCCGTTCATAACATCCTCTGCAATAAGAATTTTGTTTTTGCTAGTCACTCCCCAAGGATTAATTATTTCTAAAGAAATGAAGACACTGCAACTTTCCTCATTAGAACACTGAAAGCACACCGGATGGTTACAATGAACACCAATTCAGGAATCAGCTTTGCAAGAACAAGAATAAACAGCTTTTTTTTTTTTGGAACAGAAAAAGGTAGTACTCTGCTACAAAGTTTGTTAAAAGCCTTGAAATGAGATTACCCTGGGGGGACTGTTTTTTTTTCTCAATAAAAGTGGAGTTACTCTTTAAATTCACAATTGCTTTCCGATTAAAGAAAGCATGCCTTTAGATAAGAGCTATGAGCACACTTATAGGGGATGCTTCTCATGTTTTATTCATAATTGTAATGGGTTAAGAACATTTCTTGATCATACATCACGGGACACAGGAGCTTCATTACATAGTGGGTTATATAGGCACCTCTGGTGATTGGACACTGGTTGACCCTAATTAAAGAGAATTCCTCCCCTATATAACCCCTCCCATCTGGGAGGCACCTCAGTTTTTTCGCCAGTGTCTGGTTGATGGTCACGTAAAACTTAGCTCTATGCAGGTCCCTGCGAGGGCCGAAGGGCTACAACAGACCGGATCCATACCTCGGGCCGATATTTGACTCCCAAGATGGTATGGTACCCGGGCCTCGTCTGCCGAAGAAACGAGGTTTTGCCTGTAAGTCCTCTCCATTGGAAGACTGGGCTCTGGGAAAACCAGACTTGGGGTACTGTTTACTCAGAGCGCCCGAAAGTTTCTGGCAGAGCTTTCTACATGGCCCAGGTGGGAGGATCTTTTCGTAAGAGCCCCAGATATACCTGAAGGTTGGCTAACAATACCCGCCGTGATGGGTGAAGGCTGGAATTGGTCTGATATCAGCAATTCCTGCGGCGGGGACAGGTAAGGGAAGTCATCCTGTATATTTAAGTATATGAATGGATTTCTTCATTTTGAGTAGTTGTATGTCTTACCTGGTTTCCACCACTAGAGGGAGTAAGAGCAGCCTGATGCATACTTACATGCCTTTCAATACAAACACGCTCAGTGAAAGCCTGGTTCTCCAGCTACTCACGTCTCCATTAGGCCGCGTACACACGCGGGGACTGTTCGCTCAACTTTGTCCGCTGAACAGTGTTTCGGCGGACAGTCCGCTCGTGTGTGGGCTTTCAGTGGACAGTTTCAGCGGACAGTCTGCTGAACAAAGTTTTTCGGAAATTCCGAAAAACTGTCCGCTGAAACTTTGTTTCAGCGAACAGGCCCCTCGTGTGTAGGCTTGTTCGTCAAACTAAGTTCCGCGCATGCTCAGAAAGGATTTACACGCCGAAGTTTGCATTGCAGTGTATAGGACGTCGTTTTCTAGTCCCGTCGTACGTGCCGTTCACGTCATCGCGCACGGTTTCAGTGGACTGTTCGTTCGTCGTGTGTGGGCAAGTCCGTCCATGCTAATTTTGAGCGGACTGTCCGCTGAAACTGTTTGACGGACAAAGTGGAGCGAACAGTCCCCGCGTGTGTACGCGGCCTTACAGTTCCTGCCACAGATAAAGGTAAAAAGGGATCCCACGCAGGTCAGGGGTCCCACGTTGCTCCCTTTGGGTTCTCCTTCCCCCCCCCGGATTCCGCGGTCCTCGTGCTCGCGCGCGGGCGCGTGCACGTGCGCCGGGCGCGCTCCCGGCCTAATGGAGGAGGGGGGGTGTGGTTGCGAGCCGTGCACGTTAGTGTGCACGGCGCTGTACTGCGCAGGCGCCAGGCGGCAGTTTTAAAAAGCCCAGAGCGTCAGGGGACTGTAACTGGAGACACAGGAGCTGTGGGCTGTAAGCATCCGTGGGGATTGGATCCAGGCAAACCTTAAGACACCTACTCAGCATCAGGTTGTGCAGTTTAAGCATATATTGATTTATTGTGAGACTTTAAGCGCAACAGTGATCGCATTTGTACTAGTACCTCTGCTTTGTAGCTTAGTACTATGTCTCCTCGTAAGAGGGTCTCAGGGGGAGGTAATAAGAGCACTGGCAAGTCACCGCCTAGGTCCAGGGGTTCCAAAAGTGCCTGTAAATTACCATCCCCCTCTGCAAGACTGGAGCCTGCCTCTCAAGACGAGTCGGTGCCCCTTTCAGGCTTTGCAGCCTCTCCTAATGTCGCAGCCCCGGTCTATGTCACTGAGGACTCCCTTAGGGCTACATTGGAGGGTTTTGAAGGGAGGATCATGAATTTTATTTCTGCTTCCCTAAAAGATAGCAGGAAAAGGGGTAGATCCCCTCCCTCTGCTGAACTCCCTCTCTCAGATAGTTGTTCTGAAAATGAGGAGGGATCCCTATCTTTAGATAGGGATCATGAGCGGTCGGATGAGTCAGAGGAAGAGGAGATAGTCCCCTCCTCCCAGGCTGTGGTGCAGCCTACAGTCGCCGTATTTAAGGATCCAACTGACAAAAGGCTGGAAACCTTATTAAAAGCCTCCTTTTCCATGGCTGGCTCTGTGGTGCAGCCTACAGTCGCAGCCGTGGGGTTGTGTCAGTTCCTCAAGGAACAGGTTAAACAGATGTTTGGACTCCTTCCCAGTGAGGAAGTAGAAAATTATGCAGAGATGCCTCACATCTTGTGTTTCATAATTGATGCGATTTTGGATTCTGTCCAACAAGCATCGCGTTTGTCCCTCATGTTGGTTCACATGCGAAGGGCCCTATGGCTAAAGAATTGGGCTGCTGAGCTGTCATGCAAAAAGCATTTGACTGGGTTCCCGTTTAAAGGGGAGCGTTTGTTTGGGGAAGAATTAGATAAATTCGTCCAAAATATTTCAGGAGGTAAGTCTACTCTCCTTCCAGTCAAAAAGAGCAAACGTCCTTCATTTAGGCGTGCTCTCTCTCCCGAAGCATCAAGCTCTAAACAGTGGCGACGGCCTTCTCAGCCCTCCTCTGCTAGAAAGCCTCAAGGCCGAGCCCAGGGACAGAAAAAGACTTGGGGGCGAAAGCCTGCCAAGCAGACCCCCAAAACCTCCTTGTGAAGGGGCGCCCCCGCTCGGAAGAGTGGGGGGAAGGCTCCTGCAGTTTGCAGGCGCCTGGCGGGAAGAGATTCGAGACAAGTGGGTGATCTCTTCAGTATCTCTGGGCTACAGGCTAGAGTTTCGGGAGATTCCACCTTCTCGTTTCCTAAGGTCAAGGATCCCCAAGGATCCAGTAAAGCAGAAACCGCTATTCCTGGCCTTAGATCAGTTACTATCCCAGGGTGTGATAGTAGAAGTGAGCCCGAAAGATCAGGGTTCAGGGTTTTATTCAAATCTCTTCACCGTTCCAAAACCAAACGGAAGTGTCAGACCTATCCTGGATCTGAGAGACCTAAACCGGTTTTTACACATCCAGACCTTCCGGATGCAGTCAATGCGCACTGTGGTCTCCTTCCTGCAAGGGGGAGAATTCATGGCATCAATAGATATCAAAGACGCATATCTCCATGTGCCAATATTTCCCGCACACCAGAAGTTTCTAAGGTTCGCGGTAGAGCGGCGCCATTTTCAATTTGTGGCTTTGCCGTTCGGGCTGGCTACGGCCCCTCGAGTCTTCACGAAGATTCTGGACCCTCTCTTAGCAATCTTAATAGTTCAGGGCATAGCCGTCATGGCTTACCTAGACGACTTGCTTCTCGTAGAGAGAACTGCAGCGTGCCTAAGTCGCAGCGTCACCAGGACGCTAGAACATCTAGAGCGCCTAGGTTGGATTATAAACCTAGAAAAGTCGTCCCTACAACCGACTACCAGGTTGGATTACCTGGGTTTGATTATCGACACCGCTCAGGGCAGAGTGTTTCTTCCAAGGCTAAAGGCCTTGGCCATTGGAGAGCTGGTGCGTCTGATTCTAGGCAGAAGATCTTCCTCCATTCGGTTGTGTATGAGACTATTGGGAAAGATGGTCGCCTCATTCGAGGCCGTCCCATTCGCCCAGTTCCACTCAAGGCCTCTGCAAAGATGCATCCTTGCGGTTTGGAACAGGAAGCCCCAATCCCTGGATCTTCCTATGCGTTTATCCCCCGGGACACGCAAAAGTCTTGTCTGGTGGTTACAAACCAGGAATTTGCTGAAAGGCAAAACTTTTCTTCCCCTCTCATGGAAGATTGTTACAACGGATGCCAGCCTGACAGGCTGGGGAGCTGTATTGGAGGGAACGTGCTCGCAGGGGAAATGGTCTGCGACCGAAAGTCTTCTGCCCATAAATATCTTGGAGATTCGGGCAGTTTACATGGCACTCATAGAGTGGTCTTACAGACTGCGAGGTTTCCCGGTTCGGATTCAGTCCGACAATGCCACCGCAGTGGCTTACATCAATCACCAGGGCGGTACCAGAAGTCTGGTGGCCCAAAAGGAGGTGAATCGCATACTTGTCTGGGCAGAAGAACATGTTCCGTGTCTTTCTGCAGTCTTCATCCCAGGAGTGGAGAATTGGCAGGCGGATTTTCTCAGCCGCCAGCAGTTATGCCCAGGAGAATGGGCCCTGCACCCCGACGTGTTTCAGAACATATGTCACAAGTGGGGCACTCCAGACGTGGATCTGTTTGCATCCAGATTCAACAGGAAACTGGACAAGTTTGTGTCAAGGACAAGAGATGCGCTTGCCCAGGGGTCAGACGCTCTGACGGTTCCCTGGGATCAGTACAATCTGATCTATGCCTTCCCCCCGAGCCCGCTGCTATCGCGGTTCCTGGGAAGGGTCAAGAGGGAGTCGAAGTCGGTCCTTTTGGTGGCCTCAGCTTGGCCCAGGCGACCATGGTTTGCAGAAATCATGAAGTTGGCAGTGGGCAGGCCATGGACCCTCCCTCTCCGGCCAGATCTGCTCTCACAGGGTCCAATCTACCATCCTGCTTTACGCAGTCTGAATTTGACGGTCTGGCTGCTGAGACCCACATTCTGAGAGACCGTGGCCTTTCGGGGCCAGTCCTTTCTACTCTGGTCAATGCCAGAAAGCCGGCCTCCAGGCGTATTTATTACAAAATCTGGAGGACATATGTTTCCTGGTGTGAACTCAGGAGGTGGCATCCTAGAAAGTATGTCATTAACAGAATCTTGGCCTTTCTCCAGTCAGGCCTAGAAATGAATTTGGCCATAAGCACTATCAAGGTGCAGATTTCAGCCCTGTCGGTATTTTTTCAAAAACCTCTTGCATCACATTCCCTAGTACGGGCTTTTATCCAGGGGGCTATGCGGATAAAACCGCCAGTTAAACCTCCGGTATGCCCATGGGATCTGAATTTGGTTCTCTCGGCCTTACAGGGCCAACCATTTGAACCTTTGCATCTGGCTTCTTTAGCTCTCTTGACTAAAAAGCTGGTCTTCTTAGTAGCCATATCCACGGCTAGAAGAGTATCAGAGTTGGCAGCTCTTTCCAGTAAAGAGCCGTATTTAATTATTCATAAGGACCGGGTGGTTATGCGTCCCAACGGGTCCTTTCTACCTAAGGTGGTTTCGGGTTTCCATCTGAATCAGGATATAATCCTACCATCCTTTTTTCCGAACCCTCAGTCCATAGAGGAAAAGTCTTTACACACTTTAGATGTGGTTAGAGCAATCAGTCTTTATCTTCAAGCAACTGCTCAGATAAGGAAAACTGACTGTTTATTTATTCTGCCGGAAGGCCCTAGAAGGGGTCAGGCAGCGTCAAAGTCCACTCTCTCAAGGTGGATCAGACAAGTTATTTCTCAGGCCTATAGCTTAAAGGGGAAGATTCCTCCTTTTCAGGTGAAAGCGCACTCTACTAGGGCTGTCAGTGCCTCTTGGGCAGTGCATCACCAGGCCTCCCTGGCTCAGATCTGTAAGGCTGCGACTTGGTCATCAGTCCACACATTCACCAGATTCTATCAGGTGGATGTCAGAGGGCAAGAGGATATCGCCTTCGGGCGCAGTGTACTGCAGGCTGCCGTTTAGGTCCTCAGGTCCCTGGCGGTCTATGTTTATGGTCTGTGTCTCCCTCCCCTCAACCTGAGCATTGCTATGGGACATCCCACTATGTAATGAAGCTCCTGTGTCCCGTGATATATGATCAAGAAAATGGGATTTTTATATACAGCTTACCTGTAAAATCCTTTTCTTGAGAGTACATCACGGGACACAGGGCTCCCGCCCCTCTTGGGTTTTACGTGGTTTCTTATTGCTTTGCTACAAAACTGAGGTGCCTCCCAGATGGGAGGGGTTATATAGGGGAGGAATTCTCTTTAATTAGGGTCAACCAGTGTCCAATCACCAGAAGTGCCTATATAACCCACTATGTAATGAAGCTCCTGTGTCCCGTGATGTACTCTCAAGAAAAGGATTTTACAGGTAAGCTGTATATAAAAATCCAATTTTTTCTCTTTTGCTCATTGGAGGACACAGTTTCTGCTTTAGATCATATTCCTACAGGGTTTCCTGCCAGCTGCCTGAGTAGAACGCTAGGTAAAACATAAAAAGCAAAAGAAACACTAGAGGGTAACCAGAGTCACTCCCACACTATGGAACAGCATTATGTGCATGCCATTTGCAGGTTCAACTGCAATGACCCAGTTTCCTTGTGGGAAACCTCTGGGGTTTATTTCCTATGGGACACATATGACAGACCAAAGCAATAGTCAGTCACAGTGTCCCCCTTACAAGCCAGCACCACCTTGGTTTTCTGCAAATACTTCGGTGGACAGAAGCTTGCTTGTAAGGTGGTAAGTAGGGCTTTCATCTGCTCCCTGCCTCCATCCTTCTCTGACTCCCACACTTTTGCTTCTTTCTGTCAACAGGGTGGGACGTGGAATTTTTTGGGGAATATGTGGAGGATGCAGAATTCCCTTTAAGGAGGCGGGTTACCCCTGGAGCTGGGAGGGAGGCTGTTTTGATGTATGGGGCTCTGGCCCTTTAAGGCACTATGGAAGGTGCACTGGCTTCTTAACCGCTTGCTGACCGCACTATAGCCGAGTGACGGCTTTAGCATAGGCAGCTAGTTCTGGGAGGACATCATATGATGGGCACTCTGTGATTGCAGTGTCCCCCATGTGATCAGCTGTGTCCAATCACAGTTGATCACATATATAAACAGAAGCCGGTTATTGGCACTCCTTCCCTCATGCTGACAGAAAGCCGATAAACGACTTGTGTTAAAGGTACGTGTACACTTATAATCAGTGCCCTGATTATCAGTGTTCTGATTATCAGTGGAGTCCCAAAAGTGCCCACCAGTGCTGCTAATCTGTGCCCACCAGTGCTACCAATCTGTGCCCACCAGTGAAGTTAATCTGTGCTCATTAGTGTTGCCAATCAGTGCCCATCAGTGCCTCCTCATCAGTGCCACCTATTAGTGCAGCCTCATCAGTGCCTCTGCATCAGTGCCCACCAGTGCCACCTTATCAGCCAATCGGCGCCTATCAGTGCAGCTTTATCAGCACACATTAAGTGGGATTTGTAAACAATGAAACAAGGAAATGCAGGGTATTGAGAAATCTGTACATTTATTTTATTTTATTACAAACGTTTTTTATTGGTTGTAGAATAACAAACAGAAGAACAGAAGCAGATACATTGCTGCATCAAAGGATTACAAGATAGTACACTTCAGGTATATTCATACAGTTCAGCATCGTAAGGAACAAAAGGAAAAACATATTATAGATATTATACGATTAGCCCAGGCTATTCATAACGAGAGATGCCAGTCAAAGTCATTCAAGTGATCAGTGTAGGGTTAATGAAACAACAAACATAAAAAAAAAATTTTGTACAGCTGACTATATATGCAAGAAATTATTGGGATTGTAGTTCTGCTCTTCAATAACCAGTATCATCCCAGCTCAGTGAGTGTGGGAGGTTATAGCTATCTAGTTGGGTAAGCTTGGGAGTCAAGATATGGGGGACCAATCTCTTCCCGACAGGGGGTTCAAATCCATCCAGCTCTCAGAAAGCCTCCTGCGGAGGGTGGGGGAGAGGTTTCACCCCAGCGGGCCCTGTATGTGAGGGCCATTTGGCCCACTTGGCCGTATGAATGTGCATAGTATCCATGATTGCATGGTGGATCCGCTCCATGAGGAATAGATAGAATCCATCCTACGGGGGACCTGCGGCCAGGGAGTTAGATGTGAGCGCCAGTGTAGTGCTATAGTCCAGTGAATAGCGCAAAATAGTGTATTGATCAACCTTTGGGAGGGTTGGGGAATCCCTGGTATCGGGGCAAACAACAAGCAGCGTGCAGGTGTTAAATCAACATTAGACCCCACAATGGATGCTACTGTGATAGAAACCTGATCCCATAAGGGTTGGAGTTGAGGACAGCTCCAAAAGGTATGGAGTAAGGTACCCACCGTAGGGCATCCCCTGAAACAAAGGTCAGGGACCAAGGGGTAAAACTTATGAACTTTATCCGCGTATGTAGTTTTACCACAGTGTCTTTTATAGCCACCGATCTGGAACATCTATGCATATTCAGAATCATATCCCGCCAATCCTCAGATGAAAATTCTGTGGCTAGATCGGTTTCCCATAAGCACATAGCCCTAGATTTCTGTGGTTGCTGGGTTTCGATAAGATACTTATATAAGGTTGAAATAATGCCTCTATCCCTGGAATGGCAATAGCATATAGATTCAAATTGTGCACTAGTGGGAACATGAGGGGTTTTATAGTGTGATTGGAAGAAATGGCGAATTTGAAGGAGTTTATAAAACTCCCCCCTTGGTATCTCATGTTGTGTTTGGAGCTGCGAGAAGGAGGCGAAGTTGACGCTATGATTGCAAAGAGCCTGTAAGGTGACCAAAGACTTTTGGATCCACCATCGGAAGGTGCTAGGAGATTCAAAAGCAAGGGGAAATCTCCTATCACCCAGGAATGATGCCAACCGGGGTCTATCAGGACGTAATTTAAATTTGAGATGGTAAAGTGACCAAAGATAAAAAGAGCGGCTCACAATAGTATTAAGGGGAGCTAGGTCATCCGGCCTCAGCCCCTCCTGCCACAGGATGCCTGGGAGGAAGTACGGGCGCAATGACTGAGTTTCAAATTGCAGTCATGGCACCCCGACCGCGGGGGTATGCCATTGTGCTGTCTGGGCTAATCTAGCTGCCAAATAATACAGCCATACATCGGGCAAGCCCAGGCCACCCTGCGGCAGAGGTCGATGCAGTAGGGGTTTCCCGAATCTAGGTCTCTTACCTTGCCATATGAAGGCGTTAATGTCACGCTGTAACGCGGTAAGGGATTGGCGGGGGACATATAAAGGGAGAGCCCTAAAGAAATACAGCAATTTTGGCAAAATCTACATTTTGACGGCTACCACTCTACCCATTAAGGGGATCCGGTACGTCGACCACAATCTCAACCATCTTCTGACCGCAATAAAGGCTGGGGGGAAGTTGGCCCTATATATGTCTTTTAGGGAAGGGGCTAGGTGAACACCAAGGTATTGCAACGTGTGGTTAGATAAGGAGAGTCCGAATGAGTTCTGGAGGTTAGATATCTCTGGGGGGGCGAAATTGACAGGAAGGGCAGAGCATTTGGACAGATTAACACCTAGTCCTGAGAGCTTCTGGAAGGAACGTAGGATCTTGAGAAGGTTGGGGAGTGAGATCAGAGGGTTGGGCAAGAACAAAAGGACATCGTCCGCATAGAGGCTTATTTTATACTCCCCCTCCTCTTTCAAGTACCCCCCTATGTTTGGATTGGTTATGATTGCCCTTGCCAAGGGCTCCAAGGCTAGGGCAAATATCAGAGGGGATAAGGGACATCCCTGCCGGGTACCTCTGCCTAAAGAAAAAAATTCTGATGAATAACCAGGGAGTTTAATTCTAGTCTGGGGTCTATGATACAGTGCCCTAAACCCATTCACAAATTCGCCTCCAAACCCAAATTTAGCTAGAATCAGATCTAAATACGGCCAAAGGACACTGTCAAATGCTTTTTGGATATCTAATCCCAAAATCAAAACTTTGCGAGAAAAAAGGTTTACGTCCTGTATTACATTCGTGGCCAATCTAATATGATCTGTAATCTGCCTATTGGGAATAAAACCTGTTTGTTCTGGGCCTATCAGGGTGCTAATAATAGGGGCCAATCTATTTGCTAAAATTTTCCCTAAAATTTTAATGTCATTGTTTAAAACCAAAATAGGCCTTTAGTTTTGGGGCAAGGAGTGGTCCTTATTCGGTTTGGGGATCAATGTCATATTGGCACGCAACATTTCATCTGGGAGTTTTTGCCCTTGTAATGTCTGGTTAATAAGTTTTGTCAATTTAGGGGCCAGTATCTGTGAAAACTTTTTATAATATAAAGAGGTGTAGCCATCTGGGCCAGGGGCGGAAGAAGATTTGAGCGTTTTTATAGTGGCTGTGACTTCTTGGTCGGTACAAGGGGCATTTAAGTTATTAAGTTGTGATTCTGAGAGAGATGGGAGAGGTAAAGAATCCAACCATTGGTTTATATTACGGGGTATGGGCTGCGAGGGGGGGATAACAGAGTTTGGTAGAAGGATGTAAAAATCTGCAGTACTTCACTAGGGTGAGTAACCATTTGGCCGGAACTGTTTTTTAGTTTATAAACATGGGAAGGCTGTAGGGATTGATGAAGTTTACGGGAGAACATTCCCGAGGCTGTATTACTGTGTAATAGAAACCTAGCTTTGGACCAGCGTAGTGATTTCTCTGTGTGTTCTGAGAGTATAGTGTCCAATTCAGCTCTCTTTTGGTTGATTAGAAGGAGGGTATGCGGAGAATGTGTTTGGGTATGGGCCTGGTATAGTGTGCGCAAATCATGGGTGAGAGTCTGAATCCTTGCGATTTTCTGTTTTTTCTTGGTGACTGCGATCTAAATTAGGCGGCCACGAAGTACTGCCTTATGGGCAGTCCAAAGAACTTGGGGGGAGATGTCATCTGTATCATTAATAGTAAAATAATCTTTTATGTGGCCGGCAATACGGGTGTAAGTTTCAGGGTCTGACAACAAGGAGTCATTTAGCATCCAAGAAGCTAACTTAGGGGAAAGACCGACATGAGAGGTATGGAAGGCCACTACTTGGTGATCCGACCAGGGGCATGGGTGGATAGTCGTAAGAGCTGAGTTGGCCAATAAAACCGGTGATGCAAAAATGTAGTCTAATCTTGCGTAGCTATCATGAGGGTGGGAGTAGTGTGTGTATTCCCTAGCGCCAATGTTCAGTGCCCTCCAAGTATCAATAAGCTGTAATCTATCCAATGATTTGGTGAGAAATTTAGGGAACGCTTTAGCACTTTGTGTAGTGTGGCAGCAGGCAGGTAAAATCACCTGGTTGTATCCAGGATGGTAAATATGTGTGTCCTAGATTCAGGCTTTATGCAGACTTTTACAATTAGAGGGGAAGAGTTAATGAGCCCAGCTGAAGTAAGTGGGCTCATTAAGGCCTCTAGAAAAAACCCCAGCATGCATAGGGAGATGCTCCATCCTGGAACCAGTTTTGTGTTGTATAGACTGGGGAGTGTGTCACCTGTACTGTGCGGTGAGTTAACGCCTGTGTGGCAAAACCTTTACAACAAAGGCAGGGACTGGTACAGCACAAGGCTGCACCCAGTTGTTAGACAGGGAGTCTACGTGTGTAGTTAGAGGTCAAGCTGACCAGGATTTATTTTCTTGTTTTATTTTGTTTGGCTGTTATATGTATCACTGCATGTAGCCTAAATAAACCGGATCTTTTGTTTTTTTGCACCTACACCGCTGTCTGCTGTGCCTGACTTTGTGTTGTGAACCCATCCAGGGGGTCACACACACCCGCTACCGAGCTAACCCCCTCACAGTTGGTGGAGAATTTTGGCAGTTTTTTTTTTTTTTTTTTTGTTGTTAAGGCCAGCATGGAGGAGATACTGAGACAGCTGGCTCTAGCAAATGCAAACCAGCAGCAAACAAATGCAGGTTTACAAAAGAGCCTTGCAGCTCAACAACAGAGCCTTGCCGCCCAGCAGCAGGCAAATGCCAATCAGCAGCAGACAAATGCAACTTTGCAGCAGAGTTTGGAAGCTCAGCAACAAGCCCAGCAGCGATCTGAAGCCCGCTTCATAGACCTGTTGCAGAAGCAAGAGCAGAATTTTCAACAGCAAATAGAGACATTGATACAGCAACGTCCGCAGACCAATGAAGCAAGTTGGTACAATAATACCGCATCCTTTGGTGTGAGCCGTTTACTGACAAAAATGACTGGAGAGGATGATCCGGAGGTGTTTTTGACCAAATTTGAAAGGACTGCTGAAAGGGAAAAGTGGCCTAAGGAGCAATGGGCTGGACTGGTGGCCCCTCTGTTAACTGGGGAATCGCAGAAAGCTTATTATGACCTAGAGCCTGAACAAGCAAAAGACTATGTGGTGCTAAAAGCAGAAATATTGGCACGGCTGGGTGTCACCCTGGCAGTCCGGGCTCAGCGTGTGCATAACTGGACTTTTCAGGTTGGAAAACCTCCCAGGTCTCAAATGTATGATCTCATTCACCTGAGCAGGAAGTGGCTGCAGCCAGAGATTTTGACCGCACCAAACATTGTGGAACGTGTGGTTATGGATCGTTTCCTGAGAGCTCTTCCTACTGCCATCCAAAAATGGGTAAGCCATGGAGACCCAGAAAATGCAGATAAACTTGTGGATCTGGTTGAGAGGTACTTGGCTACAGAGAACTTGACCACCTCTTCCAGGGACTCACGGACTTTCCACCCTAAGACCAGATCATCCCCAGTGGCGGGTAAGATGACTCCAAGGGGTGAGGGTGGAGAGAGTGAGAGGGTGGGAATTCTACCTAAGGTCTGGCGGGAGCAGCCCAGGAAGCCCATGCTGCAAGAGGCAGCGAAAAAGATTATTTGCTACCGCTGCCGCCAAGAGGGACATATTGCAGCCAATTGCCCAGTTGTGGATGAGCCTTTGCAATGTGACTTTATAAGGGAGAGACGTCAGTCGCTGTTTGCGACAGTTGCATGCACTGCCATTCGGGGACCTGAGAAACATTTATGTAAAATGTGTATTAATGGTAGACATGTTGATGTGTTGCTAGATTCAGGTAGCCTGGTAACATTGATAAAAGCTGAATTAGTTACTACAGAGGTCTCTGGGAAGAACAGGGTGGCTGTTATTTGTGTGCATGGGGACACCTGAGAGTATCCTGTAACTTCAGTGTTTTTTGAGACCCCCAAAGGTAACCTCTCTCATCAGGTGGGGTTAGTGTCTCACTTACCACATGATGCTATTGTGGGAAGGGATTTTCCAAAATTCTGGGAACTCTGGGATTGTCCTGAGGCCCCCATTGGTGCCCCTATAAACCAGGAAGATGACCAGAATTCCTCTGGGAGTGGTGAGGACTCTCCTGAATTTCCCTTGTCGGTATTGGCGGGGGAAACTCGAGAAACTGGGGAGGAGCCAACATCCTCAGATGAAAACATGCCGTCTGTGGAGTTTTCGGATCTTGAGGTTTTACAGGGAAAATTTTGCCACAGAACAGTTAAAAGACCCCACCCTAATAAAGGCACGGGAAAATGTGGTGAAAATAGATGGCGAGTTAGTGAACCCAGATAAGACTTGCCCTTATCCTTACTTCACTATGGAAAAGGACCTGCTATATCGAGTGGTTTAAAGGGCAGAAGAAACCATTGAGCAACTTGTAGTGCCCAAACCTTACAGGAAGTTGGTGTTAGAATTGGCCCATGGACACATTCTGGGAGGTCATCTGGGGACAGAGAAAACCAGAGAGAGGGTATTGCAGAGATTCTATTGGCCTGGGGTCATGAAGGAAATAGAAAAGTATTGTTCCTCCTGCCCTGTGTGTCAGAAGTCGGCACCTATGCCACATTTCCGTAACCCACTGGTACCTCTTCCTATCATTGAGGTCCCCTTTGAGAGGATCGCAATGGATTTGGTAGGTCCGATAATGAAGTCTGCTAGGGGGCATCAGTACATTTTGGTTATATTGGACTATGCCACCCGTTATCCGGAAGCAATTCCTCTCCGAAATACCTCGGCCAAAACCATAGCCAAAGAGCTATCCCTTGTTTTTAGCCGCGTGGGTATTTGTAAGGAACTGCTTACGGACCAAGGTACACCCTTTATGTCCCGGGTTATGAAAGAATTATGCAAGTTGTACAAAGTGAAGCAATTGCGTACATCTGTGTATCACCCCCAAACAGATGGGTTGGTTGAAAGATTCAACAAAACCCTAAAACAAATGTTAAAGAAGGTGGTGGATAGAGATGGAAAGAATTGGGATTGTCTAATACCCTATCTGATGTTTGCCATTAGGGAGGTACCCCAATCCTCTACGGGTTTCTCACCCTTCGAGTTGCTCTATGGGAGACACCCAAGAGGGCTGCTGGATATTGCCAAGGAAACTTGGGAAAATGAGAGTTCTCCTCACAGGAGTGTGATTGAGCATGTCGCCCTGATGCAAGATAGAATTGCACAGGTAATGCCAATTGTAAAGGAACATTTAACCCAAGCGCAGTTAGCACAGCAGAGAGTGTACAACCGTGGGGCCAAGACCCGTACTTTTTCCCCGGGGGATAGGGTCTTGGTACTAGTCCCTACGGTTGAAAGCAAATTTCTGGCCAAATGGTCCATATGAAGTAATTGAAAAAATTTGTGAGGTGAACTACAGGGTTAGACAGCCAGGAAGGCGAAAGCCGGAGCAGATCTATCACGTCAATCTGCTGAAAGCCTGGAGGGATAGGGAATCCCTAGTCGCAGAGACTTTGTCACAAGTACAGCCTGATTGCTTAGTTCCTGAGGTTGGAATAGCAGACATCTTATCGAAACCCCAACAACAGGAGGTTAAAGAGTTTGTACTTCGTGACAAAGAGATTTTCTCTGAGCTTCCGGGACAAACATCTGGCGTAGAGCATGACATTATCACCCCGCCAGGAGAAAGGGTAAAACTAAAACCTTATAGAATACCAGAGGCCCAACGGGAGGCAATACGTGGGGAGGTTCAAAGGATGCTGGAATTGGGTGTGATAGAGGAGTCCCAGAGTGACTGGTCCAGTCCTATCGTACTAGTGCCCAAACCTGATGGGAGCTGGCGGTTTTGTAACGATTTTAGACAATTAAATAAAGTTACAAAATTTGACACCTACCCCATGCCACGTATAGATGAGTTGATTGACCGGCTGGGAACAGCCCGATATATGACAACTCTTGATCTCACCAAAGGGTATTGGCAAATTCCCCTGGCCGAGTCGGCCAAGGAGAAAACTGCGTTTGTAACCCCAGATGGGGCATTCCAATATAAGAGAATGCCGTTTGGGTTACAGAATGCACCGGCAACATTCCAGCGGAAAATGGATAAGATTCTGAGGCCCCATCATAAATATGCTGCAGCTTACCTGGATGATGTGATTATCCATAGCACAGACTGGGTCTCACATTTGCCAAAAGTACAAGCAGTCCTAGACTCTATACGGGAAGCTGGGTTTACGGCCAATCCAAAGAAGTGTACCATTGGACAGGAGGAGGCCAAATATCTTGGGTACACTATTGGGAGGGGGGTGATAAAACCCCAAGTCAATAAAGTCGAGGCCATACAGAGTTGGCCACGTCCCAACAGCAAGAAACAGGTACGAGCCTTTCTGGGAATCGCTGGCTATTATCGACGATTCATTCCCCATTTTGCTTCTCAGGCTGTGCCCCTCACCAACCTGACAAAAGGGAAAGAGTCGGTTATGGTTAAATGGTCCCCAGAGGCTGAGGAAGCATTTCAGTCCTTAAAAACAGCCTTATGTAGCCAGCCAGTGTTGTACTCACCAAACTTCTCTAAGGACTTTGTTGTACAAACTGATGCATCAGACGTTGGGTTAGGAGCAGTGTTATCCCAGGTCTGGAACGGGGAAGAGCACCCAGTCATTTACCTCAGCAGGAAGTTAAAGTCCCATGAGGTAAATTACTCCACGATTGAGAAGGAATGTTTAGCAGTGAAGTGGGCTCTAGATTCCCTTCGGTACTATCTGCTAGGTAGGCACTTTGACCTGGTGACTGATCACGCTCCTTTAAAGTGGATGGCTCAGAACAAGGAGACCAATAGAAGGGTAAATAGGTGGTTCCTAGCCCTACAGGAATTTAACTTTACAGTTAATCATCGCCCTGGTGTTAAAATGGGGAATGTGGATGCTTTGTCTCGGATACATGCGTGTCTGACTGCTGGTGTTACAACCCCAAGGTTGAAACAAGAGGGGGGGGTATGTGGCAGCAGGCAGGTAAAATCACCTGGTTGTATCCAGGATGGTAAATATGTGTGTCCTAGATTCAGGCTTTATGCAGACTTTTACAATTAGAGGGGAAGAGTTAATGAGCGCAGCTGAAGTAAGTGGGCTCATTAAGGCCTCTACAAAAAACCCCAGCATGCATAGGGAGATGCTCCATCCTGGAACCAGTTTTGTGTTGTATAGACTGGGGAGTGTGTCACCTGTACTGTGCGGTGAGTTAACGCCTGTGTGGCAAAACCTTTACAACAAAGGCAGGGACTGGTACAGCACAAGGCTGCACCCAGTTGTTAGACAGGGAGTCTACGTGTGTAGTTAGAGGTCAAGCTGACCAGGATTTATTTTCTTGTTTTATTTTGTTTGGCTGTTATATGTATCACTGCATGTAGCCTAAATAAACCGGATCTTTTGTTTTTTTGCACCTACACCGCTGTCTGCTGTGCCTGACTTTGTGTTGTGAACCCATCCAGGGGGTCACACACACCCGCTACCGAGCTAACCCCCTCACAGTAGTTTTACTTCTATCCACTGAGGGGTTAGCTACTAAATTAAAATCTCCCCCTACAATCAGGTGGGGAGAGATGTATCTATCCAAAGTACGTAAAAACATATTATAGAAAGCGCCTTGTGCTGTATTTGGGGTGTACAAATTGGCAGATGTCACAGTCTTACCCTGTAACATACCCTGGATAATAAGGAATCTGCTATCAGGGTCTCTATATACGTGGGATGGTTCAAGGTTGCAAACTTAGCCAAGTCCAGGTGAATTAGGCTTGAAGGGGGTTCAAGCATGCCATCAGTGTCAGGTAATCGGTCCAGGAACGGTGTCCATAGAGGATAAGGGGTGCGGGAGATAGGAAGGACGAGAAAAAAGAAAAAAAAGGGGGGGAGGAAAGGTTGCTCCAGTTAACATCTCATGACAACACCTGGTGTCCTGCTGCGCTTGCCTTGACGTAGTTGAGAGTTCCGTACGCACTGAAGTGCGATCAGATGTCGGGCAATGGTTGCAGTCTGCGGGAGCGTCTATCCCTCTGAGGCGATGGGGTGGCCCAAATGGGAGATGGACGGGGGGTTAGGGGGTTGGAACAGCTTAATGACTGTAGCAGGGAGGTCGGTCTCCGATTCGGGGACCCCCCGTACCCTAACATTGTTCCTTTTGTTGCGGTTGTCCAGATCCTCCAAATGGTCCTGGAGCGGGACAACCGTATCCCTCAGCAGCTCATGGTCTCTCCGGAGATCCGTATAGGCCAAGAGAAGTTCATCATGTTTAACTTCAAGGAGATCAGTTCTACTTCCCAGGGCCGCTAGCTCTTGTGACAGTGTACTAGTAGATTTGTGCAATTCCGCCTGGAATTTCCTGGCCAACCTGTCATACATATTAGCTAGACTGTCCTCTAATTCCGCTTTGGTGAGATGTGTATCCCCAGTACCTTTAGGAGAGCCTGCCGACCGCGAGGCCTCCGCGTCTGTGTAGGTCTGGGCACCATCTTGGGACATCTCCTGTCCTTCGGTGACCCGCAGAAGATAGTTAGTAAGAGAGCGTTGAACGGTTTTCCGCTTGCCTTTCTTGGACGTCGGCATGCACGAGTGGTCCCGCAGGAGGGAGAAGCTATTCGTGAGTCGATAGGTGATCGGTATCGTCCTGGGAAGTGCTATAGATTCCCCGTCGTCCCCGGAGCTCCTAGGCTTAGCTTCCTGCTCGCTCCGCGCCGCGCATGCACCCCCGAAATCTGTACATTTTTGAGAAATCTTCTGTACCTACAACCAATACTGTCTAATCTTTGGACAAGACCAAAAGATATGGAGTAAAGTCCCCTGTCCCTCTTGGCATCACCAGCAATGGTCTGAAGCCTCTGGAAACAATGTATGAAAGATTGACAGGGTAGGATAGTAGCATAGTACCAACACATTAGTAATTTATAATTGGATTCCTGGGTTTGCGTACAAATAGATGATTTTGATTAAAGTTAAATAATATTCTGATGCTGACCAGGTGTAAAAGTCTTAGGAAGATCTTTTCCCACTTACTAAGACCAAACAATCATCTGAGGGGGCTATTAACAAGGCATACATCTTAGAAATAGTATGGGAAAGAGGTTCCTTTTCCTTACAATACAATTAAAAGTTTGTATGCTGGCTTCGATAGTTCACTGGTGATCCCAGAGATTCAAAATAATGGTGTAGCTGCAGCGCCTGCCAAAAATTTATTTCAAACTGTCCCCCCAGCTGCATCAATTAATCTATCATAGGCCAAGTATCAGAAGTCAAAAATGTGAGGCTTGAAAACAACCCTTCTCCATAAGACTGCCGAATGCTCCCGGTTCTAAACCTGGAGGAAAACCAGGGTTCTCCAAAATGAGGAACAGAAGTAATTGTATGGAGGAAAACTGTCAGAAACCATGAATCAAACTGAGACAGAAGTACAGTTACTGTAAGGCCGCGTACACACGGGCGGATTGTCTGTCCAACTTAGTCCGCTGAAACGTGTTTCAGCGGACAATCCGCTCGTGTGTGGGCTTCAGCGGACTTTTTCAGCGGACAGTCTGGTGGACTAAGTCTTTCGGAATTTCCGTAATATTTTCCGTCCAAACTTGGTTTCAGCGGACAATCCGCTCGTGAGTAGGCTAGTTGGACGGACTAAGTATGGCGCATGCTCAGAAAGGATTTACACGGCCGAAGGTTGCATTGCAGTGTATTGGACGTCGAATTTCTAGTCCCGTCGTACGTGCCGTACACGTCAGGCCGCGTACACACGCGCGGACTGTTCGCCCAACTTTGTCCGCTGAACAGTGTTTGGGCGGACAGTCCGCTCGTGTGTGGGCTTTCAGCGGACAGTTTCAGCGGACAGTTTGACGAACAAGGTTTTTCGGAAATTCCATAAAACTGTCCGCTGAAACCTTGTTTCAGCGAACAGTCCGCCCGTGTGTAGGCTTGTTCGTCAAACTAAGTTCCGCGCATGCTCAGAAAGGATTTACACGCCGAAAGTTATAATGCAGTGTATAGGACGTCGTATTTTTCGTCCCGTCGTACGTGCCGTTCACGTCATCGCGCACGGTTTCAGCAAACTGTTCGTTCGTCGTGTGTGGCCATGTCCGTCCATGCTAATTTTGAGCGGACTGTTTGCCGAAACTGTTGGACGGACAAAGTTGGGCGAACAGTCCGCCCGTGTGTACGCGGCCTCATCGCGCAAGCTTTCAGCGGACTGTCTGTTCGTCGTGTGTGGTCAAGTCCGTTCATTCAAAAGTTGGACGGACTGTCTGTCGGATTGTCTAACAAACTTAGTTGGGCAGACAATCCGCCCGTGTGTACGCGGCCTAAATCTCACTTGTTTAAATTTTAATAAAAAAAGGTAAACAGAGTAAACGTAGTTAAAACATAGCCAGAGTTCATGAACCAGAATGGATAGTCAAACCAAAACGTCAGGGAGCACGAGATGAGCGTAGTAGAACAGCAAGCAGGATCTGGAGCCAGAAGGAATGTCAGCCAAGCAAGTCTTTAACAGGAACACAGAAGACCGTCTCTAGAGATGTGAACAAGGTGAAGGCAGAGATCATCTGGGCTGGATGGCTTAAGTAGGCAGGACTGACGAGTAGGATATCATCAACAGGTGAGTCACTGTGGAGAGATAGAAGTTGGCAATTAGCCGACAGCTGAGCGACCAGCTCAGAAAAGAGCCCAGCCCTGACAGTACCCCCTCCTCAATGACCTCTCCCCCTCGGAGGACCACCAGGCTTGAGGGAAAATCATCTATGGAAATCACTGAGGAGGACAGGGGCATGTACATCTGAGGATGAGACCCAAGAGCGTTCCTGCGTACCATACCCTTTCCAATGCACCAGGTATTGTATGCACCCATGGAACCTACGGGAGTCAACAATGGACTGTACTTCATACACCTCATGGTTCTCAACCTGTACAGGGTGAGGACGAGTCACCGAGGTGGTAAAGTGGTTGCAGACTAAAGGTTTTAATAGGGAGACATGAAATAAATTTGAGATACACATATTAGAAGGAAGGTCTAATGCATAAGCCACTAGGTTAATCCTGCGAAGAATACAGAAAGGCCCAATAAACTGAGGTGTGAACTTCAGAGATGGAACACGAAGTCGGAGGTTGCGAGATGACAGCCAGACCCTGTCCCCAACCTAGTAGGAAGGCGCAGGCAGGCATCTGCGGTCAGCATGGAGTCTGTACCTATCATTAGCATGTCGCAAAGCCTCCTGGACTTGTGCCCAAGTGGAACGAAGACCATGGAGATGCTCCTCTAACACAGGAATATTCTGTGGAACAAGTGAATCAGGCAACATGGAAGGTTGGAAACCATAGCTTGCCATAAATGGGGAAAATCGTAAAGCAGAATTCAAGGCACTATTGTGAGCAAACTCTGCCAACGGTAAGAGGTCTGACCACTTGTTATGATGGTCAGAAAAATAGCAATGTAGGAATTGCTCCAAGGACTGATTGGCTAGTTTTGCTGCCCCATTAGACTGTGGGTGATACACAGAGGAGAAAGCAAGCTGAATTCCCAACTGTGCAGAAAAGGCTCACCAGACCCGGGACACAAACTGACTACCCCTGCCCGAGACAATCACCTTGGGTAGCCCATGTTAGTGAAAGATTAAGTTACATGAAGCCACTGTGCCCATAAAATGAAGCCACTGTGCCCATCAAGAAAGAGAGAGACATACAGAGACAAAAAAGAGCGACAATTTTGAAAAAAACACATTTTTACATTTTGCTATAATAAATATATAAAAAAACAATTTTTTTTTCCCTCAGTTTAGGCTGATATGTATTCTACATATTTTTGGTAAAAAAAATAGCAATAAGCGTTTATTGATTGGTTTGCACAAAAGTTATAGCGTTTACAAAATTATGACATTATGAAGGACACATCGGACATTTTTGACACTTTTTTGGGACCATTGTCATTTATACAACAATCAGTGCTATACAAATGCACTGATTGCTGTGTAAATGACACTGGCGGTGAAGGGGTTAACCACTAAGGGGCAGTGTAAGAGTTAAGTATGTCCTGGGGAGTGATTCTAACTGTGGAGGGCGTGGCTACATGTGACACGTCACTGATCTCTGCTCCTGATCACAGGGCCACCGACGGCGCGCACGCGATGGCACGGCAGCAAATTTAAGGGGACGTACAGATGCGCCCATTTGCCCAGCCCTGCCATTCTGCCAGGTATCAGGGGATTATTAGACCAGACTGTGTGGACTGCACAGAGAAAACCCAAAACGCATGTAAGTGAAATAACAAAAGTGTTTATTATAAATGAAAAGAAAGTGAAAACAAACAGTGCACTACCAACCACAAACAACAAGTAATATATACAATAAATGGGAGATACCAGAGTTGTCAACAAAAGCCAGGACAAGGTCATACACCGGGGAATCAGTAGATGGGTAAGGAAGGGGAACCAGCAGGAGAGGGAGAGGACGGATGGATGGGCTGCAGAGCAGGGATCTTAGGTAACAGGAGACAAGAGGGACAGGTCCAGGATGGGCTCAGGATCAGGGCCGTTTTTAAGGCAGGGCAAAAGGGGCAGCTGCCCTGGGCCCTGTCATTGTTGTGGGGCCCAAAGCAGATGCCTCATACTTGCCAACTATACTGGTTTAAATTCCCTCGTCCCTTGAGGTTTTAGTCCTGTGCTATGGCCCAATATCTCAGTGTGAAGTGCTGCTACTAATGCTGCCCATCTCTGCCCTATTGTGGTGTACAGATGACTCACATGCAGACACTGTGTTTACATGTAAATTACCGAAATTCATATGTAAATCGGGGTGACATTCATATGTAAATTGCAGCGGCCAGCAGCATTGATATGTATATCATGCCCCACAGTAATCTCTAGCAACCAATCAACAAGCAGAAATCATGTGCTGTACCTCTAGCAACTAATCAGTGAGCCGTAATGTGGGCTGTACCTTTGGCAACCAGTCAGTGAGCGGTAATGATACACTGTAACTCCTGGCAACCAATTTCAATAGGTGCCTGATCTGATTCAGTAAACTGAATTTGAGTCTAGCTGCTATTTATTGTATGTTTCAGAGCAGGTGTAGAGTGAAACTGCATGGGGGGAGGGGGGCCCCAAGAAAATTTTTGCCCAGGGTCCAATCAATATTAAAGACGGCCCTGCTCAGGATCAGGAGGGAACAGGTCAGGTAGATACAGGCTCAAGGTCCAAGTTCAGGCAACAAGGTCAGGGCACATGGAGAGAGCGATACCAAGGCCAGCATGTGAGGGCTTGCCGGGTATTTATAAAACTACCAATGATTACCCTCACGTAACAGCTGAGTGCAGAAGGTGCTGCCTGCTCCACATTGCCGGAGTACACCACCTGGCGTGCACCAGTACTACAGCCCAAGGATCCAACAGTGCCACCAGGAGGTAGGTCCTCTTATTACAGGCCCTGGTTGTTAGAAGACACACGCTGGTGGACACTGGTACTGCAATCCAAGAGACCAACAGTGCCACCAACGGGTGGACCTTTTCATGACACGGGGTATATTGACGCGCGCCGGTTGGGAACCAGTTAAACAGTGGGTGTAGTATTTTGATGCTATTAAAACAACAGATGAATACTGACTTAGCAAGCCAGGCAAACCGTGAGCCCTATATTGCCTAGTCAGAATATAGAGTCAATTTTACCTTTCACTGGAGATGGAACATGTGTGGTGCAAACAGCCAGGCAGCAGTCCTCAGACTGAGAGAATGCTGGATGTGAGTAAGCATCTTAACCACTTGCTTACTGGGCACTTAAACCCCCCTCAGTCCCAGACCAATTTTCAGCTTTCAGCGCTGATGCACTTTGAATGACAATTGCGCGGGCATACAACACTGTACCCAAATGAAATTTTTATCATTTTTTTCCCACAAATAGAGCTTTCTTTTGGTGGTATTTAGTTACAGCTCGGAGTTTTATTTTTTGCTAAACAAACAAAAAAAGATGCAAAAAAAAAAAAAAATCATGTTTTAATAGTTTGTTATAAAATTTTGCAAACGGGTCATTTTTCTCCTTCATTGAAGTGCGCTGATTAGGCGGCACTGATAGGCTGCATTGGTGGGCACTGATGGGCTGCATTGGTGGGCACTGATAGGCTGCATTGGTGGGCACTGATAGGCTGCACTGGTGGGCACTGATAGGCATAGTTAAGGCGGCACTAATAGGCACAGATAAGGCGGCACCGATGGACACAGATAAGGCGGCACTGATGGGCACAGATAAGGCAGCACCGATGGGCACAGATAAGATGGCATGGATGGGTGGCACGGATGGGTGGCACGGATGGGTGGCATGGATGGGCACTGATAGGTACCACTGATAGATGGGACTGATGGGCACTGATAGGTGGCACTGATAGGTGGCTCTGATAGGTGGCACTGCTGGGCACTGATGGGCGGCACTGCTGGGCACTGATGGGTGGCACTGCTGGGCACTGATGGGCGGCACTGGGGTGCAGCACTTTTGAGGCAGATTGTGGGCACTGTGGGTGGCACTGTGGGTGGCACTGCTGGGTGGCACTGTGGGCACTGCTGGGTGGCACTATGGGCACTGCTGGGTGGCACTGACGGGGGGCACTTACTTTTAATTAGGGTGGCACTGCAGGGGGCAGGTGGGCACTGGCAGGGGGCAGGTGGATTGCTGGCCGTGATCGGGACTGATGTCCCGATCACGGCCGCCGGTGATCGGCTTTTTTTTTTCTCCTCGTGCTGTCAGCGCGAGGAGGAATACTAGCCGATTACCGGCTCCGTTATATCACATGATCAGCTGTCATTGGCTGACAGCTGATCACGTGATAAGGGGTCGGGATCGACCCCTTGCACGGATCGGTGATCAGGCGAGTCTCATGGACTCGCCGATCACAGAGCATGCCGCGCGCGCCCCTCAGGGGGCGTGCAGGCCGCTCGTACACGGGACTACGTCTATTGACGTCGTCCCGGAAAAGGAGATCCGCGCTGTAGCCGTCATTTGGCTATAGCGCGGATCTCAAGTGGTTAAATAGTAGAGCTGTACAAAGGGCCAATCAAGGCTACCTGTTTGTGTGTTGCTGGTAGTTCCACTTAATCAGCTGAAGATAAATGCAGCTGAGATGAGAACTCTGGGTGTCTCCCTGAGGCTGAGGCATGTGGCGCAGCCACACCCCAAAGGGTGTGGCGGCATCACTGCATCACCGTGTCGCCGGCAAAAAAGGAAGCCCCCATCAGCGTAATGCATTGAGCTCAATGGGGACATGCAAAGGCACTCCCCTGCACAGTGGCAGAAAAGTTGTACACAACACAAACAGAAAAATTAAAAATAAATACAAATGAAAATAAATGAATATGTACATGGCAGTGAATGGTGGAAAGTATATAGTTACTCAGTAACTAGATGTACACTGGAGTTAATAATCATAACCCCATATATCAATAAAGGTTTGTTTTGCTCATGAACAAGTAGTACAACTACTGTATATTGTAATCTTTTTTTGTTCATGCAGCCTGTGGGCTGAATGAAAAAAAGAGATTGATCGGTGGGTATGCCCACCATTAGAATACCTCCCTTCGTCCACCCACTTCTAATTATGGGCATACATGCACCATTTTGTTTTTAACTGTGGTGGTGAAATCACCTCTGACAGCGCTGGAGTCACGGCTTTATGTATCGTGGGAGCAAACGCTGTTCCTGTCAAGATAAATAAATCCACACTGCAATTGAATGGCATACCTTCTAAGCAAATGATGGTTAACAATAAAACAAGTAACATTACAGTATAACAGTAAAGGCCCGTACACACGGTCGGACTTTTTGACAACAAACATGCAAATTAGCTGTTTTGGAGCAACATCCGACTGTGTGTACGCTCCATCGGACAAACTTTTTCTGTTTTCATCGGACTTTTGTTGGCTGTGCGAACGGACAAACTTTCTGGCAACAAAAGTCCGATGGAGCAAAGTCCTACCGTGTGTACGCAAAAGCATCGGACTTTTGTACAAGGTACAAACACGCATGCTCAGAACCATTGCAAACGATCAGACTACAATACAGAAGTTGACCAAAGGTGGCGCTGGAGTCATTGAACGTCCTCTTTTGAAGCGGGGTCAGTACGTTGTGACGTCACCACGTTCGTGTTTGTTGTCAAAAAGTCCGACCGTGTGTATGCAATACAAACTTGTGGACAACACACTTTGTACAAAAGTCCACGGAAAAGTTTGTACAAGTCCGACCGTGTGTATGGGGCTTAAGACATACCAGACCTGCAAAGCAAATACAAAATAAATAGTAACATTTTTTTTTTTAACGCATTCTGTGCCTAAAATACATATATATGCCGAAGCATGGGGGCATACGCCCTCAAAAGTTATTAAAATTGCTCCTCCACCCCTGCTGCCCCCATGCTTCGGCATATATGCTCTTTTTTTAACTATGGTGGTGAAATCACCTCCTACAGCGCTGGAGTCACGGCTTTATATATCGTGGGAGCAAATGCGGTTGCTGTTAAGATAAATAAATCTGCGCTGCAGTTGAATGGCATACCTGAAAACCAAAAAATGGTTAACAATAAAACACATAACAGTAAAGTATAAAAAAATTACATACCTGAAAAGAAAACATAATAAAACATAATAACAATAAAACATTGCAGAATAGAATACAGTAAAAAAGAACAGAACAATAGCGATAGAATAGAGAGAGAGCGAGAACAATAAAACAACATTTTTGAGTGATTTTTTTTTTTTTACATTTTTTTTTTTTTTACACTTTTTTTTAACTGTAACTGTTGTAACTGTAACTGGTTCCAGGTTGGGGTCTGCCAAAATGCGAAGGCATCTTGGGAGACCCTGTGAAAGTGTGTCTAGTCTGTGCAGTGCTGTACCCTACGCTAATACTCAACTAGTATATGGTAGCGCTCAAAAAATTCACCAATGCAAAGACCAGGATTGTCAGGACAGGAGGGACAATAATGTGTCTCACGCCTATATCCGCGCTTGCGGCAGACACAACACCTTCTATGGGGGGCTTGTTGGGTAGGTGTACTTGGGAGGACATAAGGAAAATGCCTCTCATGCAGCCTGCATACTGAAATTGGATTGGGAAGGTGAGGTGGAGCACTGTCTGGAAACAGAAGGGCTCTGACGATCTCTTCTTGGAATTTAAGGAAGGATCCAGTCCGTCCTGAAGCTCCATATAGCACATGAGCATTCAGCAAAGATAATTGAAATAAGTATACAGACACTTTCAGGCAACTAGGTATGGCGCCAACAACTGGTCGTTGAATTCCCCCCTCCCATATTTTGGTTATATTCGTGGACACAGAGGGGTTTCTCTACAACACCAGTCGCCGTACCTGCCATAACTGCCCTACCACTTATAACAGTCACAAATTACACCAATGCAGTAATCAGTAAAAAAAAAATGTAAAAAACAGTTTTTGGTGTCACTGTGACAGGGGATGCAGGGGGGTGATCGGGGGGTGATTGGGGGGGTGATTAGTGTGCCTGCGTGTTCTACTGTAAGTGTAGTGTTGGTGCAAACTAATTTGAATGTCTTCTCTCCTCAGAAGCCGGAATGAAAAGGCTTCACGAGGAGCGATGACATCACTTCCTCTGCTTCTGTTTACATTTCAGAAGCAGAGGAAGCTTGTCATTTGCCGGGGTGATCTGAATCAATGGC
This sequence comes from Lithobates pipiens, assembly GCF_037356315.1. NCBI lineage: Eukaryota > Metazoa > Chordata > Amphibia > Anura > Ranidae > Lithobates > Lithobates pipiens. The sequence continues at coordinate 190,037,205 of NW_027507718.1, read as the reverse complement.
TTTCCCCTCAGCACAGATCGCTCCTGGAGGGATGCCGACCATCCGCAGGAGGCGAGTGATGTACCCATACGTTACTCTGAATGCCCGTGCCATTCTGCCGCAGTATATCTGTGTGAGGCGGTCGGCAAGTGGTTAATGAACACGATGTACAGGGATATAGAAAACGGTAGCACACACACTCTGACTGAAGTGGACAGACTGGTGTCTTTATTCAACCCTTACCAATTATTTAACTCTGTAGAATAGTTACAAGTTTATGTAAAGTTTTACAACTGTATAGCACCTCTAGAAGCTGCTGAATGCCCTGATACTTCTTTGGGCTGACATATCACCTCAGGTTTTGGTTCTTGACTGTTTGTGGGGTGTGAAGAATTGTGTGCTAGTCACTTTTTAAAGTTCTATCTTTTTTCTTTTTTTTTTCTTTTTTTTGCCATCTCAGTGAAACCAGAAATATCCGAAAGATTCAAAATCCTTACATCAGCTTATCGCTCAAGCTCCCTCTCATATCTTCACATCATTGTGGCATTTTTTTTTTATTTTTTTTTTTTAAAGTTAGCTTCCACTTCCAGTTACCTTGTGCTAACATGTCACGTCTATTCTGGTAACTTAACATATACCCCCCACACCCAGGCCTACGCCCCCTAACCCGGTTATCACCCACTCACCTCCCGCCAATTGACCCCTCCCCCCCACCCCGTAGACCACCTCTTAGAGCAATCAGTTAACCACCTTTATACCCGTTTGGGGTTTATGCCCTTAACCCTTCTGTGACACACCATCTCCTTTTAAATTCTTGCCAGCTTTTCCATTTCTCAAGCGTATGTTTATTGCTCCTCCCCTCCAAACTGTCACCTAGACATTCCATCTTGTAAATCTCTTCTACAGCGTCCACCCACTCCCATATTGAAGGCGCCTCTAACTCCTGCCATTTTTCTGGGATTAATTTTTTCCCAGCATTTAGTAAATGTGGGGTTAGGGACTCCTTATACTGCTTTACCCCGCCCCCTATACCATGAAACAGAACTACCCAAGGGTTTGCGATCACTGCAGATTTGGTTATCTCTTTAATGTAGGATAGGATCTTATTCCAATAGTTCTTAATCTTCGGGCAACCCCACCATAGGTGTGCCATGGTGTCTACCTCCCTACATCCCCGCCAACATTCCCCGGACACATCAGGTTGGAATTTGCTATTCTTATCTGGGGTATAATACCATCTCGTCAGACATTTATAACTCATCTCTGCAGTTTTAGAATCTACGGCTGAGCTATGGACCAATTTAAATATTTTACCTAACGTTACATTGTCTTTTTGTGTACCTAATTCCCTTTCCCATCTTTTTATGAATGGAGGCACTCCCAACTCCCCCATCGAAAACAGCAACTTATACCACCTTGAGACAATCCCCTTGGGGTTCTTTGTTATGCATAGTTGTTCCAGTGGAGTCAATTCTTCAGCCGCTCGAATCGGCTGCTGTAGTTTTTTTACAAAGTGGGAGAGCTGAGAGTATCTCCACTCATAAATCACCATTATACCTATTTTTTGTTTTATTTCGTGAAAAGGTGCTATACCTCCATCCCTAATTACATCTTTAAGCTGCGCTTCCTCCTTCACCCAGTTGCCTCCTATCTCTTTACAACCTAATAAAAAGTATTCATTTTCCTTTAGTGCTATAAGGGGTGAATTATATTTCACATTGAATTGCCTATATATCTTATCCCATATTTGAAAAGTGTTACGTATTATATTATTCCCTGGCAAGGGCACTAACCTCTTGTGTGGGGGGTTGCATATTTGTTTTCCTAATTGTGCACCACAACTTTCGTGTTCAAGGTTTACTCACCTCTTTTCTTTATTATCCCTTTTGGTCCATTCGCTCATCCTAGACAAGACCACTGCATTGTAGTAGGTCTGTATATCTGGAATCGCCAACCCACCCCTGTTTTTTGGTTGTCGCAAACTGGCAAGGGCTAGTCTTGGTTTTTTATACTTCCATATGAATTTCATTAACATAGATTTTAATTTACCCAGATAGACATTAGGAAGTGCTATCGGTAGCATCTGAAACTTGTAAAGGATTTTTGGAAATATTGTCATCTTCACCGTATTTATATGCCCTAGCCACGATAATGGTCTGTTACTGCATCTTTTACACTCCGTCTGGATTTCATTCAGTAGCGGTATGTAATTAACGCGGTACAGTCTCTTCTCAGATTTGGCCAATTTTATTCCCAGATATTTGAGATCCTTCCGCCACGGAAAACTCAATTTCTGCTGGAGTATCTGCGCCTCGACTTTGTTGATATTAATATTCAGAATTTCAGATTTGAGCCGATTTATTTTAAAATGAGATAATTCCCCATACTGTTCCAACACTGTAAGGTGTTCTTCTTCTAGATTCCCCTGGATAGCCTAGGCTGGAGTGGCTCAATGGAGGTCCCAATCGCCGGCGGTTAATCAATACACATACACTCGTGGGTACGTGGTGAAAGATTACAAGGTTTAATGGGAGAGTGGACCGTCTTTTATGTGGTACTCCACAAAGCCCTGCCCTGTGAGGGGCCAATCGGGTGATTTACACATACATAGACAATTTCTTAACTCATGATATTAGTTCTTTCCTGAAATGTAAGTCAAAGGTTAATACAATCTCCTGACAGTTATTTTGCCCTTTCAGCATATACTGACTGACCATATTCTTGCGTAACCAGTCCTTATCTAGTTTTGTGCCTCTCAGCAATGTATAGAGAAGAAAACACAGGCAGATGTTTTCCTGAGATATCAATATCTTGCATAGACCCTCTGGAGAGACATACAGATATCTGTCATCTAGTCACGCTATCTTGTTTGTCACGTACGCCAGTATGCTTGTATGTCTTTAATTCTGAACCTATTGAAATGCAAGCCTAAGCATATTATCTTAGATTTTGACTTAGTATATCTTTGGTAATTTCAATAGGTATCACCCTTATTAAATTTGGCATAGACATCTTAGGGTTGCTTATATAAAATAATATGTCATCCGCAAAAGCAGATAACTTTTTAAAGTTCTGTAGAGCTTATTGGGGAAAATAAACTCCAGGGAGAGAGAATTGGGGCCCAGGATATCTGAAAGAGAAACAACTGCAGACTGTACTTACACTCAATACAGGCAAACAGGCTGTTATGGTCTTCAGGTGGTGAGTCTGACTTAGTGGAAGGGGACCGCTCTTACGGCTCTGGTTCTGGTCTCACTGGAATGGGAACAGGGAGACCAGAGCACAGCGGGGTAGGAGAGTCCAGCCGGGTGCAGCAGCAGGTCCTGGATAGGAGAGGATCCCCTGGAGCAGGAACTTGCAGCGGCAGGAATGCAGCTAGGAGAAGACTGCAGACGGGATGGCGGGCTCTTCAGGATGCAAGGTACAGATGCAGGGGCAAACAGGAATTGGCAGAGGTGTCAGGTGCAAGCAGAGGTTCGGCAACAGGTAGACAGTCCAAGAGAGGTCAAAACAAGCCGGGGTCGGAGTAGGAGAGGTCAGCAGAGTCAGACGGAGCCAGGTCAGGTATCAGGTAGGTAGCAGACGGATCAACAGGTTTCTTCAGGCACAAGCTGCAGACGAACAGCACAGAACGACTGCAGCTGCTCCTTTAAAAAGGGCCACTGGCGCCAATAGCGCTAACGCGCACTCGTGCGTGCGTATGCCGCGCGCACATCCGAACGACGTGCACCCGCTCATGCTTGGAGACGCGCGTGCCCACGACGACCCGCGGCACGAACGCGCGTGCGCGAACGGGCACCCGATCGTGCAGAACGGGCGGATTCCTGACATTGCCCCCCCACAAGGGGCAACCTCCGGGTGCCCCTAACGGCTCTCTTCTCAGGGTGTGCAGTAAAAAAGGCCTGAATTAGTCTATCTGCATGTAAGTTGGCAGCAGGTTCCCAGGAGTTATTCCCTGGACCATAACCTTTCCATTTAATTAAAAACTGACCTTGTCCATGACGTCTTCTAAAATCCAGAATGGCCTCCACTTCATATTTCTCATTGCCGTCGATCAACACAGGATCAGGAGGACCTGTTCCTCTACCGGGAAAAGGATCAGGAACAGCAGGCTTAAGCAGAGCTACATGGAAGACCGGGTGAATTTTCATGGAAACAGGCAAAGACAGTTCATAGGATACTTCATTGATCCTCCTTTTAACTGGAAATGGACCCAGAAATTTGGGTGCCAATTTTTTAGAAGGGCAAGCTAATTTCAAATTAGAAGTGGAAAGCCATACCTGGTCCCCGACTTGAAGAATCAGCTCTCCCCTTCTTCCCCGATCGAAGTTTCTCTTGCTATCCGCCTGAGCCTTGGTTATGGTTTCTTGGAGGATTTGGTTGTTCCGCTGTAGGAAAGATACGGTGTCCTGTACCGCTGGAACGAGGGATTCTGAAAGAATATCATGAAGAAAGGACAGGTTAAAACCAAAATTAGCAAATTGCCCGGTGGTAGCGTGGCTGGCATTGTTATAGGCGAACTCCGCCAAAGGTAAGAGGGAAACCCAATCGTCCTGGACAAAGGATGAAAAGCACCTAATGTATTGTTCGAGGGTTTGATTGGTGCGTTCTGTTTGTCCGTTGGTCTGCGGATGGTAGGCAGAGGACAAGGCCAATTCTATTTTCAGGGCTTCACATAAGGCTCTCCAGAAACGAGAGGTGAATTGCACCCCTCTATCAGAAACAATATTGGAAGGTACCCCGTGAAGCCTGACTATCTCCTTGATAAAGATATGAGCCGTCTCCGATGCAGTGGGTGTTCCCTTCAAGGGTAGGAAATGGGCCATTTTGGACAAACGGTCACAGATCACAAAGATGGCTGTACAGTTCTCTGAAGGGGGAAGTTCCACAATGAAGTCCATCGTAATCATCCGCCAGGGGCGGTCGGGCACGGGAAGTGGTTTAAGCAGACCCCAGGCCCGGTTTCTGGGGACCTTATTCCGGCTACACACAGGGCAGGAATTCACATATTTCTTGCAGTACTCCCTCATGCCTGGCCACCAGAAGGAGCGCTGTACCAGCTCCAAAGTCTTGCGGACACCGAAGTGCCCGGCGAGAGGGTGATCGTGGAGGAGGCCCAAGACCTTTATTCGGACGTCTTCCGGGACAAAGATTAGGTTGTCCTTCCAAAGCAGACCTTCTCTGGAAGTAAGCGTAACTCCTGGAGGACTGGAGGACACGAGGGAAGCTCTCTTTAACAGGGACAGGAGGTCCGGCTGGACAAGCAAAAAGGTGTTGGCAGGGAGGATGGTATCAGGGGGTGTGATGTCCTTGGCGCTATCGAACATGCGGGAAAGCGCATCTGGCTTTATGTTCCTTGACCCGGGGCGGTAGGTAATATGAAAGCTGAACCGGGAGAAGAAGAGGGCCCAACGGGCCTGTCGAGGTTTCAGACGTTTGGCGGTACGGAGGTACTCAAGGTTCTTATGGTCTGTGTAGATAAGTACGGGTGTACCGCCCCTTCCAGTAGGTACCTCCACTCCTCCAACGCAGACTTGATGGCGAGTAGCTCTCGATCCCCCACATCATAATTTCTCTCTGCCGGAGAAAGTTTGCGAGAAAAGAACCCCACAGGGTGCATCAGGTCATCTTTACCTTGACGTTGGGAGACCACCGCCCCTACTGCTACCTCAGAAGCATCTACCTCCAGGATAAAGGGTCTTGATGGATCCGGGTGCCTGAGAACGGGAGCAGAGGTGAACAGATTCTTGAGTCTCTGGAAGGCGGCCTGCGCTTCGGGCCCCCAATGAAAGCGTATATTTTGTTTGGTGAGCTGAGTAATGGGAGCGATGATGGCCGAGAACCCCTTTATGAATCTCCTATAAAAATTAGCGAAACCCACAAAGCGCTGGATTCCCTTTTTATCAGTGGGAGCTGGCCATTCGAGAACAGCAGAAACCTTTTGCGGGTCCATCTGGATGCCTGCTGGAGAGATTTCTAGACCGAGAAATTGGATACTCTGCTGCTCAAACTTACATTTCTCGGCCTTAGCGTAAAGTCCGTGTTGCCGGAGCCGGAGCAGCACTCTGCTGACATGCCCACGATGCTGTTCTAGGGACCCGGAAAAGATTAGAATATAGTCCAGGTAACCAATGACGAAGATGTCCAGAAAATCTCGGAAAACATCATTAATCAGGTGCTGGAAAGTGGCCGGGGCATTGCAAAGTCCGAAGGGCATTACTAAGTACTCGTAATGCCCAAAACGAGTCCGAAACGCAGTTTTCCACTCGTCGCCTGCTCGTATTCTGACCAGATTGTAAGCTCCCCTCAAGTCCAACTTAGTAAAAATGGAAGCTGACCTTAACTTTTGAAAAAGCTCCGGAATCAGTGGTAAGGGATAACGGTTCTTAATCGTAATCCGATTTAACTCCCGGTAGTCCACACAGGGCCGAAGGGTCTGATCCTTCTTTGTAACAAAGAATATTCCGGCACCGGCAGGAGATGTGGAATGGCGGATAAACCCCTTCTTGAGGTTTTCGGTGATGTAGACCTTTAGGGCCTCCTGCTCCTTCTCGGACAAGGGGAAGACACGCCCGAATGGGATCTCTGCCCCAGGAAGGAGCTCGATGGGACAATCGTAGGGGCGATGTGGGGGGAGAGAATCAGCCCCCCGTTTACTGAAAACATCCAGAAACTCTTGGTAGGATTCTGGAACTAACTGACACAAGTCCTGATCTGGATCCAGACAGAGGAGCGTTCTGGGCTGTACCGGAGCTCCGGGCAAACAGTGATCCTGGCAGTAAGAGGAGAGGAAACTCACTTCCCCAGAAGACCAGTCGATGGAGGGATTATGTGCCTGAAGCCATGGAATACCCAAGATCACAGGAAAAAGTGGTGATGAAATAACGTCCAAGGTTAGCAGTTCAGTATGTTGGCAGGAAGTGGTAGTGGGTAACGGAAGAGTCTCCTGGGTAACTCGGCCAGACTTAATTTGCGAACCATCAGCCAGGAAGATGGAAAGTTCATGGGGTTTCTTCCGAAGGGGGATGGAGTGCAGGTTGGTGAAGGCAGCGTCGATGAAGCAGCCGCAGGCCCCTGAGTCAAGGATAGCGCTGACGTGAATCACTCTTCCCTGCAGCTGGAATGAGAGCAGAAGAGCGACATGGAACGAGTTGGAAGGCAGAGTTACAGGATTGTGAGATACAGAAGAAAGGCACTTACGTGTCTTAACAGGGCAGTTGATCACGTAATGTCCGGGGCCGCCGCAGTATAGGCACAAGTTCATCTGCCGGCGGCGGGCTCGCTCTTCAGGTGACAGGGTAGGCCGGAGTAACCCGAGCTGCATGGGTTCTTCAGATGCTTGGGCGGCACTGGCAGGTCTCCCTTGAGAGGATGGTATGAAGAAGGGTGCTGAAGAAGGGGTCCTGGCGGACATCCAAGCTGGTCTTTGGGATTGGGTGGAGCGTTCCGCCCTACGCTCACGGAGCCTCCTATCAATCCGAATGGCCGAAGTGATCAACTCCTCCAAGGAATCCGGGGTTCCAACACGGGCCAACTCATCTTTAAGGCCCTCGGACAGGCCCAAGCGGAATTGATGTCTCAGGGCCGACTCGTTCCACTGGGTATCTGCACTCCAGCGTCTAAAGTCTGATACATAGTCTTCTGCCGACCTCCGGCCCTGCTGGAGCGCAGTTAGTGCAGATTCTGCGGTAGCGGACCGCTGGGGATCCTCGTAGAGCTGGGCCATTCCCTCAAGAAAGGTAGCAAGGGTCTGGGTGAGAGGACTGTCATTTTCCAGGAGGTGATGGGCCCAGGACTGGGGCTCTCCTTGCAGAAGAGAGATAACGAATCCCACTTTAGTAGCCTCCAGAGAAAAAGTCCTAGGCTGTAGAGCAAAGTATAGTTGGCAAGCGTTACGGAAGGCCCGGAACTTGGAGCGGTCCCCGGAAAACCTCTCAGGAATGGGAACCCTAGGTTCAGGTGGAAGAGTCATCACGGCTGGTTGAATAGCAGGCTGAACAGGAGGAGGCTGAGGAGCGGTGGTAGGAGGACCGGAGGTAGATAGAAGTTGCACACGTTCCTCCAGCCTGGAGTAACCATCCTGAAGGGACTTCACTGCTTGAGTCAGGGCCGCAAGATGCGAGCAGATCTCCTTCATGGCGGAGGCCCCTTCCGCAGACTCAGAAATTTTTTGGCTGTTCGTACTGTTATGGTCTTCAGGTGGTGAGTCTGACTTAGTGGAAGGGGACCGCTCTTACGGCTCTGGTTCTGGTCTCACTGGAATGGGAACAGGGAGACCAGAGCACAGCGGGGTAGAAGAGTCCAGCCGGGTGCAGCAGCAGGTCCTGGATAGGAGAGGATCCCCTGGAGCAGGAACTTGCAGCGGCAGGAATGCAGCTAGGAGAAGACTGCAGACGGGATGGCGGGCTCTTCAGGATGCAAGGTACAGATGCAGGGGCAAACAGGAATTGGCAGAGGTGTCAGGTGCAAGCAGAGGTTCGGCAACAGGTAGACAGTCCAAGAGAGGTCAAAACAAGCCGGGGTCGGAGTAGGAGAGGTCAGCAGAGTCAGACGGAGCCAGGTCAGGTATCAGGTAGGTAGCAGACGGATCAACAGGTTTCTTCAGGCACAAGCTGCAGACGAACAGCACAGAACGACTGCAGCTGCTCCTTTAAAAAGGGCCACTGGCGCCAATAGCGCTAACGCGCACTCGTGCGTGCGTATGCCGCGCGCACATCCGAACGACGTGCACCCGCTCGTGCTTGGAGACGCGCGTGCCCACGACGACCCGCGGCACGAACGCGCGTGCGCGAACGGGCACCCGATCGTGCAGAACGGGCGGATTCCTGACACAGGCCTTTAGGCCATGACTGGCACTCTCTAACCCTCTGACTGTTAGGCAGCAGCATATGAACTCCTTGGATGAGCCACAGACTTCTTGTGGTGTCCAAGCTTAACCCATTGGACATACTTCCTGCTGCCAAAGTACACCTCTGGTACACTCATTCAGGGCAAATTATCCTGACAGGCAGTGCAAGTCTTAAACCCCCGTCTTGGGCCTATCTTCTACTTTAAACACATGTGTTCAAAGGTCAGAAAGGTCAGAAACAGCAGCACACATGCCCTCTTCAGACAGAGCCTGAGAACCAAGAGAGCTTCCAGAAGGTTGCCCTAAATTATGGCAAACGCTTTTTAATTGTAACATGTGAAAAATATGAAAGGTGGTTAACAGAGCCAAAGAGTAGTGTGTACAAATATGTTTATACAGCTTATTTGTATTGTGCATCCTGATGTACGCTACATTACAATTTAAGGATGTTTAGCATACCCAAAATGTGTAACACAAAACAAAATAACATTTCATACTAGAGGGTATGGTTTTTCCCTCCTTCCAAAAATATAAAATCAGCAGAATGCAATTTGCAGTAACCCAGAGCAACCAGCCAGCAATCATTCTTTATTCTTCTAAGGCCGCGTACACACGCGCGGACTGTTCGCCCAACTTTGTCCGCTGAACAGTGTTTGGGCGGACAGTCCGCTCGTGTGTGGGCTTTCAGCGGACAGTTTCAGCGGACAGTTTGACGAACAAGGTTTTTCGGAAATTCCGTAAAACTGTCCGCTGAAACCTTGTTTCAGCGAACAGTCCGCCCGTGTGTAGGCTTGTTCGTCAAACTAAGTTCCGCGCATGCTCAGAAAGGATTTACACGCCGAAAGTTATAATGCAGTGTATAGGACGTCGTATTTTTCGTCCCGTCGTACGTGCCGTTCACGTCATCGCGCACGGTTTCAGCAAACTGTTCGTTCGTCGTGTGTGGCCATGTCCGTCCATGCTAATTTTGAGCGGACTGTTTGCCGAAACTGTTGGACGGACAAAGTTGGGCGAACAGTCCGCCCGTGTGTACGCGGCCTAACTGTCCCACATTTATTAAAGTGAAATCAAACATTCTTGCACTTTGCTCTTCTTTGATCTTTTTACTTAAATATGTCCACTGTATTAAATAACCACCTATAGGACAAGGACTACTTGGAATAGATAAATTACACTATATATGAATATATATAATATATATCTGCTCATTTAGTAAAACAGGAGCAAAAGCAGAGCTGTTGCCATAGGAACCATCCATAATCATTATCTGAGAAATTGAAACAGGCCATTGTTAAAGTCTTTCTAAGCAACAGGTCCCCTCTGCTAAAGTTTCATTTCCTTCAGGATTTGCAAATCAAACACTTCACTGTAGTATTCAACTGTCTAGTTATAGAGATTAAGAATTAGAAATTAATGCACCACACCATAAAAGTTGCAAGAGTTATATCTTGCCTGAGGACCCTCACGTTACTAAAGAGCTGCACATTGTATTCATCATCTGTAATGTTACAGAAGACTGTCAGAGAGCGCGGATACGCTATATATGTGTGTGTGTATATATATATATATATTGTAGACATGTCACTGGAGAAGTGATCGAGGGGGTGTACATCTCACCTAGGTTGCTACACAGTGTGAGATGGTAAATCCAGGATGGATCAGTTTCTCAGCAGCGATATGCTGCTGAGTTGTTATTTAATTTTGCCGGGCCTGGGTTTATATGGAATGGCAGGTAGGTTTGGTAGAGGGACCTGTCATTCCACACCCCCCGATCCAGTTCTGGGTTTTGGATCAGGTGAGCTTTGATCCTAATTAGCCTGGGAAGGTAAAGGCTCTGCTGGGCCTGCAGGTGATTGCTCTCAGCCAGGGAAACGAACAGTCTGTGTGTTTGAGGAAGCTGCAAGCACAGCCACTGCTGGAGCTAAAATCCACCCTGCGATATCCAGGCGAAAGACGCTGTGTTTGTAAGTGTCAGATAGGTGAGAAGAACCTGTTAGTAAGCGCCCAGCCGGGCTAGGTCTTTTATTTTTGTTGTACTTAGAAAGCACAGTGTTGCTGTATATTTTTGTTTGCTGGACTGTTTGTACCACGAATAAACGCCAAGATCTGCTTTATAAATTCCAAGTCTGCTGTGAACTGTGTCCAAACACACCCTACCCCGGGAAGATCCCTTACAATTGGTGGAGGTAGCGGGCAACACGGTTGCTAGGGGCAACGGTGTGGACAGACTTGGCTACAGCTGCTGATGTCCTGGGTGAAAGCTGCAACTACACTCCAAGAACAGTCCAGCAACATGGAGGAGATGCTGAAGCAGTTTATGCAAGTGAGTTTGCAACAACAGCAGGCTCAGACAGAGGCCAATAGACGACATGAACAGTCCATGGCTGCACAACAACAACTTATCGAGCACCTGATAGCAATTCGAGAGGCGCCTGTGGTTGCTAATCCACCCACAGTGATGGGAGCCGCTCCAGAGATTTTTTTTGGGAGAAGGACTGTGCAGAAAGCGCTGCAAAAGATGACTGCTGAGGACGATGTTGAAGCCTATCTAACAGTATTTGAGCGCGTGGCTGAGCGAGAGAAGTTACCAGCCGCTGAGTGGGCAGAGGTAATTGCGCCCTATTTAACAGGTGAACCTCAAAAGGCCTACTATGACCTCAGTGAGCAAGAGGTTAAGGGCTATACTCGGCTAAAAGAGGAGATACTTGCCCGACTAGGAGTTACTACTGCAGTCCGTGCCCGGAGGGTACGCAACTGGAGCTACAGTCTGGACAAATCAGCGAGGTCCCAGATGTATGACCTAATCCATTTGGCAAGAAAGTGGTTGGAGCCAGACACTTCTACTCCTGCACAAATCCTAGAGAAGGTCGTGATGGATCGCTACCTCCGAGCGCTTCCTACTGACCTGCAACGCTGGGTGGGACAAGGTGATCCTAAGAATGCAAACGAACTTGTCAACCTTGTGGAGAGGTTCCAGGCGACTGAGGACTACCTCCGTGATGTTCCTGCAGCATCTTCACCTCCCCGGAGCGCCAGATCTGTGCCGTCAGCTGGTAAGAGACTTCCATCTATTGGGGGAGTGTGGAGGGGTGCTGATGGAGGGAAAAGGGCTCAAGTGGTGTCTCAGGGACAAAAGGCTGGTGATGGTCCCGGGTGGCTAAGGGGCTCTAAAAAGGACTCCTTGCCAAGGGGACCAGGCCCTATCCAGTGTTGGAGATGCCATGAGGCGGGACACGTGTCTGCCCATTGCCCCCTTACCACTGAACCCATGGAGTGTGACGCTAGCCGGCGTCAGTCGCTATTTGCGGAACCATCTTGTGCTGCAGTTCCTGGACTAGAGACTGAACCGCAAATCTGCGACATCACAATCAATGACTTTCCTGTTAAAGCGTTAATGGACTCAGGAAGCCTCGTAACCTTGGTGCATGCTAGCCTGGTGACTGGGGACTTAGAGTCTAAAAAGCATATGAGTGTTGTGTGCATACATGGTGATACAAAAGTGTACCCTATAGTGCTGGCTAAAGTCGGGACTGAACAAGGCACCGTACAATATGAAGTGGGTGTGGTTAAAAACCTCATGCATAATGTAATATTGGGGCGCGATTTTCCATTATTCTGGGCTCTCTGGGAAAAAAGAAAAATCCCCAAAAGGAGTGAGGATACCTCTAAGGTGGTTGCCTTGTCCACTGTGAATGATAAAAGTGTACAGGATGAAAATGATTGTTTTCCTTTGCAGGTCCTGGCTGGGGAGGAGGAGGCTCCTCCCACTGAGCAAAATATACTAGACTTAGAGGTGTCTAGCGATAATTTTGGGGCTGCACAATTACAGGACCCCACTCTCAAAAATGCGAGAGAGCAGGTTGCTGTTATGAACGGGGTACCTCAGGAACCAGATGCTGAAAAAAGATTTCCACATTTTTCGGTGACTAATGATCTTTTCTATAGAGTCAATAAGGTTAAAGATGAGATTGTGGAACAGCTTCTGGTACCTAAGCCGTACCGGCGTCAGGTGCTTGACATGGCACATAACCATGTTCTTGGGGGACACTTGGGGACTGACAAAACGCGAGAGAGGGTTCTCCAGAGGTTTTTTTGGCCGGCCATATATGATGACATTAAAAAATACTGTGAGTCGTGCCCCACATGTCAGGTTAGTGCCCCAGTGTCACATTTTCGCAGTCCTTTGGTTTCACTCCCTATTATAGAGGTGCCTTTTGAGCGTATTGCCATGGATTTAGTGGGTCCCATTGTAAAGTCAGCTAGAGGACACCAGTATATTTTGGTAGTCATGGATTATGCGACCCGCTATCCTGAGGCTGTACCCTTAAGAAACACTGCATCTAAAACAATTGCACGTGAGTTGTTTTATATGTTTTCTAGGACTGGGATCCCCAAAGAAATCCTAACTGACCAAGGTACGCCATTTATGTCGAAAGTAATGAAGGAGTTATGCAAACTATTTAAAATCTCACACATCCGTACCTCTGTATACCACCCCCAGACGGACGGATCGGTGGAGAGATTTAATAAAACTTTGAAACATATGTTGAAGAAAGTGGTGGCAAAAGATGGTCGTGACTGGGATCATTTATTACCCTACCTCATGTTTGCTTTTAGGGAGGTGCCCCAAGCGTCCACAGGGTTCTCACCATTCGAGTTGGTCTATGGTCGTCACCCTAGGGGTCTACTGGACATTGCAAAAGAGACATGGGAGAATGAGTCCACCCCATACAAGAGTGTTATTGAGCATGTAGCACAAATGCAGGACCGTATAGCCACTGTAATGCCCCTGGTAAGGGAACACCTCCAGAGGGCTCAAGAGGCCCAAAGTAGAATTTACAACCGGTCCGCAAGAATCAGGACATTCAACCCAGGCGATAGGGTCCTTATACTAGTCCCCACTGTTGAGAGTAAATTCTTGGCGAAGTGGCAAGGTCCCTATGAAATTGTTGAAAAGATCAGTGAGGTGAACTACAAGGTGCACCAACCAGGTAGAAGGAAGCCTTTCCAAGTTTATCACATAAACTTGATCAAGCCCTGGAAAGACAGGGAATCCTTGGTGGCGACAAATACTGTTAATAATTTGTCACAACCAATCCCTCCAGTCAAGGTAGGTGATACTCTATCAGTGTCACAGAAACAGGAGGCTCAGGAATTTTTACAGAAAAACAAAAACAAGTTCTCTGACCTCCCAGGGCGTACACACCTCATCCATCATCACATTGAAACTGAGCCTAGAAGCAGAGTAAACCTTAAGCCCTATAGGATACCGGAGGCACGTAGGGAAGCCGTATCTGCCGAGGTAAAACGTATGCTTGCTCTGGGGGTAATTGAGGTGTCACAGAGTGAATGGTCCAGCCCAATTGTGCTAATCCCAAAGCCCAATGGAACTTGGAGGTTCTGTAACGATTTCAGAAAGTTGAATGAGATCTCCAAGTTCGATGCGTATCCTATGCCCAGGGTAGATGAGTTGATTGAGAAGTTGGGTAACGCCAGGTACATAACCACCCTCGATCTCACAAAGGGCTACTGGCAGATTCCACTTTCTGGTGAGGCTAAAGAGAAAACTGCATTCTCCACCCCTGATGGGCTATTCCAGTATGTAGTGATGCCATTCGGGTTACATGGAGCGCCTGCAACTTTCCAGAGGTTGATGGACTTGATTCTGCGACCACATCGTGATTACTCAGCTGCCTACCTCGATGATGTGGTCATTTTTAGCCCTGATTGGGAAAGTCACCTCTGTAAGGTACAGGCCGTGTTGGATGCCATAAGTGATGCGGGGTTGACCATAAATGCCGAGAAGTGTGCTCTAGCCCTAGAAGAGGCCAAATATCTGGGCTACATTATTGGGAGGGGGTTGATTAAGCCACAGCTAAATAAAATTGAGGCTATACAGAGTTGGCCTAGACCCCTGACAAGGAAACAGGTTAGAGCTTTCCTGGGTATTACGGGGTATTACCGTAGATTTGTGCCGAACTTTGCCTCAGTTGCTGCTCCACTAACTGACTTGACAAAGGGCGGAAAGACAGCAATGGTCACGTGGACCCCAGAGGCCGAGAAGGCTTCCCAAAGCCTTAAGTCTGCCTTGTGCCAACCACCTGTCTTAGTTACCCCCGATTTCAGGCGAGAATTTCTGGTCCAGACAGATGCCTCTAACACAGGCTTAGGTGCAGTACTCTCACAAGTAGTGAATGGTGAGGAGCATCCAGTGACGTACTTGAGTAGAAAACTAACCCCGGCCGAGAAAAATTATGCCATTGTGGAGCGAGAATGTTTGGCAGTAAAGTGGGCCCTAGAATCTTTAAAATATTACTTGCTAGGCAGGAAATTCAAGTTGGTGACAGACCATGCCCCCCTAACATGGATGAAGTTAAACAAGGAGAGAAATGCAAGAGTGACTAGATGGTTTCTCTCCCTACAAAACTTTAATTTCACTGTGGAACACAGGCCAGGGAAATTACAGGCAAATGCTGACGCATTGTCAAGGGTAAGTTGTCTGTGGGGACAAAAGGCTCAGCCCTCCGGTCTGAAAAAGAGGGGGGGGATATGTAGACATGTCACTGGAGAAGTGATCGAGGGGGTGTACATCTCACCTAGGTTGCTACACAGTGTGAGATGGTAAATCCAGGATGGATCAGTTTCTCAGCAGCGATATGCTGCTGAGTTGTTATTTAATTTTGCCGGGCCTGGGTTTATATGGAATGGCAGGTAGGTTTGGTAGAGGGACCTGTCATTCCACACCCCCCGATCCAGTTCTGGGTTTTGGATCAGGTGAGCTTTGATCCTAATTAGCCTGGGAAGGTAAAGGCTCTGCTGGGCCTGCAGGTGATTGCTCTCAGCCAGGGAAACGAACAGTCTGTGTGTTTGAGGAAGCTGCAAGCACAGCCACTGCTGGAGCTAAAATCCACCCTGCGATATCCAGGCGAAAGACGCTGTGTTTGTAAGTGTCAGATAGGTGAGAAGAACCTGTTAGTAAGCGCCCAGCCGGGCTAGGTCTTTTATTTTTGTTGTACTTAGAAAGCACAGTGTTGCTGTATATTTTTGTTTGCTGGACTGTTTGTACCACGAATAAACGCCAAGATCTGCTTTATAAATTCCAAGTCTGCTGTGAACTGTGTCCAAACACACCCTACCCCGGGAAGATCCCTTACAATATATATATATATATATATATATATATATATATATATAGAGAGAGAGAGAGAGAGAGAGAGAGAGAGGTTTAGAGAATGCCAGAGCACAACCAGCCAGGAAATGGCCACAAAAAGTCTCTTGGCTTAGCTCCTAACTGTCCCTGATTTGGAGGGACTGGCCTTCTTTTGGACCCAAATCCCTTTGTCTCTCGTGCAACCTCAGTTGTCCCTCTTTTTGGTGTGATGTGTACATTTCTATACAAAATGTACTATTTTACTACTAAAAGTGTTAAGCTGTACTAAACTTGTTATCCAACCTCTATATTATTATATTTATTATCTTGAAAAGCCAATATAGAGAAAAATAGAGGCAAAAAAATAATTTGTTTTGTGAAATTAATCATTTTGTTCATATTAGATCATTGTGGTCTGTGCAACCAGGATCTTGTCTGGGAAATGTCCTTTGCCCACATACTGTTAGCTAAAAGGTTGTCATCTTTATCCTTTCACAGGGTTGGGAGGTATGCCTTAGACTTAGCTCCAGCTTTAAGTTAGGTACTTGGACCATGAACTATGTTAAATTAAAATGTTTACCCAGCCTTGAGTTTAACTGGGTCTTTTAAAGCAGAGTTTCTCAATCTGTGTAAAGGGGCTATGGGTGTATTTGTGAAAGTTCAGTGGGTGCGCTACTTGCTAATATATCTTTACAGTATGTCTATTTTTAGGACCGTTTGCATGTTGGTCTAACTATATAACTTGTCATAACTAAAAGTAGTTAAGACAGAAAAAAAAAGACAAGAATTGTTCTTGTAAGTCATTTTCCTAATACTGTTTCCAGGAATCTAAGTCTTCTTTCCCATTAGAGAGGGAAAAATTATAGTTGAGACAGCAATTTTAATATTTAACAACAATTCCGCAGTGGTGGATTTAATTTATACTCTATGGTTGTTTTCATCTTTCCATTTGCCTAACCAAATGAATACCCACATTTTGACTCTAATTAAAACTTCTAAATTCAGAACCTTATCAGAGCCTAACCCCTCCCAAAGCCCATACATTTTCCTTTCGGATCATCACTGCTATGAGATCCCAATAGGAATGTGCATAAGGTAGGAGGAACAGAACTCAACCATGAAAGGTACTGTATGTGCATGTAAATCTGGGTTTCTATGTTTTATTCCCATAAATAGTTTGTCAGGTTTTAAAAGTAACCAGTTTACTTTAGGGGTCCATATTCTGTCTGCTCTAGTTTTAGTACATTTCCCCTGTTCCTTAAAATGGTATTAAATATTCAGTTTAAAAAACAAAACATGTCCTACTTACCTACTCTGTGCAGTGGTTTTGCACAGAGCAGCCATGAACCTCTTCTTCTTGGGTCCCTGGCACATGTGGCTCCTCTTCCTTGACCAGTGCCCCCCCATTAGCAAGTCGCTTGCTATGGGGAGACTGGTGCGTGCTCGCTCTTGAGCTCTGCGCGTCCATAAGACACATAGAGCTGTGGCTCCCCCCGTTCTCTCCTCATTGGATTACTGGCTGTTATTGACATCAGTGGGAGCCAATGGCTCCCGGTGCTGTCTCAGCCAATGAGGAGAGGGAGTCCTGGAACAGGCCCCCGTGCATATCGTTGGATCGACAGGGAGCTCAGGTGAGTATTGGGGAGCTGTGAGGGGAGCAGCTCACAGAAGCTTTTACAACCACTAATGATAATGACACTGCTCCTCCACAGATACAGCACAATGAGTGAGTGTTAGCCTAGAACAGGAAATGTGGCATGAACACCAGGTGAAAATATAGGAAAATAAATACCTAAAAAAAGTTACACATCACATATGTAGCAGTAACCCCATAGGGCCGGTGAGTGTAGTAGTTCCACTTGTCACCCTGCCCAGCCTGGCATTCACTTTCAGTCACTCTCTAGACAATGAACAGTCCATCAGCTTTGTTTTTGTTATTTTATTGAGGGATTAAACTTGGATGGGGTAAAATTATTATGGGATGCCCAGAATCAATAGTATTAAATAATGAGATGATTGATTGGAACCTCTATTCACATTCTCTAAAGCTCCAGACTTCTCCAGCACAATGCTTATTTGTAGACTGTTACTTCTTCTCCTGTGCAATACTTGCCTCCTGGCACAGCTAGCACATGGTTAGGCCCAACTCTGAATTAAGCCCAACTTTAAGGATTTGCCATTTGAGGGCAGGGACCACGGGCCCCTTTGGTGTAGCAACTGATAGCAGTAGAAGAAAAAGTCTTTAGTGCTAGCTGTATCAAGGTGGACTACTGGTCCCAGTCAGTCCTTTGCAGAGTCTGCCAGCCCTCCTGGATGCAGCAGCCTGCCTTCAACGCCTTCAACGCCAGTAACATCCCAGTCTCTCTCCCACTAGCTCTACATCCACTCCTGGCATGCCTCTCCCAGCTCTCCCGACTCTGCCTGTTGCTCACCAACACCTGGTGGGTCCTTCCTGAAGACTTGCCCAGCAGTGTCCCCTTCTGTCCTCTCCTGTTCTTAGGGTTAGTTCGCAGTTCCCCAAGGTCACCCCCCAGACTTGGGGGTCCCTCCAAGGCTCAAACAGCCTAACACTCCATCTCACAATTATTCCACCCAAACACCTCCTTTTCCACTGGCCTGAGCTAAGATATTTTAGGAGGCCTGCCCCCTGCCAATCCTAGTTGGGGATTGTTCAGGGTTCCTTACCACATCTCAAACAGCTCCACAGCACCAGCCTACACTAAACCACTCCCCAGCCCCCAGATCAAAACAAAAAGGCCTAGCTTTCAGTTAGGCCTGTCTAAATTTACCTGCACTGGCCATAAAAAATTAACTCTAGCACCTACCTAAGGTAGAGGGTGCTACACATATATTCAGGAAGTGTGTCATTGGCATGATCACCAGGTAAAAATAAAAGATAATGTGTGAAAAAAACAAAAAAAAAATAAATAACACTACATTACATCTAAGGACTGGTAAACTACAAATATTACATTATTGTTAGATTTGGATATACTTTATGTGATGCTGTCCCTTTATACAGAACAACATTACTGGGGTATTTTCGGGTTCTAAACTGTTAAACTTTTAGCACAAAATAATATGTAGTGATTTGTGGGTGGGACTTAAGTGGGTATAGCTAAAATACATAACAATATATTTTATAATTGCTGATTTCTAGAAATAACGTTAAAGAAAAGCTCCAAATTGACAAAGTTGTTCCCAGATATAATGTATAAAACAAAAATAACTGTTTGCAATGGGTCAGGCTGAATTCAAATGTTCTGATGCATAAGTTGTGCATATTCTTACCTGCAAAAAATAAAAGAAGAAAAATCAGTGTCTGCTGTCATATTGTATACTCTTTTAAAATGCAGTAAACACTCTATGTGTGCATTTTGCTGTGTTACACATTATTAATTTATTAAAGATTAACACAGTTTATGCAGGCTGTGTTATCTTTAACACACTGCACTGCAGTTACCAGATATGAATGGGCTAGACTGATTTGTATGACAATTCTATGTTTGTTGCAGTTCCCTTGTGGTAAATTACCACTGGGAACTACTTAGATTAGATGTGAATGTAGCTTCAATATGATCTAGTCAGACCTGGATTTGAAAAAGTCCTAAGTGTTCTTATCAACAATTAATGTACACAGCTAATGTCAAGAAATAACAACAAATTCCAAATGTATGCAAATAACCATGATTACCATGAAATGCACTCCTCACAAAAGCTAATGGTGGAAATTCATAATAACAAAAATTCATAGTGGGTAAACGTAATATACGTAATTACCATTCACAGGTGATAACTCACATCTCACAAATATGTAAATTCTGTTAATTCCAATGAAAGCAACATCCTCAAAAGATACTCAAAGAAAGAAATATCCAATAAAAACCAGAGAAGAGTGAGAGAGATTAAAAAACTGACATCTAGCGTAAAGCAAAAGAAGGTGAAGCTGTAAAATCACCTGGTTTCCTGCAGGGACCATTAAAAAGCATAAAAGAGGTGACAAAATGTTGGCTTCAAGAAACTGCAGCTTCCATACTGCTTGGTCAGCAGTGATTGCTTTAGGCAGCCACCTTTAATGATCTTCAGCAGCACCCCAACAAACTATTCTTAAGCGGCTGTATTGGATTTTGTTACAATATATGATGGATATGAATGTCCATTCAATATGTGTGGGCATAAATAGAGCCTTGGCAAATAGTGGCTAACTGCACCTCATATTACGTTCTCATAACTCAAGAGGAAGAAACTGAATATTGGTTGGATTCACCAGCATCTATTTAGTGTTTGGTGAAAAAAGGGTTGCCAAGCCCCTTCCACTCGATGTGATGGGGATAACTTAGACAGGAAGTAAGGCCTATTTTGATATATTAAATTTACATTAACGGAATAAAAAATAAAATATATGAAGAAAATTTGTTTGAAAACAAAACTCTCACGCTATTAACCACTTGGCGCCCATACTATGTCTGTTGACATCATGGGCTTTGTGGTGTAATATCTGAATGATGCCCCACAGACATCATTCAGATATCAGCGTTTTCAGCCAGCGATTCCCTGCACCATAAGAATGATCATAGCAGCTGTTCCACCGCTTGATCGTTCTTACGGGTGGCTGGAGGGGACGCCCCCCCTCCCGCTGCCCTCCGGTGCTTGTACCGACTCACCGCTTCCATCGGTGAGTCGGTCACAGGATCCGCCGGCCCCCGCAAGTTACCATAGAGATTTCCGGCGGACCAGATCGTCCCCGGAGTCTCTATGATCGTTCGGAGGATATGATGTCACGCCCGGCCTCTGTATTCAAATTAACGGCGCCGATCTGGCTAGGAAGCCAGGATCGTTTTTTTTTTTCATTTTATTCTTCCCAGCCTACAGGTGAGATATGGGGTCTTATTGACCCCATATCTCATGGTAAATATGTCCGATCGTGCCATATTCCTATTACAAGGGATGTTTACATTCCTTGTAATAGGAATAAAAGTCATCAATTATAATTTTTTTTTTAAGTGTCAAACTAAAAAACTAAAAATAAAATTAACAATAAAAAAAAAAAATGTAAAGCGCCCCTGTCCCCGTGAGCTCGTACACAGAAGCGAACGCATACGTAAGTCCCGCCCACATATGAAAGCGAACGTTAGAGCGAGAGCAATAATTCTAGCTCTAGACCTCCTCTTTAACCCAAAACATGTAACCAGTAAAAAAAATTTAAGCGTCGCCTATGGGGATTTTTAAATACCAAAGTTTGGCGCCATTCCACGAGCGCGTGCAATTTTGAAGCGTGACATGTTGGGTATCTATTTACTCAGCATATGGGCTAACTTTACTGTTTTTTTTTTAAGCATGAAACTGTTTTTTTTCTGAAAAAAACGTGTTCGAAAAATTGCTGCGCAAATACCGTGCGAGATAAAAAGTTGCAACAACCACCATTGTATTCTATAGGGTCTTTGCTAAAAAATATATATAATGTTTGGGGGTTCTATGTAATTTTCTAGCAAAAAAAATTAGGAATTTTACATGTAGGAGAGAAATGTCAGAATTGGCCTGGGCGCGAAGTGGTTAACCTCAGTTCACTAAGGCTGAAAATAACAATCATATAACTGAAAATGACTATCATTATAACAAATAACACGTGCGCTATAGCTCAGGGAATTAATCCCATTATCCTTTTTGAGTTCTTCCAAAATATTAAGCAGTAAACTGGCAATAGACAGGCAGATGACTGCAAGACCTGCTGTTTTTTGTTGTATAATTTGGCCAAGGACAGCAGCAATAAATATGTGATCTTTTCGTGATACCTATGGAACAGAAGAAACTGACAGGTGTAAGGCTGACCGCAGGTCAGCCTGTGTTTGTAGGAGGAGTCAGGCTGCATAAAGCCTGCCCTGCTCTGCCTCCTCCTCTCGTGGTCGCTGGCTCTCGTGTGATTGTTTCCGGGTCAGCCAACACGTCACTTCTGGTTCAGCGTGAGAGGATACAGGGGTTTTTGCTGCGGTTCCAGTAGGTGCAGTCGGGGGGCATCAACAGAGGGATGCTTCGTCCCACTCTAGTGCTCCCTAAGGTCAGCTCTGGTTCCCTGTAGTCAAGCCCTGGATCAGTTTTCCGTAATTCCGCGGAGGGGGCCACCCCGCCTGTTTCTCCTGGTATTTCACGTCGGGAGGGTTTGGGATTGGCCGCCTGCCAGCGCCTCTCTCCCCCCATACTGATCCAGCCTCTTCTCCTCCCTGTGTTCATGCGGGGGGGGGGGGGGGTGTTTGGCCACCCGCCTGCCAGCTCTTTTCTCCCACAGATCTGGCGTAGTTTTGATTTCAGGTATGAGTTAAGTTTATGCTGGTGTTTGAACTGTGAGTCAGAGGTTCTGCGTTTGCAGAATTCATCTGATCCTTTCTTAACCACTTGACCACTGGGCACTTAAACACCCTTAATAACCAGACCAATTTTCAGCTTTCGGTGCTCTCACATTTTGAATGACAATTACTCAGTCATGCAACACTGGACCTATATGAAATTTTTGTCCTTTTTTTCACACAAATGGAGCTTTCTTTTGGTGGTATTTAATCACCGCTGGGTTTTTTTTTTTGTGCTATAAAAGAAAAAATACAGAAAATTCTGTAAAAAAATGAATTTTTCTTCGTTTCTGTTATAAAATTTAGCAGATTAGTAATTTTTTCTTCATAAATTTTGGGCAAAATTTATACCACTACATATCTTTGGTAAAAATAAGTACAAATTGGTGGATATTATTTGGTCTTTGTGAAAGTTATAGAGTCCACAAGCTATGGTGCCAATATCTGAAAATTGATCACACCTGAAGTACTGACGGCCTATTTCAATTCTTGAGACCCTAACATGCCAGAAAAGTACAAATACCCCCCAAATGACCCCTTTTTGGAAAGAAGACATTCCAAGGTATTTAGTAAGAGGCATGATGAGTTTTTTGAAGTTGTAATTTTTTTCCCACAATTCTTTGCAAAATCAAGATTTTTTTTACATTTTTTTTTTTTTCACAAAATTGTCATATTATCAGTTTATTTCTCACACAGCATATGCATACCACAAATTACACCCCAAAACACATTCTGCTATTACTCCCGAGTACGGTGATACCACATGTGTGAGACTTTTACACAGTGTGGCCACATACAGAGGCCCAACATGCATGGAGCGCCATCAGGCGTTCTGGAGCACCCAGGACAATTCTGACATTTCTCTCCTACATGTAAAAATCATCATTTATTTGCTAGAAAATTACATCGAATCCCAAAACATTATATATGTTTTTTTAGCAAACACCCTGGAGAATACAATGGTGGTCGTTGCAACTTTTTATCTCGCACGGTATTTGCGCAGCAATTTTTCAAATGCTTTTTTTTGGAAAAAAAACAGTTTTGTGCTTAAAAAAACAAAAAAAACAGTAAAGTTAGACCAATTTTTGCATAATGTGAAAGATGAAGTTACACCGATTAAATTGATACCTAACATGTCACTCTTCAAAATTGCACAAGCTCGTGGAATGGCGCCAAACGTCACTACTTAAAAATCCCCATAGGCGACGATTAAATTTTTTTTTTTACTGGTTATATGTTTTGAGTTACAGAGGAGGTCCAGGGCTAGAATTATTGCTCTCGCGCTAACGTTCGCAGCGATACCTCACATGTGTGGTTTGAACACCGTTTTCATATGTGGGCGGGACTTACGTATGCGTTCGCTTCTGCATGCGAGCACATGGGGACAGGGGCGCTTTAAAAAAAAAAAAAAAATTATTGTTCATTTTACTTTGACATTTTTTTCCCCAAAAATAAATTTTTTGATCACTTTTATTCCTATTACAAGGAATGTAAACATCCCTTGTAATAGGAATATGGCATGACAGGTCCTCTTTACAGTGAGATATGGGGTCAATAAGACCCCGCATCTCATCTCTAAGCTGGGAAGCCTGAAAAAAAAAAAAAAAGATTCTGGATTTGATCGTATTGGCGAGTCGGTAGAAGCACCGGAGGGCGGCGGGAGGGGGGGGGGGTGTCTATGGCTGGGTATTGCAGGGTATCACTGACTATGGCTGGGTATGGCTGGGTATCTCAGAGTATGGCTGGGTATCTCAGAGTATGGCGTTGCAGAATATTGCGTTGCAGAGCATTGCAGGATATTGGAGGGTGTTGCAGAGCATTGCAGAGTGTTGCACGGTATTGGCGGGTGTTGCAGAGCATTGCAGAGTGTTGCAGGGTATTGATGGGTGTTGCAGAGCATTGCAGAGTGTTGCAGAGCATTGCAGAGTGTTGCAGGGTATTGGCGGGTGTTGCAGAGCGTTGCAGGGTATTGCAGAGTGTTGCAGAGTATTGCAGAGTATTGCAGGGTATTGCAGAGTATTGCAGGGTATTGCAGGGTATTGCAGAGTATTGCAGAGTATTGCAGATTATTGCAGAGTATTGCAGAGTAATGCAGAGTATTGCAGAGTATTGCAGAGTATTGCAGGGTATTGCAGAGTAATGCAGGGTATTGCAGAGTATTGCAGAGTGTTTCAGGGTATTGCAGAGTAATGCAGAGTAATGGCAGGGTATTGCAGAGTATTTGCAGGGAATTGAGGGGTTAATTTTCGGTGAGTAGCGATGTGGGCACTGCAGATGCAGCCCACATCGCTGCTGACACCGATCTCTTCCCCCTCCGCTGTTCCCATCGGTACAGAGAGGGGGAGGGAGCGATGAGCGGCCGTTTACCGTGATCCGTGATGCGCCGGGTCCTATGGACCCGGCGGTCACGGATGCTCTTGAGTGCGCGCCCCAGGGGGCGCGCGAGAGTGGAATTCTGGGAGGACGTCATATGACGGCCTCCCAGAGTTAAGAAACCGCTGTGTAGCCGTCATTCGGCTATAGGGCGGTTATTAAGTGGTTAAACCAAGGCCGTCTTGGTGGTACATGCTGGATCTGTCACGGCTACAGTTACTTAGGGCTGAGGTGTCATTTCATATTGATTGTTGCCCCACTATCTTCTCGCCTGTATTCCACACGTCATACATGCAATTTATGGTTTCTCGTGCAAGGTATGGTTTCTCATGCAATTTTATTTTATTTTTTTTGTTCACTTCTGATGCCAGTTCACATTTTCCTTACATTTCTCATGTTTCTTTCTCTTCTCATGTTCTTGCGTGTCCTGTGTTTTCTTACATTTCCAAGGTTTCTTACGTTTCCAGTGTTTCTTTTACGTTTCCAGGGTTTCTTACGTTTCCAGTGTTTCTTACATCTCCAGTGTTTCTTACGTTTCCAGTGTTTCTTGCGTCTCCAGTGTTTCTTATGTCTCCAGTGTTTCATACGTTTCCAGTGTTTCTTACATTTCCAGTGTTTCTTATGTCTCCAGTGTTTCTTACGTCTCCAGTGTTTCTCACCTTTTCATGTCTCATGCATTTCCGTTTTGCTTGTGCTCACATCCTGGATTTGTCATGTCTACAGATCTATACGGGCTGAGGTTTCATTTTTAATTGATTGTTGTCCCACAATCTTCTCCCCTGTTTTCCATATGTCATATGTGCACGCTCACCATTACACATTTATTACTGCCCACCACGGTCTGTGGGTACCTTAGCCCTGAGTGTTCGTTTTCAATTTCCTGTCTTGGCGCTGCAGGTTGCTCGGGCTCACTTACTGCATATAGCTGGGTGGTGTTGTCATTAGGTTCATTTCCATGTGCTGTTGGTCATTTTTGCACCCACATTTCTCATAATTGTCAGATTCCAGGGGTGTTATTAGATCATGAGCTGATTGCCTATGTTCTCTGGTCGTTTTCACACAGCTGGGTTGTCCAGGTTCTTTTACTGCAGGTTACCCATCACGTCTATGGGTTAACAGATTGAGGTGATTGTTTTTAATTGGATTGTTCGGTGGCAAGTCTCCTCATCTGTTTCTTACATATTTCGCACCAATCTCTCGTTTCTCATACAATTTACGTTTCTCATGCAATTTATGCTCCTCATGCAATTCATGTTCCTCATGCAATTTACGTTCCTCATGCAATTTACGTTTCTGATGCAATTTTACGCTCCTCATGCAATTTACGTTCCTAATGCAATTAATGTTTCTCATGCAATTAATATTTCTCATGCAATTGATGTTTCTCATGCATTTTTTTGTCTCTATGCCATCTCACGTTTTCATGTTTCTCTCGTTTCCCAGGTTTCTCTAGTTTCCCAGGTTTCTCTCGTTTTCCCGTTTTACGCTCGTTTCTCATGTCTTAAGCAGCGCATATTGGGGGATTTTAGCTTCTTTCACTCCTTCTCCAGCTGGGGGCCTGAGCTTGATAGTTCACCCTCTCTCAGAACCCGGACCATCCCAAAGCTTCACCATTCACACATAGCTAGCTTCGGCTTTCCTGATTTTGGCTTGGTAAGCTATTTAAGTTACTGTTCCCATGCGCGTCAAGGGTGGAGCAGTTTACCCCACTGACTGTGGTTCTTCCCTGTCCCAAATCCAAACTACTTCATTTCCTAGCTGCGGCAGGCCAAGAGTGGCGTAATAGTACGGTACCATTGGTAAGCCAGCCTTTGCAGCTCCTGCAGCTGCTACTGGCTCAGGGGTTTTGGTGGATTCCAGAACCATCTCGTGGTCTAGGCCAGTACCAGTAGGCCCAGGTCTCGGATGCAGATGCCGGTATCACGCCTTCTTTTCAGTCTCCAGCATTTGTGAGGCAATGGGTTCCCATTTGGCTGATGCAGCAGTCTTGATCATTTCGTTTTTATCTTGAATACCAGGTAGGCTCATGATAGTGGTTTGGATGTTTTTCCAGGCTCTTCAGGTTAGGTTCCTAGTCCTGATGAGTTTTTATCCAGTCCCTATTTGCTTTTGTTTTTTGCCTCTTCCAGCTCTCATCAACCCATAGCACTTTCAGGGCTTAATTGGCTGAGACTCAGCATTTCATGTTTGTTGAAGGCCTCTGACAGGCTTTTCTTTATTTTCTGTGCACTCTTTCAAGCCATCCTCAGGTGAGCCAGAAGAGTAGCCCTCCTGCTGTGCTCAGCAGTCTTGAAATTATGGGTCATATTCTTCGTGACATATCTTACATGCTCTTAGGTCTCCTTTTGCGTTGGTTTTCAGCTTGGAGCTCAAGGCAGCGCATAGATGGCCTTTTTTGCAATTCCCGAAGCAGGGGAGTAGCACTTCTGGCCCAGGGTCTCACTTATTTCTGGCCAATCAACTGGTTTGGCCCCCAGCCTTTTCTGTTACATCGGCATGCTCGCAAGACGCGGCAAATCGGGGGTTGGCACTGTTATCTGGTTCTTGGAGCCTGGGAAGGCATGGTGCCCGGTGTTTGGTTTTAACCAGCTCGTCAATACTACATTTGTCAAACCCTGGGGTGGTACTCTGTTGCTTTTCCTGATGCTCCCCTCTCCGCAGCTGTATGCATACTTCATTGCCGCCCCCTTGTTGGCCAAACAGGGTCTGGACCCTTAAGCATATTTTCGCTATTTCTTATAGAATAGGAGTAGCTTCTGTGACTTTGGGGGCCCTAGACCTTATTATTCGGTGACTGGGTAGGTAGAGGTCGTCTTGTTTTCTCTGGGCATGTCTCAGTGCCACTTTTGAGATAACACAAGCATTTGTCCAATTGGCAGGTCATGTTTAATTCAGTGGATAAATCTGGTTGGTAGCTTTCATCCTACTGTGTTATTTTTGCCCCCTTTTAGGCATACACTACATGATCCCAGCACACTTCAGGTCTATGTTCTCTCTTGCTCTTTGTTCCTTTCCTTTACAATCCACAGATTGACTCTGAGTGCAAGTGTAAGGCTGACCGCAGGTCAGCCTGTGTTTGTAGGTGGGGTCAGGCTGCATAAAGCCTGCCCTCCTCTGCCTCCTCCTCTCGTGGTCGCTGGCTCTCATGTCCCACCCACCCATTCCCTTTTTCTTTTCATTTCATTTCATTACATTTCATACTTGCGTATGCCCCCTTTTAGGCATACTGACCACGTGATCCCGGCACACTTCAGGTCTATGTTTTCTGTTGCTCTTTGTTCCTTTCCTTTACTATCCACAGATTGACTCAGAGTACAAATGCTTGTCTTAAATCACCTTAGACCATCAATTCAAGGCACATTTACACCATGATCCTTCTCTCTTCTGTTCACTTCCTGGGGTCCTTCTTCGAGTGTCCAATGTGGACACCTCCTGTCGATGAAGGGAACACTTCAAGTGGTTATAAATCTTTCCCATAGGCCTTAGGTGCCAGGAAATTCATAGGGACTGTGACGGGACCAGTGCCCAAGAAAATAACAAGCAGGAAAATGTGCCTGGTTCCCATGGCAGGAAATTAGCTTGGCTCATAGAAATTTTTTTTTACTTTGATCCATTACACTGCAGGATGGCTTAGAAGAGGTGTTTGGAATCAAACTGAAGAGTAAGGTAATTGATGCCCAATGCAATATTTACCTGCTAAAGGTCCGCCCTATAGCATTTTTACTGCTTCAGGGTGGCAATTGTGTGCCGGATTACATATATATACATTATCAGACACTTCCAGGTAGAAGGTAAACATGTGCATCACTGCCAGCTCGCTTCTGCTTATACACAGAGGAAGTGGAATTGGTGGGTGCAGGGTACCTGATGTCTGCCAGAACCTGCCGATCGTTAGGCAGAGAGCCAGAGCTGTGTAAACAAGGCAGATTGGCATTCTGACAGAAAGGAAGGGATGGCATTTGTGTCCTTGCAAAGCAGGGAATAAATTACATCTCTTCCCCTAGTAAAAGTACCTCACACATTATAGTAAAACACTGGCTAGGCACACAGTTAATCCTTTGACCGCCCCTGATGTTAACCTCTTCCTGCCCAGTATCATTACTACAGAGACAGTGCATATTTTTTTTTAGCATTGATCACCATATTAGTGTCACTGGTCCCAAAAAAGTGTCAAAAGCATCAATTAGTGTCAAATGTTCACCGCAATATTGCAGTCCCACTAATAAATAAATAAAAATATCCCATAGTTTGTAGATGTAACCTTTTCTGCAAACCAATCCATAAACGCTTATTGGTATTTTTTTTACCAAAAATATGTAGCAGAATACATATATTGGCATAAATTTATGAAGAAAATAGTTTTTTTCCATTTTTTTATTGGATACGTTTTATAGCAAAAAGTAAAAAATATATATTTTTTTTCAAAACTGTCTGTATTTTTTTGTTTATAGTGCAAAAAATAAAAAATGCAGGAGGTGATCAACTACCACCAAAAGAAAACTCTTTGTGGGGAAAAAAAAAGACAATGTTTATTTGGGTACAGCCTTATAGGACTGTGCAATTGTCAGTTGAAGTAATTCAGTGCCGTATCACAAAAAATGGCCTAGTCATGAAGTAAAAAATTTCCTTTTTGCCAGAAGTTGGGTTTTTTACGCTCTTGTAAACCCCTCTACATCAGCACTGATGCTGGAAGAGGGAGAGATATCACTGGGAGCCACTAAGGAAGGTATGTGGCATGCAAATGTGATGACAAGTAACATGCAGATAGTAGGAAAGATCAGAGCGATGGCTTTATCAGTGTGCTGTTTTGCTTTAAGTGTCCCTCTAACAGTCTGGGTGTGTGGAGATACAATGGTATTCCTTAATTGTAACAAAAAATGGTTGATCTACCTTTGTCAGGCAATAGAGCTCTAAAACATGTGTTTAATCTGTGTCTAAAGACTTCCATAGATGGATTAAATCCATCCATGGGCAGACTGATTGTATTGAAGTTAATCCATTGATCGACTTCAGTACAACCAGCCTGGCTACAGCAAACAGCAGTGACCATTGTGTTCTGCCAGCAGGGAAATCTCCCCGTGCTCCTGGCTGGAAGAACACAGTAGCCTATGGAAGAGATTCCCTCATCAACACTTAATTTGTTACGTAATCATTGTTAACCCCACTAAAATAGAGCCAACTTAGTGAAGAACATATTCATGTCTCTTTCCATCATGCTCCAAACATAAGAGAATTATTCCTCATTTCATGATATTGGGCAGAGCCATGAAAATTGCTCCTTTATGCTCCAGTGGCCAATTGTATATTCAGAACCCTTGGTGTATAGTTCAAATATAGCCTAATATTATATAACCCTTTGTTCCAAACTGCAGATAGTTATATCTAACTTGTTGTCCATCATCAGTGCAACGTATGGAAACTATGGCTTCTATGGAGTAGGGCTTGGGGACAAACAAGAAAGTATAACTGTGAAGGTTATGGTAAGAAGAGACTAAAGAAATCAAAAAGCTCTCTGACTAAACTAGAGTATCATACAGTAGATCCTTCATAGAACAGAAGGTATTCACATCTCATTCTATCACGTCCCAATTCCTTATTATTCCTTACTGCATCACAGTTCAACATTATCCCCTGGGGCCAAAGCCTGTGATGTGCTATGTATGAAGCTTTGAAGTGCAATATTTGTCTTTTATTCATTTAATAAATTAGGTGATGTTCTGCACAATCCAGTGAACCCTCTCTTTGATTTAATTTAAAGAAAAGTCAAGGTCATATTTTAATCTTTAAATTATTTTTTTAAATAACATAAAAAGAGAACATTGAATCCATAGTTCAGGAAAAACTAATGGGATATAAATAGCTGACAAAAATGAAAAAAATAAATAAATAAAACAAATAAAATAACAATATACTTTCCAACACACGTACCCACATACCCATATGCCGCGTACACACGGGCGGATTGTATGGCGTACTTAGTCCGTCGAAACACATTTCAGCGGACAATCCGCTCGTGTGTGGGCTTCAGCTGACTTTTTCAGCGTGCAGTCCGGAGTACTAAGTATTTCGGTTTTTTCGAAATTCTGTCCGTCGTACTTTGGTTTCAGCGGACAATACGGTCGTCAGTATGCTAGTTCGACGGACTAAGAATGGCGCATGCCCAGAAAGGATTTACACGGCGAAAGGGTGCTTTGCTGTGTCTTGGACTTGCTATTTCTAGTCCCGTCGTACGTGCTGTACACGTCATCGCGCAAGCTTTCGACGGACTGTTTGTGTATCCGTGTGTGGTCAAGTCCGTTCAGTGGAAAGTACGACGGACTGTCCGTCGGATTGTATGATGGACTAAGTACGCCATACAATCCGCTCGTGTGTACGCGGCAATAGAGTGATAAGCCACAAAAGGGTGTGTAGCCTCCTATGGTATACAGTATGTCCATTTTACCTGTTTTTTACATTATGTATTTAGAAATTATGTTTTTATGATCCGTAGCATTTTACAGCTTGTTGGGATGCTGTTAACCCATTGCCACGACTTCCTTGTTTTCTGACAACAAATGTTTTTATTGAAAAAAAAAAAAAGTGGAGAGAGCAGGCCAGACATGATCTGACATGAAGGTGTTGGAATACTCCCCTGAAACAGCTGACAATATTAATATTTGCTGGCTGCTGTAGGATGAATTAGGTCCAGGCCAGGGGAGGGTTAGATAGGAGCCAACTTTGTATCTCTCTTTGTAATGACTTCCATAAGACAGGGTTATCTCCTTGCAAGGACATGCCAAGAAAAAAAAAACAATTAATCTTTGGACCTGTCTCTTTCCATTACTGTTATTTTCTGCTGGGATGGATGAAAAGAGCAATTAAACTTTGAAGTTGTGATTAAATGCTGCAGGGAAAACGAAGCATCAGAACTTTCTCTCTATTTATTTTTCTTTCTTCTTATGGGAAATATTAAAAAAATGTTTTTATTCCATTATTTTGTGTGTATATAGATTACCGTTTTATATCTGGATTTAGGATTTTACTCTTACAATAGTGAAATGAGCAAAGGGTGATGCTCTAGAAGGTGCCAGCCCCCAGCCTAGTAGTATATTCACAGCAGTGAGCTGCTAAATTCAATTATCCTTCTAAGAGATGTAAAACCTGTCACGTGACGAACACTTACACACGACCTCTATGCTCATTCAACTGGGGGAGTTTTTTTTTAAATAAAGTGTCAAGGAAAACAGAAACAGTGAGCATGAATGAAACAAGCAAGAATTAAATAAATAGTATAAATAAAAATAAATATATATATAAATATATATATATATATATATATATATATATGTATATATATATATATATATATATATATATATATATATATATATATATATATATATATATATATATTATATAGTATATATTTACAATATAGATCACATTCCTCCCAATTTGTAAATTAAAATTTCACAAGCTGTCATTCTAAGGTCTCATGAACCCAGAACTTAAAAATCGCCACTGTTACAGGCATTGCGTGTTTTTTTTCAGTCCGTAAAAGCACCTGTATTTAAGCCTATGTGTCCATGTGTTAACCGCTGTGTTAACCAAAGCAACATTTTATTGAGTTGTTTAATAGCTGCTTCTAGATCTGAATTGTAGCAGATTGCCTTAAGAAATTGTGAATAAGTTACACCACGGAGTAAGGATGGAGGATTAAAGTGGTACTTTCATTTGTAGTAGATGTAAAGATGTTGAGATCCCTGTCTCCTTGTTGGAGAATGTCAAGGACAAATAGATGTAGAGAAAGAGTTAATTATATTGCGAATACAGTAAGACTCCTAATTCAAGAAGTGGTAACAAGATAGTTGTTTAAAAAAAAGAATATAAATGCAAAAAGAAGGTTTAACGCTACAACCCACTGCTATTCCAGAATTTTGGAGAAATTATTTGTTTTCACTCTGTTTTACTTCCCCTAATGCCGTGTACACACGGCCGGACTTTTCGAGAGCAAAGTCTGATGGAACGAATCCGTTGGACAATTCGACCATGTGTGGGCTTCATCGGACCTTTGCTGTCAAAAAATCAGACGGACTTTAGATTTATGCCGTGTACACACAGTTGGACTTTTCAACAACAAAGGTTCAGAAGGAACGAATCTGTCGGACAATTCAAACGTGTGTGGGCTTCATCGGACCTTTCCTGTCAAAAAATCAGACGGACTTTAGATTTAGAACATGTTTCAAATCTTTCCGATGGACTCGAGTCCGGACAAAAAATCTGTTCGTTTTTTATGCTAGTCCGACGGACGAAAACCGACGCTAGGGCAGCTATTGGCTACTGGTTATAAACGTCCTTATTTTAGTCCGGTCGTACGTCATCACGTTCGAATCCATCAGACTTTGGTGTGATCGTGTGTGGCCAGGTCTGTTAGTTCGGAAAGTCCTTCAGAAGTCCACCGAAAGTCCATCGAGCCTAGTCTGCCGGAAAGTCTGTATTTGTATATTAGACACAGAATCGAGGCCTTCCTTGTGTGGACTTAAGGCATCAAACATTGCAGGGATGGTGTCTGGAGAATTGTCCTTAACTCAGAATAAATTTAGTACCATAGTAAAATCTTTCAAAAAAGTAGGCAATTGATTTGCAATTGATTGTAAAAAGGTATTTTAAAAATGCAAGTGGTTGTAGAAGGAATCTCTTGTAGAAATAATAGGTTGGTCCAAAGAGAGTGTAAGTGGATTTTTGAGCTACAAATCTCCACATAAGTCTTGAATAAACAACTTAGTTTTACTTGCTTTCTTTGAAACAATCTGTGGCTTATGTACAGGTCAGTAGTTGAGGGTTGCACCACTCTACTGCACCACCCCCTCAAATCATTTGCGCATCTATTTTGGAAAAATGAACAATTGTGTATCTATCACAGGGTGGTGTCTGTGGATACACTGATAGAAAAAATGCCGCGTCCTAATTATCACTTTGTGAATATAAATATTGACAGGGAAAAGGGGAAATGAGGGAAAAAAAATAAAAAAAGAAATGAAAGAACCTTCACACAAAAAGACCTCAAAAAAATGTGGGTTCAGTTGGACTTTTTAGGCATAAAGAAAGTTGTAAACACAACCGGTATGAAAAATAATTATTTCTATTTATTTAAAATAAAAAAGACAATTTAAAAAGAACAGGAAAAAGTTCAATTTCCCTTTTACACAAAAAAAGGGAAAAAGTTTCCTCCTTAAAATTGCACAATTAAGACCTAATTGACATCCTATCAAACATAATAACAACCTTTTCAAATTTCCAAAAAGGAAAAGAAAAAAACAAAGTATATATCTATACAAATGAGGGATCAAGGATATCAATCATACAGTCAACGGTTACATATATTTTTGGTGCTCTACATGTTTCGTGTCTACAATGACACTTCTTCAGGAGCTGATAATAATGTTCTGAATTCTAAGGAGAGAATATAAATGAGTAAAAGAAAAACAGATATATGTATAAAATACTAGAAAGAAAAAACATACATCTATAAACATTCGTATAAATAACATACATATATCCAAGCAAATTTCGTTAGGTCACCCATCAAGAGTGTAAAAAAAAAATAAAAAAAATAAAAAGGGGGGGGGGGGGGAAGAGAGGGGGATTTTTCCTGAGACCACAATGTGGGGGCGGGTATAACATTCCTATTTAATGCCATATAGTATCAGCCACTCGATACTTACATTCCTTCGTAAAAGGGTGTCCTAAATAGGGAGATCACCGTTTCCAAAGGAGGAAATTGGTACGATTGATTACACAAAACTTTTCTCCACAGAGGGAAACAAGAAAGGGAAGAGAAAAGAGGGGAAGAGGAAGAAAAAAGAAAAACAATTGTTGAGCAAGTATATAAACAAAAGTTAAATAAAGAAATATATTTTTTGAACTTAGTGAAATCGCTATAAAGGTGTATTCACCTCATAAAGATTAGATCTTCAGTGTGTTTAGTAAAAATTCTTGAGGCGTAAGTGAACACAGATAAATCCGTGATGGATACTCTTTGGTATCTCCTGAGCTGTATAATTAGAAGATAAAAAAAAAAAAAAAAAAAAAAAGAACCATAAAAAAGTGGGGATTTTTAGAATATATAGATAATATCCAAGAACATAAAGAAATATATCCATAAGGATAAGAAAAAATATATATATATGAACTCACTATATAAGTGAAACATCAATTATTTAAACAGCAAAGAGAGAAAGAGGGCCAGCAAGGAGGAATTGTGCAGTGTATGCTAAAGCTAAGCTATTAATAGTGCCTACACCATAATAGATTTAGAGGAGATGAAAAAAATATATCAAATAAAAGCATATATAAAGTTGTGTAAACCAATTACCTCAAGTTGCAAAAAACGGATCAAATTCCCACTGGGTAAAGGAGGAAAGTAAAGGGGGAATCAAAGAGGCAGACTAATCGG
This sequence comes from Lithobates pipiens, assembly GCF_037356315.1. Classification (NCBI taxonomy): domain Eukaryota; kingdom Metazoa; phylum Chordata; class Amphibia; order Anura; family Ranidae; genus Lithobates; species Lithobates pipiens. Next base: position 190,002,079 of record NW_027507718.1, on the reverse strand, counting down.
CCCATTCACCCCTCTCATATTGTTTTTTGTGTGTAGAAGATGGCCGCCATTCATGGACACCAGCCACGTGTGTCCTTTTATATATATCCGTCCCGGTAGTGACGCCAATCCGCAATCGACGGAAGTGACGTTCATCTACCCGACCAACGTCTCCTACGATGCGTTCGGTTGATACCGACGTTACACACAAACGTGCAACGTCCTCGCATAGAGCATGTGTGTACGTTCGTGAGGCCAAAGGAAACTCCTACGTCTGGCCAATATAACGTACAGACGGGCACCAGATAGGGGAGGAGCACCTTAAAGGTTCCTCCCCGATCTGCGGAGGTGGAATAGGGGGCCTCGTTCCGATGCAGCGAATGGAGACAGTACCAGAAGGGACTGTGAGAACAGCCCACAAGTCCCTATGGTAGAGCGCCAAACCCCATATCCCAAATGGGGTAATTAGGGGTCGCGCTCGCGTGGTCGCACATTGTGGTCAAGGAATAAAAAAAAAAAAAAAAAAAAACACCTAAGCATTGATGAAGTAATAATTACAGTGAACTCAAAATATACATAATTCTTTTTAAGCAAATTAGACTGTTACAGAGAGGCAGATCGAATTTAAGTTGATCAGCCAGATCATTAATTATTAATTACATCCAAATGCGGTGTGTATAAGATTCAAAACAGACAAAACAACATCCATATATTCAAAAAATATTTACATTCCGCATTGGGTTATTGTGTATATAAGCGAGAGACAAGGAAAAAAAAAAAAAAAAGGGGGGGGAAAGGAGAAAAGGAGGGGGGACAGATGTACTCTACAGAAAAGACTTGTATGATTGAGTCTCATTTAGGCCAGGGGCTTGGGTAGCATTGAGTTTCTCAATCCAAATCGTTTCACGTTGTAAAATGCGTTTGTCCCAATTTCCTCCACGTGGATCCTTTGGAATGATCTCTAAGATACTAAAAAGGACACATGTTGCATCAAAAGCATGACATAGATCAATGTGTCTACTCACTGTTGTTAACATTTTCCCATTAGAGGATACATATACATGGTCCTTGATGCGTTGCCAAAGACATCTCATAGTCTTTCCGACATAAAAAGCTCTGCATGTGCATGTCATTAAATAAATGACACCCTGTGTTTTGCAGTCTGCCCTGGATTTTAAATAGACAAATTCACCATTAGGAAGTGCGACTTCTGCACCCTGTTTGACCCAGGGGCAGAAATCGCAGGTCCCACATTTGTACAGACCCCTGCCATTTTTGATATCTCGTCCTTTAGGTAAATAAAAGCTTGATACCAAATGATCTCTCAGCGAGGTAGTGCGTCTAAATGTCAGTTGGGGTCTTTTCCCTATGTATTTTTTGATTACCGAATCTTGGTGTAAAATATGCCAATGGTTTGTAAGGATATTGCGGACCTCTTCATGTTGAGATGAAAATCGTGTTATTAATCTTGTATTGCTTTGTATTTCAGGGTTACATTCTTTCTTTGAGTATAATAAAGTGTTCCTAGGTTTTCTGTACGCACGATTGTACGCCCTTCGTAGTTGAGATTTACTATACCCTCTAGCTAATAGGCGTATACGGAGGAGATCTGCTTCTTTATGAAAGTCATTATCATGAGTGCAATTTCTACGTATTCTGACATATTGTGCATAAGGAATATTTTTTACCAATGAACTGGGATGAGCACTTGCTGCGTGAAGTAAAGTATTTCCTGCAGTTTCCTTGCGATATAGTTTTGTAGCTAGACAGTTGTTTTTGTCTTTAAAGATTGTTAAGTCTAGGAACGTTATTTTTTGAAGATCCATATTTAGGGTAAATTTCAAATTGTATGTGTTGATGTTAAGGGATTTAATGAAGTCTATCAGACTCCTTGTTGTTCCCGTCCAGATTACAAAAATATCGTCGATATAGCGCATCCACGACATCACACAATCGGTAAATATTGACAAAGATTCATTTGAGAAAATTTCCCGCTCCCACCCCCCCAGGTACAGGTTCGCATAGGACGGTGCACAGCACGTACCCATGGCGACACCCTGCACCTGGAGGTAGTGGGACCCATTGAAACTAAACCAATTATGCGTCAAGACAAAATCAAGAAGGGTGAGGATAAAATCGTTATATTTCCAATTGGTGTGTGGTTCCTCATGGAGGAAGGTGCGTATCGTCTCGACGCCCTTCTCGTGAGGGATGCTAGAATATAGAGCTTCCACATCAAGAGTCACGAGAAGGGCGTCGGGAGGAACCACCAAACCCTCCAATTTTTTCAGAAGATCAAGAGTGTCCCTAGTGTATGAGGAGAGACTTATGACGTGTGGCATTAAGGTAGCATCTATGAGTCTACTGGTGTTTTCAGTTAGGGACCCAATCCCTGAGATGATGGGACGTCCGGGGGGGGGGGGTGTGACTCCTTTATGTACTTTTGGGAGAGCGTAAAAAGTTGCTTCTCGTGGATGTACATTATTAAGATATTTATACGTATCCTGATCTATCAGGCCTTGTTCATATCCTCCATTAAGGATGTTTAGAAATTGGATTTTATAGCGAGTTATACTTGAAGGTGGGATCTTTTTATACCAATTCTTATTAGTCAATATATCATAACACATTTTTTCATATTGTAGTTTCGTCAACAGGACGATGTTACCTCCTTTGTCTGATGCTTTAATGACTAGATCAGGATGTTTCTTCAGATTTTTTATAGCTCGTTTTTGGGAGTTGTTTATATTGGACCCCTGTGGTGTGATTTGCATTTGTTTGATATCGCTTATTACACTGATTAGAAAGGTCCAAATGAACGCATTTGTAGTTAAGTCAGGGAAATTCTGAAATTTAGGCCTGAGGGGGCCCCTTCCTCCATTTACCATTGAGCATGATTGTTTTTCAGGAATTACTTGCGTAGTTTTAAAATTAGTTTCCTTTCCTTCATTCTCTTCCAGTAGAAGAATTAAATCCCGGAGGGCTCTAAACTCAGCCATTGAATAATGTTTTATACTTTCAGCAAGGTCACGTTCCTGTCTGTTCCTAATGACTTCCGAGTCATAGATGTATCTATAGGTAAGGCTTCGTGCAAATAAATAAATATCTTTTATAAGCTCATATTTGTCAAGATTAGTGGAGGGGCAAAAGCCCAGGCCCAAACTCAGAACCTCCAATTCAATATTTGAGAACTGATAGGGGGTTAGGTTTATTATATCCAACTTTAAGTCGGTTGTATCATTGGTTCGGCCAAGTGAAAATTTGATGCCATAGATCCTGCCTGTGTTAGGTGGGGGTCTAACGTTGTTTGTTTAGTGCCCGTTTGGGTCATGTTTGTAGAGGTATACATAGGGCCCAAAGGGGCATATTGTCCATTTTGACCACCAATCAGAGACGGATTTATAGGGGGAAACCCAGTTGGTAATGGTGTCGAAGGAGGAAAACGTGTTCGCCCATTTGTCATGGCTTGTTTATTAGTTCCAGGGGAAACTAATTTTAAAACTACGCAAGTAATTCCTGAAAAACAATCATGCTCAATGGTAAATGGAGGAAGGGGCCCCCTCAGGCCTAAATCTCAGAATTTCCCTGACTTAACTACAAATGCGTTCATTTGGACCTTTCTAATCAGTGTAATAAGCGATATCAAACAAATGCAAATCACACCACAGGGGTCCAATATAAACAACTCCCAAAAACGAGCTATAAAAAATCTGAAGAAACATCCTGATCTAGTCATTAAAGCATCAGACAAAGGAGGTAACATCGTCCTGTTGACGAAACTACAATATGAAAAAATGTGTTATGATATATTGACTAATAAGAATTGGTATAAAAAGATCCCACCTTCAAGTATAACTCGCTATAAAATCCAATTTCTAAACATCCTTAATGGAGGATATGAACAAGGCCTGATAGATCAGGATACGTATAAATATCTTAATAATGTACATCCACGAGAAGCAACTTTTTACGCTCTCCCAAAAGTACATAAAGGAGTCACACCCCCCCCCGGACGTCCCATCATCTCAGGGATTGGGTCCCTAACTGAAAACACCAGTAGACTCATAGATGCTACCTTAATGCCACACGTCATAAGTCTCTCCTCATACACTAGGGACACTCTTGATCTTCTGAAAAAATTGGAGGGTTTGGTGGTTCCTCCCGACGCCCTTCTCGTGACTCTTGATGTGGAAGCTCTATATTCTAGCATCCCTCACGAGAAGGGCGTCGAGACGATACGCACCTTCCTCCATGAGGAACCACACACCAATTGGAAATATAACGATTTTATCCTCACCCTTCTTGATTTTGTCTTGACGCATAATTGGTTTAGTTTCAATGGGTCCCACTACCTCCAGGTGCAGGGTGTCGCCATGGGTACGTGCTGTGCACCGTCCTATGCGAACCTGTACCTGGGGGGGTGGGAGCGGGAAATTTTCTCAAATGAATCTTTGTCAATATTTACCGATTGTGTGATGTCGTGGATGCGCTATATCGACGATATTTTTGTAATCTGGACGGGAACAACTAGGAGTCTGATAGACTTCATTAAATCCCTTAACATCAACACATACAATTTGAAATTTACCCTAAATATGGATCTTCAAAAAATAACGTTCCTAGACTTAACAATCTTTAAAGACAAAAACAACTGTCTAGCTACAAAACTATATCGCAAGGAAACTGCAGGAAATACTTTACTTCATGCAGCAAGTGCTCATCCCAGTTCATTGGTAAAAAATATTCCTTATGCACAATATGTCAGAATACGTAGAAATTGCACTCATGATAATGACTTTCATAAAGAAGCAGATCTCCTCCGTATACGCCTATTAGCTAGAGGGTATAGTAAATCTCAACTACGAAGGGCGTACAATCGTGCGTACAGAAAACCTAGGAACACTTTATTATACTCAAAGAAAGAATGTAACCCTGAAATACAAAGCAATACAAGATTAATAACACGATTTTCATCTCAACATGAAGAGGTCCGCAATATCCTTACAAACCATTGGCATATTTTACACCAAGATTCGGTAATCAAAAAATACATAGGGAAAAGACCCCAACTGACATTTAGACGCACTACCTCGCTGAGAGATCATTTGGTATCAAGCTTTTATTTACCTAAAGGACGAGATATCAAAAATGGCAGGGGTCTGTACAAATGTGGGACCTGCGATTTCTGCCCCTGGGTCAAACAGGGTGCAGAAGTCGCACTTCCTAATGGTGAATTTGTCTATTTAAAATCCAGGGCAGACTGCAAAACACAGGGTGTCATTTATTTAATGACATGCACATGCGGAGCTTTTTATGTCGGAAAGACTATGAGATGTCTTTGGCAACGCATCAAGGACCATGTATATGTATCCTCTAATGGGAAAATGTTAACAACAGTGAGTAGACACATTGATCTATGTCATGCTTTTGATGCAACATGTGTCCTTTTTAGTATCTTAGAGATCATTCCAAAGGATCCACGTGGAGGAAATTGGGACAAACGCATTTTACAACGTGAAACGATTTGGATTGAGAAACTCAATGCTACCCAAGCCCCTGGCCTAAATGAGACTCAATCATACAAGTCTTTTCTGTAGAGTACATCTGTCCCCCCTCCTTTTCTCCTTTCCCCCCCTTTTTTTTTTTTTTTTTTTTTTTTTTCCTTGTCTCTCGCTTATATACACAATAACCCAATGCGGAATGTAAATATTTTTTGAATATATGGATGTTGTTTTGTCTGTTTTGAATCTTATACACACCGCATTTGGATGTAATTAATAATTAATGATCTGGCTGATCAACTTAAATTCGATCTGCCTCTCTGTAACAGTCTAATTTGCTTAAAAAGAATTATGTATATTTTGAGTTCACTGTAATTATTACTTCATCAATGCTTAGGTGTTTTTTTTTTTTTTTATTCCTTGACCACAATGTGCGACCACGCGAGCGCGACCCCTAATTACCCCATTTGGGATATGGGGTTTGGCGCTCTACCATAGGGACTTGTGGGCTGTTCTCACAGTCCCTTCTGGTACTGTCTCCATTCGCTGCATCGGAACGAGGCCCCCTATTCCACCTCCGCAGATCGGGGAGGAACCTTTAAGGTGCTCCTCCCCTATCTGGTGCACGTCTGTACGTTATATTGGCCAGACGTAGGTGTTTCCTTTGGCCTCACGAACGTACACACGTGCTCTATGCGAGGACGTTGCACGTTCGTGTGTAACGTCGGTATCAACCGAACGCATCGTAGGAGACGTTGGTCGGGTAGATGAACGTCACTTCCGTCGATTGCGGATTGGCGTCACTACCGGGACGGATATATATAAAAGGACACACGTGGCTGGTGTCCATGAATGGCGGCCATCTTCTACACACAAAAAACAATATGGGAGGGGTGAATGGGCCGATTAGTCTGCCTCTTTGATTCCCCCTTTACTTTCCTCCTTTACCCAGTGGGAATTTGATCCATTTTTTGCAACTTGAGGTAATTGGTTTACACAACTTTATATATGCTTTTATTTGATATATTTTTTTCATCTCCTCTAAATCTATTATGGTGTAGGCACTATTAATAGCTTAGCTTTAGCATACACTGCACAATTCCTCCTTGCTGGCCCTCTTTCTCTCTTTGCTGTTTAAATAATTGATGTTTCACTTATATAGTGAGTTCATATATATATATTTTTTCTTATCCTTATGGATATATTTCTTTATGTTCTTGGATATTATCTATATATTCTAAAAATCCCCACTTTTTTATGGTTCTTTTTTTTTTTTTTTTTATCTTCTAATTATACAGCTCAGGAGATACCAAAGAGTATCCATCACGGATTTATCTGTGTTCACTTACGCCTCAAGAATTTTTACTAAACACACTGAAGATCTAATCTTTATGAGGTGAATACACCTTTATAGCGATTTCACTAAGTTCAAAAAATATATTTCTTTATTTAACTTTTGTTTATATACTTGCTCAACAATTGTTTTTCTTTTTTCTTCCTCTTCCCCTCTTTTCTCTTCCCTTTCTTGTTTCCCTCTGTGGAGAAAAGTTTTGTGTAATCAATCGTACCAATTTCCTCCTTTGGAAACGGTGATCTCCCTATTTAGGACACCCTTTTACGAAGGAATGTAAGTATCGAGTGGCTGATACTATATGGCATTAAACAGGAATGTTATACCCGCCCCCACATTGTGGTCTCAGGAAAAATCCCCCTCTCTTCCCCCCCCCCTTTTTTTTTTTTTTTTTTTTTTTTTTTACACCTTAGTATCTTGATGGGTGACCTAACGAAATTTGCTTGGATATATGTATGTTATTTATACGAATGTTTATAGATGTATGTTTTTTCTTTCTAGTATTTTATACATATATCTGTTTTTCTTTTACTCATTTATATTCTCTCCTTAGAATTCAGAACATTATTATCAGCTCCTGAAGAAGTGTCATTGTAGACACGAAACATGTAGAGCACCAAAAATATATGTAACCGTTGACTGTATGATTGATATCCTTGATCCCTCATTTGTATAGATATATACTTTGTTTTTTTCTTTTCCTTTTTGGAAATTTGAAAAGGTTGTTATTATGTTTGATAGGATGTCAATTAGGTCTTAATTGTGCAATTTTAAGGAGGAAACTTTTTCCCTTTTTTTGTGTAAAAGGGAAATTGAACTTTTTCCTGTTCTTTTTAAATTGTCTTTTTTATTTTAAATAAATAGAAATAATTATTTTTCATACCGGTTGTGTTTACAACTTTCTTTATGCCTAAAAAGTCCAACTGAACCCACATTTTTTTGAGGTCTTTTTGTGTGAAGGTTCTTTCATTTCTTTTTTTATTTTTTTTCCCTCATTTCCCCTTTTCCCTGTCAATATTTATATTCACATTTGCGCATCTATTATCTTTTGTACCCCCACCCCCTCCCTTTAGAATGTAAGCTCTATGAGCAGGGCCCTCTTGTCCCTTTTGCATTGAACTATACTGTAATTGTGCTGTCCCCCATCTACATTGTAAAGCACTGCGTAAACTGTTGGTGCTATATAAATAATGTATAATAATAATAATGATAATAATACTGGATATAGACATGATCCATTGTTTTCCCCTGCAGGCCATTGTCCCATATTGATCTCTTTGGGGACCAAGAACAGAACACAGGGGCTGATTTACTAAGATGAATGCGCTGCGTCGGTTCATACCTCAATTTGTGCGACAGATAAATTATTAAGTGAGCATATGAACCGGCGCACACATAAGCGTAACAGATGATAATATGCTGGCGCACACGATAATAGTATCCCATTGATAATAGCGCAAACCGTATCATTAACAGTCCATTCACACAGGGGCAACGCGACTTCCAGCGCGACTTTGGGAGGCAACTTGGACATGACTTCAGTGTGAATCACAGCAAGACTTGGGGCGACTTACAACACGACTTTATGTCGCCCACATGTCAGGCGACTTTCATTTAAAAAAAAAACGGCATGGGTTCCCCTCCAAGAGCATACCAGGCACTTTAGGTCTGGCATAGATATTAAGGGGAACTCTGCGCCAAAAAGAAAAAAAATGGTGTGGGGGCCCCCCTCAAAATCCATACCAGACCCTTATCTCCGAGCGCATCCCCACAACCCTGGCCGGTGGTTGTGGGGGTCTGCGGGCAGGGGGCTTATCGGAAATCTGGAAGCCCCCTTCAACAAGGGGACCCCCAGATCCCGGCCTCCCCCCGTGTGAAATGGTAAGGGGGTACGATTTCACCAAAAAAAGTGACAAAGGTGTTAAAAATTACAAGAGACAGTTTTTGACAATTCCTTTATTAAAGTCTTCTTCTTTCATCTTCTTTCTTCGGGTCTTCTTCCTTCTTCTTTCCTTCATCTTTTGGTTTCTTCCTCCATCTTCTTCTTCCTCCATCTTCTTCTTCTTGAAGGTCTTCTCATCCGGCATCTTCCTCCACAGCGTCTCTTCTTCCCCGCTTCGTTCTCGGGCCGCTCTGTGCAATGGGAGGCTCCCGCTTTGTGACGCTTCTCTTCTTCTGACACTTCTTATATAATGGAGGACGGGGGCCACCCGGTGACCCCGCCCCCTCTGACGCATGGTTCCGTTATATAAGAAGTGTGGAGGAAGATGCCAGATGAGAACACCGGGGCAAGAAGAAGAAGATGGAGGGAGAAGAAGATGGAGGAAGAAACCGAAGGATGAAGAAAGGAAGAAGGAAGAAGACCAGAAGAAAGAAGATGAAAGAAGAAGACTTTAATAAAGGAATTGTCAAAAACTCAAATTTATGCATTAAGATGAAAAACCTTCTATGGGCAGCAGCTCCCCCAGACCCCCTAATACTTACCTGATTCCAACTCTATCCAGTGATGTTGTACAAGAGACTCAACTGGTTGGGACTCTCCCTCCTGATTGGCTAAGACAGGAACGGAGCGCCATTGCCTCCGGCTGCTGTCAATCAAAGTCAATGAGCCAATGAGAAGAGAGAAAGGGCGGGGCCAGGTCATGTCTGAATGGATGAGGGGAAGGGACAGAAGGGCCAAAAAGGAACCAGAGAAGAGGAATGAGAGAAAGATTGAAGTAGAAATTGGCGCTGTTCAAAAAATAAAAATAAAAATAAAAATACTGACAGTGATGATAATTAGTGACTCAATAAGACGTTTGTAGGTATGACTTAATACTCATTAGCTAATCTCCTACATAAGCTTTTATCCACAATATTGTGATAGCAAAGTGAAAGATGTGAAAATATATAATGGTTGATAAACATTTAAAACGTGATAATAAAATAAAAAAATATAATACCACAAACCACCTATTCAATGGTGATCTAAAAAATAAATATTAAAATGCTGCAAAATAATTAATCAATAGTGATCTAGTGAACAGTGCAATAGCTCAATAGTCCACAAATGAATAAATAAAATCAATAAAAATTAAAATAAATGCCGCGCTTTAGCCAAAATAAAACTAAATAAGCTTTAGCTCAATTTTACAAGATATATGTAAACATAATAAATTAACAAAAGAAAAAGCTGCGCACATGAATTCAATAATGTGTATCAATAAAGTGATAACAACTAGAAATGTGATGCATAATGGACATTAATTGGGACTTTTAATGAAGCTATGGCCTGGTAAGGTCATGTGCTTCCATCCCACGGGACTTTAAATGAAACTATGGCCTGGTAAGGTCATGCGTATCCATCCCTATTGTATTCAAAAAAAGGGGGGAACAAAGGAAACAAGGGGGACATTGGGACTTTAAATGAAGTATGTGGTAGCAAGAGAGTACAAGGTGAACTAATAGGAATTTTATTAATCGTTGCAATTGGATTTACAAGAAATAAATAAATAAAATGATAAACAAAGTAATAAACAATACATGATAATGGTAATAGTGAAAATAATAATACAGCATGATAATAACATAAATATCACAGAGTATCATAATAATAAAACTCCCAAAGTTCACCGCAGCAGGATTGAATAAAAGCATATGTAGCATAATACCTGCAGGACCAAGGTCTTTGTGCACCAATTAGGGTAATGTATAGTAAAGTCAGAATCTGAATGTATTCAAAAGAAGCACGGCATATGATAGCTCTACGCACGTTTCGTGGCCTTTGTACCACTCATCAGGAGCAGAGCACGTGTTCAATCTATAATAAAGAGTAATATGATATTCAGAAATAAGGTAAATGAAAAATAATAATAAAAATGCATGAAAAAGGGTGGGGTAAACAAGTCACCCACACCTAATACATGCTTACTCACTTAGGTGAGTGCACTAGTGGTCTAGTAGGTGGGTGCCGCAAGCCGTCCAATATACACCCCCAACCGGGAGCTGTGGTGGGTAACTCAATGGGGATAGCCACAAAGGCCGCAACACAAGCAGGCATGGAGTCACTACGAGGCACTTCTATAGAAAGAGTGAAAAGTTAGAACCATTAGGAGATTTCCAAGATGTGAAGAGAGTGAAGGATTAAGAAAGATAATTAGGGGAGCTGAATGTTAAGAAGAAAAGAAAGATATAAAGGTGAGGGCTCCCGAGCAAAAAAGTGAGGGGACCAAACATAGCTGTGAATATAGGGGTAGAATAATAAGTGAACCACCGTAAATATACACTAGGTGAAAGTAAAAAAAAAAAAACAATGAAGCCGGTAAATGGAAGTGCAGTGGTGCCTATTAGCGATGGGAATGCAGTGAAGGAGTGAGAGATTGAATGAAAAGACTGCATGTGATCTGGTGTATAAAAAGCCTTGAGTAACCACACCCCTGTAGAGCCGCCCCCATGAGTATCACCACAAGTCATCCCACCACCGTCACGCCGCATGGCGGAGTGGGGGGAGAAGGGCTTCCGTCAGCCGGATAGTATATATCTCCGGTCTGGCGGCTCTGAACTGCCCCCAAAATGCCAGCAGTGTGTAAAACTCAACTGCAAAGACGTAGCAGCAATAAGAGAATGCTGCACATCCTAGAAATGACTAATTAACATGCTAGTATTAAAAAAGTCTAACAACCCCTCAAAATTAACTAAAATTTATTAAAAAATGCAATCTATGTGAATTAATATAATTCAATAACAAGTGTGGATAATAACAATGAATTAATAAATGACAAAATAATCCAGTGAAATAATGAAAGATAGTCCAGCGAAGTGAAAATAATCCAGTGAAAAATTAATAAATAATGATATAAATAATCCAGTGAAAATTCATAAGAATTAATAAATAATAATAACGAATAAATAAATAGATAAATAAATCTTTGGTGCAGACAGAAAAAGCACAGATGATCGTGACCGCCACCACACAAACTATGCGCTTACCAAAAGGCAAGCAATATCATGTGCACATTGTTGGGTTGATGGTGGCTGAGTGCTATTCCAGTATAGCAGCAATGTGGATGTTCCCGGCCTGTCTCATTCAATAAGAGAGCCAATTGTGACCATGGTTTGAGGAGGTGTTGCGGTGGTTTATTACAGGCCTGATATCGCAAAGTTTGTGTGGTGGCGGTCACGATCATCAGTGTTTTTTCTGTCCGCACAGAAAATGTATTTATTTATTTATTTATTTATTAATTCTTATGAATTTTCACTGGATATTTATGTAATTATTTATTAATTTTTCACTTCACTGGACTAGCTTTAATTAATTCACTGGATTATTTAGTCATTTATTAATTCATTGTTATTATCCACCCTTGTTATTGATTTATATTAATTCACATAGATTGCATTACATTAATTAATTTTAGTTAATTTTGAGGGGTTGTTATGGACTTTTTTTAATACTATTGTGTTAATTAGTAATTTCTAGTTGTTATCACTTTATTGATACACATTATTTAATTCATGTGCGCAGATTTTTCTTTTGTGAATAAATAAAATCATTCCAAAAAGTTAGCCGATAAAAATAAAAATATAAAATATAAAATAATGAATAATAAAGTCCATAAAGTGCTCTTGTGCCAGTGAAAAAACAATGCTGATCTCATTCACTTTCCAAAAGGTGATCACAGCATGGGTGTTTTATCTGTGCTCTTAATTTTATTGCACTCACTGGAAGATTCACCCCCCTCCTGGGGTCTGAAGCTTTCACAGTATATGCCACTGTGTAGCACTTTAGAGGCTTTCCTGTCCACGGTGATTTTAAAATACTCCCATCATGTATCAAATGCCATAAAAAAAGGAGGGATCCCAAATAGTATAGTACTGTATTAAATTATTTTAGTGCAAAGAATTTAAAAGGTACTCACATTTAGTTAAACCAAAAAGAGCCTATAATGCTGACACTAGTGCCTGTGCCTGGAAACATAGATGTGTACTAGCCCTCCCTACGCATTTCGTCACTCTGGCTTCATCTGGAGTGTGCATACATGCCCGCCTCGCTTCCTATTTATATGCCATCGTAACCAGCATAATTGCGGCAGCCCTTTTGGGTGTGATATTGAAGATCGAAGTCCACATATGCCAAACTCGTATAGCACACCGCAGCCATTTTTGATGAGATTTTTAAGACCGAAGACCATGCCGCGCTGCCATGATTGACAAGATTTTAGGCTACCGAAAACTAAATACACTGCAGTAATTGTATGCAGTTTAGGATTGTAAAATAAATAAATTGCGGCGCTACCTTAAAAAATTAATACACTAAAATACAATACCTACAATAAATAAACAGTGCAAAAGTGAATCCACCTCACTAAAGTGATAAAATGTGCAATATTAAACCATAAAATATATTGCATCTAATATAGAATAAAATTGATGATCATATACGTGCATAAATATTCAAAAACTCATATGTGAAATAATTCCAAAGTACAAAATACAAAAAGGATGCTAAATAAGCAATAATGTGCAAGATGCAATAATAAATAGTGATCCTCAAATAAAGTCCATGCAAAATGATTAGTGACCATATAACAAAGTCCATGCAAAAAATACAAAGTGACTTCCAATGCGTGACTGTCCACCGCCAAAACTTCAGTGCCAAGCTTGTGCACCACCAGTTTCCCCCAGCCTCTCACCTCAAATATATAGCATAAAGGCACTGTGAATACCCAGATGCTACTCCATCCTTATCCGTCCAGCCTCAGTTGAATACCACTGTACATATACGGTTATAACTTCCCCAATTTCTCCAAATAGATCCAGTTACAGTTGGTGGTGCATAGAGAATGGAAGAAAGACAAGGGGGGGCTCTCATGTGTAGTATCCAAAACAATAACTTTAATAGATAAATATCCTCACTTACATATAAGCAGATGACAGCGAATTCGTAGCAAACCCGGACTTCCGGTCTCGGCCGCGACCGGAAGTGATGAGTGTAACACCTAAGCTCCTTCCCTTCCCTGACTCATACCCGATGAGTGGTGTTACACTCATCACTTCCGGTCGCGGCCGAGACCGGAAGTCCGGGTTTGCTACGAATTCGCTGTCATCTGCTTTTTTGCATGGACTTTGTTATATGGTCACTAATCATTTTGCATGGACTTTATTTGAGGATCACTATTTATTATTGCATCTTGCACATTATTGCTTATTTAGCATCCTTTTTGTATTTTGTACTTTGGAATTATTTCACATATGAGTTTTTGAATATTTATGCACGTATATGATCATCAATTTTATTCTATATTAGATGCAATATATTTTATGGTTTAATATTGCACATTTTATCACTTTAGTGAGGTGGATTCACTTTTGCACTGTTTATTTATTGTAGGTATTGTATTTTAGTGTATTAATTTTTTAAGGTAGCGCCGCAATTTATTTATTTTACATATCATTTCTTTGGTGTAGAGATCACTATTTTTTTGCTGGCCGCTTCCACACATATATATTTTTTTTAGACATTTTTAGATATTTATTGTTAGTCAGGTGGAGCGCATTAGTACCTTTCGTTTACATGCAGTTTAGGATTGAAACTAAAATAGTGATCCTACTTTAATGCTTGCTGGTCGCAATGTTATGTTTTCACAGATGCTATTCCAGACCAAAATAAAATCACTTATTTAACCCTGTCTTTCCCTAGTCATCACAGTTTAACTTAAAATATCACAATATTAATTAAATTATGTACCAAGTATATTCTAAAGTTGTAAAACAAGTTGAAGAAATATAAAAATAGAAATATAAATGGAAATATAAAAAATATTTATAAAAATGCATATATTTAATGTTTGCAATAATGATAAAAAAAACACTTTAATGAATTTAATTAAAATTGAGGTAAAAATAATATATATAATATTAATATATAATATATTAATATATATAAGGAGATTTCAGGAATCCTAGTAGAACCTGAATTAAAATCATTAACATGTGACCAAGCCCATGATATAATAACATATGTATAGATACTAATGGGGATAGGAGACTAATTAAAAATATTATATATATAATTAAAGTGTATAAACAATGCACATAGAGATTGCAAAAAACAGTATATTAATGGTGGGAATGAGAATAAAAGTGAAAAATTTTAAATTAAAAGTTAAAATATACAGAGTGTAAATTGTATATTTGGAACGATTAATTGAGAATAGTGATGAGCTTCGTGTTCGAGTCGAACCTGTGTTCCACTCGAACATCATCTTTTCTCCTGTTCTGTGAATTTCCAACGTTATGGGCCGTTCGCGCCAAATTTGAGTGGCGCATCACGGCCCATAATTCACTGTGACATCGCAGTGCATTGCTGGCTGCTGATTGGCCAAGCATGCACTATGACCCACATGCTTTGGCCAATCACAGTGCAGAAAAACGGAGAGAGCCATGATTGGCCAAAGCTCAGGGGGTTTAGTACATGCCCCATACTATATAAGTCCACCTGTGTGGCGGCTTTGTGTAGTGTATTGCGGTGGCGGAGAGAGATAGACAGAGAGACAGTGTCATTTGAGTTAAGTTAGATCGAATAGGCAGGCGAGTCGGTTACAGTGTGTACAGGATATATATGCATCCCAGGTGTGTTGTGTATATATATATATATATATATATATTTATACACTGTATTCAGTTTTGCTAGATCCGTTCCTGTTATTCTCCTAATAATATACTGACAGGCAGGGAGCTGCACTATTTTCACTTAGTGTACTGTGTCCTTTGCACAGTGTGCAAGCTTTGCCTGAATGCAATTGCTGGCGTTCTCATACAAATACAGGCAGGGAGCTGCAGTAGTTTGTTTTAGTGTCCTTTGCACAGTGTGCACCTAAAGCATTACCTGAATACAATTGCCAGTTTTCTCATACTAATAATACTACAGGCAGGCAGTTGCTTCTGCTAGCTGCAGTATAATCGATATATATATACATCCCAGCTTTGTGCAGCTACATCTCCCTGCAGGCCATTAGTATGTCTGGAAGGCCAACAAGGAGAGGCATACAGTCACGAGCCAATAAAAGAGGGCAAGCAAGCTATGTGTCTAGAGGCAATAGTGCTGGTCATGGACACGGTGCATCCTCATTAGCATGTGGCCGTGGGACACGCTCGTCCTTTTTTTCGGCAGCTGGCTACGTTGAGTCTCAACATGCTGAAGACTTGGTAGAGTGGATGACTCATCCTCTCTCACCCAGGCTCAGGGTATTTTGTCTGGCAAAGCAGCTGCTAATGCGGCCTCTTCTCTAAGCTCAATGTCACTCCTTCCCTAGCCCCATTATGTCCCCCTGTCACGTACCTGGTAGGCGAGCCCGGAATGCAGGGAGCGGCCTCTCATAGCCCCTGGCTCGAGAACCCCTGGAGGTGGTAACAGAGATTCAAAAGTTCAGGGGGCACAAGTGCCTGGCAAGTGAAGGCAGGTCCGGATAACCAACAGCAACACAGACAGCAGTCGGCAGGAGACAGCAGGCACAGGCAGGTGGACTGGCAAGGCAGACGGTCGTCAGCGGAGACAGCAGGCACTGGCAGATCAAGGCAGGAACAGCCGGAGGCCAACAGCGGAGGCAGCAGGCACAGGCAGATCCGGACGGATCGGTGGGTAACAGCAGAGTCGGGTACAGGCAGGGTTGGCAGCAGGCGGGCAACAACAGTACAAGGGTAGAGGCAGAGACGTGGTCAGACAGGCAGGTAGTCGGTGGCAGGCAGCAAACGAACGTGGTCAAGAACAAGCCGGGTCACAGGAATCAAGGCAACAGGTAACTGGTAACAGAATCTCCGAACACGCTGTAGACTGGACAGCAAGAGGGAAACGGAGACAGAGTCCTTAAGAAACCTTTAGGGCGCCAAAGCGGTCGCACGACGAGTCTGCGTGCCCCGCGGGTGGCGTGCGCCCGTTCGTGACCCCACGCACCCGCGTGCGCTCGTTCGCCACATCGCGCACCCGCGTGCACCCGATCGTGCCAGCGCGCACCCGCGTGCGTCCGTTCGCGTTAACACGCGCTAAAGGGAAACTGACGGGTTCTCAACAACGGGCCTCTGCGGGCAGATCTCCCATGAGCGTTCGGAACGCCAGGACGGTCGTGACATTGCCCCCCCCCCCAAGGGGCAGCCTCCGGATGCCCAGTTGTGCCATCTTATTCGGGTGGGACCTCTTAAAAGCACAAATTAGTCTCTTCGCGTGGATGTTGGATTCCGGTTCCCAGGAGTTCTTTTCAGGCCCGTACCCTTTCCATTTAACCAGGAATTGAATCTGGTTCCGTCTCTTCCTACAGTCTAGTATGGATTCAACCTCGAATTCGATTTCCCCATCGACAATCACGGGTTCTGGAGGATTGGTAATTCGATCGGCAAAAGAATCTGGAACTGCAGGCTTGAGTAGCGATGCGTGGAAAACTGGGTGAATCCGAAAAGATTCTGGAAGCTTTAGCTCGAATGCCACACTATTCAGTTTCCTCATGATTGGGAAGGGACCCACAAATTTCAACCCCAACTTTTTGGATGGGCAGGACAGTTTGAGATTCAGGGTGGACAGCCAGACCTGATCCCCGACCTTTAGGTCCAGTTCCCCCCTTCTCTTCCTATCAAATACCTCTTTATTGTATTCCTGCGACTTGGTCAAGGTTTCTTGCAAAAGCTTGTTATTTGTCTCGAAGAAGTTGAGGTTCTCCTGCACCGCTGGTACCGGACACTCGGGAAGGTTGCCAGACAGAAATAGTGGGTGGAAGCCAAAGTTCGCAAAAAACGGGGATTGCTTGGTGGCAGAGTGAACTGAATTATTGTAGGCAAATTCAGCCAAGGGTAGAAGCGGGGCCCAGTCGTCTTGAGAGAAGGACGAGAAGCAGCGTAGATACTGCTCCAGCGTCTGGTTAGTCCTTTCGGTCTGGCCGTTGGTCTGGGGGTGATATGCTGAAGACAAGCGGAGATCAATTTTCAGAGCTCCGCAGAGCGCTCTCCAAAACCTTGAAGTGAACTGCACCCCCCTGTCAGATGTGATATTAGCGGGGATGCCGTGGAGTCTCACAATCTCCCTAATGAAGGTCTTGGCCGTCTCCGTGGCTGAAGGAGTGCCCCTCATGGGCAGGAAGTGGGCCATCTTGGTAAGCCTATCTACTACGACGAAAATCGTAGAGTACTCTTCCGAAGGGGGTAACTCGACGATGAAATCCATGGAGATCATCCTCCATGGTCTGTCAGGAACGGGCAGTGGTTTCAGCAGACCCCAGGCTCTTGACTTACTGCTCTTGCTTCGGATGCAGGTGATACAAGCCTCTACATATTTCCTGCAGTCATCTTTCATTCGTGGCCACCAGAACGTGCGTCGGAGTAACTCCAAGGTCTTGTGTACCCCAAAATGGCCGGCCAATAGGTGGTCGTGACAGGTGGCCAGAACCAAAGTCCGTACTTCCTGGGGGACAAAGATCTTGCCCTCGTACCAAAGAAGATCATTACTAGAAGACAGCGGGATGCCAGGTGGAGGAGTAGTGCCTACGGAGGCCTGCTTAACTTGAGACACTAAATCCCCCTGGAGCAGGAGGAAGCTCCCCGCGGAGAGGATGGTATCCGAAGACGGAGAACTTTCTGGTTGACCGTACATGCGCGACAGGGCGTCGGGCTTGACGTTCTTGGATCCTGGACGGTAGGTAATGTGTAATGAAAACCTGGAGAAAAAGAGCGCCCACCTGGCCTGACGTGGTTTCAACCTCTTTGCTGATTTAAGGTATTCTAGGTTCTTATGGTCTGTATAAACCAGGATCGGGTGGGTGGCGCCCTCAAGAAGATAGCGCCATTCCTCGAGTGCTGCCTTTATTGCCAATAGCTCGCGATCACCGACGTCATAGTTTTTTTCTGCGTCAGACAGTTTACGGGAGAAGAAGGCAACCGGGTGTAGCAAAGACTTGGGCCCTTGTCTCTGGGAGAGCACTGCCCCTACCGCTATTTCTGAAGCATCCACTTCTAGGATGTATGGTAGAGCGGAATCGGGATGCTTTAGGACGGAAGCCGATACAAACAAGTCCTTCAGAGTCTTGAAAGCCTCTTGAGCTTCGGGGGTCCATCGGAACTTCTGACCCTGTTTGGTCAATCCGGTGATGGGGGAAATGATAGAGGAGAATCCCCTAATAAATTTACGATAGAAATTAGCGAACCCCACGAACCGCTGAACCCCCTTCTTATCGGATGGGGCAGGCCAGTCCTGGATAGCAGAGACCTTCTGGGGATCCATTTCGACCCCTTTTATGGAAATGACCAGACCAAGAAACTGGATGCTCTGTTTTTCGAAGATACATTTTTTGGGTTTGGCATACAGGCCGTGAAGACGGAGACGAGCCAGGACATTCTTGACGTGTTCTCGGTGGTCGGCTAGAGTGGAGGAAAAGATTAGGATATCATCAAGATAAATTATTACGAATAAGTCAAGGTAGTCTCTAAAAATATCATTGACAAAGTGTTGGAATGTGGCTGGGGCATTGCACAATCCAAACGGCATTACAAGATATTCAAAGTGCCCGAAGCGGGTACGGAAAGCAGTCTTCCATTCATCACCCCTCCGAATGCGGACGAGGTTATAGGCACCCCGAAGGTCCAGCTTGGAGAATACTTTAGCAGAACCAAGTCTCTGAAAAAGTTTGGGTACTAGTGGCAGGGGGTAGCGATTCTTAATGGTAATTTTATTCAATGCCCGATAGTCCACACACGGGCGTAGGGAATGGTCCTTCTTTTCAACAAAGAAAATCCCTGCACCTGCCGGGGAGGTGGAAGGTCGGATAAATCCCTTCTCAAGGTTGTCATCTAAGTAAGACCTCAGGGTACCCAGCTCAGTCTCAGATAAGGGGAAGATTCTTCCGAAAGGAATCTCTGCCCCAGGTAGTAATTCAATAGGGCAATCGTATGGCCTATGGGGTGGTAGGGTTTCGGCCCCCTTTTTACTGAATACATCCAGGAAATCGTGGTAGTCCTTGGGTACGGCTTGTCGGGTCTCAGCGTCTGTTTCCAAACAGAGGAGGACAGAAGAGTCCCTATCATCAACGGGGCAACAATGCTGACGGCAATAGTCCGAAGGGAACTCAATCCTTCCAGTGGCCCAGTCGATGCGTGGGTTGTGTGCTCTCAACCAAGGCATGCCTAGAATGATGGGAAACAGTGGCGACTTAATAACATCTAGGCATAGGAATTCCTGGTGGGTCCCGGCAATGGTAGCAGATAAGGGGGTAGTCTCCTGGGTCACTGGTCCGGATTCAAGGGTAGAACCATCGGCCAAAAATACTGAAAGTCCCTTCTCTCTAGGCCGAAGGGGAATCTTGTTCTTTAGAGCGAAGGACAAATCCACAAAGCCATTACACGCCCCGGAGTCAATAACTGCGTGAGTTCGGACAGTCCTTTCTGGAAGCTGTAAAAGAACAGGGACAGCCAGGTGAGTAGTGTTGTTAGGCAGCACGGGTAAGGGAACAGATGGAATGAAAAGGCACTTACGCATCTTAGCTGGGCAAGTGCGAACAAAGTGTCCTGATCCTCCGCAGTAAAGACAAAGGTTTCCAACCCGGCGATGTTGACGTTCCTCAGGTGTCAGGGATGGACGGAGTAACCCCAGCTGCATGGGTTCCGGAAGATCCAGTGTGGCTGTGGCGGGAGCAGGTGGGGCCGCATGAGTGGAGCTGGGTACACGTGGCAACATCCAGACGGGGCGTGTGGCTGTGGAGGAACGCTCCTGGCGACGCTCTCTTAGACGTCTGTCGATTTGGACCGAAATGTCGATGAGGGCTTCCAGAGTCTCTGGAATGCCTACACGTGCCAGTTCATCCTTCAGCGGTTCAGACAGGCCCAAACGGAACTGGTACCGAAGGGCTGCGTCGTTCCAGTCTGTGTCGGAGCTCCAGCGTCGGAATTCCGACACGTAATCCTCCACGGGCCTGCGACCTTGTTGCAGGGCGTGTAAGGCTGCCTCTGCGGTCACAGCAAGTTGAGGGTCTTCATAAAGTCTTGACATTGCCAGGAAAAAGGTGTCCAAAGTGTCTAGAGATGGATCCTTTCGCTCCAAAAGGCGGTGTGCCCAGGCCTGCGGTTCGTCCGTCAATAGGGAAATGACGAACCCCACTCTGGTCGCCTTGAGGGAGAAGGTCCTTGGTTGTAGGGCGAAAAAGAGTTCGCAAGAGTTGCGGAAGGCTCTAAACTTATTCCGGTTGCTCGAAAATCGTTCCGGAGTAGGGACCCTGGGTTCGGGTGGCATCATCACCACTGATGGTGGGGCATGGGGCCCGGAGGCAACTGGCGAGGTCGCAGATAGAGCTTGAACTTGTTCCTCCAGTCTGCCATAACCTTCCTGCAGATTCTTCACCGCCTGGGTAAGGCCGGCAAGATGGCGGCAGAGCTCGTCCATAGGGGAGGCTCCCTGCGTAGGCTCGGACATGGCTGTCCAGTACTGTCACGTACCTGGTAGGCGAGCCCGGAATGCAGGGAGCGGCCTCTCGTAGCCCCTGGCTCGAGAACCCCTGGAGGTGGTAACAGAGATTCAAAAGTTCAGGGGGCACAAGTGCCTGGCAAGTGAAGGCAGGTCCGGATAACCAACAGCAACACAGACAGCAGTCGACAGGAGACAGCAGGCACAGGCAGGTGGACTGGCAAGTCAGACGGTCGTCAGCGGAGACAGCAGGCACTGGCAGATCAAGGCAGGAACAGCAGGAGGCCGACAGCGGAGGCAGCAGGCACAGGCAGATCCGGACGGATCGGTGGGTAACAGCAGAGTCGGGTACAGGCAGGGTCGGCAGCAGGCGGGCAACAACAGTACAAGGGTAGAGGCAGAGACGTGGTCAGACAGGCAGGTAGTCGGTGGCAGGCAGCAAACGAAGGTGGTCAAGAACAAGCCGGGTCACAGGAATCAAGGCAACAGGTAACTGGTAACAGAATCTCCGAACACGCTGTAGACTGGACAGCAAGAGGGAAACGGAGACAGAGTCCTTAAGAAACCTTTAGAGCGCCAAAGCGGTCGCACGACGAGTCTGCATGCCCCCGCGGGTGGCCGTGCGCCCGTTCGTGACCCCGCGTACCCGCGTGCGCTCGTTCGCCACATCGCGCACCCGCGTGCGCCCGATCGTGCCAGCGCGCACCCGCGTGCGTCCGTTCGTGTTAACACGCGCTAAAGGGAAACGACGGGTTCTCAACAACGGGCCTCTGCGGGCAGATCTCCCATGAGCGATCGGAACGCCAGGACGGTCGTGACACCCCCTGAGGAGTTCCCCGACCACAGTGTTGGGTACATGCTCAAGGAGGATGCCCAGCGTTTTTGAGGCTCTGATGATGTTACCCAGCTAGAGGAAGGCAGTAACGTGAGCCCAGAGAGAGGGGGTGCCTAAGATGAACAGCAATATGGCAGTCATGTTCCCCAAGCTGCAGCATACTGCCAGGTTTGCACCAGTGATGAGGAGGGAGGGGATGATGAGGTCACTGACTCCACGTGGGTGCCTGATAGGAGAGAGTAGGAGGAGGAGGAGGCATATCTCCAACTGGAGTCCCTCTAGGGGCCAGCTTAAGGGCAGCACACTGACTGCATCACACCGCAGAGCTACGCATGTGCAGGGCGCTGCTGTCTCTGTGCGTTATTCCAAAAATTCTTTGGTGTGGGCCTTTTTTGAGACGGGTGCATCAGATCGCACTGCTGCTATTTGCAACATATGTCTCAAGCGTATTTTGCGTGGCTAAAACATCAGCCGCTTGGGCACCACATGCTTGGCCAGGCAAATGTCGACCTGCCAAACAGTTCGTTGGTAAGCGTACCTAAAAGACCCACACCAAAGAACAAAGCGGATCTCTCCTTGCTCCTCATCAGCTGGGATCATCTCCAACCCCACTATACCTTCAGTCCTCTCTGAAACCTGCACTGAGAGGAATGAAGGTGTAGAATTAGGTGTGTCACAGCCAAGTACTTGCGGGCAATCTGCTATCGGTACACCAACATCAGATTTTACCAGGCAAATTTCCCTGCCCCAGCTGCTGCACCGCCGAAAGAAGTTCACTCCCAGCCATCCACATGCCAAGCGGTTGAAAGCCAGCTTGGCTAAATTGCTAGCACTTCAACTGCTGCCTTTTCAATTGGTAGACTCTGCCCCCTTCCGTGAGTTTGTGGAATGTGCGGTTCCTCAGTGGCAGGTTCCCAAACACCACTTTTTCACAAGAAAGGCTATTCGGGCTCTCTACTGGCATGTGGAAGGCAATGTCTTGGTCTCGCTGGACAGGGCGGTCAGCGGTAAGGTGCATATTACTGCTGACTCATGGTCCAGCAGGCATGGACAGGGACGTTACCTATCTTTCATGGTGCATTGGGGGACTCTGCTGGCAGCTGGGAAGGATGCAGGACAAGGTGCAATAGTGTTGGTGGTTGTTCTGCCACCACACCTCCAAAATGCTACTACTGGTGATTCACCCACCCCTTCCTCTTGTTCTTCCTCCATGGCCTCTTCCTGTGCTTTGTCCTCGGAACTAGCGGTGTTCCATAGGCATTCAATGGGCTACGCAAGTACGCAGGCAAAAGATGCCATACGGTGCTTGCGATGGTGCGCTGGTACACTGGGGTAGAGATTCTGTCAGCTCTGCAGGGGCAGGCTGAGAGGTGGTTGACGCCATGCCAGCTTAAGCCAGGAATGGTGGTTTGCAACAATGGCACCAACCTCCTCTTCGGCCTCCGACAGGGACAACTGACCCATGTGCCCTGTTTGGCTCCCGTCCTTAACTTGGTGGTGCAGCAGTTCTTGGTACCCGGGCTTACAGGATGTCCTGAGGCAGGCAAGGAAAGTCTGTGTGCATTTCCGCTGGTCATATAATGCCAGTGCTCGGCTGGCTGACCTCCAAAAGGAATTGAACCTGCCCAAGAACCTCCTAATCTGTGACATGCGCACCAGGTGGAAATCAACGTTGGTCATGCTGCAGCGGCTGCACACGCAGCAGAGGGACATCAATGAGAACCTGTGCGACTACAGCACCAGGACAGGGTCAGGGGAGCTTGTTTTTTTCCCCACACCAGTGGGCCATGATCAGGGATACATGCACTGTCCTGTCACCATTTGAGGAGGCCACAAGGATGGCGAGCAGTGACAGTGCATGCATCAGTGACACTGTCCATCTTGTCCACCTGCTGGAGCACATGCTGCGTGGAATAATGGACAGGGCACTTGAGGCAGAACAGAGGCAGAAAGAGGAGGACTTCCTTACCACTAAAGGCCCCGTTTATCCAGACAGCGTTCCTGCTTGCCTGCCGATCACACAGGAAGAGGGCGAGGAGGAGGATTGTGTCAGCATGGAGGTGGAGCCTAGCACTCAACATCAGCAGCAGTCTTTAAGGGATCATTTACAGTCCCAAGAAACCCATGGACTTGTACGTGGCTGGGAGGAGGTGACTGCGGAACATGTCGTCCTTAGTGACTCAGAGGACTCCGGACCGAATGCCTCAGCTAACCTATGCTGCATTGCCTCCCTGATCCTGCAAAGCCTGCGGAAGGATCCTTGTATTCCTCAGATCAAGGAGAGGGATCATTACTGGCTGGCAACCCTCCTTGATCCACATTACAAGGGTAAGGTTGCGGACCTTATCTTGCCATTGCAGAGGGAGCAGAGGAAGATATCTTCGGGAGGCCTTGAAGAAAGGTCTGTGCAACATATTCCCAGAGCTTGGAAGGTTACAAATTCCTGGACAAAGTGTTGCTGAGGCTTTGGTCAGTCACTGAAGGAGCAGTGGAGAAGGTGGCGGTCTGACCGATGTGTTCAGACAATTTTTTAGTCCGCAGCCCCAAGGTATGATCGGTTCCAGCAACCATCGCCAGCGTCTAAATTTACTTGGTGCAGGAATACCTAGGGGCAAGATCAGACTTGGACACCTTTCCCACCAAAAATCCTCTGGGTTACTGGGTCTGGAAGATGGATCACTGACTAGAGCTTGCACAGTATGCAATTGAGCTACTGGCCTGTCCTGCATCCAGCGTTCTTTCAGAACGTACATTCAGTGCTGCTGGAGGCTTTGTAACCGATCGCAGGGTGTGCCTGTCCACCGACTCGGTTAATCGACTGACCTTCATAAAAATGAATCAGTCTTGGATGACCACCAGCTACCAAGCACCTGATGCTGATGTAACCGAATAATTTTTTTTGATATGTCAGATCCCTTAAAGACTGCCTATGCTAATGCTGAGTGACTATCCTGTTATGCTGAGTGACTATCCTCTTCTTCCCCAATGAACATGCTGATAGCTTGTAAGAACATTTTTGGTTCTGGGTGCTGCTACCAGTGCCTAAGCCCCAACTTTTCAGTCCCTGTTTAACAGGGGCATGTAATTACAATATTTGATGCAATATTTTGCAGAAGGGTTTGTTGCTGCGCTCAAATACAACTCCTGTGAGGGATTGCAGTGTTGTAGCACCAGCACCAGTGCCTAAGGCCCATTTTTTCAGCCCCTGTTTAACAGGGGCGTGTAATTACAATTTTTGGTGTAATACTTTGCAGCAGGGCTCATTCCTGTGCTCCAACTAGAGTATCTGTGAGGGGTTGCAGTGTTGTGGCACCAGCACCAGTGCCTAAGGCCCAATTTTTCAGCCCCTGTTTAACAGGGGCTTGTAATTACAATTTTTGATGCAATGCTTTGCAGCAGGCTCATTCCTGCGCTCCAACTAGAGTTTCTGTGAGGTGTTGCAGTGTTGTGGCACCAGTACCAGTGCCTAAGGCCCAATTTTTCTGCCCCTGTTCAACAGGGACATGTAATTACAATTATTGATCTAATATTTCACAGCAGGACCCATTCCTTCACCCACCAAGAGTAACTGTGAGGGCTTACAGTGTTGTGGCAACACCACCACCACCAAAGGCCCAATTTTTCTGCCCCTGTTCAACAGGTGCATGTAATTACAATTCTCGATATAGTATTTCACAGCAGGGCCCGTTCCAGCGCCCACCAAGAGTAACTATGAGGACTTACAGTGTTGCGGCACCACCACCACCATCAAAGGCCCAATTTTTCTACCACTGTTCAACAATGGAATGTAATTACAATTCTTGATATAATAGTTCACAGCAGGGTGTTATACCAAGAATAACTGTGAGGGCTTACAGTGTTGTGGCAACACCAACACCTTAGGCCCAAATTTCTGCATAGCATATAGGGCAGGCCCCTACTTTCAAACATCCAACGTACAAATGTCTCCTACTTGCAACGGAAGGAGACAACAGGAAGTGAGATGAAATCTACCCCTAGGAGGGGAAATTCTCTCCTGTAAGAGTTGATATGGGAAAAACGTGTGTCCTCTCCACTGATGCTTTATCACCAATCCTTGTTTCACTAAAAACCCCAAATTTTCAAAAAACATTTTGGGACAGAAAGTGAGGTGAAATCTTCTGAAAAGGTGCACAGACAGCAAAAAAAAAGGTTAGAGAGGTGATAACCCTTCCCTATGTTTTCCAAAAAGCTTGCAAATGTATTTTTTGACTGGAGCTACACCGCCTGTATACTGCTGTTCAGAGTATATAGGTCCTGGGGGCCCCACACCCTTATTTTTTTTATTTGGATGCAGGGTTCCCCTTAATATCCATACAAGACCCAAAGGGCCTGGTAATGGACTGGGGGGGGGGGGGGGTACCCATGCCATTTGTCTCACTGATTTTCATCCATATTGCGGGGACACATTACATTAAAGCTGCAAGCAGTTTTAAGTGACTTTCATTCCTTTAAAAATGTAATTTTGTGCAGGGACTGTCCTAAGCAGGTGCCACTTTACAGGCATACTATAGACACCCCCCAGGTACAATATTTAAAGGAACATTTCACTTTTTTTTCACTTTAAGCATCATTAAAATCACTGCTACCAAAAAACGTCAGTTTTTAAAACTTTTTTTTGCATTAATACATGTCCCCTGGGGCAGGACCCGGGTCCCGAAACCCCTTTTAGGACAATAACTTGCATATTAGCCTTTAAAATTAGCACTTTTGTTTTTGAACATTCAAGTCCCATAGACTTTAACGGGGTTCTAAAGTTTGCGTGAATTTTCGGTGTTCGGCTCATCCCTAATTGAGAAGAAGAATGAAATATAGACCTAAGCCTGAGAGGAAAAAACGGTTCTTCACCCAAGATAAATCACCGTACTTTATATATATATATATATATATATATATATATATATATATGTAGCGCCCTGCTCCTGTTGATCAGGCGCTTGCATGTAAATTTAGTGGGTGGTCTGTTCTGTACCTAGTTCAGACTTAATATTATGGCTAAATTAGCCCCTGTTCCAGCACTGGCAGTGTTGCGTGTAGTTCCACGCTGTCGTCTGTAGGTGTCGTTGTCACCACAGGCCAGTGATGGAAGGGCAACAGGCTAAGTTAAGGCTATTAAGTGTCCCTCTTTCCCCAGAAATAGTGGGAGTGGTTCACTGCTGTGCCTTCTGGGAAAGGATACTTAAGGGGCAGACACCATTTTTTTGCTCTCTCACCTCATGGCCCTCCTGGCCTAAGGTAAGTGACAACTCGTTTTCTTCCTTGGGGCCTTGTTGGCCCAAGGCTACATTATTGCAAGTAGGCCCAGGAGCTGTCTGGGGCCTACTGGTTCAGAGGCGGTCCTGTGCTGTCTGTCCTGCGGGAAGAAACCGAACAATTGAAAGAGTCGGGGGAGGACTCATCTTGGAGAGGACCGAGCGAAAGGCTGGTATCTCAATAGGATGCTGGTAACTCAATTGGAGGACGCATCCAAACCAATCTACCTCACAGTACTGCCGGATGGCTAAAGGAATCTTAGTACTGTGTTGCTGTGTTCAACAATTATTGTTCTCATCAAGTCTGTGGCAGAGACTTTTATCCGTGCTAGGCCAGTGAGAGAGGCCTATCCCGGTGAGCAGTGCTGTGTTGCTGAGTTTGCTATCATTACTGAATCCTGTGGCGGAGTATTGTTCAACCATTATTGTTCTCATCTAGTCTGTGGCAGAGACTTTTGTCCGTGCATCATTCCGGGTGCTAGGCTAGTGAGAGAGGCCTATCCGGGTGAGCAAGATCCGTTGACTGAAAGTGTACATGTCTCTGGGATCTCAAGTCCTCTCAAGTCCTCAGTGATCTGCACAAGGTATCTGAACTCTCCCCTAACCCTCCATCCTTTTACTGTTCAAGTTGTTTAATAAAAAGCATTGAAAAAAAGAATTAAGCGACTGGCATACATCAGTGGGCACAAAGTCCAGTATAGACTCTAAGTTTCTGGTATGGTGAACTGTGGGTAGGGGTGACGGCAAAGAACCAAAACAATTCAGCAGCTCCCAAGGGAGTAGTGCGCTATATATATATATATATATATATATATATATATATATATATATGGAATATCCGGGCTGCTATGTGCAAAATAACCGCACAGAGCTGGTAAGTACTGGTTATTTTTAAATGAAAAAAAAAAACAAGACTTTAATATCACTTTACGTGTTGTTTTTGCTTTATGCATTTTGTCCATGTAGCGTTGATAGTTTTTTTTTTCTTTTGTCTTTTCTCACCAACAGGGACTCTGTGGACTTTGTATGTTGCTAGGTGTAATTACCTATTGACACTTTGTTTTTGTCACAGTGGGTGTTTTTGGTTATTGGGGCCTAGTTTGTGATGACTGTTTATGGAATATTAGACACTGTTTATGTTTTGTGAGTTGCCTTGGGAAAGGTGGGCTCTGCCCCCACTGAAATATCAGACAGTTATTAAAATTGTTTGAATGAATCCTGTATATTTATACTGCATATATATTGTAGAAGAAGAAAACAGTTACAATCCTTGTTTAACTTTTAAATCTGTACTGCAAAATAGACAGCTGGAAGCTGATTTCTTGCTGTAGGACATTTTTTGATTAGCACACTTTTTATAAGCAAGTCATGTTTCTTTTTTCAGCAGGTCCTATTCCCATAAAAACTGGCTTAAAGTGGAGGGCCACTCAAAAAAAAAAATGCATTAATAAAATGAAAAAAATAAAAATAAAAAAAATGTTTTCACTTACCTGAAACGTTGTTGCTAGGCAGTCTTCCTAATTTGCCTCTTCCTATTCCACAGAGCTTCCTCCTCTTCGGTGAGCAGCCCTGTTGCCTTCTGTGTGTGTCCCAGAAAACAATGGGGTCATTCACAAAGCGCTGCGTGACTCGCACATGCACAGTAGGAAACAGGCATAGAAGCCGCAAGGCTCCACTGCCTGTTTCCCTTAGTTAGGATGGAGGCGCTGGCAGCCGATCCGATGGACGGATTGGCCTCGGGTGGCCGACATCGTGGGATCATTAGACAGGTAAGTGTCCTTATTAAAAGTCAGCAGCTACAGTGTTTGTAGCTGCTGACTTTAAAAAAAAAATGTATTGGCTGGAACGCCCCTTTAAACTTTATCTTTGCTGCAATTGGAGAGTTTGCAATTTTGAAGGTAAAGAGCAGGCAGGCAGGCATTTTGCACCAGGATATGAATCTAAATCATTACTTTTGGTTCGGCAACAAAGATGGAAACAGCATACATCTTTCAAAGTGAAGAAGCATATGAACACAATACATATTAAAGCGTTTTTTGGTGTGGGCATAACCTGACTGTGAAAGAGTGCCGGGCTGCCAGCATTCTGGGAAATATTACTTACCTTCCTATTCTACACTTGACTGTCATTTAAGTTTTCTGCCTGTATGGAACGTTGATATGTCTGGTTCTGAAATCAGACTTATTTTGCAAATGCAGTTCACAGATTCTGTGGACATAGTTCCTATTTTCAAGCAGCCTTTTCTGTTGTCACCTCACATCTGCGTATGCATGTAACTGAAACAAACGACATGTTCTTATGGAAATTTACACATAATTGTTGATTCCTCTCTACAAATCAATAACCTTCATGATTAATACACTTGTCTGGTTGTACTTATGATGCAGAGCATAATTACTGTCTAAAAGTGAAAAGATTCAATTAATAACTGTGATTGATTTGAAGGAATATACATTGGAAATGCAATTACAGTCTGATCATAGAAATCTGTATTTTTTGTCAACATTTTCTTCATAGTTCTGAAGCTCACACATTTTTGTGACAATGAAATTGAGATATATTAAGTGAATGGCCTCTGTCTTCTAGAAAAAAAACTTCCTAAAGGAGTGAAATGATTTAGTAGTTGTGATGCTTTCTGATAAGGTGGAAGTAACAGAACTAAAATTATATTTTTATGATTTCAACTATGAAAAAGGACCTCCGCATATCTATCAGAGGGATATTTTAATCTCCAAGAAATAAACTCTGCCCAAAGACGATTTCTGCATCAAGGATTCAGGCAACATCCACTGTGCACTTACTGGACAGAAAGAGGAATATATACAGACAGAAATCTGTGCAGAGAAAGATAATGGATGCAATTAAGAAAATACCAACCAGTAAGGCCCACATTTACAATAAAGAGATACAAAGCAGCACACAACACACATTTGTTCAATAAATAGTGCAAACAGCAAGGCATTTATGCAAATACAAAAATGCATGGCAGCCAATTGGAATCTTTACCCACAAAGGTAAAACCTACACCTTTCGGGAATTTTTAATTGCTCTACTGAGTTTGGGGTGTACTGCCTCTCCTGCCCATGCGGATTGTTGTATGTGGGATGTACCATATGGGCCCTTTGGGCTAGATTCAGTGAACACCGTAGATTTGTGGAGGGTGGGATTGTTAAGCACATTGTCCCCCGACACTTTAATCAATCAACTGATGGTCTGTTTGGATTCTGGAAGCCATACCCCGATCTCTCCCCATAGCTGAGCGCTTTAAGCGCTTATGTAAGAGGGAGACGTCTTGGATTTATTCCCTGGATACTTTAATGCCAGGGGGTATGAACGAAGAAATTGAGGTTCATACCATCCTATAATCTGCCCTGACTGCTATAATGTGCTTTATAACATTTACTTCATTAGTACACTGGCCACTATACCTTTATGTTTTCAAGTCATCACTATATTACTAGTTTATACTTTTTCTTCATGTATGTATGTTTTATAATTTTCTTCATGTATGTATGTTTTTCAAACATACGTACTTTTATTCCCCTTGTATATGTGTATGTGTTTATGCATACATGTATGTATATGCATGTGAACAGATCTATACGCATATTTATACAGTCATAATCTACTTCTTAATTAACTTTTTTAATAATCCCTCAATAATTTGTATTGAACTTTCCAATATTGTATCCTTTTTTATGTATGTGTATATGAATATATTTTATTTATTTAATTATTATTATTTTCTTTATAACATAATATTAATTTTAATGTATGCATGTATGTATGTCTAATCTGCTACTAGAATATTTGCTACCAATTCTTATCAATTTCATTAAATCTTATCAACCTTACTGTTTTTATCAGTTATTCATTTTTGTGCTCATCTTACCATCCATCCCCATTTTATTCAAGCGTTGAATGTATTTCATAGAGTCAGAGTGTCACCTTAGTGGATCATGTGACATGGCGGGTTTATCTCCTCAGCACACATATACCATAACAAAGATGCCATTTTTTATGGCCTGAGGAAGGAGCAAGCATGCTCTGAATGCGAAGCCACCTCATCTCACCCTGCACCTGGAAGTGACATCATCTCCAATCGCCCCTGTGTTCTCATAGGCTGCGAATGCTGGAAAACAGCTGCACGAGCTGTCAACTGTACTTCAGAGACACGAACGTTTAGGAGAAAACCACCCCCGGATTTTGCTGCAGGATTACTATCATGCTTGTGTTTATGCTCCCTTTGTGAGTAGTTTCACTTTTGACTTATCATTAAATGGTTTACCAATACTGCACTTAGAGGCGCTGTGTTTATTTACTTTGTTGCATTGCAGAGACTGATTCTAGCTCTTCACACTGGCTGCTCTTAGTGCTGGTACATGGATTCCTCTACCTCTTCATCTTAGAGACGGTTGCTATGGACTTTGTCCCTCCTATTGAGAGACTCTTTTAATCACATTTATTTAATCTGTGTGCACCTCCAGGGTCTCTCCTCAAACGAGTGCTGAGTTTATTTTTTGCCAATTGGAATTCATATTACTGAATTAGGATTGTTTTTGGTTAGCTGCTTTTGGAACTTCATTTTGCATTTAGTGTGTTGCTCTTTGCATGGTTGCATTTAATAAGCATGTTTTATTTATAATATTTAAACTAAGCATAGTGAGAAGCCTACAGGAGAGTGAAGAACAGTAATTAAAGTGGAACTAAACCCTCCTATCCATTTGCAACCGGATGACTATCTTAGCCTGTATTTAGATCTGCAGTTGCCATGGTGTTGCACATGTGATCTGCTATGACAACAATAAGGTATAAATGCAGTGCTTATATACTAAATACAGTCCATATAAGATGGAAGATTCTTGTATGAGGGTCCAGTGAGTGCAATTCCACACAAAAGGTGCCGAGAGAAATCTGTCACCAATAGCAGATATACACACTAACCCTTACCCTGAATGGTGCACTACTTGAAGGGGTTGTAAACCCTCATGTTTTTTTACCTTAATGCATACTATGCATTAAGATTAAAAAAACTTCTGACAGTGACTGGCCCCCTAGCCCCCTCGTTTTACTCACCTGGTCCTCTCTGCCAGGGGGGGCGAGTCCTACATTCTGTGTCTATGGATGCAAATGCTAGGCTCGGGAACATGCCTGCAAGGTAACCCCCCGGTAGAGTGCTTCTCTTAGGGGGGTTATACGATGCAGGGAGGAGCTGATAGCGCCGCTGGGGGACCCCAGAAGAGGATGATCAGGGCCACTCTGTGCAAAACTAACTGCACAATGGAGGTAAGTATGACATGTTTGTTATTTAAAAAAAAAAAAAATTAGCTTTAAAATCTCTTTAATCAAAAGCAGTCAAATGCGCTTGAAGGTAATCAAATCCAGCTCTCCGCATACAGTATCTCACAAAAGTGAGTACACCCTTCACATTTTTGTACATATTTTATTATATCTTTTCAACACTGAAGAAATGACAATGTAAACTAGTGAGTGTACAGCTTGTATAACAGGGTAAATTTGCTGTCCCCTAAAAAATAACTCAACATACAGCCATTAATGTCTTAAGCGCCAGCAACAAAAGTGAGTACACCCCTAAGTGAAAATGTCCAAATTGGGCCCAAATAGCCATTTTCCATCCCCAGTGCCATGTGACCCATTAGTGTTATAAGGTCTCAGGTATAAATGGGAAACAGGTGTGTAACATTTGGTGTTATTGCTCTCACTCTCTCATACTGGTCACTGGAAGTTCAACATGGCACCTCATGGCAAAGAACTCTCTGAAGATTTGAAAAAAATAATTTTGCTCTACATAAAGATGGCCTAGGCTATAAGAAGATTGCCAAGACCCTGAAACGGAGCTGCAAGATGGTGGCCAAGACCATACAGCAATTTAACAGGACAGGTTCCACTCAGAACAGGCCTCGCCATGGTCAACCAAAGAAGTTGAATGAATGTGCTCAGTGTCATATTTAGTGGTTGTCTTTAGGAAATAGACATATGAGTGCTGCCAGCATTGCTGCAGATGTTAAAGGGGTGGGGGGTCAGCCTATCAGTGCTCAGACCATACGCTGCACACCTCTTCTAAAGATGATGCACAAGAAAGCCTGCAAGCAGTTTGCTGAAGACATCACACTAAGGACATGGATTACTTGAACCATGTGCTGTGGTCTGATGAGACCAAGCTAAGCTTAGTTCAGGTGGCGTCAAATGTGTGTGGCAGCAACCAGGTGAGAAGTACAAAGACAAGTGTGTCTTGCCTACTGTCAAGCATGGTGGTAGGAGTGTCATGGTCTGGGGCTGTATGAGTGCTGTCGGCACTGGGGAGGAGTACAAAGACAAGTATGTCACAGGGTATTATTTCAACATGATAACGTCCCCAAACACACCTCCAAGACGACCACTGCCTTGCTGAAGTAGCTGGGGGTAAAGGGGATGGACTGGCCAAGCATGTCTCCAGACCTAAACCCTATTGAGCATATGCGGGGCATCCTCAAACAGAAGGTGGAACTCCATGCCCAAGAAGGTTAAGGCAATGCTGGAAAATAATGGTAGCCACACAAAATATTGACACTTTGGGCCCAATTTAGACAAACTTACTTTTGTTGCCAGCGGTTTAGACAATAATGACTGTGTGTTGAGTTATTTTGAGGGGACAGCAAATCTACACTGTTATTTAGATTTTTCTATGGAAAATGTGCGATCAGATTGTGTTGTCAAAATCCGATTGTTTAAATTCTGATCGTGTGTAGACAATTCCGACGCACAAAGTGCCACGCATGCTTAGAATAAATTACGAGACGAAAGCTATTGGCTACTGGCCTCTTTATAGTCCTGTCGTTTGTGTTGTACGTCACCTCATTCTGAACGATCAGATTTTCTGACAACTTTGTGCGACCGTATGTATGCAAGACAAGTTTGGGCCAAAACCCGTTGGAAAAAAATCAGATGGATTTTGTGTGTACAGGGCATAATACAAGCTGCACACTCACTAATTTACATTGTAGCAAAGTGTCATTTCTTCTGCTGTCACATTAAAAGATATAACAAAATATTTACAAATATGTGAGGAGTGTATTCACTTTTGTGAGATACTGTATATTGGATCTCCAAGTCAATGGGTCCCTCAAGCACTGACATGTTCCAACACGGACATGGTCACCAACTTAATATTGTGATTCTTGACTGGATTCTGGTGACCCTGGATGTCCTGCCACATATAATCCTTGATAAAAAGCGTTGTATGACTCCCTTATATATGAGGGATCTTTACTATCTGGATTACAACCACTTTAAGTGAAGTGCAGCACGAGCAAAAACGATTATCTTTGTGGCACTGGTGGAGATTGTGGAACTGAAATTGAGACACTTTTGAGCTTATTGCTATTATTATTATACAGGATTTATATAGCACCAACAGTTTGCGCTTCTAATCACATATATAAAAAGAATCACAATATTAAGTTGGTGACGCTGCATGTGTTGGAGCGTGTCAGTGCGTGAGGGACCCATTTACCGGGAGATCCCATATGTGTGGAGAGCTGGAGTTGATTACCTTCAAGCGCATTTACCTGCTTTTGGTTAAGTAGCCCACCATTTAGGGTAATGCCACGTACACATGATCGTAATTTTGGTCAGAAAAGCTCTGATGGTTTGTCCGATGGAATTTCGACGGTATTCCGCTCAAGCTGTCTTGCATACACACGGTGTAAGACAGTGGCGTAACTAGAACCTTCAGGGCCCCGATGCAGGAAACCATGGCGCCCCCCCCCCCCCCCGACCTCCGGACAGCGCTCTTTTCTCCGAGCCCGATGGTGGAACACCAGGGTCCAGTCCCAAGTGGGTGGCTGCATATAAAGGAACCGATTTAAAAAACATCAATTACAGCCACTGTGCCCATCAAACGCCACCACTGTACCATCTAATGCCACCACTGTACCATCAAATGTCACTACTGTGCCCATCAAACTCTGCCGCTGTGCCCAAATGCCACCTCTGTGCCCATCAAATGCCACCGCTGTGCCCATCAAATGCCGCCACTGTGCCCATCAGATGCTACCACTGTGCCCATCAAATGCTACCACTGTGCCCATCAAATGCTACCACTGTGCCCATCAAATGCTGCTACTGTGCCCATCAAATGATGCCACTGTGAATCCCCACTGCCCGCTCACTGTCTGCCCGCCACTTACCCTGTCTTGGTGGGGCAGCAGGTAACGGCCATGAGCGGGGTCCTCCATGCAGCTACTGCCATCCTCATCTCCCGTCCTCTCCTCCTGATGGGCGTCCAATAGCTGTGTCTATCGTTTCAGCCAATCAAGTGATGGGTAAAAGACCTGCACACCTGATTGGTGGAGAGGCGGTTCAGTGTTAGGAAAGTGAATATTAATTCACTTTTCTAACACACCTGGCTGGGTAGACTGTGAGCGTCAAGCATGGCGCTCGCAGTTCACCTATTTTGAAGCCTATTATAGCCCATGGCTCTAATCAGGCTCTACAAAAACACCCCCCGCCGCTGTAATTCAGGCACCCGGCACCCCAAAAGGAACCAGACACCTAAATATGGGGGTGGCAGCGGTGGCCATAGATAGATTCATGCTATGCTATGCACAAATCTATCCATTGGTCATAGAGGGGGTGGAACCTGTGCACCCTTTTGGATGCACCGCCACTGATAAACACATGCACACACACATGCATACATACACATACATATATGAACACATACACACATACATACATGCATGCTCTCACACACACATACAAGCATGCTCACACACACTCACACACATACAAGCATGCTCACACGCACACACACAAGCATGCTCACACACACACACACACATACATTAATGCTCACACACACATACATGCATGCTCACACACACACACATACATACAAGCATGCTCACGCACACAGATACAAGCATGCTCGCACACACACACACATACATGCATGCTCACACACACACACACATGCATGCTCACACACATACATGCTCACACACACACACATACATGCTCACACACACACACATACATGCATGCTCACACACATGCTCACACACACACACACACATACATGCATGCTCACACACATGCATGCTCACACACACACACACATACATGCTCACACACACACACATGCATGCTCACACACATACATGCTCACACACACACACATACATGCTCACACACACACACATACATGCATGCTCACACACATGCATGCTCACACACACACACACATACATGCTCACACACACACACACATACATGCATGCTCACACACAAGCATGCTCACGCACACACAAGCATGCTCACACACATGCACATACAAGCATGCTCACACACACATACAAGCATGCTCACACACATACATACAAGCATGCTCACACACACGCACATACGAGCATGCTCACACACACATACATAAAAGCATGTTCACACACACACATAAAAGCATGTTCACTCATACAAGCATGCTTACACACACACAAGCATGTTCACTCATACAAGCATGCTCACACACACACACATAAAAGCATGTTCACTCATACAAGCATGCTCACACACACACACATACAAGCATGTTCACTCATACAAGCATGCTCACACACACACATACAATCACAAATACAGTAGATAGGCTTATTAAAAAAAAAACAGCAGACATTTACCTCTTCCTGGCGGGTACTGCACTCTAGGGGGAGACAAAGAGCACACACTGCTTTCACTAAGCCTAATGTGAGGAGCTGCCGCACAGTGCCGATTTCAGTTCGGCTGATGATTGTGAGCTCCTCTCAGCCTTCCCTCCTATCGCAGAAGTATCGCCATGGCGCCAAGATCGCCATGGCGACCGGGCCCCTGCAGCAAGGGGCCCGGTCGCCATGGCGATCTTGGCGACCCCTATAATTCCGCCACTGGTGTAAGAGAACCATTTGCTCCCATCCATTGCGCACTTGTGTGTGCACGTGTGCACGCTCTAACGTGCGCAGGTGTTCGCACATCAATGCACGATGGTTTGTGTGCAGGCGTGGACGTTCGCACATTGCGTGCACATGCGGGCGTGCGCCCAATGGCGCAAATTGGCACCAGAAGGCCTATTTAAAGGGGTGCTCTGACCCCAGATGGTTGCTGACTGATCTTCAGCTGTTCCTGTTATCCTGCACCCGCTATTCTCTGCCTGAAACCTCCTGAGAACTTGGCTTGCTCTGACCCTGCTTCTGGATCCTGTTCTGGCTCTGACTTCCGGCTCCTGACCCTGGCTATTCTTATGACCTCACCTCTGCCTGCTGACCTGTACCACGTTGCCCACCTGCTGCCGAACCTGGCTTCCTACAAGACCCTGCTTTCTCTGCTGCACGTCCTGCCAGTGCCTGCTACCCTGACCCAGCCACCTTCTGTGATCTTCTGCTATAAGCCTATCAAGGACTTAACCACACCACATGTTCCAGTTCCACTGTTCCTGCAGAGTTTCCCTTTAAGTCCAGCTGATCCTGGGTACCAGACGATCCATCCAGCCCTGACGGCTCACCTGCCTGTCCAAGTTCACTTCATCTGCTGCAAAGCTCCAGTCCACAGTTACAGGCACTCGTGTTCCTTCTGGCCCTCGGTTCCCTCAGTACCACTCCCAGTGGGGCCTGGGCGGTAGATACAAGAGAGGCCGACCTCGTCAATTCAGTCTCCTCCAAGGTACGTGACACACAGTCACACAAAAGTTCTCGGAACTTTCGACCGGCAAGAACACGGTGACGTACAACACTATGACGAGCCAAGAAAATTAAGTTCAATGCTTCCAAGCACGCGTCTAATTGTTTCTGAGCATGCATAGGAATTTTACGCGTCGGAATTTGTATAGACGATCAGAATTTCCAATTGAAACTTTTTCCAACCGAAAAATTGAGAACATGCTCTCAATCTTTTGCTGCCCGATATTCCGCCACCAAAAGTCCGATGGAGCATACACACGATCGCATTTTCCGACCAAAAGCTCTTATCGGACTTTTGCTGGCGGAATTTTCGATCGCGTGTACGGGGCCAGTGTGTACCTCTGCTATTGGTGAAGGATTTCTCTCAGCACCCTATGTGTGGAATTGCACTCACTGGACTCTCATACAAGAATATTCCATCTTTCACTTAACTGGACTGTATTTAGTATATAAGCGCTGCATTTATACCTTATTGTTTTTACACCAGCAAAATTGTACTAATCATATATTTCGTGATATTTTGTGATTTTATGAGTGTGGGTGAATTGTTGTTTTTTTTAATTTTGCTATGACAACAGCCATTTGAGGGTTCAAAAACTGACATAAGCACACTGGAAACTGACAGTTATGGCCATGCACCAATAGGTAGAATGTAATTTAACACACTGCAGAAGACATCATTGGTATATTCGGTTAAAGCAACATTAAAGTAATTTTTACATAAAGCAGTTAATAATACACTGTAACTTACAAGTATTACTTTGGAAACTCTTCCCCGACTGTGCTGACACACTACCTGTTTGTTCTATTTGTTCCCCCTGTGCTAGTGGTACCTATGGAGTATAGGAGTCTCATATGAGTGCATGCTCCCACTTTGTATTACCGTGAAAAAATAAAAAAATAAGTCCGGGTCTTATATAAATTTTGGCAACCAAAAACACAGTAGGGTTTATTTTCGGGGTAGGGCTTGCTATTTAATGTGCTGTCTTCTCTACCCCTCTCCCTCCCTGCCTGACAGGAATCCCCTGTGTGAAATGACGTAAAAGTGGTTGTGGGCTGCTAGAACCCTCTCTATTACAGTAGTATATGGTGGGAAAGGTGTGTGTTTCTGTAATTTGTTGTGTCAGGTACTTTATTATAGCGCCACTCCAGGCTTCCATAGACTGCCTGAGCTCTCTTCCATAAGCCGAAAATTGCAGAGGGAGGGGGGCCGAGATCCCCCACTGACAGGCAGGAGAAGGAGATCTGAGTGCCGCTCTGGGTTTTCATAGCCGCCTGAGCTCTCTTCCATGATCCGAGCATTGCAGAGGAAGGGGAGTTGAAATCCCCCACTGACAGGCAGGATAAGAGGAGGAGACAACCACTTCAAACTAGGACTTATTTTCAGGGTAGGGCTTATATTACAGCCCTCCTGGAAAACCAAGGTAGGTCTTATTTTCAGGGTAGGTCTTACTTTTGGGGAAACACGGTAGAATTGTATATGCAGTGTAACGAGTGCCATACACAAAGGCTGTGCAGGAGGGACAAAAAGGGCAAAAGTCACGCCCCCCTCTCCCGCAGTGCCGACGCAGTGACAATGTTTTTGTGTCCCTCTCACATTGCACGTGTGTACGGCGCTCACAACAATTGTCGTACAAAGCGAGAGCATGCATGTAGAGGGTACTCCTATGGGACAGCACGGCTGGACAGTTTCAAAAGTAAACTCAGAGGGTGAGAAAAATAAGCTAATAGATGGAAGTTATATTAATATGATCTGTTTTATGAAAACAAATATGTCAATTTAAGGATTCAATAGCTTAAAGTGATTGTAAACTATCACCTTTAAAACAACCCATTCAGTTTAAAATAGAAATGAAAGGCAAAACATTTTTGTATAGATATAAATACCTTTTTTCCCTTTTTTATAAGTGATTACATTCCCTGTGTTCTCAGCTGTATAAGAGCTGGGGGAGGAGAAGCAGCAGAACACTGAGCTTCAGAGTGAATGGCTGTGCATCGGGGGGTATGTCAGGACAAGTCTGATCATTGGAGGAGAGACAGTGAGTTCCCAGTATAGCTAAAGGAACTACAGGAAAGCTATAGGAAAGCAAGGGGACTAGAGGGATTATTCAAAATTTCCCATAAAGGTCAGATTAAAAGAACGAGGATTACATTTTCTTGCTAATAATGTAGATGGTTTGTCTCCATTAGAATAGAATCTATGCTTAGACCATCTCAAAGATTTTTTCCGCTTTGGTAGTAAGACTAATATTCAGAATTGCATGTGCTGCATCAGTTTTATGTCTTAAATCTAAATGAGGATGCAGTTTTTGTTCAGAAATAACATTTTGTAATTCTGTTTCTTGTTGCAGTATTTTTTTTTTCACAATTCTTTTTTAATCTAGATGCTATCTGAAACAATTTGCCTCGAATGGTGGCTTTATAAGCTGCTCAAATAATATTTGGTGAAATATTATGGGAGAGGTTATTTTCAAAATAATGTTTGATGGCCGATTCTACTTCAATATAGGTAGAAGAGTCATCAAGGCCGTCTTTAAGGCAGGGCAAAAAGGGCAGCCCTATCATTGTTGCGGGGCCCAAAGCAGCTGCCTCATACTTGCCAACTATTCCAGTTTAAATTGTCCCTTGAAATTTTAGTCCTGTGCTGTGTCCCGATATCTCAGCGTGAAGTGCTGTTACTAATGCTGCCCAGCTCTGCCCTATTATTGTGTACAAATGACTCACCTGCAGACTCTGTGTTTACATGTAAATAATCGGCATTCATATGTAAATAGCGACAGTAATACCAAGTACATAGCTGCGGCCAGCGGCATTGATATGTAAATAAAGGTGACATTCATATGTGTATCATGCTCCCTTGCAGTGAGGAGATGATGTGCTGTAACCTCTAGCAACCAATCAGTGAGCAGTATTACTGTACAGTAATCTCTAGCAACCAATTAACAAGCAGAAATCATTTGCTGTAACCTCTAGCAAATAATCAGTGAAGTGTAATGTGTGCTTTAACCTCTAGCAACCAGTCATTAAGCAGTAATGATATGCTGTAACCACTGGCAACCAATCGCAATTGCTGCCTGATCTGATACAGTAAACACATTTTAAGTCTAGCTGCTATTTATTGTATGTCTCAGAGCAGGTGGAGAGTGAAATTGCATGGGGGGGGGGGGGGGGGGGGGGGCAATAAAATTTTTGACCAGGGTCCAATCAATTTTAAAGATTGCCCTGAGGGTCATTGAGGAGGGAGCCATTAAATCGCTAAGAGGAGGGATTAGGTTTGAACCACTTATCTGATAAAGTGAAACGTACTGGGGAATGATTAGACCAAGGCACATTAAGAATGGTAGCGGAAGTAATTGAAGAAAACAATGATGATAACGAAAAGAAATTATCTATTCTAGAATAAGTTTTGTGTACTGGAGAATAAAAAGTAAAATCACGAGTAGTGGGATTAAGATCTTTCCAAATGTCTATGAGATCGAATGTGTCTAATAAATGAGCCAAATTATCGCTCTGTTTTGGAATGTGTTTTAAAGTGGATTGAAGTGGATCAGATTTTGTCAAGTGTCCAATCTAGAGGCATGTTACTATCTCCTCCTAAAATAATATGACCATTTATGTGGGGCATTAATTCATTCAGCATCGATTCAAAAAACTTTAATTGTCCGATATTTGAAGCATAATAGGAGATCAGAGTAATAGGTTGTTCAAAGATTTCTCCAACTACCATGACGTATCTTCCATCGTCATCCCTAAGTATTAAATTAGGATTAAAAAGTATATGTTTAGCTATACAAAGTGCCACACCTCTTTTCTTTTTTGGCCCATTAGAAAGATAGTAAGTGGGGTATTTGGCGTGTAGATATTTAGGTGTAGAGGTTTGGGAAAAGTGAGTCTCTTGTAGGAACAAAAAATCTATATTCAGCCTTCGATAATATTGAAATGCGGTAGTGCGTTTAATCGGGGAATTAAATCCTTGTACATTGTGCGTTAATACGAGGAGTATTTAACATGAGAGTATAACTGGTTTTACTTGTATAATTCCGATCAACGTAAATAAAATTGGATTGTAGATCTTGGATAAAAATATAATAACGATGATGTACTCTATTAACCAGTTCCCAACCGGCCCATAGCCACGGCTACAGGGTGGTTGGATAACTCTCAGTGACGTACAGTGATGACCTCCCAGAGAACCGCTCCTGCGCGCCCCACGGGGCACGCACACGGGAACAGGATCCGGCGCAACACAGATCACGGTAAAGGGCCAATGACAGCGGCCCTTTACCACATGATCACTCCGTCCAATGACAGAGCGATCACAAGTGTAAACAATGCTGGGTCATCAGGAGTTCAGTACTCTCCTCTCCTCCGATGCAGCGTGAGAGGAGAGGAGAGCTATAAGGTGCCAAACTGTACGTTTTTTACATAAATCAGTGTCCAGCAGTGCCCAACAGTGCCACAACAGTGCCCAACAGTGTCATTTGTGCCACAACAGTGTTGCCTGTGCCCACCAGTGCTGCCTCTGTGCCCACCAGAGCCACACCAGTGCAACCAGATCCACACCAGTGCCACCTGTGCCCATGAAGGTGCCAAACTGTAAGTTTTTTACATAAATCAGTGTCCAGCAGTGCCCAACAGTGCCACAACAGTGCCCAACAGTGTCATTTGTGCCACAACAGTGTTGCCTGTGCCCACCAGTGCTGCCTCTGTGCCCTCCCCAGAGCCACACCAGTGCAACCAGATACACACCAGTGCCACCTGTGCCCATCAGTGCCACTTGTGCCCATCAGTACTCATCTGCGTCACATCAACCTCACCAGCCACCAGTATTTACGATTGAGGAGACCTACCAGCGTCTAAGAATGACCGGTGAGAGCAACGGGGAGCTCTCTGAGTCTCAGTCCTATTCGGATTCGGCCTATGAACCCGTGACAAGTAGCGGGTCTGATACAGAATCAGAAGAAGAACGTGTACCTGTGAAAAGAAGGCGTTATGACGTGGAGCAGCAGCCTACTACCAGCAGCGCAGGGCTATCCACCTCGAGTGCAGTGCCGTCCACCTCACGTGTAGTGCCACTGCAACAAATGCCAGGCACCAGTAGGGTGTCATCCCAACCCCAGAGGGATAGGGGCAATGCCAGCCTTCTCTATGCCCTTCAAAGCCCCCTGTGGCTTCCCCCTAATTCCGGAGCACCAAATATCCCCCCTTTTACTGCCCAGCCAGGAGTCCAGGTGAACACCGGTGATTTTGCAATGCTTGATTTTTTTCATTTGATTTTCACCAAAGACTTACTATGGTCCATCGTGGCCCAGGGCAACCTCCATGCACAGCAGTACATAGTAAGCAACTCTGGCTCTAGTTATGCCTGTCCCTATGAGTGGAGAGAGCTTACCACAGAGGAATTCTAAATTTTCTTAGGCCTAACTTTTACTACTCACAAAAAAACAAAATGTACTCATATAGATCAACCAACCCCATACACCACATGGCACTCTTCTCAGCGATTATGCCGAGATCAAGATACTTTATGATTTTGCGCTTCCTGCACTACAATGACAACACCCAGTGCCCTCCCCGAAATGACCCAGATTTTGACAAATTATTTAAAATTCGGCCACTTCTAAATTATTTCTATGAAAAATGTTCCCAGTTATATACCCCCAACCAGAATATCTCCATGAATGACTCCCTTGTAAAATTCACAGGCAGGCTTGGCATCAAACAGTTTATCCCCAGCAAAAGGGCCCGATATGGGGTTAAAATGTACAAACTTTGTGACCTAGCCACAGGGTACATTTACGCCTTCTGAGGGTAAAAAGGGAAGGACTCCCAACTGCATCCCCCTGAATATAGTATGAGTATATGAAGCCAGCGGTAAAGTTGTCTGGGAGCTTGTTTATCCAATCCTTGGAAAGGGGTACCACCTTTATGTGGATAATTTTTATACAAGTTTGTTCTGCAATCTTCACTGGAGGGACACCCCAGCATGTGGTACCGTCAGAGCCAATAGAAAGGGCTTCCCGCAAAAACTGGTCAATGAAAGGCTACGATGAGGATAGACGGCATCTCTGTGGAACCAGGAGCTATTGGGTGTCAAGTGGAGGGACAAACAAAATGTCCACATGCTCACGACAATTCATAATGACACCTAC
The DNA here is from genome assembly GCF_037356315.1 of Lithobates pipiens. Classification (NCBI taxonomy): domain Eukaryota; kingdom Metazoa; phylum Chordata; class Amphibia; order Anura; family Ranidae; genus Lithobates; species Lithobates pipiens. Next base: position 189,957,869 of record NW_027507718.1, on the reverse strand, counting down.
GTGGAAGTCTCCAGAAGAAACAGCCCAGTCCAGAAACCAGCTTGTATCTATGATTATAATTTGTTTATGGGGGGAGTGGACTTCAATGATCAGATGATTGAACCCTACATTACCACAAGAAAATCCTGTCATTGGTATAAAAAAGTGTCCATTTATTTTTTCAGTTTGGCCATGTATAACACTTATGTTATTTACTAAAAATCTACTGAGAGCCCCGTATCATATCTGCACTACCAGGAACAAATATTCTCCACCTTTTTGTACCCTGAAAGCCCACCAGAAAATATTTGCTCTGATTATGTGAGCAGACTCCACAAATGCCATTTTCCTGACAAAATCCCCCCCCCCCCCCCGTGAAACAGGCCACAGACATCAGAAGAAATGCCGCGTGTGCTACAGAAGAGAAGTTAGAAGAGACACCACGTATTATTGTCCTCAATTGTCAGGGAACTCACCGCGTGAATGTCCGTCCTCGTATAGCAGCAGCTTATTTTCATTCCAAGGGCCATGCGCGATGTCCCCGTCAGAGGCGAACGAGTTCCGAAACAAACAGACACACGCACACGCCAATACGAAAACGTGGGCGCACTCACGTGCCAAACCGAACATGAGCACGCACTCACGCACGCACGCACGACCACGTCTACCAATCCTGGCACATGTCACCATATATAAACAGGGTCCTGACCTGATACCAGTGCGGGATTGTCTTCAGCTCGTTCCTGAGATCCCTGACCGCTGTTGTACCTTGTTCCTGATTACCCGGCTTGCTTGACTACTCTTCTGGATCACCCCTGCTTACTACTTACCTGGATTTATTATACTGACCTCGGCTTGGACTCTCTACTTCAGCTTGCTTTCTGACTTTGTACCTCGCTGCCAGCATGTTGCCAGACCTCTGCCTGTCCTTGACTACGAACCTGACTTCCGTTCCTGTTACTTCGTTGCCAGCCAGTTGCCAACCTTGCCTGTTCCTGACGTGCAGTGTTTCCACATACCTGCTGGGCTTCCTCTGAACACCTCGGTGACCAGTCTACACTTCTTCCTCTGTGAGGATCCAGTGTCTTCAAGCCTCTATCTTCAACCTGCAGGCACCTGCACCCTTTCGCTGCCTCAGCACTCCCTGTCCTCACTTCCAGGGGTGTTTAGACCAGAACCGTGCAAGAGGCCACCCCCAGCATTTGGACTTCGCTGTAAGGTATGTGACAGTACGATCCAGCCAGAATGGAGTCCGACAGGGAGGCCTCACCTTTGGAAGCTTTGTGCCAACAGATCTCCGCCCTTACCCAAGCAGTCCAGGGCCTGCAAGATGGCTATCACCAACTTGAACAAAGAGTGGAGTCATTGACGCGGCTTGACCGTGGCTTCTCAAGGGGCCACAGCATCCCGGCCCTCCGGTTCAGCAGCCTCAGCATCTGCACCTGCAGTAGTGGTGCCACCCCCAGAGCCTCGAGTTCCTACTCCAGAGAGGTTCTCAGGAGACCGCAGTAAATTCCGTGCCTTCAGGAATGCTTGCCAGCTATATTTCCTGCAACAGCCCCGTAACTTCTCTTTGGAAAGCACAAAGGTGCGATTCATCGTCTCATTACTCCAGGGGGAACCCGAAACCTGGGCTCACCGCTTATTGGAACAGGCCAACCTTCTGTTAGACACTATGGACTCTTTCTTGAAAGAAATGGCCAAATTGTATGATGATCCTCAGAGTGCCACAACTGCAAAGGCCAGTCTCCATGCTCTCCAGCAGGGCCGTAGGCCCGTGGAGGACTATGTAACGGACTTCAGGTGGTGGAGTTCCGATACTCAGTGGAACGACTACTGCTACCAGTTCCGCATTGGACTCTCTGAGGCTCTGAAAGATGAGTTGACTCATGTCGGAATTCCCAGTTCTTTGGAGGACCTGATCCAAGTGTCGATCCAAATAGATCTAAGGGAAAGGAGATCTGAAAGAATCAGTCAAATTCGTCCCACATGGATGTTGCCTAAAGTCCCGAGCCATCCTCCCACTCCTACGTCCCATGTACCTGCTACCACCTCTGAATCTCCAGAGCCAATGCAGATAGGCCTGCGTCGTTCACCACTATCACCAGAAGAAAAGCAGCATCAACGCCAGAACAACCTCTGCCTCTACTGTAGAGAAGTTGGTCATTATGCAAATACGTGCCCAAACAAGTCCCGTAAGTCCAACCCTTTGCCTCATGAACCCAATGCATTGTCTTTGACAAGATCTATTCACATCACTGTTACCATTTCCTTACAGCTTCCAGAAGGAACACTCTGGGTCCAGGATATAGTTGATTCTGGCGCCTACAGCTGCTTCATCGACCATTCTACAACACACCATTCCATTAATACCCAAGCAACGTCAACTCTCCATACGGCTAGCAGATGGATCAAACATCAGATCTGGCCCTATTACTCATGAAACCCAACCATTATCCACCAACATACTACCCGACCATCAGGAACTACTCCACCTGGACGTTATCTCCCCGCCACAACCCCATAACCCTAAAATAAAGTGGATGACTGGTGAGGTGGGTTTTCAGTCTATTTACTGCCTCCAGAACTGCCTCAAGGCCTCCCACCATTTGGTTCCAGGCCTAAGACCTATATCTGAGACTCAAAAACTGGTCCCATCTGCATATCACAGTTTCTTAGATGTTTTTGACAAACAAAAGGCAGACACTCTTCCCCCTCATCGGGTTTATGATTGTCCAATTGAACTATTGCCAGGAGCTGAAATTCCTTTTGGAAGAATTTTTCCCTTGTCAGAACCTGAACTCCTGGTCCTTAAGGAATATATTGACGAGAATCTCAAGAAGGGATTCATCCAACACTCTTCTTCTCCAGCTGGTGCTGGGATATTCTTCGTTCAGAAAAAGGATCATTCTCTCCGCCCATGTGTGGACTACAGTGACTTGAACAAAATAACCATTAAAAACCGCTATCCTCTCCCATTGATCCCGGAACTATTCCAGAGACTTCATTCGGCAAAGATATTCACAACGCTGGATTTACGGGGTGCCTATAATTTAATCAGAATCCGTAAGGGGGATGAGGGGAAAACAGCTTTCCGGACACGCTTCGGCCACTTCAAGTACCTGGTTATGCCATTCGGACTCTGCAATGCACCAGCTACATTCCAACATTTCGTCAATGATATTTTCAGGGACTTTTTGGATTTATTCGTGATTGTCTACTTGGACGATATTTTGATATTTTCGACCTCTCTAGAAGCACATTGTGACCATGTGAAACAAGTTCTTCTCAGACTAAGTCAATACGGACTCTATGCTAAAGCCGAGAAATGTGAGTTTGAGCGCCAGACCATTCACTTTCTCGGCCTAGTGATATCGATTGAGGGTGTGGCAATGGATCCTCAGAAGGTTTCAGCCATTTTGTCCTGGCAACCCCCAACTGACAAGAAAGGGGTACAACGTTTAGTTGGATTCTCCATTTTTTATAGGAAATTTATCAAAAATGTCTCCAGTATTATAGCGCCTATCACACAACTCACAAGGAAACAAAGTCGTTTTCAATGGACTGCTGCAGCTCAAGCTGCGTTTGATAAACTAAAAGGACTGTTTACATCCGCTCCAATACTAAAACACCCTGATCCTGCCTTGCCTTATACCCTGGAAGTGGATGCACCAGAAAATGCTGTAGGAGCCATCCTGTCCCAACACCTAGAACCTAAGTCCTTAATGCACCCTGTAGCCTTCTTTTCCAAAAAATTTGGTGTATCGGAAAGGAACTATGACATGGGGGATCGAGAACTTCTGGCAATAAAATCAGCCTCAGAAGAATGGCGGTACCTCCTGGAGGGGGCAGCACACCCAATACTGATCTTTACAGATCATAAAAACTCAGGACAGCCAAACGCCTCAGACCCGACAGGCAAGATGGGCTCTTTTCTTTTCCCGTTTTAATTTTCATATCACTTACCGACCAGGGTCCAAAAACAGTAAACCTGATGTGTTATCCCACATGTTCACAGAGGCTGAAGTTTCATCTCCACCGGACACTTCCCTGCAAGCTGGGAATTTCTTACTAACCCAATCTAGTTTCATGTCACAGATTCATCAGGCCTCCCGAGGAACATCATTACCTTCAGGTACAAACCTCCAAGAGAAGGATGGGCTCTACTGGCAGGGAAATAAACTTTTCTTCCCTCAGAATCTCCGCACATCCGTTCTACAGGTTTGTCATGACTATCCGTTGGCAGGTCACTTTGGGGGTCACAAGACTATGAATCTAGTTCAAAGACACTTCTGGTGGCCAAAAGACTGTAGGGATTACGTTAATTCTTGTCCGACCTGCCTCAGGAATAAGAATAGCAAGAATAAAGCATGGGGACTATTGAGACCACTACCTATTTCTGTAAGACCATGGGATAAAATCGCAGTGGACATTATTGTTGAACTTCCTCCCTCTGAAGGGTTCTCTTCTATCTTTGTAGTGGTTAATCGTTTTTCTAAAATGGCACACTTTATTCCCATGAAAGGAACTCCATCTGCAACTGAAACAGCCAGGGTATTTATTAAAGGAGTCGTTAGGCTCCATGGAATTCCCAGTGATATTGTTTCTGACTGTGGAGTTCAATTCACGTCGAAATTCTGGAAATCATTGTGTGAAGCACTAGGCATTAAACGTAATTTTTCCTCAGCCTATCATCCCCAGACCAACGGGCAGACGGAACGTACTAACCAAACGTTGGAGCAGTACTTACGTTGTTTCACTTCTTTTTCCCAGGAGGATTGGGCCTCCTTACTGCCTCTGGCAGAATTTGCATTCAACAATTCTACTTACTCTGCCACAAATCAGTCACTGTTCTTCTCTAATTACGGTTTTCATCCCTTTTTTCTGATTCTCCTGTACCAGCTGTCCAGGATAGGCTGAATTTCTTTGTCACCAACAATCAGGTGCTTAAGGAAACCATCTCTAAGGCACAGGAGGACAATAAAAAATTATTCGACAAGAAGAGGAAGGGGGAATTGGACCTAAAAGTCAGTGACCGTGCATGGCTTTCAACTGCGAACCTGAAACTGGCATGTCCCTCTGAAAAATTGGGACCCAGATATTTGGGGCCTTTTTCAATTAAGAAGAAAATCATTCCGGGGGCCTATGAACTTGAACTCCCCGACTCATTCAGGATCCATCCTGTATTCCATGCTTCGTTACTTAAACCTGATGTACCCAATTCCTTTCTGGATTGTGAGATAGGTCCTCCAGAAGCTGTGATGGTAGATGGGGAGGAAGAATTTGAGATTGAGGCCATTCTGGAGTATAGGAAATGACAGGAACAAAACCAATATTTAATCAAAGGCTTTGGTCCTGAAGAAAATTCCCTGGATCCCGAAGCAAACCTCCATGCCCAGAGGCTCATACGGGCCTTTCATCGCTCCCGCCTTAAAGGTTTGGTTCGAAGAGGCATCCGGAGGCTGCCCTTAAGGGGGGGCACTGTCAGGGAACTCACTGTGTGAATGTCCGTCCCCGTATAGCAGCAGCTTATTTTCATTCCAAGGGCTATGCGCGGTGTCCCAATACGAACACGTGTGCACACTCGTGCGCCAATACGAACACGTGGGCACACTCGTGCGCCAAACCAAACGTGTGTACGCACTCAGGCACGCACGACCACATCCACCAATCCTGGCACATGTCACCATATATAAACAGGGTCCTGACCTAAAACCAGTGCGGGATCATTTTCAGCTCGTTCCTGAGATACCTGACCACTGTTGTTCCTGTTACCTTGTTCTTGATTACCCGGCTTGCTTGACTTCTCTTCTGGATCACCCCTTCTTACTACTTACCTGGATTTATTATACTGACCTTCTACTTTGGCTTGCTTCTTGACTTTGTACCTCAGTGCCAGCACGTTGTCAGACATCTGCCTGTCCTTGACTACCTGCCTTCCGTTCCTGTACCTCGTTGCCAGCCAGTTGCCAACCTTGCCTGTTCTTGCCGTGCAGTGTTTCCACGCACCTGCTGGGCTTCTGCTGAACACCTCCGGTGACCAGTCTACACTTCTTTCTCCGTGAGGATCCAGTGTCTTCAAGCCTCTATCTTCAACCTGCAGGCACCTGCACCCTTTCGCTGCCTCAGAACTCCCTGTCCTCACTTCCAGGGGTGTTTAGACCGAAACCATGCAAGAGCCCACCCCCAGCATTCGGACTCCGCTGTAAGTTACGTGACATCAATGTCCTTCCCAACTATGGCTCTGTATAGGTGAATGTTTCTGCCATTACCATACTTCTCTACATTATTAGGGAAGTATGGTAAATGTAATTCTCATTTCCTGTCATTTTCCTCCACACCCCTTATGTCACTGCACTGAACTGTACATACCTCTGCCTTGTCTGGAACCTATCCTGGCCTGTTATACGACCAAGCTTCTGCCTAACGCTAAACTGTACCTACCTCTGCCTTCTCTGGAACTAACCTTGGCCTGTTATATGACCAAGCTTCTGCCTAACGATAAACATACCTCTGCCTTCTCCAGAAATGACCCTGGCCTGTTATACGACCAAGCTTCTGCCTAACGCTAAATTGTACCTACCTCTGCCTGCTCTGTAACTGACCCTGGACTATTTGACCACATTTTTTTGACTGCCTCTTGGACTGATCATTTACCCTGCTATGCTAGTGGGAGCACAGGGGTTTCACATATGTGAGGGGCTCTGGAAATGTTTTTCTGGATGAAGAAAACAAACTTTTTAGTTTTCTCATTCCCAGATTTAGGGTCTGGAGACTCAGAGGCTTCAAAGAGATTTGGGTGGGAGAAGCCTCTACCGCTGTCCCTATTCTTTCCTGGCCTGCTACTTGGACCATGTCACTGCTTACTACCAGGACCAAATATTTTGGCACTGCTGGCAATGTTTCTACTTGCACTGATCCTGGACTGTATATGGACAGTATCCCTGCCTGTACTGACTATGTACAATATTCCTGCATGCTGCCTGGACAATTCCATTCACTATCGCTGACCACGTCCCTGCCTGCTGCCTGGATCAGAGCTCTCCACAGGTAATCGTTTGTTTACTCTTTGCTCAGCAGAATGCATTTTAGGGCGTAATTATTGGTATGTTCATGTTATGTGTTAGAAATATGAAGGGCCTTCAAAAATGTGATAGATTGTAAGGAAATTAGATGTGTAATTTATGCTCCTAGAAAGCCTGAATGTGCTACTTCAATGTTGGGGCTCTGTATGTGGCCAGGTTGTACTCAGGATTAGTAGCAGAATGTATTTTGGGGTATCATTTTTGCTATGTACATGCTATATGTTGGAAATATTTTAGAAATTGACAACTTTGTGTAAAAAAAATGCGTTTTCAAAAATGAACCATTCAAAAGACACATTATGCCTCATAGATTATACGTTGGGGTGCTTGCTTTCCAAAATGGGGTCACTTTGTGGGCGTTTCCATTGTCCTGGTGCTCCAGGGCCTTCAAAACTGTAATAGGTGATTGAGAGATTAGATGTGTAATTTATGCTCCTAGAACGCCTGAATGTGCTACTTCAATGTTGGGGCTCTGTATGTGGCCTGGCTGTGTAAAAGTCCCACACATGTGATATCGCCATACTCAGGAGTAGGGATGAGCTGGATGTTTAAGTCGAACGCTGTTCGCACGTTCGGCGAAACCAGAACTTTATGGGCCGTTCACGCCAAATTCAAGTGGCGCTCACGGCCCATAATGCACTGCAGCATCACAGTGCATTGCTGGCTGATGATTAGCCAAGCATGCACTATGACCCGCATGCTTAGCCAATCACAGCGCTGTCAGCGAGGAGAGCCATAATTATGGCTCAGGGGGTTTAGTACACGCCCCACACTATAATAAGGCCGTCTGCGCGGCGGCCTTGCATAGTGTGTTGCGGGCGGCTCGTAGAGACAGATAGGCAGAGACAGTGTCTTCATTTCCTTTGAACCTAGTACAATTACAGTTGGTGTATTGTGCCACCTGCACAGTGTACAACCTGAAGCTACCCCAATTGCTGGTGTTGTTCTGGTCCTATGCCACAGGCAGCTGCAGCAGTTACAGTCTGTGTATTTTGCCACCTGCACAGTGTACACCTGAAGCTACCCCAATTGCTCGTGTTGTTCTAGACCTATACCACAGGCAGCTGTAGCAGTTACAGTCAGTGTATTGTGCCACCTGCACAGTGTACACCTGAAGCTACCCCAATTACCCGTGTTGTTCTGGTCCTATACTACAGGCAGCTGCAGCAGTTACAGTCTGTGTATTATGTCACCTGCACAGTGTACACCTGAAGCTACCCCAATTGCTGGTGTTGTTCTGGTCCTATACTACAGGCAGATGCAGCAGTTACAGTCGGTGCATTGTGCCACCTGCACAGTGTATACCTGAAGCTACGCCAATTGCTAGTGTTCTTCAGATATTATACCACAGGCAGGCAGCTGCAGTAATTACAGTCGGTGTACTGTGTCATCTGCACAGTGTGCACCTAAAGCTACCCCAATTGCTAGTGTTCTGCTGATCCTATACCGCAGGCAGCTGCAGTAATTACAGTCGGCGTACTGTGTTATCTGCTCAGTGTGCAACTAAAGCTACCCCAATTGCTGCTGTTCTCTCCTCTCTGCAGGCCATTAGTATGTCTGGAAGGCCAACAAGGAGAGGCAGACAGTCACGAGGCAATAAAAGAGGGCAAGCAGGCTATTGTCACCAGCACGTGGCCATGGGACATATTTGTCCTTATTTTCGGCAGCTGGATGAGTTGAGCGGCAACATGTCGAAGACTTGGTACAGTGGATGACCAAGCCCTCCTCCTCCCCTTCATACTCTCTCACCCAGGCTCAGGGTACTGGCAATGCTGCCTCTTCTCATGTCTCAATGGCATCAGTCACTCCTTCCCTAGACCCACCATGTCCTCCTGAGGAGTCCCCCGAACTGAACACAGTGCTGGGTACATGTTCCAGGAGGATTCCCAGCAATTTGAAGGTTCTGATGATGATACCCAGCTAAAGGAGGGCAGTAGTGTGAGCCCAGAGAGAGGGGATCCTCAAGAAGGACAGCAATTTGGCAGTCATGTTCCACCAGCTGCAGCATATTGCCAGGTTTGCTCCAGTGATGAGGAGATAGGGAATGATGAGGTCACTGACTCCACGTGGGTGCCTGATAAGAGAGAGGAGGAGGAGGAGGAGGCACATCTCCAATGAGGCAGAATGTCCTCCAGGGGCCAGCTTAAGGGCAACACACCGACTGAATCCCACCGCAGAGCTCCGCCTGTGCAGGGTGCTGCCTATGCGCGTTATTCCAAAGTTCTTTGGTGTGGGCTTTTTTTGAAACGAGTGCATCAGATCGCACCGCTGCTATTTGCAACATATGTCTCAAGCATATCTCACGTGGCCAAAACATCAGCCGCTTGGGCACCACATGCTTGACCAGACATATGTTGACCTGCCATGCAGTTCGTTGGCAAGCGTACCTTAAAGACCCACACCAAAGAACAAAGCCCACTATACCTTCAGTCCTCTCTGAAACCAGCACTGAGAGAAATTAAGGTGTAGAATTAGGTGTGTCACAGCCAAGTACTTGCGGGCAATCTGCTAGTGGTACACCCACTTCCGATTGTAGCAGGAAAATTTCCCTGCCCCAGCTGCTGGACCGTCAAAAGAAGTTCACTCCCAGCCATCCACATGCTCAGCAGTTGAATGCTAGCTTGGCTAAACTGCTAGCAATTCAACTTCTGCCTTTTCAGTTGGTAGACTCTGCCCCCTTCCGTTATTCTGGCTCTCTATCAGACTGTGGAAGGCAATGTCCATGTTTCACTGGATAGGGTGGTCAGCGGTAAGGTGCATATTACCGCTGACTCATGGTCCAGCAGGCACAGACAGGGACGTTACCTGTCTTTCACGGCCCATTGGGGGACTCTTCTGGCAGCTGGGAAGGATGCAGGACAAGGTGCACTAGTGTTGGAGGTTGTTCCACCACCACGCCTCCAAAATGCTACTACTGATTGTGACACACCTCTCTCCTCCACCCTCTCCTCTTCTTCTTCCTCCATGGCCTCTTCCTGTGCTTTGTCCTTGGAAACAGCGGTGCTCCATAGGCGTTCAAGGGACTATGCAAGTACGCAGGCAAAAAGATGCCATGCCGTGCTTGCGCTGGTGTGCTTGGGGGATAGGAGCCACACTGGGGCAGATATTCTGTCAGCTCTGCAGGGGCAGGCTGAGAGGTGTGTGATGCCACGTCAGCTTAAGCCAGTAATGGTGGTTTGCGACAATGGCACCAAACTCCTCTCTGCCCTCCGACAGGGGCAACTGACCCATGTGAACCATGTGGGGCTCACATCCTTAACTTGGTGGTGCAGCGGTTCTTGGGCAGGTACCTGGGCTTACAGGATGTCCAGAGGCAGGCCAGGATAGTCTGTGTGCATTTCCGCCGGTCATATAATGCCAGTGCTCAGCTGGCTGAGCTTCAAAAGGAATTGAACTTGCCCAAGAACCACCTTATCTGTGACATGCCTACCAGGTGGAACTCAATGTTGGCCATGCTGCAGCGGCTGCAAAAGAAGCAGAGGGCCATCAATGAGTACCTGTGCGACTATGGCACCAGGACAGGATCAGGGGAGCTCAGTTTTTTCCCCACGCCAGTGGGCCATGATCAGGGATGCATGCACTGTGCTGTCACCATTTGAGGGGGCCACGAGGATGGTGAGCAGTGACAGTGAATGCATCAGTGACACTGTCCCTCTTGTCCACCTGTTGGAGCACAAGCTATGTGGAATAATGGACAGTATTATTTTGCAGGAGGGTTCATTGCTGCGCTCAACTACAATATTTGTGAGTGGTTGCAGTGTTGTGGCACCAGCACCAGTGCCTAAGGCCCAATTTTTCATCCACTGTTCAACAGGGGCGTGTAATTAAAATTTTTGATGCAATACATTGCAGCAGGGCTCATTCCTGCGCTCCAACTAGAGTATCTGTGAGAGGTTGCAGTGTCATGGCACCAGCACCAGTGCCTAAGGCCCAATTTTCCAGCCCCTGTTTAACAGGGGCGCATAATTATGATTTTTAATGTAATACTTTGCAGCAGGGCTCATTTCTGCGCTCCAACTAGAGTATCTGTGAGGAGTTGCAGTGTCGTGGCACCAGCACCAGTGCCTAAGGCCCAATTTTTCAGCCCCTGCTTAACAGGGGCGTGTAATTACAATTTGTGATGCAATACTTTGCAGCAGGGCTCATTCCTGCTCTCCAACTAGAGTGAGGTGTTGCAGTGTTGTGGTACCAGTGCCTAAGGCCCAATTTTTCAGCCCCTGTTTAACAGGTGCATGTAATTACAATTCTTGATATAATATTCCACAGCAGGGCCTGTTCCAGCGTCCACTGAGAGTAACTGTGAGGACTTACAGTATTGTGGCACCAGCACCACCACCACCACCACCACAACTACCAAAGGCCCAATTTTTCTACCACTGTTCAACAATGGCATGTAATTAAAATTCTTGATATAGAATATCTTTCAAACATCCAACTTACAAACGTCTCCTACTTGCAAACGGAATGAGACAACAGGAAGTGAGATGAAATCTACCCCTAGGAAGGGAAATTGTGTCCTGTAAGCCCTTGTACACACGGTCGGACATTCCGAGGGAAAATGTCTCATCGGACCGCGTTGTCGGATAATCCGACCGTGTGTGGGCTCCATCAGACTTTTTCCATCGAAATATCTGACCAACAAAGTTTTAGAGCTGGGCTATAAAATTTTCTGACAACATGATTCGATCGGACTTTGTCCGATGGTTTGTAGAGAATTCCGATCGGACAAAGTGCCGCGCATGCTCAGATCAAATTCCTAGACCAAAGCTATTGGCTACTAGCCTGAATGTAGTCCCGTCGTAATAAAATAACGTCATCACGTTACGAACGATCGGATTTTCTGACAACTTTGTCCGACCGTGTGTATGCAACACCAGTTTTGGACAAAATCCGTCGGACAAAATCCGTTGGACAAAATCTAACGGATTTTGTTGTCTGGAATGTCCGACTGTGTGTACAAGGACTAAGAGTTGATATGGGAAAAACGTGTCTCCTCTCCACTGATGCTTTATCTCAATCCTTATTTTACAAAAAAAAAATCAAAATTTTCAAAAAACATTTGTCATTGGGACAGAAAGTGAGGTGAAATCTTCTGAAGAGGTGCACAGATGGGATTTTTTTTTTACAGGGGTGATAACCCTTCGCTATGTTTTCAGAAAAGTTTAAAAATAGTTTTTTGACTGGAGCTACACTTTACAAATGTACCAGTTCAAAATTACAAACAGATTCTACTTAACAACAAACCTACACAATCCCCTTCTGGTTTGCACCGCCTGTATACTGCTGTTCTGAGTATATAGGGCCTGGGGGCCCCACGCCTTTCCTTTTTTTTATTTGGGTAAGGGGTTCCCCTTAATATCCGTACAAGACCCAAAGGGGCTAGTAATGGGCAGGGGGGGCTACCCATGCCATTTTTTTCATCCATATTCCCCGAACCAGACATTACATTAAAACCGCTAGCAGTTTTAAATGACTTTTTTCCGTTACAAATGTAATTTGCAGGGACTGTTCTAAACACGGGAAACACGTGCCACTTCACAGGCATACTATAGACACCCCCCAGGCACAATATTTAAAGGAATATTTCACTTTTTTTTCACTTTAAGCATCATTAAAATCAGTGCTCCCGAAAAAACGATAGTTTTTAAAACTTTTTTTGCATTGATACATGTCCCTTGGGGCAGGAGCCAGGTCCCCAAACTCTTTTTAGGACAATAACTTGCATATTAGCCTTTAAAATTAGCATTTTGATTTCGAGTCCCATAGACTTTAACCACTTGCCGACCAGCGCACGACGATGTACGTCGACAGAATGGCACGGGCAGGCAAATGGGCGTACATGTACGTCCCTTTAAATTTGCTGCCCTGCCATCGGGAGCGTGCTACCGGCGGCGCGCTCCCGCGCTGGTCGGGACCTCCGTGAGTCTGGTTGCGGGACCCGCGGACTCGATCGCCGCGGGCATCCCCGCGATCGTCTCACGGAGCGGCCGAATGAAGTAATGCCGTTGTAAACAACATTTCTCCATTCTGCCTAGCAACTAGTGACGCTGATCTCTGCTCCATGTGATTGGAGCAGAGATCAGTGTTCACTAAATGAAAGCCCAACCCTCCCACAGTTAGTAACACACCCCTAGGAACACTTAACCCCTACACTGCCACCCACTGGTTAACCCCTTCACTGCCAGTGTCATTTACACAGGAATCACTGCATTTATATAGCAGTGATTATTGTATAAATGACAATGGTCCCAAAAATGTGTCAAAAATGTCCGATGTGTCCGCCATAATATCGCAGTCACAATAAAAATCGCTGATCGCCGCCATTACTAGTAAAAAAAGAATATTAATAAAAATACCATAAAACTATCCCTATTTTGTAAACACTATAACTTTTGCGCAAACCAATCAATAATCGCTTATTGCGATTTTTTTATCAAAAATATGTAGAAGAATACATATCGGCCTAAACTGAGGGAAAAATGTTTCCCACAAATAGAGCTTTCTTAAGTGTTCCTAGGGGTGTGTTACTAACTGTGGGGGGCTGCGCTTTCATTTAGTGAACACTGATCTCTGCTCCAATCACATGCAGGAGAGATCAGCGCCACTAGTAGCTAGGCAGAATGTAGAAATGCTGTTTACAACGGCATTTCTCGATTCAGCCTCCCCGTGAGATGATCGCGGGTATGCCCGCGGCGATCGAGTCCGCGGGACCCGTGACCAGACTCATGGGGTCCCAACCGGCACACAGTGGCAGGGCGGCATTAAAGATTGGATGTACCTGTACACCAATATGCCTGCCCGTGCCATTCTGCCAACGTACATTGGCGTGCGCTGGTCGGGAACCGGTTAATGAGGTTCTAAAGTTCCTGCAAATTTTCGGTCCGTTCGCAGGTTCTGGTGTGAACCGAACTGGGGGGGATGTTCGGCTCATCCCTACTCAGGAGGAGTAGCAGAATATATTTTGGGGTGTCATTTTGCAATGTACATGCCTATGTGTTGGAAATATCTTAGAAATGGACAACTTTGTGTAAAAAAAATGCGTTTTAATTTTTTTTCCACATTTCCAAAAAACTTCTGGAAAAAAATTAACCGTTCAAAAGACTCATTATGCCCCATAGATTATATGTTGGGGTGTTTGCTTTCCAAAATGGGGTCATTTTGTGGGTTTTTCCATCGTCCTGGTGCTCCAGGGCCTTCAAAAGTGTAATAGGTGGTTGAAAAATAAATGTGTCATTTATGCTCCTAGAACGTCTGAATGTGCTACTTCAATGTTGGGGCTCTGTATGTGGCCAGGCTGTGTAAAAGTCCCACACATGTGGTATTACCATACTCTGGAGGAGTAGTAGAATATATTTTGGGGTGTCATTTTTGCTATGTACATGCCATGTGGGAGAAATAACCTGTTATATTGACAATTTAGTGTGAAAAAAATAAAAATGAAAAAAATCTCCATTTTGCAAAGAATTGTGGAAAAAAGTAAAAACTTCAAAAAACTCACCATGCCTCTTACTAAATACATTGGAATGTCTACTTTCCAAAAAGGGGTCATTTTGTGGGTATTTGTACTTTCCTGGCGTGTTAGGGTCTCAGTACATCAGGTGTGATCAGATGTGATCAATTTTCCGTGATTGGCACCACAGCTTGTAGACTCTATAACTTTCACACAGATTAAATAATATCCACTAATTTGGGTTATTTGTTACCAAAGATATGTAGCAGTATAAATTTTGGCACAAATTTATGAACAAAAAATACTTATTTGAAATTTTTTATAATAGAAATGAAAAAAATTATTTTTTTTTTACCAAATTTTCTGTCTTTTTTAATTTATAGCACAGAAAATAAAAAACCCAGAGGTGATCAAACACAACCAAAAGAAAGCTCTATTTGTATGAAAAAAAGGACGAACATTTCATATAGGTACAGTGTTGCATGACTGAGTAATTGTCATTCAAATTGTGAGAGCACCGAAAGCTGAAAGTTGGTCTGGTTAGGAAGGGGGTTTATGTGCCCAGTGGTCAAGTGATTAAAGAAAACATAGGGGGAAAAAAAGGGGGAAAAAATTGTAAAAAGATAAAAAAAAGTAATTAAACACTATGTTTTGTAGTGTCATTTTGTTGTGTAATTTTCAGTGATTGGCACCATAGCTTGTAGACTCTATAACTTTCACACAGACTAAATAATATCCACTAATTTGGGTTATTTATACCAAAGATATGTAGCAGTATAAATTTTGGCCCAAATTTATGAACAAAAAGGTACTTATTTGCAAAATTTTATAATAGAAATGAATAAAAATTTATTTTTTTACCAAATTTTCTTTCTTTTTAGCACAGAAAATAAAAAACCCAGAGGTGATCATATACAACCAAAAGAAAGCTCTATTTGTATGAAAAAAAGGACGGAAATTTCATATGGGTACAGTGTTGATGAGTAATTGTCATTCAAATTGCGAGAGCACCGAAAGCTGACAGTTGGTCTGGTTAGGAAGGGGGTTTAAGTGCCCGGTGGTCAAATGGTTAAAGAAAACATGGGGGAAAAAAGGGAAAAAATAGTAAAAAGATAGAAAAAACAGAAAATTGTACCATACTTACCGTAATTTTCTTTTCCTGGTGCCTATCCATGGCAGCATACCTGTGACAAGCTCCGCCTTGGCTTCTCCCTCAGGACTAGTGAATATTATAAAAGAAAAGGTTAGTACAGCCCCCGCATTCTCCGTAATATAGAATACCGAGGGTGGGATTGTATGCTGCCATGGATAGGCACCAGGAAAAGAAAATTACGGTAAGTATGGTACAATTTTCTGTTTTCCTGGTGCCTCCATGGCAGCATACCTGTGACAAATAACTAGCTGAGATGGGTGGGATGCTTAGAAGTCTATTTTAAAGAAATTATTATTTAGAAGAAGCGAGGGCTGATGTGACTGCCTGTCTGCCAAACTCCACCGATGCAAGAGCTCCTGGGTCCACCCTGCAATGTTTCAGAAACGTATGTCGGGACGACCAAGTCGCTGCCCCACAAATAGTTTCAATTAACACATTCGCTCTTGCCGCCCAAAAGGCAGAAACTGCTCTGGTGGAGTGCGCCCTGACCGCCAAAGGGGGTTCCAGCCCCTTTGTCCTGTACACCTTGTGAATGAGTCTAACGATCCATGAGGCAATCGTTCTTGCTGACGCCTCCTTGCCTTGGTGTTTGCCCCAGGGAATTATAAACAGCCTGATGGAATCCCTGAATGATGCTGTGGCCTGCAGATAGCATTTCAAAGTGGAGGCAATGTCTAGCTCATGAAGAGAACCAGAGTCCTGTTCTGAAAATGTTGGGAGTGCCCAAGGTTCTGACATGTTTAAGGATGATGCGACTTTGGGAATAAATCCTCGCACTGTTCTGAGTTCTACTCTGTCCGGATAGGATATAATGTGATTATGATCTGCTCCTAAAGCTTGGAGCTCTGAAACCCGTCTGCCAGAGGTTATAGCTATCAGGAAGGCTAGCTTCTAGGCTAGATTCCAAAGCAATGCTGACTCCGAAGGGGCAAAAAGGTGGACTGGCTAAGGACTCTAGGATAATAGCAAGGTCCCAAGTGGGAAAAGATTGTTTAGTTGGCGGTCGGATCTTTTTGACAGCTTTGAAGAATTGTATTATTAATGAGTCCTCGGCCCATCTTCTACTGGTTTGCCAATGAAAATGCTGATACCTGTACTTTTAGTGTACCTAGTGCAAGACCTAGGTCTAGGCCTGCCTGCAAAAACTCAAGAATTTGAGAGGATGATGGGGAATCTGGATCACAGCTTCTGCCAATCATGAAGGCCCTGAACTTTTGTTTGTGGATGGTTTTCTTGCCTTGAGCGGGGTTGCGATCACTTTGTTGGAACACCCTAGAGATTGGAACCTTTCCCTTTCAGCTGTCAGATGTGAAGATCCAGCCTGCGGGGATCTGGAAGGGTGTGACATCCTTGCGAGAGGCGAAGAGGTATTATTGGAACCTTGACTGGAAGTCGGGTACTTAGATACATTGCTGTGGGGAACCAAGGGCGTGTTGGCCAGTACAGTAGGACCGTTATCACTGTCGAGGTTTCATAATCATAAGCCTTGACAGGAATCTTGGAATGAAAGGCCGTGGAGGGAAGGCATAGGCCCGATTGCATGCCCAGGGGGCTGAGAGGGCATCTAATACCTCCGCTTGGGGTTGAGGAAGCCTTGAGATGCACCTTGGAAGCTTGGTATTGAGTGCTGTTGCAAATAGGTCTATCTCGAGGGGACCCCACTGGTTCACTATCCAGTCGAAAATCTCCGGGTGTAGAGACCATTCGTTGGCATCCGCAAACTTGCGGGAAAGGCGGTCGGCCCTCAAGTTGAGATGGCCGGGCAGATAAACTGCCCTCAGGTCCTTTAGATTCCTTTCTGCCCAGAGTATTATGGGTTCCACCTCCTTCAGGAGGGACCTGCTGCGTGTCCCCCCTTGCCGGTGTACATAGGATACCGCAGCCCTGTTGTCCATTCGGAGGAGAACAGGTTTCCCTGTAATCTCGAACCTTAGGGCTAGTAACGCAAGGTAGGCCGCTCTGACCTGCAGGACATTCGACACCAGGCCTGTTGTATGGAAGGACCATCTACGCTGCACTGAGATCCGGTTGCAGTGTGCTCCCCAACCTGCTGCACTGGCATTGGTATTAACTGTGATCCAGTCGACATGCCCTAACGGGCGTGATTTCAGAAGTGTCTGTTTCTTCATCTACCAATGCAGACTCCTGAGCATCAAGGTCGTCAAGTGTATGGGTTGGGATAGATACCACCTGTTCCACAGTCTTTTGCCAGCAGTAGAAGGTCGTCCAAGTAGTGGCATACCCGAAGCCCCAATTCTCTCAGAGGGGCTATGATGGCAATTGGGGTCTTTGTGAAGACTCTTGGCGATGTGCAGAGGCCCAATGGAAGACTCTGGAATTAGAGATGTACCTGCCCCACCGCCAATCTCAGATACTTCTGGAAAGGAGGGAGTATGGGTATATGCAGGTAAGCGTCCTGCAAGTCTATTGACAACATCCAGCCCCCTGATTGGTCTACACAAATAATCGTTCGTAGTGACTCCATTTTGAATCTTACTAGGAAGAAATAACGATTTAGACTTTTTAGGTCTATCACGGGTCTCCACCCTCCATTTCTCTTGGGGACTGGAAACAGGGTTGAGTAAAAACCCGAAAATCTCTCTGATGGAGGCACTGGAACTACCGCTTGCTGTTACTGCAAGGAGAGAAGAAATTGCTGTAGCACTTCAGTTTTTTAGGGGGGAACCTTGACACCCTTGTCAGGGAGAAGAGGACCTTGGGAGGTTTGTCTAGGAACGGCCCAAAATGGCCATATTTGACTGTGGAGACTACCCAAGAATCCCTGCACTTTTGCTCCCAGATCTTTGAGAAGTGTTTTAGCTTGGCCCACACAGGAATCGCTTGGGCTGGCCAGGCGTCGAAAGGATATAGTAGAATCCTGTGGGTTAGGCATTGGTCTCTGTCTTCGGGTTTTGAGGAACGTGGACTGTGTGCTTTCCCAATTATGCCTGAAGCCTTTTCCCTGCCTGGACTATCGGTAATCCTTATTCTTGGAGTATTGGAATATAGGTGCGATTGTCCTGGAGCGCCTAGATCACCTGTCTTGGGGTAGCAGGCCTGATTTTCCACCAGTGACTCGAGAGATGTCCTTGTCCAGTTTTTTTCCCCCAAACAAGGCTTCACCATCAAATGGTATCTTGCACCAGTTCTGTTTGGAGGCGATATCTGCTGCCCACGGTTTCAGCCACAAAGCCCATTTGGCCATAACTGTGTGGAGCATTGCCCTTGCGGAGCAACGAATTGAATCGATGACGGCTTCACCAATAAAGTCTGCTGAGAACTTCAGCTCATCCAAGGCCTTGATTATATCCTCCTCTGGGATGTCCTGTTTGACTGCTGACTCTATATTATCTGTCCAGACGCGTAGCGCATTGGACACTGATGTCAGGGCTATGACAGGTTTACAGGCGTTGTCTGCCATCTGGAGTCTTAAAAGAAGTTGAGTCTTCCGGGGGCAATGTGACATTCTTTGCCAACCTTACCACTGCTGCATCGACCACTGGAGAACCCTCCAGCATTGCGGAATCAGGCTATGAGAGAGGGAATAACTTTCCCAACCGATTAATAGAGAACATTTTCTCTGTCTTTTCCCACTCTTCCTCAATCACATCCCTGATCTCGTCCATGAGAGGAAAAAACGGAAATCTGACGTTTGAGAAAGGGGAAGTACGATTTAGACTTCTTAAACCTTTGTGTTGGTCTCTCCCAGCCGATCGCTTGTTTAGCTGCCTGTACATAAGGCTGGACCATAGCGAAAGCAAAGCCAGAGGCATCTAGGTCATCAGATGATTCCTCTGAGATGGCATTCTCTTCCTGATGTTTAGAGGAGGATGCCGGCGACAGACAAAAAATTCCACTTGTGGACATCCCCGGGATGGAAGCCTCAGCCTCAGCCGTTTGCTCCTGAGGAGGAGACGCTGGTTGTTGCGTCGTCATTGTGGCTACCAATTCCGCAAGGGAGTCCTTTACTGCTTTCTTAAGTAGGTCCGCCATTTGCAGACCTTCAGCTGCATCGTCCCTGAGGCAATCTCAAACAGATCAGTTTGTCTGAAAGTGGGGCAGCTCCACATGCCTGACATCTTGGAGATCTAGGTCTCGGGGAGCATGAGTGATGGCGCCTTTTTGGCCGATGCTTTCTGCCACTTCTATAATCCCCATGCCAGGACGACCTGTCTCTGCTGTGACTAGAGTCATCATCGCCTTCATGTCGCCTTGAGGTCCTCTTAGACATCTTCTGGCGTACAGGACTGAAATACATAAAGTACCAGCCTGAGTGCACTCTTTTTTTTTTTTTTTTTTTAAAGTGTATCAACTTACCTGGACGTAGGTCCTTACCTCAGGTGTAGAGTAGGATCTTGTGCGGGTGGCGAATGGCTCATACTAGACGGATTAGCAGAAGCAGCAGCTAAGAAAAGAGTTTTAGAGGAGAAAAAACAACCAACCGTGTCCTTGACTGGAAAAAAGGGACTTTAATAAATACATCTAAAATACGTCTAAATCTACATTTTGTCCTCCTGTCTTTTTTTTTTTTTTTTTTGGGGGGGGGGGGGATTTAAATTATATATATATTTAAAATTTTTTATTTATTTATTTATTTATTTTTGTAAATAAAATAACTTATTTAATTATTATTATTATTTTTTTTTTTTTTTTTTTGTAAATAAAATAATTTATTTAATTATTTTTTATTAATTTTATTTAATAATTTAATGTTTATTTAATTTTATACTATTTAATTAATTAATCCATCTTCTCTTTTTTTTTTTTTTAAACTCAGAGTTGCAGTTCTCCCTGCAGCCACAGGCGTTCCACTGAGGCCATCAGGGAGATAAACAGTAGAACAGGAGAGGCAGGGCACGCCTCTATCCTGTCTTTGAGATTTTGAGGGCACAGACGTCACTGTGCCCTTATCAAAGATGGCCGCCGCGGCCTCCGAATCCACTGCGCATGCGCCGATCGGCGGACCAGTAAGCTAGAAGCCTCACGCCGCCGGCGCATGCGCAGAGCACGGCGGGGAACGCCGAAAGTTAAATAAAACGCCGGCGCTGAGCGCGCGCGGCTCCTATGGAGCCGGGAATGGCGGTAGGGGCTAAGAGGGAGATTGTCTGAGAGAAACCAACAAATGGGAGGTCAAAAGAAAAGAAACAAAGAAAGAAATGGAAGGTTGGGGAGGGGAAGAGAGCAAAAGAGAGAGGGAAGAGAAAAGGGAAAAGATAAAGATATAAAACCTAAAAGGGAAAGGAAAGGAAGGAAGAAAAGAGAGAAGGGGGGAAAAAAAAAAGAAATGTAGAAATAGCTGCTGCCTCCGTTACCATGAACGAGCTGGTGCCTGATCAATTTGCAGATAAAGCTCTTACTTAAGAGACAAACTGCTTGTCCCAAAAGATCCTACAGAAGGGACTTCCAACCTTATAAGCGCATTTAGCTGCCCAAGAGAAGGAACTGCGTCCGGGAGAGGCTTGAACCCGGACGGACGCTGCCGAATGCAGAAGGTAAGGACGCCGACCAGGATTCACTGCCATGAGGTATGAGGAAAAAAAGGAGAATGCGGGGGCTGTACTAACCTTTTCTTTTATAATATTCACTAGTCCTGAGGGAGGAGCCAAGGCGGAGCTTGTCACAGGTATGCTGCCATGGAGGCACCAGGAAAAGTAATTAAACACTACGTTTTGTAGTGTAATAAAAAGTGTAAAGAAATAAAACCTACATATTTGGGAAAAATAAAAACCCATGGATTGGTACGAGGTTACCATTTTCAAACGAAACCATAGTAAGTTCACTAAGAAATGGCATGTGCGTCCACACCGAGCCTATTCTTTTAGAAAATGAATAAAGAAACAAATATATTTCCGGAACATGTATAATCTAGAAATGAGAAGATATACCGTATATACTCGAGTATAAGCCAAGATTTTCAGCCCTTTTTTTTAGGCTGAAAGTGCCCCCCTCAGCTTATACTCGAGTCACCGCCGTCTGCCTACCTGATCAGGCATGTCATGTAGACAGACGGTGGCCAGCGGGTCATAAAAACATACAGTAGCCATTCCAGTATTTAAAAGCCGCGCCTCCTCCTCGTCTGATAGCCAGAACACTCAATTTCCCAGCAGTCAGTTTTCAGCCTATCACGGACATCCCCTCATCCTCATACCTCAGACGAGGATGAGGGGATGTCCGTGATAGGCTGAAAACTGACTGCTGGGAAATTGAGTGTTCTGCCTATCACAGACGAAGAGGAGGCGCGGCTTTTGAATACTGGAATGGCCGCCGTATGTTATTATGACACGCTTATCGGTGGCTGCAGATGGGCACACGGAGGCATGCACAGAACACAAAGGATGAAGATTAGCACAGGTAGGCTGCAATGGACACAGGGAGGTATACACAGGACACAGTGAGGTAGGCAGATCTGCACAGGACACAGGGAGGTATACACAGGACACAGTGGAGGTAGGCAGATCTGCACAGGACACAGGGAGGTATACACAGGACACAGTGGAGGTAGGCAGATCTGCACAGGACACAGGGAGGTATACACAGGACACAGTGAGGTAGGCAGATCTGCACAGGACACAGGGAGGTATACACAGGACACAGTGAGGTAGGCAGATCTGCACAGGACACAGGGAGGCATGCAATAGACACAGTGAGACATGCAGCTGCAGATGGGCATTGTTGACCCTCTTTGCCACTTACAGTAGCTGCTGCATTTCCCACCCCCGGCTTATACTCGAGTCAATAAGTTTTCCCAGTTTTTTGTGGTAAATTAGGGGCCTATACTCGAGTATATACGTAACTATGTTAAACATAAAAATAACAGTGTAACAATAGTAAACAAGTAAAGAAAAAAGTAATTTAAGCTTCAAACTTGGTGACTATTCAAATCAACCTGTATGAGGATGAATTATCAGAACATTACCTATTTCAATCCATATGCCGGATGCTAAATTGTTTCAAAGAAAGATATCCAATTTTATTTGGATGAATAAACACCTTGAGTAAATGCATGCACTCTACATACACCCAAATTACAAGGTGGTTTAGGATTACCAGATTTAACGAAGTACTTTCATGCAACACAATTAACGCAATGGATTTGTTTTCATTCACTATTATCACAACCTTCATGGATGAAAATTGAATCTTCTCATTGTCCATCAAGTCCTATTAGCCATCTCTTATGGTTGCAAAACATAAATAGACCATCTATAATGTGTCCTACACTCTCTTTTTCTTTAAGTTTATGGGATAGGTCGAGCAAGGCTTATAAATTTATTTCTCACCATGTTCCTTTAGCTCCTTTAATAGGTAACCCTTCATTCGCCCCAGGTCTAAATCCACAAGCATTTTCTTGGTGGATGAATAAAGGTTTTTTACGAATTGACGAATTTTATGACCATAAGGGTGTTTTAACAATACATACACTCCGGGAAAAATGTAAATTTCCTCATTCTGAAATACGACATTGTTCCCAAATTTCTGATTATATACATTCATTACAACATTCATTTAACTTGACTTCTTCCAATTCAATGGAATGTTTATGTACATCTTTTGATAAACATTCTGGTCACATACCAAAAATGTATTCTATTTTAATTTCTAATTCTAAAAAATTATCTTATATGCATAAGTGGGAACAAGATCTCAATGAAAACATTTTGACTGATAAATGGTTCAAGATGGCACAATCTGCCTCTAAATCCTTTCTTAATACTAACCTAATAGAGGCTAATTATAAAGTTTTTCTTAGGTGGTATATGGTTCCAATTAGATTAGCAAAATTTATCCGTGAAGCATCATCATTATGTGTCAGAGAATGTGGAATGGATGGCACCATGTTCCATATTTGGTGGACATGTCCTATAATAAAAAAAAATTTGGACACGGATTTATGATTTAATTTATTCCTTGACTGATATTTCCTTATTAAAATCTCTAAACAAGCATTATTAGGATACTCTATTGAACATTCTCGGAAACATATAAAAAACTTATAACATTCATTTTTACTGCTGTTAAAATTGCAATAGCAAAATCTTGGAAATCTCCCTATGTTCCCATTCAGTTAGTTAAAAATAAATTGTCATTTACAATGGTTAATCAATGTCTTACACAATTTTACTGGATAAACAAAGGTCTTTTGATGAAACATGGAAACCTTGGATAGATTATTTATCAAATTGTTTGTGAATCAATATTATATTGCTTATATACATATTTTTCTTCATTCCCTTAACGTTGAGTTATATTTCTTGAATTTATATTATTCTGAGAATTTAAATTATTTGTGCGATATTAGCGACTATTTTTGACCATTATTTACAATCTTATATTTCCTTGACTGTAATTCTTCCTTTCTATATGAAATATCAATAAAAATTATTGAAACAAGAAATTCCCCATAAAGGAAGCAATACAAAGAGAACAGGATACTTTCTCATACAAGTACATGGTACAGCAGGCACATATCAGAAATATGAAGTGTTGGGGTAACAAATGCTTTAATAACCTTTACTGTACATTTACTGATGGTAAAATAAATAATTTCTTGCAATTTTAATAACAGTGCTTGTGATAATAGTAATATGAACACAGTTCTTTTGCGTTCTTATAGTGATTCAGATAACAATGGAAACACATGCCTATTGTTCCAAACACCATGATTACGGGACATGGGCCTCATTCCCACATTCAATCCCCAATGTCATATTGCAGTCGTAGCGCTGCTGCCGCACTACTTATGTGAACTGCTTTGTTTACAAAAAGCTTCCAGCCATAGATCTGTCAGCTTGTTTATATGCAGCACCCTGCAGGGATCTTTCCTCTGTGGTAGTGCAAAGGGTCAGCATCATTGGATAGGTTGCTGTGACGGTGGGTCATTGTAGTTGTTGAGGATCTACACCTTTGAACAACATGTTTGATGTTTCATTTACATCAGGAGGTGTTTACATCAGTTCATGAATTTTGTATAAAGAGGCAGATATCGGGGCCATCTTAACATAAAGAGGGATTCCAGATTCCAATAAGGCCCCCTGAAACCCCAACATCCCTTTTGGGGAACAGTATGCGTGAATGGGGTCTTTGTCCCTCTGACATGGGAAAAAGGTGCCTTGCAATGTACCACCCCTCAATGTTGAAGACATGTGGTCTGGTACAGGAGAAGCACACACTTGCTACCCCCCATCCTTTCCTGGCCTACCAGGCTGCATGCCTAGGGGAAGCCACATCATTTTATAAAGCAACATTACAATTTTTTTTCTAAGATAGTGGATCGTGTGGGGGATCCCCTAAAATTCAAGAACCTCATCCAAAGAGATTATGGGGATTTGCAGAAGGACGCAAACTTAACATTTGGAAGCATAAATGGCATAAATGGTTTATACGCCTACTCTCTGTTTGCAATAAGGGTTTTTTTATTCTCTTTATAATTTGGAAGCCCCTTTTAGGATAAAGCCCCCCCAGATATCCAGAATAGTTACTCCTTGTTACTCATTTCCACAGAAAAGGAAAAAACGAATAAAGACACCCACACTGTGTAAAGGTTATTTATTCAGTTAAAGAAATAAATATCCTTTGATGTAAATCCAATGATAATCCAATGATAATCATATCATCCAGAGATGTAGATCTTCACCAATCACAATGGCCCGACACCCGGTAATGTTTCAACTCCCACCTAATGTTTCCATGATGACCTGCTGCCTAAAAATGCTGCCCAGTCTCTACTCCCATAACTAATAGGTGCTGTTTGTGACAAATTGGCTGTGGATCTTGGGTGATATCATTGGCCAATTATGGTCAATAGCTAAACACGACAGAACCTTGAACGCCAACAATGATAGCTAACCCCCTTTACATTTATTTAGGTATGGATAGTATTATGCAAATGGACTTGTGGGGCCTGATCTATCAAAACAGCATAAAAGGAGGAAGGAAATTTTACCAACCACAACCAATCAGGTTTTTATTTTCCATCTGCAAAAAATGAATTGTGAAAATGGACTGAGCATCAATTCAACTTTGCTTTTTTTTCTATAACACTTTGTATAATGCTTTCCCTACTGAGAAAATAAAAGTGTACTATTAGTTCTTTACCAATATTAAAACACAACGCCACAGGCGAGCCTAATATATCTTTAGTAAAGGTTTCTGATATTCTTATATTGCACTGCAGGGGTGCATTATCCTTTATCCATTAGACCACACTAGCAAATGTGTGCCTATTCTTTGAGCAGGTAATTCAGAAAGATAGCATTAATGTAAATACCAAAAGCGTGCATGGGATAAACTCTAATGGTCTTGTATAGAAGTAATACAACCAATATAGCAGAGTTACCGCATTTTCTAAGCATTTGTAACAAATGTAAACAAATGTGGTGCTTTTTTAACCACTTGCTTACTGGGCACTTAAACACCCTTCCTGACCAGACCAATTTTCAGCTTTTGGTGCTCTCACACTTTGAATGACAATTACTCAGTCATGCAACACTGTACCCAAATGAATTTTGTGTCCTTTTTTTCCCACAAATAGAGCTTTCTTTTGGTGGTATTTGATCACCTCTGGGGTTTTTATTTTTTGCGCTATAAATGAAAAAAGACCGAAAATTTTGAAAAAAAACGCATATTTCTTTGTTTCTGTGATATAATTCTGCAAATTATAATTTTTTTTTCATAAATGTTGGCCACAATTTATACTGCTACATATCTTTGGTAAAAATAACCCAAATTATTGGATATTATTTGGTCTTTGTGAAAGTTAGAGAGTCTACAAGCTGTGGTGCGGATCGCACAAAATTGATCACACCTGATGTACTGGTGGCCTATCTCATTTCTTGCAACCCGAACAAGTCAGGAAAGTACAAATACCCCCCAAATGACCCCTTTTTTGAAAGTAGACATTCCAAGGTATTTACTAAGATGCATGGTGAGGTTTTTGATGTTGTCATCTTTTTCCCACAATTCTTTGCAAAATGAAGATTTTTTTTTTTTTTTTTCTCACAAAAGTTTTAATGTAATAGGTTATTTCTCTCACATGGCATGTGTATACCACAAATGACACCCCAAAATACGTTCTGCTACTCCTTCTGAGTATTACGATACCAAATGTGTGAGATTTTTACACAGCCTGGCCACATACAGAGGCCCAATATTGAAATAGCACCATCAGGCGTTCTAGGAGCATAAATTACACATTTCATTTCTCAACCACCTATTACAGTTTTGAAGGCCCTGGAGCACCAGGACAATGGAAATGCCCACAAAGTGACCCCATTTTGGAAAGCTAACACCCCAACGTATAATCTATGAGGCATATTGAGTCGTTTGAATGGTTCATTTTTTTTCCAGAAGTTTTGGGAAAATGTGGAAAAAAAATGAAAACGCATTTTTTTTACGCAAAGTTGTCCATTTATAAGATATTTCCAACACATAGCATGTACATAGCAAAAATGACACCCCAAAATACGTTCTACTACTCCTCCTGAGTATAACGATACCAAATGTGTGAGACTTTTACACAGCCTGGCCACATACAGAGGCCCAATATTGAAATAGCACCATCAGGCGTTCTAGGAGCATAAATTACACATTTCATTTCTCAACCACCTATTACAGTTTTGAAGGCCCTGGAGCACCAGGACAATGGAAATGCCCACAAAGTGACCCCATTTTGGAAAGCTAACACCCCAACGTATAATCTATGAGGCATATTGAGTCGTTTGAATGGTTCATTTTTTTTCCAGAAGTTTTGGGAAAATGTGGAAAAAAAATGAAAACGCATTTTTTTACGCAAAGTTGTCCATTTATAAGATATTTCCAACACATAGCATGTACATAGCAAAAATGACACCCCAAAATACGTTCTACTACTCCTCCTGAGTATAACAATACCAAATGTGTGAGACTTTTACACAGCTTGGCCACATACAGAGGCCCAATATTGAAATAGCACCATCAGGCGTTCTAGGAGCATAAATTACACATCTTATTTCTCAACCACCTATTACAGTTTTGAAGGCCCTGGAGCACCAGGACAATGGAAATGCCCACAAAGTGACCCCATTTTGGAAAGCTAACACCCCAACGTATAATCTATGAGGCATATTGAGTCGTTTGAATGGTTCATTTTTTTTCCAGAAGTTTTGGGAAAATGTGGAAAAAAAATGAAAACGCATTTTTTTTACGCAAAGTTGTCCATTTATAAGATATTTACAACACATAGCATGTACATAGCAAAAATGTCACCCCAAAATACATTCTACTACTTCTCCTGAGTATAACGATACCAAATGTGTGAGACTTGTACACAGCCTGGCCACATACAGAGGCCCAATATTGAAATAGCACCATTAGGCGTTCTAGGGGCATAAATGACACATTTCATTTCTCAACCACCTATTACAGTTTTGAAGGCCCTGGAGCACCAGAACAATGGAAATGCCCACAAAGTGACCCCATTTTGGAAAGCTAACACCCCAACGTATAATCTATGAGGCATATTGAGTCATTTGAATGGTTCATTTTTTTTCCAGAAGTTTTGGGAAAATGTGGAAAAAAAATGAAAACGCATTTTTTTACGCAAAGTTGTCCATTTATAAGATATTTCCAACACATAGCATGTACATAGCAAAAATGACACCCCAAAATACGTTCTACTACTCCTCCTGAGTATAACGATACCAAATATGTGAGACTTTTACACAGCTTGGCCACATACAGAGGCCCAACATGCAAGGAACACCATCAGGTGTTCCAGGGACACATAGCATGCACATACCAAGAATTACACCCCAAAATACATTCTACTGAGAAAAGAGTAAACAAAAGATTACCTGTGGTTTTAGCAGCGCAGTTGTCCACAGGATGATAGCACTGGTCCAGGCAGCAGGCAGGGACTTGGTCAGCAAAAGTGAACACAATTTTCCAGGCAACAGGCAAGTATACTGTCCATAGTCAATATTGGCAGCAGACAGGGATACTGTCCATATAAAGTCCAAGGTCAGTGCAGGCAGAGATCATCAGCATTGCCAAAATATTGGTCCTGGTAGTAGGCAGGAACATGGTCCATCCATGTGCTGTGGTCAGTTCATGCGACAGGCAGAGGCATGATGGTATAGGTCCTACAGGCAGCAGGCAGAAGTAGGGCCTTGTTCAGGACAGAATGGGGATAGGGGTAGAGGCTTCTCCCACCCAAATCTCTTTGAAGCCTCCGAGTCTCCAGACCCTAATCTAGGAATGAGAAAACAAAGGAAATTGTCTTCTTCATCCAAAAAAACTATTCTGGAGCCCCTCACATATGTGAGACCCCTGTTATGAATCCCACTAGTCCACAGAGGGTACAAGATCAGTCCAAGAGGCAGGCAAAAGGCATGGTCAAACAGTCCAGGGTCAGTTCCAGATCAGGCAGAGGTATGTACAGAATCAGTAGGCAGAAGCGTGGTCGAATAACAGTCCAGGGTCAGTTCCAGATCAGGCAGAGGCATAAACAGAATCAGTAGGCAGAAGCGTGGTCGAATAACAAGCCAGGGTCAGTTCCAGATCAGGCAGAGGCATAAACAGAATCAGTAGGCAGAAGCGTGGTCGAATAACAAGCCAGGGTCAGTTCCAGATCAGGCAGAGGTATGTACAAAATCAGTAGGCAGAAGCGTGGTCGAATAACAAGCCAGGGTCAGTTACAGAGCAAGCAGAGGCATAAGGGGTTTGAAGGTAAATGGCAGGAAGTGAGGGTTATGGTTACCATACTTCACTAATAATTTACTGAAGTATGGTAACCGCGGAAACAGTCACCTATGCAGAGGCCTGGTTGGGAAGGGCATTGGGCACAGTGATAAGTGGTGTCTCTTCTCACTCCTCGTTTGCTGCACACCCGACATTTTTTCTGATGTCTTCGGCCTGTTGGTCTGGGAGGGATTTTGTCAGGAAAGTGGCGTTCAGAGAGTCTGCTAATTACATCGGATCGAATGTTTTGTGGTGGGCTGTTGGGGTATATAAGGGCAGTGGTGATTTCCTCCTGGTAGCCAAGGAAGGGTATGGGTCTTTCTGTGGACTTACGATAAATGACATATGTGTTGTATATGGCCAAATTAAAGAAATAAATTGCAATTTTTTTATACCACTTGTATGTTCTTCTCGTGGCAAGATAGGGTTCGAGCATCTGGTCGTTCAAGTCGACACCCCCCATGAACATGTTGTACTCATGGATACAAGTGGGTTTTAGTATTGGGCCATCCCTCCTGGTGATCTCAACAAAAGTGTTGTTGTGGATCGAAGAAAGCATGTAGACATCCCTTCTGTCCCTCCACTTTACAGCCAAAATTTCCTCGTTCCGTAAACTCGCCGCTTCGCCTTTTCTTAGCCTTTTGTTGACGAGGCTTTGAGGAAAGCCCTTCCGGTTCGTTCTTACGGTGCCACATGCTGGAGTTTGCATTCTATGGAGGTTGCGGAACAGGGGTAAACTGGTATAAAAATTGTCCACATACATATGGTAGCCTTTCTCCAGGAGTGGGTTTATGAGTTCCCAAACAACTTTTCCACTCGATCCGATGTATTCGGGGCAATTAGGGGGATGTAGCTGGGTGTCCTTCCCTTCGTATACCATGAAGGAATATGTATACGCTGTGGCTCGATCACACAACTTATACATCTTCACTCCATAGCGGGCCCTTTTGGAGGGAATAAATTGCTTTAGGCCCAGCCTGCCAGAAAATTTTATCAGGGACTCATCCACACATATGTGTTGGTCTGGGGTAAACAACTGGGGGAAAATCTGAGAAAAATAATTTATTAGCGGCCGAATTTTGTAAAGTTTATCAAAATTTGGGTCATTCCGGGGAAGGCCCTGGGTATTGTCATTAAAGTGTAGGAATCTCATTATCGTTAGATATCTGGTCCGGGATATTATTGAGGAAAAGATGGGCATGTGATAGATGGGGCGGGATGACCAATATGCACATATTTCATTTTTATTGTTTAGTCCCATACAAAATGTGAGGCCCAAAAAAATGTTAAACTCCTCCACTGTTAGGGCTCTCCACTTGTAGGGACGGGCATAAGAGGACGTTGGGTTGCTTTCAATAAATTGTTGGGCATATAGGTTGGACTGGACCACAATGGATTCAAGCATGTCCTCTGTAAAAATTAGGTGGAAAAAGTCCATCAGGGAAAAATTGTGTGTGTCCACCTGGACTCCTGGGTTGGCAGTGAAAGGGGGAACGTTGGCTTCTCCTGAGTTAGGAGGAAGCCACAAGGGGTTCTGGAGGGAATAGGGAAGGCTGGCATGGGACCTAACCCTTTGGGGCCGAGTTGACACCCCACTTGTACGTGGCCTTTGCCGAGGTACTGTGGTGCCGGTGGATGGCACTGGGTTGCCGGTGGATGGCTCTGCGGTGCTGGTGGATGGTACCGCCTCCTCACCAGTGCGCCTTCGTCTGACGGGCGGACTATCATCTTCCTCCTCTGAGGCTGTCATGGTACTGCTGCTGAGGACAGGCTCGTAGTCCACGTCAGAGTCACAATCTGAATATGAGGAGGAATCCGAAGCGGAAACCTCCCCGTTGCTCTCGTCGGCTGCAAGGATATCATATGCCTCCTCAGCTGAATATAATCTTTGTGACATTTTTATTGATCACAAATGGCACTGACAGGTGACGCTGATCTGGCAGATGACACTGACAGGTGACGCTGATTTGGCAGATGACACTGACAGGTGACGCTGATGTGGCAGGTGACACTGTCAGGTGACGCTGATTTGGCAGATGACACTGACAGGTGACGCTGATGTGGCAGGTGACACTGACAGGTGACGCTGATCACAGGTGACACTGACGTGGCAGGTGGCACTGACAACACGTTGCACTGACAAATGGCACTGGAGGCAGATGGCACTGGAGGCAGATGGCACTGGAGACAGATGGGGCTGACAGATGTCGCTGGCAGATGTCGCTGACAGATGTCGCTGACAGATGGCACTGGGGCTGGCACTGGCAGATGGCACTGGCAGATGGTGCTGGCTATTTGCTCTGGCAAATGGGACTGGCAGATGGCACTGCGGCTGGCAGATGGCGCTGGCAGGTGGCACTGGCAGGTGGCACTGGCAGGTGGCACTGGCAGGTGGCACTGGCAGCACTGGCAGGTGGCACTGGCACTGGTGGCACTGGCACTGGCGGCACTGGCACTGACGGCACTGGGGCTGACGGCACTGGGGCTGACGGCACTTCGGCTGAAGGATGGCACTGGCGTTGGCAGGTGGCACTGGCAGGTGGCACTGGCAGGTGGCACTGGCACTGGCAGGTGGCGCTGGCACTGGCGGCACTGGCGGCACTGGGGCTGACGGCACTGGGGCTGACGGCACTGGGGCTGACGGATGGCACTGGCAGGTGGCACTGGCGCTGGCAGGTGGCGCTGGCACTGGCAGGTGGCGCTGGCACTGGCGCTGGTAGGTGGCACTGGCATTGGCGGCACTGGCGGCACTGGCGCTGACGGCACTGGCGCTGACGGCACTGGCGCTGACGGATGGCACTGTCGCTGGCAGGTGGCACTGTCGCTGGCAGGTGGCACTGTCGCTGGCAGGTGGCGCTGGCAGGTGACACTGGCGGCACTGGCACTGGGCTGACAGATGGCACTGGGCTGACAGATGGCACTGGCACTGGGGCTGACAGATGGCACTGGGGCTGACAGATGGCACTGGGGCTGACAATTGGCACTGGGGCTGACAATTGGCACTGGGACTGACAATTTTCACTGGGACTCACACAGATACAATGTTGCACTCACAGATCGCTCTCCCTCCTCACACGCTGTCTCTGTGTGAGGAGGGAGAGACACGGCAATGGGAGATGATCTCATATGTTTACATTTGAGATCATCTCCTATTGGCAGCTTCGATCGCTCTGTGAACGGCCGCTTTGATTGGCCATTCACGGCGATCTGTATTTGCCTGTCTCCGGGAGACACGGCGAATACAAAACTTCCGCGATGCGCGCCCCCGGCGGCGCGCATTGCGGAAGTAAACACCAGGCCGTCCAGGGACGGCCAGGCGAAGGAAGCCGCCCGCTCTAAGGCCGTCATTCGGCCATAGGGCGGGTGGGAAGCGGTTAAAGCTAAACTCCATGCAAACACCTAAATACACAGATAAAGAACATACAATGCCTTTAAAAAGTATTCATACCTCTTGAAATTTTCCAAATTTTTTCATGTTACAACCAAAAACGTAAATGTATTTTATTTGGATTTTATGTGATAGACCAACACAAAATGGCACATCATTTTGAAGTGGAAGGAAAAGGATAAATGGTTTTCAATTTTTTTTACAAATAAATATCTGAAAAGTGTCGCTTGCATTTGTATTCAGACTCCTTTACTCTGATACCCCTAACTTTGCAGATTCAATACTTGTACAACCACCTTTTACTGCAATTACAGCTGCAAGTCTTTTTGGGGGTGTTCCTGCCAGCTTTGCACATCTAGAGAGTGACATTTTTGTCCATTCTTCTTAGCAAAATAGCAGAAGCTCTGTCAGATTGTATGGAGAGCGTCTGTAAATAGCAATTTTCAAGGCTTGCCACTAAGGATGAGCTTCATGTTCGAGTAGAACCCATGTTTGACTCGAACATTGGCTGTTCGCCCGTTCAGCGAATTCCGAACATTATGGGCCGTTCGCTCCAAATTCGAGTGGCGTCACGGCTCGTAATTCACTGCGGCATCGCAGTGCATTGCTGGCTGATGATTGGTCAAGCATGCACTATGACCTGCATGCTTGGCCAATCACAGCACCATCAGCGAAGAGAGCCATAATTGGCCACAGGCAGGATGCCTGTGGCCAATTATGGTTCAGGGGGTTTAGTACACGCCCCACACTATATAAGGCCGCCTGCGTGGTGGCCTTGCGTAGTGTGTTGCGTTGCCAGAGAGAGAGATAGACGGAGAGACAGTGTCTTTGAATTTCCTTTGAAGCTGTTGCAATTACAGTCGGTGTATTGCGCCACCTGCACAGTGTACATCTAAAGCTAACCCAATTGCTGGTGTTCTTCTGGTCCTATACCACAGGCAGCTGTATAAATTAC
Organism: Lithobates pipiens; assembly: GCF_037356315.1. NCBI lineage: Eukaryota > Metazoa > Chordata > Amphibia > Anura > Ranidae > Lithobates > Lithobates pipiens. The sequence goes on along the minus strand of NW_027507718.1, from coordinate 189,924,143 downwards.
AGTCGGTGTATTGTGCAACTTGCACAGTGTACACATAAAGCTACCCCAATTTCTGGTGTTCTTCTGATCCTATACCACAGGCAGCTGCTGCAGCAATTACAGTCGGTGTATTGTGTCACCCGCACAGTGTGCACCTAAAGCTACCTCCATTGCTGGTGTTCTGCTGATCCTATACCTCAGGCAGCTATAGCAATTACAATGGGTGTATTGTGCCACCTGCACAGTGTACAGCTAAAGCTACCCCAATTGATGGTGTTCTGCTGGTCCTATACCTCAGGCAGCTGTAGCAAATACAGTGGGTGTATTGTGCCACCTGCACAGTGTACAGCTAAAGCTACACCAATTGCTGGTGTTCTGCTGGTCCTATACCACAGGCAGCTGTATAAATTACAGTCAGTGTATTGTGCCACCTGCACAGTGTACACATAAATCTACCCCAATTTCTGGTGTTCTTCTGATCCTATACCACAGGCAGCTGCTGCCACAATTACAGTCGGTGTATTGTGCCACCTGCATAGTGTACAGTTAAAGCTACCCCAATTGCTGGTGTTCTTCAGATCCCATACCACAGTCAGACAGCTGCAGTAATTACAGTCGGTGTGTGCACAGTGTATGCCTAAAGCTACCCCAATTGCTGGTGTTCTGCTCATTCTATCTGCAGGCAGCTGTAGCAATTACAGTCGGTGTACTGTCTTATCTGCACAGTTTGCACCTAAAGCTACCCCAATTGCTGGTGTTCTGCTGATCCTATACCAAAGGCAGCTCCAGTAATTACAGTCAGTGTATTGTGCCACCTGCACAGTGTACAGCTAAAGCTACACCAATTGCTGGTGTTCTGCTGGTCCAATACCACAGGCAGCTGTAGCAATTACAGTCGGTGTATTGTGCCACCTGCACAGTGTACACCTAAATCTACCCCAATGTCTGGTGTTCTTCTGATCCTATACCACAGGCAGCTGCTGCAGCAATTACAGTCAGTGCATTGTGTCACCTGCACAGTGTACAGCTAAAGCTACCCCAATTGATGATGTTCTGCTGGTCCTATACCTCAGGCAGCTGTAGCAATTACAGTGGGTGTATTGTGCCACCTGCACAGTGTGTAGCTAAAGCTACCCCAATTGCTGGTGTTCTGCTGGTCCTATACCACAGGCAGCTGTAGCAATTACAGTGGGTATATTGTGTCATCTGCACAGTAAAGCTACCCCAATTGCTGGTGTTCTTCAGATCCTATACCACAGGCAGGCAGCTGCAGTAATTACAGTCGTGTATTGTGTCATCCGCACAGTGTGCACCTAAAGCTACCCCAATTGCTGGTGTTCTTCAGATCCTATACCACAGGCAGGCAGCTGCAGTAATTACAGTCGTGTATTGTGTCATCCGCACAGTGTGCACCTAAAGCTACCCCAATTGCTGGTGTTCTTCTGGTCCTATACCACAGGCAGCTGTATAAATTACAGTCGGTGTATTGTGCAACTTGCACAGTGTACACATAAAGCTACCCCAATTTCTGGTGTTCTTCTGATCCTATACCACAGGCAGCTGCTGCAGCAATTACAGTCGGTGTATTGTGTCATCCGCACAGTGTGCACCTAAAGCTACCTCCATTGGTGGTGTTCTGCTGATCCTATACCTCAGGCAGCTATAGCAATTACAATGGGTGTATTGTGCCACCTGCACAGTGTAAACCTAAAGCTACCCCAATTGCTGGTGTTCTACTGGTCCTATAACTCTGGCAGCTGTAGCAATTACAGTGGGTGTATTGTGCCATCTGCACAGTGTACAGCTAAAGCTACACCAATTGCTGGTGTTCTGCTGGTCCTATACCACAGGCAGCTGTAGAAATTACAGTCAGTGTATTGTGCCACCTGCACAGTGTACACATAAAGCTACCCCAATTTCTGGTGTTCTTCTGATCCTATACCACAGGCAGCTGCTGCAGCAATTACAGTCGGTGTATTGTGCCACCTGCACAGTGTACAGCTAAAGCTACCTCAATTGCTGGTGTTCTGCTGGTCCTATACCTCAGGCAGCTATAGCAATTACAATGGGTGTATTGTGCCACCTGCTCAGTGTACAGCTAAAGCTACCCCAATTGTTGGTGTTCTGCTGGCCCTATACCTCAGGCAGCTGTAGCAATTACAGTGGGTGTATTGTGCCACCTGCACAGTTTGCAGCTAAAGCTACCCCAATTGCTGGTGTTCTTCTGATCCTATACCACAGGCAGCTGCTGCAGAAATTACAGTCAGTGTATTGTGTCATCTGCACAGTGTACGCCTAACGCTACCCCAGTTGCTGGTGTTCTTCAGATCCTATACCATAGGCAGGCAGCTGCAGTAATTACAGTTGGTGTATTGTGTCATCTGCACAGTGTGCACCTAAAGCTACCCCAATTGCTGGTGTTCTTCTGATCCTATACCGCAGGCAGCTCCAGTAATTACAGACGGTGTATTGTTTCATCTGCACAGTGTGCACCTAAAGCTACCCCAATTGCTGGTGTTCTTCAGATCCTATACCACAGGTAGGCAGTTGCAGTAATTACAGTCGGTGTATTGTGTCACCTGCACAGTGTGCACCTAAAGCTACCCAAATTGCTGGTGTTTTGCTCATCCTATACCGCAGGCAGCTCCAATAATTACAGTTGGTGTATTGTGTCATCTCCACAGTGTGCACCTAAAGCTACCCCAATTGCTGGTGTTCTTCAGAACCTATACCACAGGCAGGCTGCTGCAGTAATTACAGTCGGTGTATTGTGTCATCTGCACAGTGTATGCCTAAAGCTACCCCAATTGCTGGTGTTCTTCAGATCCTATACCGCAGGCAGGCAGCTGCAGTAATTACAGTCGGTGTACTGTGTCATCTGCACAGTGTGCACTTAAAGCTAACCCAATTGCTGGTGTTCTCATACTAATAATACTACAGGCAGTTGATTCTGCTAGTTGCAGTATAATCAGTTTATACGTCCCAGCTTTGTGCAGCTACATCTCCCTGCAGGCCATTAGTATGTCTGGAAGGCCAACAAGGAGAGGCAGACAGTCATGAGCCAATAAAAGAGGACAAGCAGGCTCTGTGTCTAGAGGTAACAGTGCTGATCATGGACACGGTGCATCCTCATCAACACGTGGCCATGGGACACGTTTGTCCTTATTTTCGGCAGCTGGATGTGTTAAGCCGCAACATGCCAAAGACTTGGTAGAGTGGATGACCAAGCCGTCCTCATCCTCCTCATCTTCTCTCACCCAGGCTCAGGGTACTGGCAAAGCAGCTGCCAGCGCGGCCTCTTCACTCACCCCAATGGTATCAGTCACTCCTTCCCTAGCCCCACCATGTCCTCCTGAGGAGTCCCCCAAACTGTTTGAGCACAGTGTTGGGTACATGCTCCATGAGGATGCCCAGCATTTTGAAGGCTCTGATGATGATACCCATCTAAAGAAAGGCAGTAACGTGAGCCCAGAGAGAGGGGATGCCCAAGAAGGACAGCAATCTGGCAGTCATGTTCTCCCAGCTGCAGCATACTGCCAGGTTTGCTCCAGTGATGAGGAGGGAGGGGATGATGAGGTCACTGACTCCACATGGGTGCCTGATAGGAGAGAGGAGGAGGAGGAGGCACATCTCCAACGAGGCAGGATGCCCTCCAGGGGCCAGCTTAAGGGCAGCACACCAACTGCATCACACCGCAGAGCTCCGCCTGTGCAGGGTGCTGCCTCTGCACGTTATTCCAAAAGTTCTTTGGTGTGGGCCTTTTTGAGACAAGGGCATCAGATCACACCACTGCTATTTGCAACGTATGTCTCAAGCGTATCTCACATGGCCAAAACATCGGACGCTTGGGCACCACATACTTGACCAGACATATGTCGACCTGCCATGCAGTTTGTTGGCAAGCGTGCCTAAAAGACCCAGACTATGGAACAAAGCGGACCTCTCCTTGCTCCTCATCAGCTGGGATCTCCAAACCCACTATACCTTCAGTCATCTCTGAAACCTGCACTGAGAGGAATGAAGGTGTATAATTAGGTGTGTCACAGCCAAGCACTTGCGATACTCTGCTAGCGGTATACCGATGTCTGATTGTACCAGGCAAATTTCCCTGCCCCAGCTGCTGCACCGTCGAAAGAAATTCACTCCTAGCCATCCTAGCCATCCACATGCCCAGCGGTTGAATGCTAGCTTGGCTAAACTGCTAGCACTTCAACTGCTGCCTTTTCAGTTGGTAGACTCGACCCCCTTTTGCGAGTTTGTGCAAGGTGTGGTTCCTCAGTGGCAGGTTCCCAAACGCCACTTTTTCTCACGGAAAGCGATTCCGGCTCTCTACCGGCATGTGGAAGGCAATGTCCATGCCTCGCTGGACAGGGCGGTCAGCGGTAAGGTGCATATTACCACTGACTCATGGTCTAGCAGGCATGGACAGGGACGTTACCTATCTTTCACGGCCCATTGGGTCACTCTTCTGGCAGCTGGGAAGGACGCAGGACAAGGTTCAGTACACAGAGCTTGTTCCATTGCCTCTTCCTGTGCTTTGTCCTCAGAACCAGCGGGTGCTCTGTAGGCGTTCAAGGGTCTACGCAAGTACGCAGGCAAAAAAATGCCATGCCGTGCTTGCGCTGGTGTGCTTGGAGGACAGGAGCCACACTGGGGCAGAGATTCTGTCATCTCTGCAGGGGCAGGCTGAGAGGTGGTTGACGCTATGCCAGCTTAAGCCAGGAATGGTGGTTTGCAACAATGGCACCAACCTCCTCTGCGCCCTCCGACAGGGACTACTGACCCATGTGCCCTGTCCGGCTCACGTCCTTAACTTGGTGGTGCAGCGGTTCTTGGGCAGATACCCGGGCTTACAGGATGTCCTGATGCAGGCCAGGAAAGTCTGTGCATTTCCGATGGTCATATAATGCCAGTGCTCTGCTGGCTGACCTCCAAAAGGAATTGAACCTGCCCAAGAACCGACTAATCTGTGACATGCCCACCAGGTGGAACTCAACGTTGGCCATGCTGCAGCAGCTGCACACACAGCAGAGGGCCATCAATGAGTACCTGTGCGACTACGGCACCAGGACAGGGTCAGGGGAGCTCGTTTTTTTTCCCCACACCACTGGGCCATGATCAGGGAAGCATGCACTGTCCTTGCACCATTTGAGGAGGCCACGAGGATGGTGAGCAGTGACAGTGCATACATCAGTGACACTGTCCCTCTTGTCCACCTGTTGGAGCACATGCTGTGTGGAATAATGGACAGGGCACTTGAGGCAGAACCGAGGCAGGAAGAGGAGGACTTCCTTGCCACTCAAGCCCCCCTTTATCCAGACAGTATTCCTGCTGGCCCACCGATCACACAGGAAGTGGAGAAGGAGGAGGAGGATGCCTCAGCTAACCTACACTGCATGGCCTCCCTAAACCTGCAAATCCTGCGGATGCACCCTCGTATTCATCGGATCAAGGAGAAGGATCATTACTGGTTGGCAACTCTCCTTGATCCATGGTACAAGGGTAAGGTTGTGGACCTTATCTTGCCATCACAGAGGGAGCAGATGATGAAACATCTTCAGGAGGCCTTGCAGAAAGGTCTGTGCAACACGTTCCCAGAGCCTGGGAGGTTACAAATTCCTGGTCCTGGACAACGTGTTGCTGAGGCTTCGGTCAGTCACAGAAGGAGCGGTGGAGAAGGTGGCCGTCTGACTGATGCGTTCAGACAATTTTTTAGTCCGCAGCCCCAAGGTATGATCGGTTCCAGCAACCATCGCCAGCGTCTGATTTACATGGTGCAGGAATACCTAGGGGCAAGATCAGACTTGGACACCTTTCCCACCAAAAATCCTCTGGGTTACTGGGTCTTGAGGATGGATCACTGGCCAGAGCTTGCACAGTATGCAATTGAGTTACTGGCCTGTCCTGCATCCAGCGTCCTTGCAGAACTCACATTCAGTGCTGCTGGAGGCTTTGTAACTGATCACAGGGTGCACCTGTCCACCGACTCGGTTGATCGACTGACCTTCATAAAAATGAATCAGTCTTGGATCACCACCAGCTACCAAGCACCTGAAGCTGATGTAACCGAATAATGTTTTTTTAAATATCAGGTCCCTTCAATACTGACTATGCTGATGCTGAGTGACTATCCTGTTATGCTGACTTACTATCCTCTTCCTCTTCAATGATCCCACTGATAGCTTGGAAGAACATTTTGGATTCTGAGCGCCGCCACCAGTGGCTAAGGCCCAATTTTTCAGCCCCTGTTTAACAAGGGCATGTAATTACAATTTTTGATGCAATACTTTGCAGCAGGGCTCATTCCTGTGCTCCAACTAGAGTATCTGTGAGGGGTTGCAGTGTTGTGGCACCAGCACCAGTGCCTAAGGCCCAATTTTTAAGCCCGTTTAACAGGGGTGTGTAATTTACATTTTTGAAGCAATACTTTGCAGCAGGGCTCATTCCTGTGCTCCCACTAGAGTATCTGTGAGGGGTTGCAGTGTCATGGCACCAGCACCAGTGCCTAAGGCCCAATTTTTTCTGCCCCTGTTTAACAGGGGCGTGTAATTAAAATTTTTGATGCAATATTTTGCAGGAGGGTTCGTTGCTGTGCTCAACTACAATATCTGTGAGGGGTTGCAGTGTGGTGGCACCAGTACCTAAGGCCCAATTTTTCAGCCCCTGTTTAACAGGGGCGTGTAATTAAATTTTTGATCCAATATTTTGCAGCAGGACTCATTCCTGCTCTCCAACTAGAGTTTCTGTGAGGTGTTGCAGTGTTGTGGCACCAGTGCCTAAGACACAATTTTTGTGCCCCTGTTCAACAGGTGCATGTAATTACAATTCTTGATATAATATTTCACAGCAGGGCCTGTTCCAGCGCCCCCCAAGAGTAACTGTGAGAACTTACAGTGTTATGGCACCAGCACCCCCACCACCACCAAAGGCCCGATTTTTTTTTACCACTGTTCAACAATGGCATGTAATTACAATTCTTGATATAATAGCTCACAGCAGGGCGTTCCAGCGCCCACCAAAAGTCACTTTGAGGGCTTACAGTGTTATGGCAACGCCAACACCTTAGGCCCAAATTTCTAAAGAGCATATAGGGCAGGCCCCTACTTTCAAACATCCAACTTGCAAATGTCTCCTACTTGCAAACGGAAGGAGACAACAGGAAGTGAGATGAAATCTACCCCTAGGAAGGGAAATTCTCTCCTGTAAGAGTTGATATGGGAAAAACGTATCTCCTCTCCACTGATGCTTTATCCCAATCCTTCTTTTAATAAAAACCCCAAATTTTAAAAAAACATTGGTCGTTGGGACAGAAAGTGAGGTGAAATCTTCTGAAGAGGTGCACAGACAGCAAAAAAAAAATGTTACAGGGCTGATAACCCTTCCCTATGTTTTCCAAAAAGCTTAAAAATTGATTTTTTGACTGGAGCTACACTTTAAAAATGTACCAGTTCAAAATTACAAATAGAGTCTACTTAACAACAAACCTACACAGTCCCTGTCTTGTTTGCACCGCCTGTATACTGCTGTTGAGTATATAGGGCCTGGGGGCCCCACGCCTTTCCTTTTTTTAATTTGTTTACGGGGTTCCCCTTAATACCCGTACAAGACCCAAAGGGGCTGGTAATGGGTGAGGGGGGGTACCCATGCCATTTTTCTCAATGATTTTCATCCATAGTGCCGCGACTAGACATTACATTAAAACCGCAAGCAGTTTTAAATGACTTTTTTTCTGTTAGAAATGTAATTTTGTGCAGGGACTGTTCTAAACATGTGCCACTTCACAGGCATACTATAGACACTCCCCAGGTACAATATTTAAAGGAATATTTCACTTTTTTTTCACTTTAAGTGTTATTAAAATCAGTGCTCCCAAAAAAAAGTCCGCTTTTAAAACTTTTTTGCATTAATACATGTCCCCTGGGGTAGGAGCCGGGTCCCCAAACTCTTTTTAGGACAAAACCTTTCATATTAGCCTTTAAAATTAGCACTTTTGATTTCAAACGTTCGAGTCCCATAGACTTATGGGGTTTTAAAGTTTGGGCAAATTTTTGGTCCGTTCGCAGGTTCTGGTGCGAACCGAACCGGGGGGTGTTCGGCTCATCCCTACTTGCCACAGATTATCAATTGGATTTAGGTCTGGACTGTGTCTGGGCCATTCTAACAGATGAACATGCTTTGAGCTAAACCATTCCATTGTAGCTCTGGCTGTATGTTTAGGGTCCTTCTGGAACAGTGTTTCTGAACTCCAGTCCTCGAGGCTCGCCAACAGGTCATGTTGTCAGGCTTTCCATTATTTCGAACAGGTAATTTAATCAGTTTCACTGCCTTAGTAATTACCACAGCCATTTAATCTGAAGGAAATCCTGAAAACATGACCTATTGGTGCGCCTTGAGGACTGGAGTTGAGAAACACTGTTCTAGAAGGTGAACCTCCGCCCCAGTCTTTTGCAGACTCAGAGGAAAATAAAGCATTAATGTACCGTATTGTTCGCTCCATAAGACACACCCCCCCCAAAAATAAAAAAGGGGGAAAATGTCTCTGTATCTTATGGAGCGAATACTGACCAGGCACCACCATCACTGAGCAGTATGGTTGCATAGATCCAGAGCTCTGCTCTGCTCTGCACCAGGAATCGGCTTCCACATCACAGCCCAGGACTCCTCCAGCAGTGATCCATCTAGCCTCCTGGCATGCTCTTACCCTGTTGACCATCCAGACATGCAGAGTGAAAAAATTATCGCTTTCTACTGATCATGCTTTACCAAAATGGAGGCATGAGTCATAATGCACCGCCAGCTGCTGGACCTCTAGAGCCTTCCTACTCCGCTCGAGCAGCAAGTGCAGGCTCAGGCCGCGTACACACGCGGGGACTGTTCGCCCAACTTTGTCCGTCAAACAGTTTCGGCAAACAGTCCGCTCAAAATTTGCATGGACGGACATGGCCACACACGACGGACGAACAGTTTGCTGAAACCGTGCGCGATGACGTGAACGGCACGTACGACGGGACGAAAAATACGACGTCCTATACACTGCATTATAACTTTCGGCGTGAAAATCCTTTCTGAGCATGCGCGCAACTTTGTTTGACGAACAAGCCTACACACGCGGGGACTGTCCGCTGAAACAAGGTTTCAGCGGACAGTTTTTCGGAATTTCCGAAAAACCTTGTTCAGCGGACTGTTCGCTGAAACTGTCCGCTGAAAGCCCACACACGAGCGGACTGTCCGCTGAAACTTGGTTTCAGCGGACAGTTTCGGCGAACAGTCCCCGCGTGTGTACGCGGCCTCAGAAGAACCTGTCATTACAGGTGAGCAAACTTCAACCATGCCCTGGAGGTTATCTCCCTCCATAAGCCCAGTGAAATCTAGACCCCGCATAGATTCTGGGGAGCCAGATGAATCTTCTTCCCCAGCCAAGGGCCACATTAACAGTTAGAATTTTGTTCAAATTAGAAGCAAGAATTTGTTTCTATCTTGAGCCTTTGATTTTTCTGGTCCATATGCTCCAAAACTATTTGTCAATTTGTCCTTATTGATGTAGCACCCTGCTATTAGGCAGGATTTCTAACAAATTTAGTTATGCTAGGTAGTAATTAGCCTGGCTAATTGGTCGTTTTATCCACTGACTTTCTGCCCTAAACCCTTGTCCTCATCAACATGGGGACAAGGTGCTTTGGGGTGGGGGACCGCAGGGCCCCCCTTCCCCAAAGCACCACCCATGTTGAGGGCACATGGCCTTGTACGGCTCAGAAAGGGGGGGCGCTCGTCCTTACCACCAAGTCCGCTGGATAATCCGAATGTGTGTACGCGGCATAAAACACACTAACCAAATCTCTGAATCTTCTCCATTCATACAAAACAACAAAGCACAAGGCAGCGTGGCTGGCAAATCCCTTAGGGGATATTAAGTGACTAGTGTATTGTAGTGGAAGTGTAAAGGAATCAATGCATGCAGCATACTTTGACTTCACTACAGATACTGATTACAAGCCACCGAAAACCACTAACTTTTACATCACATCAACAGAGGCAGTAGCAAAGTACTAGACCAGAAATAACTAATCAAGTGACGTCCTTGCAAAAAAATAAAATGTAAATTTCTGTGAACGTGAAACATAAAGCCCCAATGTACTACTTGAAACTCTTTCTAAAGATGAAGGCAGTGTATGCCTGTCACAAGATTTAAAAAGGGTAGTTTTGAGGCGCAGAAGGAAATCTGAGGCTTTGCAGCCACCTTCTTTGTCCTTGCCTGCCTTTTCTTTAAAATATCCTAAAACAAAAAGGGTTGAAACTTTTAATATCGCCTGCACAAAATCATGCATTATGCAAGCTGTGCAAGGAGTAACATTTGAAAAAAGTTGCTTTTTGCTTTTTAGTTGCATACCAAGCCACATACAATGAGAAATTGATATGGAAATATTCACAGCCCTCTATTTCTCTCAGAAATAGATTTTTGAAATAAACATGACCTGAAAACAAAAAAACAAAAGTGTTGGCTTTAAAATAAATGAAGCACCATCAGTTAGCAAATATGAAGAGGATTTACTTGGCTGTGTGGCTTCAATGTCTGATTTGATCCCATACCCCAGTGCTGGCATGACTCCATCTGCACATGTAAGAATTTCGTTGTATTCAGTTCTTAGGTATCTTGAGAACAAAGGATTTTCTGATATGTAGAAGTCTCATCATAACCCGAAGGCTACATTTAAAAGTAAACTTCCATTTTACAAGTCTGTTGACCTACAGATTATGTGTAGGTGCAGATACTTTTGCGTGTTTTTCAAAAATGATTTGGACGTTTCTTTTAAGCTTACCAGAAACAGAATCCACGCATTCATGAGCACAAGGAAAAGCATATGGTTCTTTGCAACATGTAGATTTTAATTTCAATGTCTACTACTGCTTGAAATGAAAAAATACCCTTAAAATGTGAACATGAATTGTTAGATAAATACCACAGTGAAAGAATTCAAATGATCTAGTAGAGATCTGTGCTATTCTAAATGTTCTATTTTATATAATTGCATAAAGTAAAGTGTATGTCAAGCCAAAACGTTTTAATGCCCAGGAAGCAGCATGGATTTTGTATAATGTGAATGCTGTGATTGGCTCTCTCATTTGTCACATGAGCCAATCCGGGTGACTCCTGATCAAAAGTAATGATCGGGTGACAGTTTGGTCAGTGTATGCTCTCAGCATGCACACTCCTGCTGCTGTGAATGCATATGTGTGGCAGCTGGATGTTAAAGCCCACCTTTCTTGCCACGCATACAGTGGCGAAAATAATTATTTGATCCCCTGCAGATTTTGTACGTTTGCCCACTTACAAAGAAATGAAGGGTCTATAATTGTTATCATAGGTGTATTTTAAATGATAAAGACAGAATACCAACCAAAAATCCAAATAAAAAACACATGATACAAATTGAGTTGCAGTCCAGTGAGTAAAATAAGTATTTGATCCCATACCAACCAACAGTAATTGTGGCTTCCACAGACTGGCTGCAGTATGTGCTCATGTGGTACACAGATTAGTCCTGTCAATTTAACCACTAGGTGCCCACGCTATAGCCGAAAGACAGCTACAGCGCAGCACTCAATTGCTGGGAGGGCGCCCCTGGATGTCCTCCTGTTTACTCGTTCCTCGCAGGCTGCCGCGGGTGTGCACCAGGTAAATCTGTGTTGACCGTGTCCCCTGGACACAGCCAATCACAGATCGTGCTAAATGGCCAATCACAGTGGCCATTTAGCACTCGGTCGGCTTGTCCAATGTGAGATGATCTTAAGTGTAAACATATGAGATCATCTATCATTGTCGGCTCTCCCTCCTCACACAGAGACAGCGTGTGAGGAGGGATAGCGACCTGTGCTGCAGCGTGAGTGAACACTAAAACACAGTGCCCACAGTACCTATCAGTGCCATCTGTCCCCAGTGTCACCTGTCAGTGCCATCTGTCCGCAGTGCCACTTATCAGTGCCATCTGTCCCCAGTGCTACCTGTCAGTGCCATCTAATATGTCATCAGTGCCACCTGTCAGTGTCACGTGCCATCTGTTATCAGTGTCATGTGTCATCAGTGTCACATATCAGTGCCATTTGTCATGTGTCATCAGTGCCACGTATTAGTGCCATCTGTCATCAGTGCCACATCAGTGCCACGTATTAGTGTCATCTGTCATCAGTGCCACATCAGTGTCACGTGTCATTGTCCTGGTGCTCCAGGGCCTTCAAAATGTAATAGGTAGTCAACAAGTTAGATGTGTAATTTATGCTTCTAGAACACCTGATGGTGCTCCCTGCATGTTGGGCCTCTCTATGTGGCTAGGCTGTGAAAAAGTCCCACACATGTGGTATCGTCATACTTAGAAGGAGTATCAGAATGTATTTTTGTGCGTCATTTGGGGTATACACATGCCATGTGAAAGAAATAACCTATTACAATGACAATTTTGTGAGGATTTTTTTATTTTTTTTTGCAAAGAATTGTGGGAAAAAAACATCAAAAACCTCACCATGCATCTAACTAAATACCTTGGAATGTCTACTTTCAAAAAATGGGTAATTTGGGGGATATTTGTACTTTCCTGGCTTGTTCGGGTCACAAGAAATGAGATGCTACCAGTACATCAGGTGTGATAATTTTTTTATGATTTGCACCACAGCTTGTAGACTCTCTAACTTTCACACAGACCAAATAATATCCACTAATTTGGGTTAATTTTACCAAAGATATGTAGCAGTATAAATTGTGGCCAAAATTTATGAAGAAAAATTGATAATTTGCAAAATTTTATCACAGAAACTAAGAAAAATGCATTTTTTTTCAAAATTTTCGTTCTTTTTTCATTTATAGCGCAAAAAATAAAAAACCCAGAGGTGATCAAATACCACCAAAAGAAAGCTCTATTTATGTGAAGAAACAGGACAAAAAAACATTTGGGTACAGTATTACATAACGGAGTAATTGTCATTCAAAGTGTGAGAGCACTGAAAGCTGGGCGGGAGGGGAGTTTAAGTGCCCAGTAGGCAAGTGGTTAAGAAGGTGCTCCTAACAACAACTCGTTATGTGTATAAATGACACCTATCCACAGAATCTTTTTTTTCCATTCAAACCTCACCCTCATGGGTAAGACCAAAGAGCTGTCAAAGGATGGAATAGAGAAAAGAGGGCGCACAAACTTTGTACATTATCCTTTAGTACAGGGATATGCAATTAGCAGACCTCCAGCTGTTGCAAAACTACAAGTCCCATCATGCCTCTGCCTCTGGGTTTCATGCTTGTGGCTGTCAAAGTCTTGCTTTGCCTCATGGGAATTGTAGTTCTGCAATAGCTGGAGGTCCGCTAATTGAATATCACTGCTTTAGTAAATGTATTTGTAAAAACAGATTAAAAACGACTTACAAACATGTGAAGATAATTTGTTTTGTAAAAACCTCCATAATGCTCTAGGTACGACAGTCTCCAGATGATCAACCAGCAGACTTCAGGACCAGTGCTGGCTTATGCCACGCACACACGACCGGACTTTCTGGCAGAATAAACTCTGACGATCTTTCCGACTGAGGTCCGACACACGATCACACGATCACACCAAAGTCCGTTCGTTTCAAATGCGATGGCGTACGACAGGACTAGAAAAGGAAGTTCAATAGCCAGTAGCCAATAGCTGCCCTTGCGTCATATTTGGTCTGTCGGACTAGCATACAGACGAACGGTTTTCCCGATAGGAATTGATTCCTTTGGAAAGATTTAAAACATGTTCTATTTCTAGGTCCATCAGAATTTTTGAAGAAAAAGTCATGAAGCCCACACATGATCGGAATATCCAATGAAATCACCAAACAAAACCATTAGTAACACAATATACTGCCCTGGATTGAAATCCTGCATGGCCAAAAGGTCCCCCCCTCCTCAAGAAGACGCATGTACAGGCCCATCTGAAGTTTCCCTATGAACATCTAAATGTTTCAGAGAAGGATTGGGAGGAAGTGTTGTGTTCAGATGAGACAAAAATTGAGCTCTTTGACATTACCTTGATTCACCATGTTTGTAAGATAACATTTTTGACTATGACCCTAATGCCTCATACACACGATCAAAAAAGTCCGTGTGTAGGCTCCGGCAGACTTTTTTTACCCAAAAGTCTGGCGGACTAAGAAAGTATTTTTGCACTCCAATTTGTCCGCCGGACTCGCATTTCGGCGGACAATCCGGCCGTGTGTGTGCCAGTCCGCCGTACTTTTGAAATGAACTGACTTTTCCCACCCAGAGAAAAGTCCGCTCATTTCGAGCATGTCCAGCGAAGGAGGCATCGCTGGCCCCGTCACCTGGTATGGACTTAAAGGGGAACCCCTACGTCGAAAAATCAGCGTGGGGGTCCCCCCCAGGTCCATATCAGACCCTTATCCGAGCAAGCTTCCCGGCTGGCCAGGAAAGGGGGTGGGGATGAGCGAGCGCCCCCCCCTCCTGAGCCGTACCAAGCCGCGTGCCCTCAACATGGGGGGTGCCTTGGGGTAGGGGGGCCGCGCGCCCCCCCACCCCAAAGCTCCTTGTCCCCATGTTGATGAGGACAAGGGCCTCTTCCCGACAACCCTGGCCATTGGTTGTCGGGGTCTGCGGGCGGGGGGCTTATCGGAATCCGCGAGCCCCCTTTAATAAGGGGGCCCCCGGATACCGCCCCCCACCCTATGTGAATGAGTATGGGGTACAATGTACCCCTACTCATTCACCTGTAAAAAAAAAAGTAAAAAAAAAACACAACACACAAGGGTTAAAATTGTTTATTGCACAGCTCCGGGGGTCTTCTGTCCATCTTCGGGGGTCTTCTCGCCGGACTCCTCCGCTATCTTCTGCTAGCTTTTTTGCTAGCGGAGGAGCCCGGCTTTCTTCTTCACCGCCGCCCTCTTCTTCCGACTTCGGGGGTCTTGTCCCCCTCTTCGGTTCTTCTTGCCGGGCCACCGCGCCTTCTTCTAGCTCTTTTACAAGCGGTGGCCCGGTCTTCTGTCACCGCTGTCGCCATCTTCTGTTCTTCTGTTCTTCTCTTCAGATGTTGCCTCGTTGCTACCTCCGCTCACAATGGCAGGGACGTGGCGCGCGACGACTTATATAGGGACATCACCGGATGATGTCCCCGCCCATTATGATGTCACAGTCCCAGAGGATGCTGGGCAACCTTCACAGAGGGAATTACAATTCTTGCAGGGGACATTAACATGCCACTAGATCCTACACTAGACACGTCACAAGGTCGCTCCAACATACCCTATAAACGATTAGCTTTTATCAAGAAAAAATTGCACAAGCTCCAGCTAATTGATACATGGCGTATACTCCACCCTAAATATAAGGACTATTCTCTATACTATAAAACACATCATTTCTATTGTAGAATTGATAACATCTTCCTAGACCACTACCACCCCCCCCCTCTTGAAATCAGCATCAATAGGTACTGCCTCACTGCCAGATCACACCCCGGTCTCTATTCAGATATCTATCCCCTTCTTACCCAAACGCTCCACCAATTGAAAGCTTAATGACTCCCTTCTGTCTATCCCGGTCGATGCATCCACTTTGGCCATAGCCATGGAACAATATTTTATAGAGAATGAGTCAACAAACACGACTCCATCTCTGCTCTGGGAGGCTCATAAAGCCATAATGAGAGGAAAACTCATTGAACTGGGAGCGAGAAGATAGAGAGAACAGGGGCAACAACTGGGGGATCTGATACGGCAAATAGCAGACCTCGACAGACAACACAAATTATACCTACATAAATCACATCTGGAAGCCCTCACGCAGAAAAGAGTAGAACTTAAAACCCAAACTAAAAGACAATTCCAAATTTTCTCCCAAAAACTATATGAATGGGGGGATAAACCTGGTAAGCAACTAGCACGCTCCATTCGAGCAAAGAAAGCGGCTTCTTTTATCCCTAAAATCAAATCCTCCATGGGAGAAATAGTCCTCTCATCCCCCCAAATTGCCAAAGCTTTTCAGGAATTCTATACTGACCTCTACAATGTTAAGGGGGCTCTGGATACCCTCCCTTCGTCAGAGAAACGGTCACGTATCCTAACATACCTGAAACAGGCTAACTTACCTAAACTGTCACATGAAGCTCTTCAACAGTTGGAGTCTGACTTCACAACCGAAGAGTTTCAAATCTGACTAATGCCGCGTACACACGTAGCGGACTATCCGACGGACTTAGTCTGGCGGACTTCCCGCCAGACTGTCCGTCCGACTTTCCGAACGGCTACTTGCCCACACACGGCACTTTTTCAGCGGACTTATATGCCGTACTAAGTCCGCCATACTATCCGCCCTACTTCTGAAATGAACGGACTCGTCCACACACGCGGAGGAAAGTCCGCTCATTTCGAGGGGGTCTCCAGGTAGGCGGGGCCCGTGAAGGAGACGTCGCTGGCTCCGCCACCTGTTATGGACTTAAAGGGGAACCCCAACGCCGAAAAAATCGGCGTGGGGGTTCCCCCCGGGTCCAAATCAGACCCTTGTCCGAGCACGCTACCCGGCCGGCCAGGAAAGGGGGGGACGAGCGAGCCCTCAACACGGGGGCCAGGCCGCGTGCCCTCAACATGGGGGGTCGCGTGCCCTCAACATGGGGCCACGTGCCCTCAACATGGGGGGTGCCTTGGGGAAGGGGGGCCGCGCGGCCCCCCCACCCCAAAGCACCTTGTCCCCATGATGATGAGGACAAGGACCTCTTCCCGACAACCCTGGCCGTTGGTTGTCGGGGTCTGCGGGCGGGGGGCTTATCGGAATCCGGGAGCCCCCTTTAATAAGGGGGCCCCCGGATACGGGCCCCCCACCCTATGTGAATGAGTATGGGGTACAATGTACCCCTACCCATTCACCTGTAAAAAAAAGTATAAAAAAACACAACACAGGGTAAAAATAATTTATTGCACAGCTCCCCTCTTCGGTTCTTCTGCCTTGTCACCGCTGTCGTTGTCGCCTCCTTCTTCTGTTCTTCTCTTCTTCTCTTCAGATGTTGACTCGTCGCATCCTCCACTCACAACGGCTCAGACGCAATGTGCGGCGACTTATATAGGGACATCGCCGGATGATGTCCCCGCCCATTATGGTGTCACAGTCCCAGAGGATGCTGGGACTGTGACATCATAATAGGTGGGGACATCATCCGGTGATGTCCCTATATAAGTCGCCGCGTGCCCGGTCCCCGTCATTGTGAGCGGAGGGAGCGACGAGTCAACATCTGAAGAGAAGAAGAGTAGAAAAGAACAGAAGGCGGCGACGACGACAGCGGCGACAGAAGACCGGGCCACTGCCTGTAAAAGAGCTATAAGAAGGCGCGGTGGCCCGGCAGAAGAACCAAAGAGGTGGACAAGACCCCCGAAGTTGGAAGAGGCCGGCGGCGAGGAAGAAAGCCGGGCTCCTCCGCTAGCAAAAGAGCTAGCAGAAGATAGCGGAGGAGTCCGGCGAGAAGACCCCCGAAGACGGAAGACCCCCGGAGCTGTGCAATAAACTATTTTTACCCTGTGTTGTGTTCTTTTTATACTTTTTTGCACAGGTGAATGGGTAGGGGTACATTGTACCCCATACTCATTCACATAGGGTGGGGGACCGGTACCCGGGGGCCCCCATTAAAGGGGGCTCCCGGATTCCGATAAGCCCCCCACCAACAGACCCCGACAACCAACGGCCAGGGTTGTCAGGAAGAGGCCCTTGTCCTCATCAACATGGGGACAAGGTGCTTTGGGGTGGGGGGGCCGCGTGGCCCCCCTTCCCCAAGGCACCCCCCATGTTGAGGGCACACGGCCTGGTACGGTTAAGGAGGGGGGGCGCTCGCTCGTCCCCCCCTTTCCTGGCCGGCCGGGTAGCCTGCTCGGACAAGGCTCTGATGTGCACCTGGGGGGAACCCCCACGCCGATTTTTCCCCTTTAAGTCCATACCAGGTGGCGGGGCCAGTGACGTCTCCTTCGCGGGCCCCGCCTACCTGGAGACCCGCTCTAAATAAGCGGACTTTTCTCCAGGCGGGAAAAGTCCGTTCATTTCAAAAGTACGGCAGACTGGCATACGCACGGCCGGATGGTCCGCCGAAATGCGAGTCCGGCGGGAAGATTGGAGTGCAAAACTACTTTCTAAGTCCGCCGTACTTTCGGGTCAAAAAAGTCTGCCGGAGGATACACACGGGGGGATTGTCCGGTGGACTTGAGTTTGCCGGACTTTTCCACCCAATTGTTTGATTGTGTGTACGCGGCATAAAAAACACCCCATTGGCAAAGCGCCTGGCCAGACGGATACACTGTAAAATATTATAGGACCCTTGGTGACATCTTATTGCCCAGACTAACATTATATGCTAACTCTATTTTCAATACTTCTGGATACCTCCCAGAATCGCTGTCAGCCCACATTACTATTATTCCCATATCCCTGCTGAATCTTGACATCAAGCTAATCGCTAAATTTATGGCCACCAGACTTCTACCCCTTCTCTCTAGCTGGATTTTGACAGATCAAACCGGATTCATCCCAACCAGAGAGGCCACGGACAATTCATTGAGCAGCTGTCCTTGCATCCTTTCCAATTCCTTTACCACAGGTTCCACATCATCTTCCAACTGGCTAACTCTCCCCTCTAGTGCCGTTGTTCTTTCTACTATTTTCTGAAATTCACCTCTCACTGCGTTTATATCCTCCTTAACCCCCTTTATTTGTTCCTCTAGGTCTTTAACTGACTCATTACATCAGGGATGTCCAAACTTTTTTCAAAGAGGGCCAGATTTGATGAACTGAACATATGCGAGGGCCGACCATTTTGCCTGACATTCTTTGAACCATTAAAATTCGGTCTAAGTGTGTTCGTCCGAGTACTAATACACTACCCAACAAGAATTCTCTTGCCTTTGTGGTTGTGTGTGGTGAAAAGATGAACTCAAGTGTATTATTTGGATACACCATATTTATTGGCGTATAACACATACCTTCACTTTAAGAGGGAAGCTTCAGGAAAACATTTTTTTACATTTTAAATAAAGAACTGTGAAGCAAAATAAGGGTCAGTGCCCATCTGCAGACCCACAATTGCCAGGAATGCAGCGCCCACCATTGCCAGGAATGGAGCGACCACCATTGCTAGGAATGCAGCACCCACCATTGCCAAGAATGTACTCACCATTGCCAGGAATACAGCCCCACCATTGCCAGGAATGCAGCCACCATTGCCAGGAATGCAGCCACCATTGCTATGAATTCACTCACCATTGCCAGGAATGCAGCCACCATTGCCAGGAATGCACCCACCATTGCTAGAAATTCACTCACCATTGCTAGGAATGCAGCCCCACCATTGCCAGGAATGCAGCCCCACCATTGCCGGGAATGCACCCACTATTGCTAGGAATGCAGCCCCACCATTGCCAGGAATGCAGCCACCATTGCCAGGAATGCAGCCACCATTGCCAGGAATGCAGCCACCATTGCTATGAATTCACTCACCATTGCCAGGAATGTAGCCACCATTGCTAGGAATTCACTTACCATTGCCAGGAATGCAGCCACCATTGCTATGAATTCACTCACCATTGCCAGGAATGTAGCCACCATTGCTAGGAATTCACTTACCATTGCCAGGAATGCAGCCCCACAATTGCAATTGCTAGGAATGCAGTCACCATTACCATCAGTGCAGCCATGGAGGGCAGGACGAGCGGCAAAAACATCCTACAGGAGAATTTCCTGTTTACACAATGGCCCCTTTAAGAGAAAGTCCCGTCTCCTCTGATGGACAGAACAATCGTCCAATGGCAGAGATGGAACTTCCTATTACAGCTGCCGTGTAAACAGGAAATTCTCCTCCTGTGTGCACGGCACTCGTCCTGCCTCCTCCCTCCGAGGCAACCAGACTATATATCTTTTGTGACCCCGGCGCTGGGAGATCTCCGGGGGCCACAAAAGATGTATATGTTTAAATAACCAGGCGGGCCGTTCAAAACCGGACCGCGGGCCACGCTTGGCCCGCGGGCCAGACTTTGGACATGCCTGCATTACATGTTTCTACTGCTTTAAGCACGTCTAATAATGTTGGCTCTCGCTCCTTTAAAGTATAGTCCATTATTTCTGAGACCCCAATTACTTTTTCCCCTTGGTCAGGTAACCCCGGGTTTTTACTATTCTGTCCCCTTGATGGTTGTACCCGCGGTGTAGAACCAGATGCCTGAGCCTGGCCTTGGCTTTTTCTGTCCATGGTACTCCCTTGCTGCGATTTTGTCTGTGACCCCTTCTTAGGCGGAGACTGCGCTGGAGTGTGTGCATACTGCTCTAATTTTGCGGCCGCTGCAGCAGCAGCTAATCCCGTTTGATGAAGATTTTTGTCTTTAGCGGAGCGTAATTGCTGCCTTTTGCCCACCTTTAACTCTTAAGGATTTATACCCGTAGGGCAACTTTGCAACCTTGCTTAACTTCTCAGATCACAGGGGGGGAGGGGGGCTTTTTTTTTTTTAAACAAATTATATCCAGTGGGGGATTCCGTTAAATGTTTATGTTCAAAAATACTTCTATGAGCATTGCCTTCCGCTTTTCACAATCTTTCACATTTCTATTTCTAACTTGACCAACAGCTCCAATAAACAGGATATATGTACACTTCAGCCAGCAAATTAACCAATTTAATCAATGTGTAGTGGCTCCACTTTCAGTTCCTTTCACCAACTGCATCAACTGCATCACAGTTTTAACAAGATAATGAGCATATAGCACACGTTTAGCAGGGGCTAGGATCTCACAAGCGCTTTGCTTTCATAGGGACAGGCAGATTAAGATAAAATCTAGTCCATATTGAGAGAGCTACTGTGAGGGCAATATAGGCTGGAGCATTTTTTAAATTCATCATATATCTGCTCAGAACCGTCACTCTCCTTTAGCCCCCACAATACTTCCACAAGCAGATGAATGGATGGATGGCTCTCACAGCACCAGCAGCAGCACCATCAGCTGCATCTGTGTCACATATACCTTGTGCTGCCTTCCACTACCTCCCAGGGGCGGATCCAGGGGGGGGCAACAGGTCAATTGCCCCCCCCCGAAATAGTAGCAGTGACATGTCATTGTCACATTCTCCCTTGCTCTGCCTCCGCTGCCCGAGTCTCTCTCACATAACCCGATCAGCGGCGCAGAGAGAGAGAGACTCTACTTGTCATTACGCCCAGCACTGACCAGGATGAGGAACAGCGGTGGGTGGAGCCTCTCTCCTGCACTCATTGCTAACGACTGGGCCGCCTGGCGTCTAGCAACGAGTGACGTCAGTCTGAGTGAGTCACGTGGGAGGGAGTCTCACTCTCAGACTGAGCCAACTTGACGGAGGAGGAGCTGCTGGAGAACAGGTCAGGCAGCTGGGGAGAGGATAGTCAACGCTCTGATTCCCCAGAAAAAGGCTGATGTGCTAGTGTGCTGCCAGTGGTGAACATCGCATGTGCAGTTCCACAATTGGCTGAGTACAACCCCATCAGGTGGCAGCTTTATAATCCATGTCTGGCCCCCATGCGGACATACTACCAGCTGTCGCTGCCACAGGATCCACAGAGCAGCGGCGCTGATACTGACAGGCTAGGTGAAGGTATATAACCTTCAGCTGCAGGGGGATTTCCTCCCCCTCCCTTTCCTCTTCACACAGACACTGCCTTTCGTCTGCTCTCTTCCTTTGCTCATTGGCCCTGGCCAGAGCCAATGAGAGGGAGGTGTCCAAGCAGGAGAGGATCATGGAATATGTAGTCCCAAGTACCAGTGGAAAAATGGTGCTTGCCTAAGAATTGATTGTAGCCCGCAGCATGCACAGGGGGAGGGGAGAGAACACCAGGAGGCTGCAAAGGACATTGAGGGAGATGAGAAGGGATCATGAGGCGGTGAGTACGAGTTGGAGGGAGCCTGAGAGGGAAGAATTATTTCCCCTTTCCCTGCTGGTAAGACACTGCAGCTGAGCAAGGTGATGACCCTTTTCTGGAAGCAGCAACATGGTCAGCCACAGGTTACTAGTCACAGACCCCCTGATCTGCTGTGTGGGGCAGCAATACAAATATAGCAGCCCATGTATTGTGGGAACCGCCCCCCAAATCCCTGCTGCCCCCATCCATCCATGCACATTATGAATGTCATGTGACAAATCGCAAAATACATGTGTGCCATTATGTATGATTATTTCTTGTGATACTGCGCTGCGTTACTTTGACTGGCTGATAATTGCATGGTTGTGCAACGCTGTACCGAAAATAAAATTTATGTCCTTTTTTCCCCACAAATAGAGCTTTCTTTTGGTGGCATTTGATAATCTCTGCGTTTTTAATTTTTTGCAATATAAACAGAAAAAGAGCAAGAATTTTGGCAGTGCCCCTCCCGAGACTTGACTCTGGATCCGCCTTTGCTACCTCCGCTCCGCTGTTCATGCCGCCAGGTTCCTCATCAGGCTCTCTGCTAGTAGCAGCTTCCTCCGCTCTGACGGGCAGCGAGAGAGGCATCGCAGTGCATTGCTGGCTCATGATTGGCCAAGCATGCACTGTGACCCCGCATGCTTGGTCAATCACAGCACCGGCATCGAGGAGAGCCATAATTGGCCACAGGCAGGATGTGGCTCCTGTCCATGCCTGCTGGACCGCTGACTCATGGCCCAGCAGGCATGGACAGGGACGTTACCTATCTTTCACGGCCCATTGGGTCACTCTTCTGGCAGCTGGGAAGGATGCAGGACAAGGTGCAGTAGTGTTAGAGGATGTTCCGCCACCATGCCTCCAAAATGCTACTACTGGTTGTGACACATCTCTCTTCTCCACCCCCTCCTCTTCTTTTTCCTCCATGGGCTCTTCCAGTGCTTTGTCCTCAGAACCAGCGGTGCTCTGTAGGCCTTCAAGGGGCTACGCAAGTACGCAGGCAAAAAGATGCCATGCCGTGCTTGCGGTGGTTTGTTTGGGGGACAGGAGCCACACTGGGCCAGATATTTTGTCAGCTCTGCAGGGGCAGGCTGAGAGGTGATTGACGCCAGGCCAGCTTAAGCCAGGAATGGTGGTTTGCGACAATGGCACCAACCTCCTCTCCACCCTCCGACAGGGACAACTGACCCATGTGCCCCGTGTGTCTCACGTCCTTAACCTGGTGGTGCAGCGGTTCTTGGGCAGGTACCCAGTCTGACAGGATGTCCTGAGGCAGGTCAGGAAAGTCTGTGTGCATTTCCGCTGATCATATAATGCCAGTGCTTGGCTGGCTGAGCTCCAAAAGGATTTGAACCTGCCCATAAAATCGCCATATATGTGACATGCCCACCAGGTGGAACTTAACGTTGGCCATGCTGCAGTGGCTGCACAAGCATCAGAGGGCAATCAATGAGTACCTGTGAGACTACGGCACCAGGACAGGGTCAGGGGAGCTCGTTTTTTTTTTCACCAGGCCAGTGGGACATGATCAGGGATGCATGCACTGTCCTGTCACCATTTGAGGAGGCCATGAGGATAGTGAGCAGTGACAGTGCATGCATCAGTGACACTGTACCTCTTGTCCCCCTGTTGGAGCATACATTGTGTGGAATAATGGATAGGGCACAGACAGGGCACTTGAGGCAGAACAGAGGCAGGAAGAGGAGGACTTCCTTGCCTCTCAAGGCTCCCTATATCCAGACAGTGTTCCCGCTTGTCCCACCCATCACACAGGAAGAGGACGAGGAGTAGGAGGATTGTGTCAGTATGGAGGTGGAGCCTGGCACTCAGCATCAGCAGCAGCAGTCTTTTAGGGATGATTTATAGTCCCAAGAAACCCGTAGACTTGTACGTGGCTGGGAGGAGGTGGCTGCGGATCATGTTGTCCTTAGTGACCCATAGGACTCCGGACCAAATACCTCATCTAACCTATGCTGCATGGCCTCCCTGATCCTGCAAAGCCTGCGGAAGGATCCTCGTATTCTTCGGATCAAGGAGAGGGACCATTACTGGCTGGCCACTCTCCTTGATCCACGGTACAAGGGTAAGGTTGCGGACCTTATCATGCCATCACAGAGGGAGCAGAGGATGAGACATCTCCGGGAGGGCTTGCAGAAAGGTCTGTGCAACGCGTTCCCAGAGACTGGTCCTGGACAACGTGTTGCTGAGGCTTCGGTGAGTCACAGAAGGAGCGGTGGAGAAGGTGGCCGTCTGACCGATGCGTTCAGACAATTTTTTAGTCCGCAGCCCCAAGGTATGATCGGTTCCAGCAACCATCGCCCGCGTCTGATTTACATGGTGCAGAAATACCTAGGGGCAAGGTCAGATTTGGACACCTTTCCCACCGAAAATCCTCTGGCTTACTGGGTCTTGAGGATGGATCACTGGCCAGAGCTTGCACAGTATGCAATTGAGCTACTGACTTGTCCTGCATCCAGCGTTCTTTCGGAATGCACATTCAGTGCTGCTGGAGGCTTTGTGACTGATCACAGGGTGCGTCTGTCCACCAACTCAGTTGATCGACTGACCTTCATAAAGATAAATCAGTCTTGGATCACCACCAGCTACCAAGCACCTGAAGCTGATGTAACCGAATATTTTTTTTAAATGTCATATCCCTTCAAGACTGCCTATGCTGATGCTCCTCAATGATCCTGCTGATAGCTTGGAAGAACATTTTTGGTTCTGGGTGACGCCACCAGTGGCTAAGGCCCAATTTTTCAGTCCCTGTTTAAAAGGGGCGTGTAATTAAAATTTTTGATACAATGCTTTGCAGCAGGGCTCATTCCTGCACTCCAACTAGAGCATCTGGGAGAGGTTGCAGTGTCGTGGCACCAACACCAGTGCTTAAGGCCCAATTTTTCAGCCCCTGTTTAACAGGGGCATGTATTTACAATTTTGATGCAATGCTTTGCAGCAGGGCTCATTCCTGCACTCCAACTAGAGTATCTGGGAAAGGTTGCAGTGTCGTGGCACCGGCACCAGTGCCTAAGGCCCAATTTTTCAGCCCCTGTTTAACAGGGGCATGTAATTACAGTGGGTCCTACCCTATTAATAGAATGAAGGATCCTGCATCTCATCTATGGGAGCCAAACTCCTCTATGCGGGAGAACTGAAGGAATTCCTCCTATGCACTGGTGGCCGCTAAATAAGATGTAATGAAGAGGGGGAGGGATGCTACATCCCAAAAGAAACTGGTCAGGGTCTATTACAATATACAAAAAACATATTTGGGGGCACACCCTAATGCTTTTAAATTCAAGATGGGGCTGCTATAAGACCAACAAAGAGTACAGAGCATATTACAGAGCGCACATTCAAGAATGACATTTCCAGCAGGCTAGTTAAAAACACCTGAACATATTCAAAAAATACGGGGGGTTTGGTCACACTATATGGTTATATAGTGCTAAGCCCACTTACTCATATAGACGACGATGATCAGAGAGACAAAATCCTACAGCTGGCTCACGTATCTTCAACCTCTTCTAGAACAGCCGAAATGAACTATAAACTGCTGACAAGGTGGCACTACACCCCAGCTAAATTACACTGCATGTTCGCCTCCAATTCCCCGCTGTGCTGGAGGAACTGTGGGAACACAGCGTACATGTACATATCTGGTGGCTCTGCCCAGTAATTCAGCCATATTGGGCTTCTATAATACGTCTTGTAAGCCAAATAACAAGCTCCTCTTTACCCTTGGACTCTTGGACTGTTCTTTTCCACTGCACAAAGGAAACAGTTGGGTCCTAAAAATGGTCTCTTACTCCTCATCTACTGAACGCTGCCAAATCGCTAATTCCGGCCATCTGGGGTCAACCTGTTGCTCCTTCCCTGGAATCTTGGATACAGGTGGTTGAGAACACATGCCTTCTGGAAGAACTTACCTACATAGCCAGAGACAAACACAGCCGCTATACCGCAATCTGGGCCCAATGGCTAAAATTCAAAACTTCAACTACCTACAAAAATATTATGTATAAGCCTCATGGACCCGTGCAACATACCTCCCCTCCCATAACTACCTAAAAATTAGGAGGTACATAATCGCTGCTAAAGCCAAATGTCATGATATACTACCAATTAACTTGTGTTAAGTGTTATGTGACCTTCTTTCTTGCTTTTGCCTTTGACATTGTGGATTTGGGGACATTTCCTTTGGGACAAGAGACCGCAGAGATTGGGAGTAACTTTAGTGATCCTCTGGATGCTTTGAGAAAGATTTTCGTGCAGGGACTGTTCTGAACACGGGAAACACGTGGTACTTCACAGGCATACTATAGACACCCCCCAGACACGATATTTAAAGGAATATTTCATTTTTTTCACTTTAATTGTCATTAAAATCAGTGCTCCCGCAAAAACTGACATTTTTAAAAACATTTTAGGCATTGACCCATGTCCCCTGGGGCAGGAGCCAGGTCCCCAAACCCTTTTTAGGACAGTATCTTGCATATTAGCCATTACAATTAGCACTTTTTATTTCGAACGTTCGAGCCCCATAGACTTCAATGGGGTTCTAAAGTTTGCACGAATTTTCGGTCCGTTCGAAAGTTCTGGTGCGAACCGAACCAGGGGGTGTTCGGCTCATCCCTAATGCCTATTATTCTTCAATAAACACTATCCTGTATTATACTGTATCACAGTAAAATTTAAAAAAATGCTAATGCCGCATACACATGGTCAGATTTTCTGATGGGAAATGTTGGATGTGAGCTTGTTGACTGAAAGTCCGACCGTGTGTATGCTTCATCGAACATTTGCTGTCGGACTTTCTGCCAACAAATTTTGGCTAGCAGGTTCTCAAATTTTCCACCAACAAAACGTTATTGTCGAAAAAGTCTGATCGTGTGTACACAAGTCCGCGCACAAAAGTTCATACATGCTCAGAATCAAATAGGAGCGCTCGGTCTTGTAAAACCAGTGTTCGTAATGGTGATATCACATTCGTCACGAGACAAATTATGAAATCTCTCAATGCAGCGCATTCTCTTCTTCTTTATATTGCTATAATAATGAAGTTGCTTTGCTGCTGATATTCACAGTTCTGACAAACTGATTTTTTATTATTTCTTATGATCTCCTGAATAAAAAATGTTTTGTTGGTTTTTTTTCTCGTGCTCTCCAGAATAATATTTTTTTTTATCTCGTGATCTTCAGAATAATCTTATTTTTTTTGTTTTTTCTCGTGATCTCCAGAATAATTTTTATTTATTTTTTCTAGTGATCTCTATACGTTTTTTTTGTCGTTTTATGTTACATTTGTCAAGTTACCACAACACCATAATTATCTTGTATTTTTTAACATCAAAGATATGTTAAAACTATGTTGATGTCCCTTGTTAATTTGACATTGTATTTTTGAAATGTACCTGCCTACTCACAAACGAACTGTCCTTTTTGAAGTAAAACACATAGCCAAGTATCTAAAAAAAAAAAAAAAAATTCATTTAATAGGGCTCATAACAAAATAAGAAGGAAGGCAACGCTGGAGAAACAGTTAGAATTGATGAAGCCTTTTACCCCAGGGCAGACATCAATTATTTTACTGTCAAAATTGGTAACCTGAGGAGTCAATTTAATTCATTTAATTGGGAGCACAATACGGTCCAGGACTCCAAGAGATCAGGAGCAGCAACAGATGACATATATGTCCCGAAGCTGTGTTTTTTGCTAGACCACACCAAACCCAGGTCATCACTCTCAACACTTCCTTCCATGTTGCTGTGGTGGGTTGGGTGGCTGTGGTGTTGGTGGTGTTTCTGAAGGTGGTGGAGGAGTATGATCCAACTCACACAGGTGGGTTTGAGTTGTTAGTTTACCCCTTGTCCCCTTGTTTAGGGCCTGCAGAATGATTTCCTCACAGATCGAGCGTTGGCCCTCCTCCATGTATTCGAGTTTGCTTGCTGTGACACAGCCAAATGCCTCGTGGCCACCAGGGGTCATGTTAAGTGCCACAGTAGCCTGGCGAAGGAAAACTGTCCTCCACTCCAGGTTCCTTTCCTTCCTGGTCCTTTTGGTTGGAGGACGGAGGGGAGGAATCTGGGATTCCGTCAGGCTGCTTTCCAAGGCCTCCTCCTGTCTGAGACTTTCCTGTGTATGAAAATGGTACATAGTTTTAGTTTTTTCGTCATCAATCACACTCAATTTTGAGCTCATGACTGTTTCAAATTGGATGTTACCAAATAGAAAAGACTATGCTTCTGACCCCATCATTTTTCATACTTGTCCCAATCATTTTTGGCTACTACTGTCTACTGATATGTAAACCACTTTTTTTAAATCAGAAATTAGTGATCAATAACATCTAGTTAACATCATTAAATTTTTGACAAGAAATATGTTCAATGCTATACCTGGAAAAGAGCTTGGAGATACGGGACTTTTAGGGTACATGTTAATAAAGTTAAAACACTACAATTGCATAAAGAAGACATATATTGATTATTTGAAAAAGTTAAAAAGAAAGTATAACGACTTCAGTGTTTCCTACTGTCATAAGTCTATACACACAACCTATCATAGGCAAACAGAAATCACTGCACTCAAATACATAAATAAATACTCTGTCCAGATTTTTCGGCATGTTTCGCCGACGTGGCTTCTTCAGGAAAAAGAACGTAAAGTATTTATTATAGATAAGAAGGGATGTATTTCACTCTAGGTGTATATAACAAAAAGAAGAAAAAACAAATAACAAAATTAGTATATTGCACATAATAACAAGCATGCTTTTGCAAATACCTGGCTATACAACTCACACACCAAATAAAAAATCCCTGAAAGCGACCCCCGCAAAAAAACATGATAATACATATTCCCCCTAACTCCAAAAATGGGGGGCGTAAGGGTCAATTCCAGTCAAAGAAAACTCCCCACAAATCTCGTCACCCACACAGCCAAAAAAGGTCCACAAGAAAGCCAGATTGCCCGTAGAGAGGGATAAGATTAGTAAATGTTTTTCAAGAGGTGCAATGAGATACCTGCAATGACATTAAGCATTTAGATACATATATATCAGGATATGGAGGGGGGGCAAAGGAGCAGTCCAAGACAGGCTCCAAAAACTGAACTGCACCTACCTCCCTCTCCTTGCTAAATTGAGACATCTAAATAATATGGGTGAACGCTATAAAGAGATACCACATTGCCATATGAGGAATCTTCACCGCAATTAACTAACAAGGTCTAAAAGAAAAAAGGAAGAGAGGAAGTGAAATAAATAATTTTAAGCACAATCCATTAGTGAGTCCATTTTAGTGCTTCCAGAACTATTTAGATGAAATCTGGACAGAGTATTTTTTTATGTATTTGAGTGCAATGATTTCTGTTTGCCTATGATAGGTTGTGTGTATAGACTTATGACAGTAGGAAACACTGCAGTCGTTATACCTTCTTTTTAACGTTTTCAAATAAACAATATATTTCTTTTTTATGTAATTGTAGTGTGTTAACTTTATTAATATGTACCCTAAAAGTCCTGTATCTCCAAGCTCTTTTTTATTTCTCAATTTTGGTATGTTGGTACTGTATTAATTTCTAATGTTTGGAACTGACCCTTACCCAATACTTTTGAAAATGCTATACCTGGGTCAAGCTGGGCTCCTCCACATCTTCCTGGGTGGAAGGCCCAGGTTGGACTTCAGGATCCTCAGCTGTTGTGGAAGGAAGTGTTGAAGGAAGTATAGATAGTGATGGCCTGGGTTCCGTCTGGTCTGACAAAAAATGCAGTCTGTCGTAGTACCACAGCCTGGGTACATATACGTCATCTGATGCTGCGCCGGATCTCATGAAATCCTGGACCTTCTTGCACTCCCTATTATATGTGCTCCTCAGGCTACCAATTTTGGCCTTAAAATAGTTGATGTCTGCTGTGGGATACACCGGCTTCACCCATTCCAACAGTTTATCCAGCGCTGCCTTCCTCTTTTGCTTGTTCAAGTAGTCCCTGCATTGGACTTGCCAGAGACATGGCAGCTCCCTGTAGATGTCTAGGAATTTGGGCAGGAAGTTTGGGTCATTGAATTTATCCACCATTTTAGCTGCAAGACACAGCACAAGACCAACTCCAATTTCAGGCTAAACTCTCCCAATATTTTCCCAATATATACCTCAATCTATAAGCAGTATAGGCCACTAACCACTGATGCCCCAAGTTACAATTGTACCTTTCTGTGTATTTGTTCCTATTATAAATAATTGAAACACGTGGCGCTAAACTAAGTGACTGTCACACCACTAAATATTATACTACAAAGTGCATCAAATATAGCTAAAAATAAATAACCCAGTGAATAAGTGATAGTTCACACTATACATTTAAACACTCCTCAGGGAGTATTGCAGAGCATATGCAGTGTTCATACAATGTTGCAAAAGTCCGTGAGTCTCCAAAACATATTTCACTTTAACAAGCAATATTGATCAGTGTTTTCTTTCCTCTCAAACCACCTTTCCTTCACCACACCGCTGTGAATTGTGATTCCTCTCCCCCTTATGTGAATTAACTCACTGACTAAATCAGCCTCACACTCAACGTGTTTGGCAAAAAAGCACTTTCCAAATCCTTTTTGCAGGGATGTGGATGACCGGCATACAATCCTTCACTTCAGCGGGAGAAAAGCTGACCCAATTGACACTTTTATGGACAGTCATGAAATAGAAAAAAGAAATGCTCCCATAGCGTGATACCATAGATCCTCTTAAGTTACACTCACATTTAAAAACTTGTAACCACGTCAAATAAGTCAAGCCACAGCACACTTTAACACAGCTGATTGCCAAACCATTGGTGATTTCTAGCGGACCAAGGGTATGCGAGACACACTCTTTAAATCTCTCACCGCTCCTTGGCCTCGCCAGCACCTTGGTGAAGATAGACGTGAGCCGTCTGATGGTTCCTCTCACTCTCAGTTACCTAGTAGCCATGTTTCGCCATTCACTTGACCTAATCGATTGTATCTTTGTTTGTATGATCGGCGCTTACGATCCTCCGTCCTCCATTCACAGATCGTATGTACGCTGCTCGCGTGTTATGCTTTATATACACTGCAAAGGTGTCAAACTCCGCCCCTGTCCTTCTTTCTAGCGTATTCCCCGTCTCTTCTCTTTCGGGGCAGTGGGAGAGCACATGTGAGAAAGGCCAAGATCATGACTAAAGTTGTGAGAAGTCTGAACAGGACTTTTGGGGTACAACTATCCAAGGAGCAATTGAGGGAGCAGGATCAGTAAATAAGGATCAGGAAAGTGCTGCAAAAAAGTAAGTATTTTTGTGTGTTCCTATTATTATTATCACTTTCATGCTGGTACATGTGCTTTTCTTTACTGTTGTACGGGTTAAAATGCCAAGTCTGAGGTTCGTGGGCACAGTAATCGTTTGTATTAAACATTGTTTGTTTGACTACTAATACAACATTTTTGGCAGATGCAGGTTAACTACATTTGTTCATGCCTATTTGTATTAAAATAAGTTTATTACATTGTTATCTAGATGTGTTTGAACTTATAATGAAATGGCAACTTGGTTCAGTGTAAGGAGAGGACACTCAGCAGCTGTTTACACATCTGTACACAGGAGCACTAGTATGGGACACCATAACAACCTTTTTATGGTGTCCCACGCAGGTGTTTCAGTGGATACTAGGGGTCTCTCCATGTGTGAAACTTGCACAAAACAGGTACGTATTCCAGCTTTGGAAAGGGAAAAAACATGTCTTCAGCTTGGAACTCTGCCAAAACAGACAATTGGACGACACTTCCAAGCAATGTTTCATATTACTATTTCTCGACTCAAATATCTCTCTGCTAAGTATACCTTTTTTATATTCACATAGGGGAGAAAAGAATCGGGACATCTGAGGATACCAGGAACCCCTCACCTCCTGAAGAAGGGAAGCTCAGCACACAACCTAATAATGTGGATCCAGACCCTGAGGATGTGGATGCAGAACCTGAGGATGTGGATGCAGAGGTTCAGGAAGTGGTCGAAATGGTGTTCACAACAGGTCAGTGTCTGAGACCACAGCTTCAGGTAATAGATGGTTGCCTGCATATTTATAATACAGTACATGGTGTGTTTTTTTAATTTTATTATTTTAATATATAAATTATATTAATATTTTTATTATTAGGTGACATGGATGGTGTGGAAGAAGAAACTCACTTCAACAATGCAATTGCTCAAGTAACCTCATCAGTGAGATAATGGTGTGCAATCGGGATTTAGAAAAGGTCAAGAAAAATATCAATGATTTACAAAAAGACTGACCAACAGTATTGATGTCTTAGGCAAAATCTAAAAACCCCAAAAATAGTAAATTTTGACGTTATTGTTGTACTTTTTTTAAAGTTTTAAAGTAATTGCAAAGCCAAATGCACATAATGTGTCAACATGTGCTATCTGCCATCATGGGATATCAATGTACTCATTTTGTGGGTGCAACTCCTTCCTCAAAACTAAAGTAGGTGAGAGGAAGGGTTTGTACCCCCGAAACACATCCATTGATCCCCCATGATAGGAGCTAGCACATTTTGACACACTGGCTTATTTCAAAAAAGCAAAACCACTTTGCACTACATGTGCAATGCAAGTGCACTTGTAGAGCAAAGTGGATTGTCCCTTCTGAAATAAGGCCCAGTGTGTCAACATGTGCTAGCTCCCATCATGGGGGATCAATGGATGTGTTTTGGGGTGCAGCCCCTTCCTCTCTCCTACTTTAGTTTGGAGGAAGGGGTTGCACCCACAAAACGTATAAATTGATATCCCAAGATGGTAGATAGCACATGTTGACACACTGTGTGTTTTGTGGCTTTATCAAAATAGATGTAGGGAAAAGACACACCTTTTCAGCATGGGATCATAAAGGAAATGTAAATTTTGAGTCCCAATTTGTGTGCATCTTTAAAATTTGGCTTTTACAGGGGTGAGATCACCCCATCTGATGAACGCAAAATCAACACAGTTTTGACATACTAATAATGGCTCATATGGCCTTCACTTCAAAGTTGGACTTTGTAAGTTCCTGAGTTGGGGATGTGTATGTTATGGTTTTAAACATGCCTGTTTAGCCACAAAAAATATACTGTCAAACATACATGTTTGACATACATGTTATACACCAAAGATTTTGGTTTGTTAAAACACCCTTTTATTTTTTTTTTTTCACAGTCAAACACCCTTTTATAATGCACATGTGAATGTGCTTGGAGAAAAATATGTTTTATACTCAACA
Organism: Lithobates pipiens; assembly: GCF_037356315.1. Taxonomy (NCBI): domain Eukaryota; kingdom Metazoa; phylum Chordata; class Amphibia; order Anura; family Ranidae; genus Lithobates; species Lithobates pipiens. The sequence continues at coordinate 189,890,979 of NW_027507718.1, read as the reverse complement.
ATGTATGGTTTCTTCTTTCAATGCTCAATACCATTTTTTTTGTAAGTTGGTGTAGTTACAGTGACAATGGGAGGTATTTACTAAAGGCAAATCCACTTTGCACTTGTAAGTGCACTTGCAGCGCACTTGTAGTGCAAAGTGGATTAGCCTTTAGTAAATAATCCCCACTATGCTTTAACATTTGCCAAAATCAGGCCATTTTAGGGACTACACGCATTTAATTCACAGAATTGAAAATGATGATTATTTTTATCATTAATGCATTACATACATTAACAACAAAAACATTGTGTGTAGCAGACACACAGGACAACATAACATACTGAAGAAAAGATTGTCACCTCATGCATCAAATAAGTTACGTTTGCACTATTGAAGAAAATGTCCAAAAATAAAAGGCCATTGGAGAACCAAGGAGACAGACAAGAAACACAAGCAGTAAATCGAATGAAATATGAATTTAGTTTAAAAACATTTTTTATTTTAAAGAGCTTTCAGATTCTCTGGTAAATCAATTGCCCCCCTACCCACGAAGTACTTCACATAACTTTGCCGTACTTCGCGGGCACTTTGGGGGGGGCAAGTCAGGACGCCCAGTTTCAAATGCCGTCATTGTTTGTGCCGGTGAGTCGGCCTCAGTCACAACTGAGGCCAGATAGTTGGCTGCCTTAGGAAATTATGAAGAATGCAGCAGCTCATAATGATATGGTTCAGTTTGTATTCGGCCATACTGATGGCCGTTTGGAAAAGCCGGAACCGGCTGGCCATTATACCAAAGGCATTTTCGACCACTCTTCTGGCATGGGCCAGCCAGTAGTTAAAAACCCTCTGCTCCGGGGTCAGGTTCCTCACGAGGAATGGCCTCCTATCTATCGCACCACCGCAGTTTGGAAAGTCCCACTGCTGCAATGCCACCATTTGCCATTCCTGTGGGTTGGAAGGAAACTGTGGAGTCAATCAAGAAAAACAAGATTAGTACTTCTGCACATAACATTACAAGTAGATTAGACACAAAAATTATTGGCCAACATAAGTAGAACATTTATTGAAATTAGTATTTAAAGACAAAAGTATTTAAAGACAAAAGTCTACTTATCAGATTCCTCTCCCCCTCTGATGGCCCATTGGAAAAATGTTATGGTGGGGGGAGATGTTTTGGACAGGTAACCCTCTCCACTTTATTGAGAGCTGAATGCACAAATAATGTGTGTTACTTTGGCCAGCCCCTCCTTACTTACACTATTGGCAGCCCACTGGACAAGTAAGAAGTGCCATAATCCAAAAACATGAATACACACTGTCCAAATTGAAGCCATTTTTACATGACACTTGCACTACATGCTTTGGTGAATTCATCCATAAATCTGACTACAAAAGAGGTAGGTATAGTGTGTATGGGTTTGACAAAGTCAGCAGAGTATTGATATTGGTTGAATTAGCGTTTGTGGGGAGGGAGGGTTCCAAATGAGTTTTGGCCCCCCAAAAAAAGCCTCTTGCACTATGCCTGAATTTAACCACTTCAGCCCCGGAAGAATGTACCCCCTTCCTGACCAGAGCACTTTTTGTGATTCGGCACTGCATCGCTTTAACTGACAATTGTGCAGTCGTGCGACGTGGCTCCCGAACAAAATTGACATCCTTTTTTCCCACAAATAGAGCTTTCTTTTGATGGTATTTGATCACCCCTGCGGGTTTTATTGTAATTGTATTGTTTTTTTGTATAAACAAAAAACAGTGAGAATTTTGAAAAAAATGCATTGTTTTCTTACATTTTGCTATAATAAATACCCCCCAAAATTATATAAAAAAACATTTTTTCCTCAGTTTAGGCCGATACGTATTCTTCTACATATTTTTGGTCAACAAAAATCGCAATAAGCGTTTATTGATTGGTTTGCGCAAAAGTTACAGTGTTTACAAAATAGGGGATAGTTTTATGGCATTTTTATTAATAATTTTTTTTTACTAGTAATGGAGGCGATCAGCGATTTTTATCATGACTGCGTCATTATGGCGGACACATCCGACATTTTTGACACATGGGTGGCTTGTTCTCTGCATCCTCGCCAGCAGAGTGGAGATATACTCAGGAAAAACCTTATGGAGCACCACTGGGGTGTAGTGCCATCTCAACATCAGTTTATAATTCACCTCAGCTGTTTTAGTAGACATCGAAGAGGTATGTGTTAGTTGTAGAATTGTAGATCGTTAGTCCTCAGACAATGGTTTCTGTAGGTCCTGCTTCAATGCATGTAAGAAAGGCGACTCGTCTTTTGAGGATAGGGCAAGTAAGGCTTAGTAGAAGTAGGAAATGGGTTTAGCAATCAGTTGATCATCTACCCAGGCCGATTTGATCGTAGTCAGTTCCAAGATAGAGCGTAGTGGTTTTGGGAGTGATTTTATAAAAATGGAAAGTTGTTGGAATCTCCATTGGTCCAGGAATGCCACTGCTGCGGATGGCAGAAGGGACGTGAGAGGAAGAATGCCTGTGGTAGATATTACTTGATGCAATAGGGTCGCGTAGATCCAAAGCTCATAGAGTGAGATTTAGAGGCCAGGGTCCCCTGTGGGAAGTAGGCATGCCCAGACAGTTGCATGAGGGGAGAATTAAGTGGGTAATTCATGAGGGGTGGACCACGTGAGAGATGAGGTGAATGTGGACAGATTCCTGAATTTCTTAGGTATCCATATTCTAGGGAATAGATCCACACCACCAAGTTCAGATTCAAGGGCCACCCATAACTTAGAGTCTTTGTGGTATTTACAGTCTGAGATTCTATTTAATACAGCTGCTAAGAAATAACCCTTAATGTCTGGTAGGGCTAGCCCCCCACTACGTTTAGATCTAGTGAGCAAGTTTCTGGCGATTCTAAGTCGCTTACGGTTCCAGATCTATTTGCAGATTAACGATTGTATCAGGTTAAAGAATCCCGGAGGGATTCTATATGAAATCAGCTGGAACAGGAATAGCAGCCTGGGCAATATGTTCATCTTTATGCCGCTTATTTTCCCCAACCATGATTGTGCGAGTTGGGTCCACTTATGTAGGTCAGCTCTTATCGTGTTCAGTAAGGGCATGAAGTTTGAACGAAATAAAGAGGTTAGTTTAGGGGTGAGGAAGATACCTAAATATTTCATTGAGCGATTTTGCCAGCTAAATGGGAGAGGATGGAGATATTTAGTATTTTGGATTTTGACATGTTTATTTTGAAGTTGGAAATAATGTCAAATGTTGTAAAGGCGACATTGAGTTAGGTAGGGATATGAGAGGTTGTTGGACATTAAACAGAATGTCATCCGTGTAAGCCACGTATTTATGTTCTGTGTTGCCTATGGTGATTCCGTGAATGTAAGGGTTATGTCTTATCGTGAATAGGAATGGTTATAGGGAGAGGACGAATAGGATGAGGGAGAGGGGACACCCCTGGTGAGTGCCATTGTGACGTATGAAAGGATCACTTAAAGTGCCGTTTATACGCAGTTGTGCCATTGGGTGATTGTAGAGAACTGAGATCCGACCCAGAAGAGAAGGGCTGATTCCCAGGTGTGACAATGTTACTATCAGAAATTCCCACTCCACCCTGTCAAACGCTTTTTCAGCATCCGTGGACAGCAAGAGGGTGGGCTGGGAAGATCTGCGTACATAAGATATCAAAGATAAGGTGCAAAGGCAGTTGACCCGGGCTTCTCTTCCTGGGATAAATCCGGTTTGGTCCCTAGAGACCCATTGGAGTATTAGGGGGAGGAGTCTGTTTGCAATAGCTTTGGCATACAATTTGGCATCTATGTTCAGCGGTGAGATGGGTCTATAGCTTCCGCAATTGCTAGGATTTTTACCCGGCTTGGGGATTTTGTTAATGTGGGCATGAAGTGTTTCAGGACGGAGAGCTTCACCCGCAGAGATTGATTTAGCATACAAAATCAAACATGGGATAAGTGTATCTATAAATGTACAGTAGTATCAGGGGTGGACTGACCATTTGGTCACTCGGCCACTGACCGAGGGCCCGGCCACTAGGGGGCCCCATCAGGGATGCCAGCCTTAGTAAAACCAGGGACAGTATGTAAAAAATCTGTATTTTCTTTACTTCTGTCCCTGAAATGTCCCTTACCGACATACTTTTAATGTAAAAATCCAGAGATTGTAGCCTCTCCACTGCCTCCTCAGCCAATGGAGAAGAGTGCACCCGCCCCCTTCTCCAGCACGGCTTATTTGAGATATGAGCAGGAGATGCGGACAGCTGGAGGAGAGAAGAAGAAGGAGGGCACAGCCTGCAGCCTGATAGAAGGTAAGCTAACTGAGCTGAATGTATTATTATCAGTGGTTTACCCTTGTGGGAAGGGGGGAGGCTGTGTTTGCTCAAGCAGGTCTCCTTTTGTCTCTGAATGTCTCCCCTCAATCTCTGCTACACCTCCCTACTCATTACTTGCCCACCAGTACACAGGCACAGTCCCTTCCCATGCATTACCACTTCCTGTGACTGTGAGCTGCTGGGGTACTACAAGTTCCAGCATGCCAGGAGATGGAGGCAGCCGTGTGTTCCATCAGGCAGATTTTTGGATAAAAAATGCTGGTGTGTATGTGCTGTGTATATGTATACTGTATGTTTGCCTGTGTGTGTGTCTATGTGTGTACAGCGCGAATGCGTAAGTCTGTGTGTGTATTCTGTGCATGCATGTGTCTGTGTGTATACTGTGCATGCATGTGTCTGTGTGTATACTGTGCACTACTGTGTGTTTGTACACTGTGCACTACTGTGTGTGTATAATGTAATAATAATTGTCTGGAAGTATACTGCACATGCCTCTGTATATACTGCGCATGCGTGTGTCTGTAAGTATACTGTGCGCATGTCTGTAAGTATACTGTAAGTATACTGTGCATGCGCGTGCATGCGTGTGTCTGTAAGTATACTGTGCACACGCGTGTCTGTGTGTTACCGTGCACATGTCTGTAAGTATACTGTGCATGCATGTGTCTGCGTGTATACTGTGCATTATTATGTTGGTGTGTATACTGGGCATGCATGTGTCTGCGTGTATACTGTGCATGCATGTGTCTGTGTGTATACTGTGTATGCATGTGTCTGTGTGTGTATACTGTGCACATGTCTGTAAGTATACTGTGCATGCACGTGTCTGTGTGTATACTGTGCATGCACGTGTCTGTGTGTATACTATGCATGCATGTGTCTGTGTGTATACTGTGCACTACTGTGTGTGTATACTGTACATGCATGTGTCTGTAAGTATACTGTGCACGCGTCTGTATATACTGCGCATGCGTGTGTCTGTAAGTATACTGTGCATGCGTGTGTCTGTGTGTTACTGTGCGCATATCTGTAAGTATACTGTGCATGCATGGGCGCGTAAGTATACTGTGCATCTGTGTGTAGTGTGCATGCACGTGTGTATACTGTATGATCCATGTGTGCTCACTACCGCTCAACAGAATTTGATCCCGTGCCCGTTAAAAATGCCCTTGTTGTCATTTGGAGCCACCTGATTGGTGCACTGCTGAGCTCAACCTTGGACCAGGCAGCAAGGCAGGTCTGGGTGCACACCTGTGCAGTGATATCATGATGCACAGCTTTTATTCATATGCCCCACTGCCCAATCTGAGGCCAACCACAGCAGTTCACTATTTCGCTGGCTCTACGACTGCACATGTGCAGTTCAGAGCCTGCAACATGTCGATTTTTTTTTTGTTAAAGCCCTTTCCCACCAGCTGCCTACCTCACCAAGCACTAAGGTGCAAAGGTGTGTGTGTAAGGGGATACTCATGGAAGGTAGCACTCTGGGGGCTCTGCCATAGGGCATGTCAAAAGTGCACAATCTGTCCGCTATGTGTGTCACAGTTCAGATGAAAAAAATCGCAGATCGCCGCCATAACTAGTAAAAAAAAAATTATAATAAAAAAACGCCATAAGACTATCCCCTATTTTGTCGCTATAACTTTTGCGCAAACCAATCAATATACACTTATTGTGATTTTATTTTTTTTAACAAAAATATATAGAATACATATCAGCCTAAACCGTGGAAGAATTTTATATATATATATATATATATATATATATATATATATATATATTATTTTTAGTTATTTTTTGGGGATATTTATAGTATAAAGTAAAAAAATATTGTTTGCCTTTTTTTGTTTATAGCGCAAAAAAAAAAAAAATCCCAGAGGTGATCAATACCACCAAAAGAAAGCTCTATTTGTGGGAACACACGGACATCAATTTTGTTTGGGTGCAACGTCGCACGACCACATAATTGTCAGCTAAAATGATGCAGTGCTGAATTGCAAAAAACGCACTGGTTAGGAAGGGGGTAAATACTTCCGGGGTTGAAGTGGTTAAGACTCTCCCACAGGCCATGCCCATTTTTCGCCATGGTTCACTATGCATGTCACAGATTATCATCTCCCTGGTAGGGGTGCCCAGGGGCCCATGATGTTGTTAAGGCGACACTGCATTGAGAGGCTCCTGGTGCCTTTACTGGGTCACCAGCTCTAGGTCTCCTGCCACTCTGCATGTCGCCGAGCTTGGTACCCCTCCTCTTTAAAAAAATGATTGCCACGTGACGGCCATTTGTAAGCCTGGGTGCCCCATAATCTCTTATTGCCCGGTGGTCCCATAAGTTGTCAGTCCGCCCCTGGGTAATATGCTACTGTTAGACCATCTGGACCTGGGGCTTTGCCATTAGCCATAGCTTTAAGTGCTACTCACAGTTCTGAAGCGGTGAATTCTTCCTCCAGAGCTTCAAGAGTAGGGATGAGCTTCGAGTTCGAGTCTAACTCATGTTCAACTCGAACATTGCCTGTTCGCCTGTTCGGTGAACAGTGAACAATTTAGGGTGTTCGCTGCAAATTTGGAAAGCCACGGAACACCCTGTACAAGTCTATGGGAGAAATCTAAAGTGCTAATTTTAAAGGCTAATATGCAAGTTACTGTCCTAAAAAGTGTTTGGGGACCTGGGTCCTGCCCCAGCGGACATGTATCAATGCAAATAAAAGTTTTAAAAATGGAATTTTTTTCGGGAGCAGTGGTTTTAATAATGATTAACCACTTCCCAACGGGCACACGCCGATGTACGTCGGCAAAATGGCACGGGCAGGCATATTGGCGTACAGGTACGTCCTGTTTTAAATGGCTCTGGACCCCTGTGAGTCCGGTCACGGGTTCCGCGGACTCGATCGCCGCGGGGATACCCGCGATCGTCTCACGGGGTGGCTGAACGAGGAGATGCCGTTGTAAACAGCATCTCCCCGTTCTGCCTAGCAACAAGGCTGATGTGATTGGAGCAGAGATCAGTGTTCACTAAAACAAAGCCCAGCCCCCCACAGTTAGTAACACGCCCCTAGGACACGCCCCTAGAACCCCTTCACTGCCAGTGTCATTTACACAGGAGTCACTGCATTTGTATAGCACTGATTGCTGTATAAGTGACAATGGTCCCAAAAATGTGTCAAAAATGTCTGATGTGTCCGCCATAATGTCGCAGTCACAATAAAAATTGCTGATCGCTGCCATTACTAGTAAAAAAAAATTATTAATAAAAATGCCATAAAACTATCCCCTATTTTGTAAACGCTGTAACCTCTGTGCAAACCAATAAATAATCGCTTATTGCGATTTTTTTTACCAAAAATATGTAGAAGAATATGTATCGGTCTAAACTGAGGGAAAAAAATTTTTTTTATATATATTTTTGAGGAATATTTATTATAACAAAAAGTAAAAAAATAATGCGTTTTTTTCAAAATTGTCACTCTATTTTTGTTTATAGCGCAAAAAATAAAAAACGCAGGGGTGATCAAATACCACCAAAAGAAAGCTCAATTTGTGGGAAAAAAAGGACGTCAATTTTGTTTGGGAGCCACGTCGCATGACCGCGCAATTATTAGTTAAAGCGACGCAGTGCCGAATCGCAAAAAGTGGTCTGGTCTTAAGCCAGCAAAATGGTCTGGTCTGAAAGTGGTTAAAGTGAAACAATAAAAGTGTAATATTCCTTAAATTTCATACCTGGGGGGTGTCTATAGTATGCCTGTGAAGGGGTGCATGTTTCCTATGCTTAGAACTGTCCTGCACAAAGTGTCATTTCTGCAGGAAAAAAAGTCATTTAAAATCATTGGCGGCTATAATGAATTGTTGGCTCTCTTAATACAAAATAAAATAATAAAAAAAAGTGTGGGGTTCCCCCAAATTCAATTACCAGGCCCTTCAGGTCTGGTATGGATATTAAGGGGGAACCCCGCGTCAAATTAAAAAAAAAAATTGGCGTGGGGTTCCCCCTAGAAATCCATAGCAGACCCTTTTTCTGAGCACGCAACCTGGCAGGCCGCAGGGAAAGAGGGGGGCGAGAGAGTGGCACCCCCTCCTGAACCGGTCCCCCCCAAAGCTCCTTGTCCCTATATTGATGGGGGCAAGGGCCTCATCCCCACAACCCTGGCCGGTGGTTGTGGGGGTCTGCGGGCAGGGGGCTTATCAGAATCTGGAAGCCCCTTTAACAAGGGGACCCCCAGATCCTGGGCCCTCTGAAATGGTAAGGGGGTACAAAAGTACCCCTACCATTTCACAAAGAAAGTGTAAAAAATTGTTAAATAAGTCAAACACACTTTTGAAAAAGTCCTTTATTGAAAATAAAAAAATATTCCAGTGGTGGTAATCCATTCTCCACTCTGGTGCTATCCAGCGACGGATTATCATCTCTCTGGGGTCCAGCTATGGCTGATCTGATCCAGCGACGGGTGATCTCTCCCTCCAGTCCAGCACAGCGCAGTCCACCCATCCTTCCTCTGTCTCCACTGTCGGAGACACTGCGGGATCCCGGCAGCCTGGCGTTTCTTATATCAGGAGGGCCACCCGTCACCTGAACCCATCCCCCTCTGATGCAAGTGGGGAAGCCTGGCTTCCCCAATGATGCGTGGGTGACCCCGCCCCCCTCTGATGTAATGGAAACCTGCATTACATGTCTGCCGTGGGGACCAAGAGCTTCACCAAACCAAGCAGTTTCTCCAGCGCTGCCTTCCTCTTTCTTAGGTCCTTATAAAAGGGGTTGTTCATCTGCCACAGGAAGGGCAGCTCCCTGAGCATATCAATAATTAGCTCCATAAAATGTGTTTCCTTGAAGGGATCCATCTTGTCTGCAAGACACAACACAAGACAAACCCTAGTAATGTCAGGCTAAACTCTCCTAATCTTGACCCAACATAGGCCTATATAGAAGCAGTATAGGCTAGTGATGTACCAAGTTAAAATTGTACCTTCGTTTGAACGATCGGCTCCTCACTTTGATCACAGATCGTACGTACGACACACACGTGTTGCTTTTTATATACAGTGCGCATGTGTGAAACTCCGCCCGCCCCTGACGTTCTTTCTAGACTATTTCCCGCCCCTTCTCTTTCGGCGCAGTGGGGAGAGCACATGGTGGAGACATAGCAGGTGCGCACTAATAATTACACTAATGAGGAGGAGGACGAAAAAAGCTCGGAGCCAGAAACATCCTGATCCTGGAGGAGAAGATTTAAGGCCTCAAATATGTCTTTTGGAGAGATGTTGGAGATGGTGGACATATTGAAGAGGAACGACTAAGATGGGAAGTATGGACCTTACCCAAACCCGAATGTCAGAAAGGCCAAGATCATGATTAAAGTTGTGAAGAGTCTTCAGAAGAATTTTGGGGTAGACGAGCCAAGCATCAACTAAGAAAATGCTGGTCAGACCTGAAACTGAGGGAGCATGATCAGTACAGAAGGATCAAGCGAGTTCTTCTAAAAAGTAAGTAGTTGTCGTGTGTTCATATTATTATTATTGCTTGCATACTGCTCCATGTGCTTTAAATTAATGTTGTACAGTTTAAAATTGCCACTTTCATGTTCATGGGCTCAATCGTTCGTAATAAACATTGTTCATTAGCCCACTCCAAAAACGATGTTTTGCCAATTTGCACTTGACTACATTTGTTCACACAACAGGTAAGTATTCCAGCTTTAGAAAGTGTCAAAAATAATGTTTTCAGCTTTGAACTCTGCCAAAAAAAAACAACTGTACGACACTTTCAAACAATGTTTCATATTACTATTTCTGCCCTCAAATATCTGTGTGCTAAGTATTCCTTTTTTACATTCTCATAGGGGAGAGAAGACTTGGGACGTCTGAGGACACCAGGGACCCCACACCTCCCAAAGGAGGAAAAATACCAACACCAGAGGCAGAGGAGGAGGAGGAAGTAGAGATTGTCAAAATTGGCGAAATTGGCACCACAACAAGTAAGTGTCAGAGACCACAGCTTCAGGTAAGCTAATCAATGTATGTCTGCATATTTATAATACATGGTGTGTTTTTTTTGGTTTCTATTTAGGTGATGGGGATGTTGTGGAAGAAGAATCACATTTTACCAGTGAAAGTGCCCAGATCCTCATTGGGGAGATAATGGGGTGCAATCGCGATTTAGAGAATATCCAGAAAAACATCAATGATGTTCAACAAAAAATGAAGAACATCATTGATGTTTTAGGGAGAGTCTGAAACACCCAAAATTAGCTAGCATCCATTTTAAATTTTCAAAAACACTTTTATATTTTTAGAAAAGCCAAATTTGAAAGATGCACACAGTGTGTCAACATGTACTATCTCCCATCATGGGGGATCAATGTACGCATTTTGTGGGTGCAACCCCTTCCTTGCTACTAAAGTGGCTGAGATGAAGGGGTTGCACCCCCAAAACACGTACATTGATACCCGCTTGATGGGGGATAGCACATGTTGACATTAGGCATGTGAACAGGAGGAAAATGGCCACTTTTTGATTCTCAATTTGTGTGCATCTTCCAAATTTGGCTTTTCCAGGGGTGTCATCCCATCTGATGAAGGCAATATCAGCACAGTTTGTACATACTCATGTTTGATATTGTCTTCACTTTTCAAAGTTGAACTTTGTAAGTTCCTGTGTTCTGTATGTTATGCTTTGATACATGCCTGTTTACACAAAAAAAGAAAGTTAGAAAGATTTTACCCAAAATAATGTTTTATATACACCAAATATGTTGGTTTGTTGTAAAACCCTTTTTTAAACACACATGTGAATGTGCTTTGAGTAAAAAGTTAAATTATCAACAATGTATGGCTTCCTTTTTCAATGCGCAAAAGCAGTATTTGTAGTAAAGTTGTTGTTTTCTGTGACAATGGGTGTTATTTACTAAAGGCAAATCCACTTTGCACTCCAAGTGCAGTTTCAGGTGCACCTTTGCAGTGCACTTGTAGTGCATAGTGGATTTGCCTTTAGTAAATAACACCCACAGTGATGTTTAAATTTCCCCAATCACGCCATTTTCATGACCACACATATTTCTGTCATGGTGCTGAAAATGATCAATATTTTTGTCAGTAATGCACTACATACATTAACAACAAAAACAAGGTGTGTGTGTAGCAGACCCACCCACAACATAATAAGATTATCTGAAGAAGAGACTGTCACCTGTTTTCCGGCAAGTCTGCATCAGGCCCAACTGAGGCCACATAGTTTGCTGAATGTTTTTTTCAAAAAATTGTGCAGAACGCAGCAGGAAAGCACAGTATGATTTAGTTTATATTCCGCCATGTGGATTGGAGTCAAAAATAGGTGGAACCGGCTGGCCATTATCCCGAAAGTGTTCTCCACTACTCTTCTGGCTCTGGCCAGCCGCACATTAAAGATCCTCTGATCTGGGGTGAGGGTCCTCATAGGGAAAGGCCGCATCAGATGATTTGCCAGAGCAAACGCCTCATCCGCGATGAAAACGAAGGGGAGTCTTTCGACATTCTCCTCTGAAGGTGGCAAGCCCAGACTGCCACTCTGGAGACGCCAGTAAAACTCCGTCCATGCGAACACTCCACCATCCGACATTTTTCCCCACGTCCACATACAGGAAGGCATACGTCACTGACACCACCGCCAACATCACGATACTATTATACCCCTTGTAATTATAATAGTAGGACCCCGAGTTGGGGGGTGGGACGATGCGTACATGTTTCCCATTAATTGCACCTCCACAATTGGGAAAGTCCCAACGGCTGGCAAAGTGGGAGGCCACAGTCAGCCATTCCTGTGGCATTGAAGGAAACTGTGGAGTCAAACAAGAAAAAAATTTGTAATTTTGCACATCAACATTGCAAGTAGATTAGACACAAACATTTTTGGCCAAGATCTTTATAACATTTTTGGAAATTAGTATTTAAAGTCTAAAGTATAAGGTCCCCTTATCAGATTCCTCACCCCCCCCCCCCCCCATCTGATGGCCCATTGCAAAAAATTAGGGGGAATGTTTTGGACAGGTAACCCTCTCCACTTCATTGAGAGCTAAATGCAGAAATAATGTGTGATACTTTGGCCAGCCCCTCCTTACTTACACTATTGGCAGCCCACAGGACAGGTAAGAAGTGTCATAATACAAAAAAAAGAAACAAATGGAAGCACATTTTTACATTCTGCTATTACCTATCAAGATAATAACAGGAGAAAAAAAACTTTAAACAAGTATCGAGGCAGGCCCTTGCACTACATGCTTTGGTGAATTCATCCATAAATCGGACAAGAAAAAAGGTAGGTATAGTGTGTATTGGGTTTGGCAAAGTCAGCAGATAGAGGATTGCTGTCAGCTGACCTAGCAGTTGGGGGGAGGGGGGGTTACTAATGAGTTTGGCCCACCAAAAAAAAACTCTGGCACTCTGCATGAATTTAAGCACACACATAACATTTGTACTCATTTTAGGGGGTGTTTAGAGGAAAGCAATACCAATGAGCTGACTAAATACATTGCTAAGTGACTAGGCTATAGGTTTATGGCCCCAGAAGAGCATGCTGGGGAAGTTAGTGAAGGCAAATATGCATGAAGGACAAAAAAGGAACTTGAAAAGCTTCCAGTATGCAGGAGGACAAAGGAGTACAGCATATCAATTAAAGCATATTGCAATCATTGCAATTAGGGAATGAGGAAAGAAATCCAATACATTAGCAAACATTAAATACATAGAATGTGATGTTAAAGGAGAAAACTTACCTTAATATAGTCCTTCTGCAGGACCTGTATGATGGCAGAACAGGTCTCTGGAATAATGATTCCCAGAGCCTGGGGGGAGATGCCTGTCGAGAACTTGAGGTCCCCAAGACTTCTCCCTGTCGCCAAGTAGCGCAACGTGGCGATGAGTGATGGCTTGCCACATGCAGGTATCCTGCCTGCTGATATAAGGGGACAGCAAAGCCAGCAGACAGTGAAAAACGGGGTCCGTCATCCGGAGATAATTCCTGAAATCATCAGGATTATTCTCCCGGATCTCACGAAGCAAAGGCATGTGTGAGAACTGGTCACACTGGAGCAACCAATTCTTGGTCCACAAACTCCTCCTCACCCTGTTCATGGACTCGGCTTGTGTCAAAGCTAAAAGCCCAACACCAACCCCCTTCACAGCATGAACTCTACGATGAGTACGTACATGAAACATGGCTTAAAACGGTCGGCTGGTCAGAACAGACAACAGAAGGCACCGATAAACAGCAAGGCCTGAAAGAACGAACTAAAAACCAGAAACGAGCGGACAATAAGCACTGTAAATCAAAGCGTATTATATACCAAGATACGGTCCGCAATGACCAACAAATGCGAACTGTCTACACGCACTGATAAACAGATACGCACTGACAAGCACAAACTGAAGAGCAGTAACGATCTGAAGCACACATCTGAAAAGCGTGAATCGTCTCTTACCAAACTTCTACTAACACGCGATAAACACGAGATCAGTAGAAGGAGCCCAAAGGGTGCCGGACGTGGTGCTGAACTTCACGTTTCTAGTCCCGTCGTACGCGGTTTACATCACAGCGTTCTTGACGACTGGAAATTTCCGACAACTTTGTCTGACCGTGTGTATGCAACACCACTTCCAGACTAAATCCGTTGGAATTTATCCGACGGATTTTGTTGTCGGAATGTCTGACCGTGTGTACAAGGGCGAAGAGGGCTCTAAGATCCTTCCTCTTCAGAGTCAGTGATCTAAAGAGTGTTTGTTTTATGCTTCCTTTCCAGGGGTTGATGTGTCCTCTCCTTTTTATCCCTAGAGCCTAGCTCAATAAGTCTCCCCCTTATGTGTACCTTGTGCGCTTCCCAGAGTACCCCTGGCGATATGTCTGGGCTTGTGTTTTCTTTAAAGTAAAGGGATAGTTCCTTTTATATCTGTATTTTATCAATTTTCTCAAGAATAAGATTGTCATTAAGTTTCCAGTTCACTGTCTTTAGGGGTAGGGAGGGAATTCTCAGCTTTAAACTAATTAGGGCAAGGTCCGATATTGGGGAGGTCTCATTATGGGAACTAATGGGCAGGGCTAGGTGAAGCTGGTCAATAGGGATGAACCGAACACCCCCGGTTCGGTTCGCACCAGAACTTTCGAACAGACCCCAAATTCGTACGAACTTTAGAACCCCATTGAAGTCTATGGGACTTCTCGAACGTTCAAAATTAAAAGTGCTAATTTTAACGGCTAATATGCAAGATACTATCCTAAAAAGGGTTTGGGGACCTGGCTCCTGCCCTAGGGGACATGGGTCAATGCCTAAAATGTTTTTAAAAATGGCCGTTTTGGCGGGAGCACTGATTTTAATGACGATTAAAGTGAAGAAAAAAGTGAAATATTCCTTTAAATATGGTGCCTGGGGGGTGTCTGTAGTATGCCTGTGAAGTGCCACGTGTTTCCCGTGTTTAGAACAGTCCCTGCACAAAATGACATTAAACGGAAATAACATCATTTAAAACTGCTTGCGGTTTTAATGTTATATCTGGTTCCTGCAATATGGTTGAAAGCCCTCCCTGCCCATTACCAGCCCCTTTGGGTCTTCTACGCATATTAAGGGGAACCCAGTACCCATATTAAAAAAAGGAAATGCATGTGGCCCCCAGGCCCTATATACTCAGAACAGCAGTATACAGGCGGTGCAAACAAGACAGGGACTGTGTAGGTTTGTTGTGTTAAGTTGAATCTGTTTGTAATTTGCAATTGGTAAATTTTTAAAGTGTAGCTCCAGTCAAAAAAACTATTTTTAAGCTTTTTGGAGAACATAGGGAAGGGTTATCACCCCTGTATAATTTGTTTTGTCGTACATCTTTTTTCATCTCACTTGCTGTTGTCTCCTTCCGTTTGCAAGTAGGAGATGTTTGTAAGTTGGATGTTTGAAAGTAGGGGCCTGCCTTATATGCTCTGCAGAAATGGCGGAACAAGGTGTTGGTTTTGCCACAACATTGTAAGCCCTCAAAGTGACTCTTGGTGGGCGCTGGAGCACCTTGCTGTGAACGATTATATCAAGAATTGTAATTACATGTCATTGTTGAACAGTGGTAGAAAAATTGACCTTTGGTGGTTGTGGTGCTGGTGCCACAACACTATAAGTCCTCACAGTTACTCTGGGTGGGCCCAGGAACGGACCCTCCTGTGAAATATTATATCAAGAATTGTAATTACATGTCCCTGTTAAACAGGAGCAGAAAAAATGGGCCTTAGGCACTGGTGCTGGTGCCACCACACTGCAACCTCTCCCATATACTCTAGTTTTATTGCAGGAATTAGCCCTGCTGCAAAGCATTGCATCAAAAATTGTACTTAAACGCCCCTGTTAAACAGGGGCAGAAAAATTGGGCCTTAGGCACTGGTGCTGGTGCCACCACACAGCAACCTCTCCCATATACTCTAGTTTTATTGCAGGAATTAACCCTGCTGCAAAGCATTGCATCAAAAATTGTACTTAAACGCCCTTTTAAACAGGGGCAGAAAAATTGGGCCTTAGGCACTGGTGCTGGTGCCCCCACACTGCAACCTCTCCCATATACTCTAGTTTTATTGCAGGAATTAGCCCTGCTGCAAAGCATTGCATCAAAAATTGTACTTAAACGCCCCTGTTAAACAGGGGCAGAAAAATTGGGCTGATGGCATCACCCAGAACCAGAAATGTTCTTCCAACATATCAGCGGAGGAGGAAGAGGATAGACAATCAACATAACAGGACAGTCACCCAGCATTAGCATAGGCAGTCTTGAAGGGATGTGATATTTCAAAAAAAATTATTCGGTTACATCAGCTTCAGGTGCTTGGTAGCTGTGGGTGATCCAAGACTGATTCATTTTGATGAAGGTCAGTCGATCAACTGATTCGGTGGACAGGCGCACCCTGTGATCAGTAACAAAGCCACCAGCAGCACTGAAGGTGCGTTCCGAAAGAACGCTGGATGTAGGACAGGCCAGTAGCTCAATTGCATACTGTGCAAGCTCTGGCCAGTGATCCATCCTCAAGACCCAGTAAGCCAGAGGATTTTCGGTGGGAAAGGTGTCCAAGTCTGACCTTGCCCCTAGGTATTCCTGCACCATGTAAATCAGACGCTGGCGATGGGTGCTGGAACCGATCATACCTTGGGGCTGCGGGCTAAAAAATTGTCTGAAAGCATCAGTGAGACGGCCACCTTCTCCACCGCTCCTTCTGACCGATGCCTCAGCAACACGTTGTCCAGGACCAGGAGTTTGTAACCTCCCAGTCTCTGGGAACGCGTTGCACAGACCTTTCTGCAAGGCCTCTCGGAGATGTCTCATCCTCTGCTCCCTCTGCGATGGCAAGATAAGGTCGGCAACCTTACCCTTGTACCGTGGATCAAGGAGAGTGGCCAGCCAGTAATGGTCCCTCTCCTTGATCCGAAGAATACGAGGATCCTTCCGCAGGCTTTGCAGGATCAGGGAGGCCATGCAGCGTAGGTTAGCTGAGGCATTCGGTCCGGAGTCCTCTGGGTCACTAAGGACAACATGATCCGCAGCTACCTCCTCCCAGCCATGTACAAGTTCACGTGTTTCTTGGGGCTGTAAATCATCCCTACAAGACTGCTGCTGCTGATGCTGAGTGCCAGCCTCCACCTCCATGCTGACACAATCATCCTCCTCCTCCTGCTCTTCCTCCTCCCCATCCTCTTCCTGTGTGATGGGTGGCACAGCAGGAACACTGTCTGGATAAAGGGGGCCTTGAGAGGCAAGGAAGTCCTCCTCTTCCTGCCTCTGTTCTGCCTCAAGTGCCCTGTCCATTATTCCACGCAGCGTATGCTCCAAGAGGTACAGTGTCACTGATGCATGCACGGTCACTGCTCACCATCCTTGTGGCCTCCTCAAACGGTGACAGGACAGTGCATGCATCCCTGATCATGCCCCACTGGCGTGGTGAGAAAAAAACGAGCTCCCCTGACCCTGTCCTGGTGCCGTAGTCGCACAGGTATTCATTGATGGCCCTCTGCTGCATGTGCAGCCGCTGCAGCATGGCCAACGTTGAGTTCCACCTGGTGGGCATGTCACATATAAGGCAGTTCTTGGGCAGGTTCAACTCCTTTTGGAGCTCAGCCAGCCGAGCACAGGCATTAAATGATCGGTGAAAATGCACACAGACTTTCCTGGCCTGCTTCAGGACATCCTGTAAGCCGGGGTACCTGCCCAAGAACCGCTGCACCACCAGGTTAAGGACGTGAGCTACACAGGGCACATGGGTCAGTTGTCCCTGTCGGAGGGCGGAGAGGAGGTTGGTGCCATTGTTGCAAACCACCATTCCTGGCTTAAGCTGGCGTGGCGTCAACCACCTCTCGGCCTGCCCCTGCAGAGCTGACAAAACATCCGCCCCAGTGTGGCTCCTGTCCCCCAAACAAACCAGCGCAAGCACGGCATGGCATCGTTTTGCCTGCGTACTTGCGTAGCCCCTGGAACGCCTACGGAGCACCGCTGGTTCTGAGGACAGAGCACTGGAAGAGGCCATGGAGGAAGAAGAAGAGGAGGGGGTGGAGGAGAGAGGTGTGTCACAACCAGTAGTAGCATTTTGGAGGCGTGGTGGCGGAACAACCTCCAACACTACTGCACCTTGTCCTGCATCCTTCCCAGCTGCCAGAAGAGTGACCCAATGGGCCGTGAAAAAAAGGTAACGTCCCTGTCCATGCCTGCTGGACCATGAGTCAGCGGTAATGTGCACCTTACCGCTGACCACCCTGTCCAGCGAGGCAAGGACATTGCCTTCCACATGCCGGTAGAGAGCCGTAATCACCTTCCGTGAGATAAAGTGGCGTTTGGGGACCTGCCACTGAGGAACCGCACAGTGTACAAATTCACGGAAGGGGGCCGAGTCTACCAACTGAAAAGGCAGCAGTTGAAGTGCTAGCAATTTAGCCAAGCTAGCATTCAACCTCTGGGCATGTGGATGGCTGGGAGTGAACTTCTTTTGCCGGTCCAGCAGCTGGGGCAGGGACATTTGCCTGCTATAATCGGACGTGGGTGTACTGCTAGCAGAGTGCCCGGAAGCACTTGGCTGTGACACACCTAATTCTACACCTTCATTCCTCTCAGAGCAGGTTTCAGAGAGGACTGAAGGTCTAGTGGGGTTGGAGATGCCAGCTGATGAGGAGCAAGGAGAGGTCCGCTTTGTTCTTTGGTGTGGGTCTTTGAGGTACGCTTGCCAACGAGCTGCATGGCAGGTCAACATATGTCTGGTCAAGCATGTGGTGCCCAAGCGGCTGATGTTTTGGCCACGTGAGATACGCTTGAGACATATGTTGCAAATAGCAGCGGTGCGATCTGATGCACTCGTCTCAAAAAAGGCCCACACCAAAGAACTTTTAGAATAAAGCGCAGAGGCAGCGCCCTGCACAGGCGGAGCTCTGCGGTGTGATTCAGTCGGTGTGCTGCCCCTAAGCTGGCCCCCGGAGGGCATCCTGCCTCATTGGACATGTGCCTCCTCCTCCTCCTCTCTCCTACCAGGCACCCACGTGGAGTCAGTGCCCTCATCATCCCCTCCCTCTTCATCGCTGTAGAAAACCTGGCAATATGCTGCAGCTTGTGGAACATGACTGCCAGATTGCTGTCCTTCTTGAGCATCCCCTCTCTCTACGCTCACGCTACTGCCTTCCTCTAGCTGAGTGTCATTATCAGAGCCTACAAAACACTGGGCATCCTCCTGGAGCATGTACCCAACACTGTGCTCGAAGAGTTCAGGAGACTCCTCAGGAGGACGTGGTGGGTCTAGGGAAGGAGTCACTGATGATGACATTGAGACGAGGGAAGACGATGCGTTGGCAGCTGCTTTGCTAGTACCCTGAGACTGGGTGAGAGAGGATGAGGAGGATGAAGAGGGCTTGGTCATCCACTCTACCAAGTCGTTGGCATGTTGCGGTTCAACATGTCCAGCTGCCGAAAAGAAGGACAAGCGTGTCCCATGGCCACGTGCTGATGACAATGCACCGCGTCCAAGACCAGCACTGTTGTCTCTAGACACAGAGCCTGCTTGCCCTCTTTTATCGGCTCGCGCCTGTCTGCCTCTCCTTGCTGGCCTTCCAGACATGGTAATGGCCTGAAGGGAGTTGGGTAAAACAGCAGTGTAATGGAGTCACACAACACCCACTAAGCCCTGCAGATGGCTCTATTAGAGAACAGCAATAAACGGTAGATACAGGTGTATATTGTGCTGGAGTCACACAACACCCACTAACTCCTGCAGATGCCTTTATTATAGAACACCAGAGATAAAGGGGTATACTGTAATTGAGTCACACAACACCCACTAAGCCCTGCAGATGCCTCTATTAGAGAACAGCAATAAAGGGTAGATACAGGTGTATATTGTGCTGGAGGCACAAAAAACCCACTAACTCCTGCAGATGCCTTTATTATAGAACACCAGAGATAAAGAGGTATATACAGATATATACTGTGCTGTGCTGGAGGCACACACAACTTCCAATAACTCCTGCAGATGGCAAGTGGGCTCAAATAGAGAAGAGCTATGTAGGTGGATATAGCGGTGTGTACTGGGTACAGAGCACGCAGACAGCACGCACAAGCTCCTAACACTACTGACTGCAAGCTCTATTATAAAAGATAGATCACTAGCTATATAGGTGAGGTGAATATAGCAGTGTATACTGCGGTCAGGGCACACAGACAATAACCACTACAGAAGAGCAAGATCGAAAATCGGCCGATAACGATCGGTGTATACTGTGTTGAAGGTACACAGAACACCCACTAACTGCTTCAGACGCCAACACACTACACAAGGTCGCCGCGCTGGGGGCCTTATATAGTGTGGGGCGTGTACTACACAGCCTGAGCTATGATTGGCCACAGGCATCCTGCCTGTGGCCAATCATGGCTCTCCTCGCTGCTGGCGCTGTGATTGGCCAAGCATGCGGGGTCACAGTGCATGCTTGGCCAATCATGAGCCAGCAATGCACTGCGATGATGCAGTGCATTGTGGGCCGTGAGCGCCACATGAATTTGGCGCGAACAGCCCATAACGTTCGGAATTCGCCGAACGGGCGAACAGCCGATGTTCGAGTCGAACGTATGTTCGACTCGAACACGAAGCTCATCCCTACTGGTCAATAAAAAAGTAGTCAATCCTTGAATAGGATCGGTGTAAGTGTCAGTAGTGTGTTAAGTCTTTTACCCGTGGTTGCATTATCCTCCAGATATCCATAAGTTGGTTATCGTGTAATCGTTTATGGATTAACGATAAGTGTTTGTGGGAGATACAGGACCTACCCTGTGAGGTATCAGTGAGGGGTTCTAGGGGGGTATTAAAATCTCCTGCCAGTAAAATGCACCCATGGGCAAAGTCTCGTAATTTGGTGAGGGTGGCCGCAATATAACCTGTTTGGTTGTGGTTGGGGGCGTAGATGGTAGCTAAAATGCATGGCATATTGCCCAGGCTGCCTCATAGAAACAAATATCAACCTGATGGGTCACATAACCTGGTCTCGACTATAAAAGAGGTACCCCTACAGAATCCAATGGTCACTCCCTTTGCCTTGCGAACATCAGACAAACTGTAATACCATGTGGGGTAGTGGTGGGAGAAGAGTTTTACTGATGTGTTTTAGGTGAGATGGGTCTCTTGCAGGAAGACAATGTCTCCCTGCAAGCGAAGTAGTTCTCCTTATAGGTTATGTCTCTTACCAGAGGTGTGGAGTCCCTGAACGTTGAGGGATAGCAGGTTCACTGTGGCCATTGGACTCGACGGGGAGACTCTGTCTGCCCATTCCTATGATGAAGCTGTATCTGAGGCAGGGGGAGAACAGGAGAAGTGGGAGAGGAAAAGGAGAGGTAAAAAAAAGAGAGGAGAGGAGAAAAAAAGGCAAGCAATCAATAACAAAAATATCTCTAGAATATTCAATAAGCTTCTGAAGAAACATTCACATTGCAAAACATGTAGAGCTTGTCTTTGCATATCATTAAATGATTGTAGGAATTTATTTCTGCAAATGTCATGCATCTACTGTATACGGTTTACACTAGAGAGATTTAGCTAGCTGCTTGCATTTTATTTGCAACATTTTAATGCTTGTTTTTTGTATTATGTGTTTAGTAAAAACCTATGTATTTTTATAATTGGTGCCTATAAGGTCCATTTTTGTTGTTGTTTTATTTTCCAATTGCTGTTTAGGACATGGCACTGGTCTACCATAAAACTTCCATAGTTCCATCCTGTGTTGAAGTTTGGTATACTTTTTGATACATAACAGAAACTAAGAAAAAAGTTGTTTCCCCACAATTTTCAGTCTTTTTTATTTGTTTAGCAAAAAATAAAAAATAAAACCTATGTCATGTGTTGCAGGACTGCCCAATTTTCATTCAAAGTGCGATAGTAATGAAAGCTGAAAATTGGCCTGGGCAGGAAGGGGGTGAATGTCCCCAGTATTGAAGTGGTTAAAACCCAGTCTAAAACCTGATTTGTGAACTACATTAGGTTAAATTTATCTGAAATAGTGCTGTACTGACTTTTGTATTCAGCATTCAACTTACCAGAGAGACAATAAGCCCCCTTTCACACTACAGCAACTGTTGTTATTTGCCTTGATTTAGCGGCGCTTTTCGGGCACTAGCAAGGTGGATTTTACCTTAAAAAGAAAGGTAAAAAGCTCAATTTTGTGGTGCTCTCAAAGACCTTTTATAGCGCTTTGGAAGTACTGCCCATCCATTGCAACGGGCAGGGGTGTTTTGGAAGTGCTATTTACAGCGCTCTCAACCCGCCCCAAAGATGCTGCTTGTAGGACTTTTTATAACGTTCTGCAAGCGCACTGCCCAGTGTGAAAGCACACACTGCAAAGAATGGGAGGCAGTTTTCAGGCGCTTTTAAGAGGCTAGTTCTAGTGTTAAAATGCCCAGAAAAGGAAAAACTGTTGAATTGAGCCAAATGCTTACTCCAGAGAAGGGGAAGCAGAGTTATCTCATTGGTCTTTAAAAGTCTCTAATTCTTCAGATGCATTTGCGATCATTGCAACAGTTATTCATATTGTAGTGCTATGGCGCTCCGGGTAAAGGTTTATAAAGAAAAAAACATGCCCCATCTCATCTACCTTCTTTATTCATATAATTAGCACATGACAGAATGATTACATATGGTAAACATTCATTGTACATAAATACACAAAATCTGCTATAGTGACATTGGTTTACACAATTTTGCCATTCCACTTATTCACTTATAGCTATACTGTTCCTCCACTTAGCAACATATAGATCGGTAAACCACCTTCCACAAAATGTGTTTGCAAAAGTAAACTAATTGTCTCAAATGTGCCTACAAATAAAACACTGTATTAACCAAATATAGATACTGACTTACAAACTGGAACAAAGAGCTGAAAATACTGAGCAATACACAAGGAGACCTTTCCATAGTGAGATCAGTAACCATACAAAAGAATGGAAAACTTTAGACACAGCTGTCAGCTTCTATTACTCGCTTTTTGTTTCAGAGAATAGAGGATTATGTTGCAGCTGGTCAGTGAATAATGACCCTCACATCATGGAGGAAGAGCTTTGGTCTGAATGACAAGTGTACATTACGTGGTTCCTGGGACGATGGGATTGTCCATTTGTGGAGAGAAATGCAGCTTGGGGGCTTTGAAAGTACTATTTCTAACAATTCCCATCAACCCCAAAAGGGCTTATAGCTAGACTGTTCTGTACCAAAAAAAATCTTAATGCTTTCAGAAATAGGTGCCATTCAGTTAGAAATGTTTTCTCACTAAATAACACTTGATGGTCTACTCAAATAAATGGCTCAGAGGTGTCTGAAATAACAATGTTTAGCAAAAAGGGATCCTCAATCATAGCAAATCATGAGATGACCTGATATCTGGGTCTGGAGATAAATATTTGTGCTGATGAAACCATTCATTCCACGGCGAAAAAAACAAGCTGAAATCCAAGTTTTTTTTTTTTTTTTTTTTTAAACGGAAAGAAAAGAAAATAGGTGGAGATGAGGCATAAAATAGTCATAAACATGCAGCAGTGCTCTTAAAGATATTTCCTAAAACGTGGCATAGGCATGCCATATTCTTCTTGTGAAGCATGTATGTTTATGCACGGAGAAGCCATCCCTGGCTCCAGCGGGGGAAATAATAGTGACTGCTTTGGTCATTTTTTTCCTGAAGATCAACCATTAAAAGTTTTTGTAAAGGGTCCAAAGTGCCCATAGCAGTGGTGGACAAAATATACCTTGAGGCATGGACTGTTTTTAATTTTTAAGCACCCTCCGTAGTTCCATGCATATATATATATATATATATATATATATATATATATATATATATATATATATATGTAGCACTTACCCCCGAAGGAGCGGATGCATTTTTCCTGGGCTTACTGATTACCTCCGCCAGCTCGTAACTCGTTGTTCTTGTCTAGGGGTTCCCAGGGTTGATGACCCAGTAAATGTAGAGACCAACACTTGAATTCCTTGTTAGGACTTTCATTTTGCATAAAACAGTTGAACAAACTCAGTCTCTAAGGCCGCGTACACACGGGCGGACTGTTCGCCCAACTTTGTCCGCTGAACAGTGTTTGGGCGGACAGTCCGCTCGTGTGTGGGCTTTCAGCGGACAGTTTCAGCGGACAGTTGGACGGACAAGGTTTTTCGGAATTTCCGAAAAACTGTCCGCTGAAACCTTGTTTCAGCGAACAGTCCGCTCATGTGTAGGCTTGTTCGTCAAACAAAGTTCCGCGCATGCTCAGAAAGGATTTTTACGCCGAAAGCTATAATGCAGTGTATAGGACGTCATATTTTTCGTCTCGTCGTACGTGCCGTTCACATCATCGCGCACGGTTTCAGCAAACTGTTCGTTCGTCGTGTGTGGCCATGTCCGTCCATGCTAATTTTGAGCGGACTGTTTGCCGAAACTGTTGGACGGACAAAGTTGGGCGAACAGTCCGCGCGTGTGTACGCGGCCTAAGTTGTGAATAGACGGTATGATGACAAAGTTTAGCTCAGGTGCTTGGAACTGCTGACTTCAATTAAAGTCTCTCTGTACACAACCCAGGGAATAGCCACTCGCAAATGGATTCTTTAATTGTTGGATAAATCCTGGACCTTGGATTTAGCAGCCAACAAGTAATTCTAGCTTTGCAAAGTCTCTCACACAGACTTGGTTGAAAACTTAGTTGTAACCGGAAGGATAGAAGTAGGAAATGTTCTTACTGTACCAAAATCTTTAAGCTGGTCCGGCGATACCTTAAGAATTGTGGATTCAATCAAAGTCCATGGCAGCTCAGCTTCCAGTCTCTTACCGAGCAGCCAGCCTTGTGCATGGCTCTCCTATTGAAGAGTCCTCCCCTGATTGCATGTAGAGTTGCTGGGCCTCTCCAAACTCAAGACGGCACTGGAACACCTTAGAATCCTCCTTCCAGTTACTGTGCCTCGAACTAGCCAGTTTAAACGGATGGATCTGCACCCCAGGCCATGAGGGCCCCTGGGAGCTGGTCAGGAGGACCAGGACCACGGAATCAGTAACAACTTCTGGGCCGGAACCCAGGATCACGTGACTTTGGCACCTTATGTACCCTCTCCCGGAATACACAGCGAGACAAGCGCGGCCACTGATTGGCTCAGAGAAAGATTGATACCCAATGCATCCAAACAGACTGCATTCTAAGGCCCCTCACAGGTGTACAACCCCACCTATGACCAGGCAGAATTTCTATACAGCCCAGCCAAACTGATGCCAAAGCATAATTTAGAACCATTAACCCCAAAACTCAACTACAGTTTTGGGCAAAAACTAAATTTAAGTATATAGCGCGTACTCATTAGGAGTACCGGCACTACATATTTATACAGTATCTCACAAAAGTGTGTACACCCCTCACATTTTTGTAAATATTTTATTATATCTTTTCATGTGACAACACTGAAGAAATGATACTTTGATACAATGTTAAGTAGTGGATGTACAGCTTGTATAACAGTGTACATTTGCTGTCCCCTCAAAATAACTCAACACACAGCTATTAATATGTCTAAACCGCTAGTAGAAAAAGTGAGTACACTCCTAAGTGAAAATGTCAAAATTTAGCCTAGTCAACCATTTTCCCTCCCCAGTGCCATGTGGCTCATTAGCGTTACAAGGTCTCAGGTGTGAATGGGGAGCAGGTGTGTTAAATTTGGTGTTATCACTCTCTCATACTGGTCACTGGGGGTTCAACAGGGCACCTCATGGCAAAGAACTCTCTACTCTCAACACACAGCCATTAATGTCTAAACCCCTGGCAACAAAAGTGAGTATACCCCTAAGTGAAAATGTCCAAATTGGGCTCAAAGTGTCAAAATTTTGTGTGGCCACCATTATTTTCCAGCACTGTCTTAACCCTCTTGGGCATGGTGCTTCACAGGTTGCCACTGGAGTCCTCTTCCACTCCTCCATGACGACATCATGGAGCTGGTGGATGTTAGAGACCTTGCGCTCCTCCATCTTCCATTTGAGAATGCCCCACAGATGCTCATTAGGGTTTAGTTCTGGAGACATGCTTGACCAGTCTATAACCTTTACCTTCAGCTTCTTTAGCAAGGCAGTGGTCTTCTTGGAGGTGTATTTGGGGTCGCTATCATGTTGGAATAATGTGAGTGTAATCACTTTTGTTGCCAGCGGTTTAGACATTAATGGCTGTGTGTTGAGTTAGTTTGAGGGGACAGCAAATGTACACTGTTATACAAGCCTCAGGCTGCTGGGACTTTGTGACGTGAACGCCTTCCACAGGAAAGTGAGGCTTGGAGCCCACGCAGCATGGGAAATTGTAGGGGAACACACGCCGGTTAACTGGACCCCATTCACGTGGCTTGGTAAGCTTGGTGTTGGCAAACTGACACCTTAACATGTGAGTGCAACCAATTTTTTAACCTTTTTAATAAAACTATTGGGAATTACTACACCATGATGGCTATTTATATTTCTTATGAGGACTAGCCAAGTACTATATCCAGTACTATATTGCTTGAGGAGTTTACAGATGATCTGTTGTAAGGAGTGGTTATCCCTTTAATGAACTAAAGGCGAGCATTCACCTTTATCTGGTGAGTGGCCAATCTACAAGGTGGTGGTGGCACATAAGGGTGAAGTTTTGTTGCATGATTAATACAGGAACGAACAGGAGTTGGTGATCACTTATTGAGGATATATATCTGGGACTAAACACTTATGGGAATTTTTCTCTCTTTTCCTGTCACGATGGATTGTTATCATTATTAGGTCACGTATTTAAAAATTGATTTAGTCTTCAGTTTATGAATTGTGTTTTTACATTTATTTTTTATTAGTATTTATTTCATAATTTATATTTATTTATTATATTAAGTATTTGTAAATTTATTGGTGGAATTCAGCACAGTTTAGATATATTTGCACTTTTTGATTTGGATTCACGTAAATATTTGACACAATAAGCATGTTGTAAAAAGTGTATTACAATCAGTGCAGACTGGTCGGTTGGATTTAGAAGGGGTGCTAAAGTACAGTATACAGTATTTTATAACAGTGGTGAAGAAATATAACTAAATATCCTTGTAAGGTTGGCGCAGTCCATATATGACACATATAAAAACATTTTTATAACCCACCCAAAGGGGCTATTTTGACTGCTGTAGACCCAATTAGTATATTATATCTGTGTGCCGGTATCTCGATTTTAGACATATACAGGGGTGACACAAGCACACATCCGCTAAATGGATCATGTCTTTGCAGAGTGAACACATCCTCCCCAGACGATCGTTCTGTGCATCGCACAAGGGCCTTTCACTGGCGGGCATATCCCCACTCTGCAAGTACTTCTACTTCTCTCCAACCTCAGGAAGTTTTTCAATACCAAATGGATCTCAACCAGCGTCAGTCTGCCCTGGTCAACTCTTTAGAGCGGGCTGGGAGAGAACTAACACTGGGAGACACTATGATAATACATATTAAAATACATCTTCATAAAATTTCCACAACAGTCCCTCCTCTTGTCATATGCTCCCATATGCCCCCTGATGAATCTTGATCTTCTTCTTACACCTGGAAATGAATCAGTCCTTACAGTCCATATGCTTGACATGTAGACTCTTCTTCAGGAAGGATGACTTAGAGGAGGATATGAAGGCTGGTTGGTCTGGGATCCCCTGCGTCTTGTACGTGGGTTGGACTTTGGGGCGTCTCATCCCAGAGGAAGATGTGGTCATCTGCTCGGGCTCTGTTCACTCGTCCAATCAGGCAACAGTAGCACCTCATCACGTCATATAGAAGGAATAGAAACAAAAACAACATGAGTATTTATACCCCCTACTTCCTTCAACCATGATCTGCTAAAAAATAAAAAAATAAAATCCCCAAAGACTCCCAAACCCTTAAAAGGATTCCAACCTCCACTAGCTATAGCTCTTGCTTTGCCTTGCAGTGATCTAAACCTTATCTATATGGGCCTGAACTTTGTTACCAGTATCCCTGATCTAGGTACAACAAGCTTTACCTTTGAATTCCCAGAAATCCCCCTTGGACTATGGGAACTTCAGCTACATTGAACATCCCATCCACAACGGATGAGAAATTGTTCTATTGTTGCATAAGCTCAAGCCCCCACTGTGTACAAGCAGGAAACCATGCCCAGACCTGGTCGGGGTTGGTGAACAATTCCCTTCCAGCTGTCCCTGCCATTCTTACCTTCTCTCTCGCCATCAGATCCTTATGATCGGCCACAACATAAGATGCTGGGATGAGTTTCACCGGCACACATGAACCTCTTGCATTAGGGGAAATACCGTATAAGCTGTAGATCCGCATTAATACCAATAGCAAAGCTGGCAAGAACCAGAGCTATTGTTGAAATTATAATTACTTTTACCCTCTAGAAATGTATCATTAAATTCCATTGACAACTGTCTGTTTGGATTTTACTAGTTTATCAAAACTCCTCATACCAATATGAACATCATATATATCATGTACCGCTGTCATAGCTGGGGTACTAAAACTCAGTGGAGATTCAGAGTAGACCCAACAATGTGTCCTGTTAGCTTTCTTAGCTAGTTGGAAAATACACTTTAAAAATATAAATAAACAATGATATGCCTCATCCTTTGGTGTAGTTGAGCAGCTTCTTGCAGTGGCTGGCGTGTCTCGTCCCTCAAGCTTCTTTACAATGACCCAGTCACCTGGTTGGAAAGAATAAAAAACGGTTATTGTGTCAGGGTCCAGGAGGGACTCATGAACCCTGTGGTGGACCTTTTGAAGTTTATGTTACAGTGATCGGACCTACCTCATCAGCTGAGAATGTTAACAGCTGCTGAGGAAAGTACAACCCCATTTTTGGTTGACCTCCAAACAAACCTAACTCAATGACTGTTGTCACTGCGTGGCTTACCAACTGGGGTGTAATACCTGGAACCATTGACAAAAAGGTTCTTAGCATATGAGATGGGAGCCTCTTTCACTGGACTGCTGCTTGCTGATTCAAATTCCTTTAAAGAAAGACAGTTGCCCTACTAGGTCACAAACTTGGCTAGAATTAGTGCGGTTAGTATTATTGGTTTGAAAATTGTCAATCTCACCACTATCATCACCCCTTTTCTTCCTCATTACAAACTGGAGGAAGACACGGAGGGTTTAGAATGGTGCAGAAAAAAACAATGAAACAGCCTATGATACTTTTACCTTCTCAGGCGTGTGTATTTATGCATGTGTACAGCTATTTACATACACGTGCTTTCTATGTACATACACTTTCAGAAACACCTTGGACCTGAAAAGATAATTATAAACAAAAGTTATTACTTTATCCTTCATATTTAACCTGCAAAGAATGATAAACAATATAACATTTGTGTACATTGGTAAATTGTCATTGACATTCCTCAAAACAGACAATAACTAAACCCTCTGTAACCCTTACTTTCACGTTCCTACTAAAATACAACACCCACGACACGTAAGGGCCGGTTCACACAGGGGGCGACACGAGGCGACACTACTTGTGAAGCCAAGTCGGATACGACTTGTATCCGACTTAACAGCGCGACTTGGGGCGACTTACAAGTCGCCTCCAGGACAGGGAACTGTACAAGTGAGCTTTCACCCCTTGTGACATCATTCCTGTTCCTGTCTTCTTGTTCCTGTTTTTGCCAGTTGTTCTGTGTCCAAAATGCTCTCTGTGCGTTACCTTATGTCAGCTGTCCTAACAGCTGGTTTGGCAGTACTGATGGAAGAGGAAGAAGAAGAAATGAAGCTGAGGAGGAGGATGGGAAGAAGACGTCGCTACTGGATCCATCCAATCATTGCCAATCGACATAACAGAGGGCAGTTCTGGGCTATGTATGAGAACTTGCGTAGTTTTGATGACAAGTTTTTCAAGTATACACGGATGTCGATCACAAGGCAAGTACATATGCTGTATGTCATTGTCCACTTTCCACGTCACTTGCCATACAGACTTGGCATACAGACACCTTCTCTCCCGAACAAAGCGTATGAGGGACTCATTGTCCACTGGTTCTCTCCTGTTCATAGCAGACATTTTGCAGGACTGAGCTCTTGGTCTGTGTGAGTTCAAGATAACCAGGAAAACGAAACTAATGTGTATGGAAAGGAGGGGCTGCCTGCAGTGGGGGCTGGGTGACTTCCTGTCAAGTAGCCTGCAAGTAGCCTACAGATGAACAGGAGAGGCGACTTACATTGACATGAATGGGTACAAGTCGCCTAGAAGTCGTTTCCAAGTAGTACAGGAACCTTTTTTAAAAGTCGGAGCTACTGCAGTAGTGTATATTAAGACAGCTCCATTGACTATCATTGTTTTTAATGCAGCGCGACCTGGAGGCGACTTGAGGCGACCTAGACCGACCTGAAGTCGGATCGCAGTCGCCCGCAGTGTGAACCGGCCCTAAGAGAGCTGTTGCTGTAGGTTTAAACATTCTTGTTACCACATACAAACAATGAGAAGACTAAAACATGAGACAAACATTTAGGCTCAGTTCACACAGGGGCAACACGACTTTTGGAGGCAACTTGGACGTGACTTGACGTGACTTGATGTGACTTGACGTGACTTGACGTGACTTGACGTGACTTGGACAGACTTACAACACTACTTTAAGTCGCCCCAGGCCAGGCAACTTGCCGTGGCCAATCAGAGAATGAGCTCTCAGGGGGGAACTCCTTTTGAGAGCTGATAATTCTCTGAGAGTCGCCTCTGTATAGATGGAGATCCGACTTGGTGGCGACCTCCATTGAAATCAATGGGTACCAGTCGCCTACAAGTTGGATTGAAGTAGTACAGGAACCTTTTCTGAAGTCGGAGCGACTTCAGTAGTGTGCATTAAGACAGCTCTCATTCACTTACATTGATTTCTACATGTTGTGCAGGTCGAGGTGACTTGGGGCGACTTGAAGTCGGATCTGAGTCGCCCCTGTGTGAACCGGCACTTAGATACAAATGTGGGGGAGATATTTCATAGTTCCCAAAACAAAAATGAAAAAACAAAACAACCAGATGGAATGCTGCCTTCACTCTTTTAGCAACAGAAAAAAATACAATGGGAAAGACACAAGAGCATCTCGAAAACTTGTATGGACCAGCCACACAAAGTTCAAAAATAGGCCTGAGAATTTTAAACACACAAGCGTGTACTACGCATCCATCAACTCACTCATCATTACAGATTTCTGAAGCCACAGCTGAACTACTTCCAAGGTATTTTTATTCTGGGATCTCATACCTCCGGACATAAAAAGTACCTTCCAAAGAAATACACCTTACTGTACCCTCTGACCATATATGCCAATTTTTAAGGGGTCTAATGGCCTTAGCCCCATACCCAGATTTCATGTATTGTGCAGCTGTCAGTCTGGGGTGCATGGACGACCCATTGCCCATGACGATTAAAAACGCTTTTTTGGCAGAGAACCCTGCGCTTTACTTTCGGAGCGGTTATTGTTTGCACCTTTATCACTTTAACTGGCCCCCGCTTTCCGATTATTGTACATGGCCTGATCGGGGCTGCTAGCGTACTACTCCTCACATTTATGCTAATACAGTCGTGCACTGGAATGCCGACTATTATACACGGCTCGACCATTCACACAATATACAGCCTTCTAAATGTGTTTGTCCGACAAATACAAAAACACCATGAAATCCTCCACTATTCACAATATTATGACTTCTATCTGTACATATATAACTTGGATGCCTCCTATTTGCTCTCTACCCAAAACAGTTTTACAGCATAAAACAAATTTAAAAATCAAACATATTTCCAAACACAAGTCAAAAGACCCCAAGCTCCTCCCACCAACTTCCTGTTTCACATCTGCAAAGAACTTCCCGTTGTACATCACAATAAAAAAAAAATAACTTCCTGTCTTCTCAGCTCTAAAAACCCATCTAACTGGTTTATTTAAATATCAATGAACAGGGAGGGAGGGGGGGGGGGGGGGGGGGGGGAGGGGGAGCCTGGTTTCATATTATGTCTATCAAGACATTAAAAAAATATATGGCGCAACAAAAACTGAAACTCCTGCAAAAAGATGGCTCAAGGAGGTCAAACAAAGCCTTTCTTATCTACTGCAGGCTATACAATACAATCCTCAGCTAAAGCGATAAAACCCGAAACAATTGAAAACAAAAATAACACACACAGCTAAAAGTACAAAAACTCAATTAAAGCTAGTAAATTCAGTGTAAAGTAGAGAGTTCACTTAAAACCAAAATTCAATAAAAAAACGCAATAGTTCTACTGAAAAGTATGTAAAAAGTGCAAAAATAGAATTCACTTAAAAGGGAAACAAAGAAATGAGATAGGATGGTGGCTCAGACCGCATGGCTTCACACCCACACAAAGGAATTTGAGCAGCTTCCACTCTGGGATGACCCACAGGCCAAACAGCACAAAATCCTTAAACTTCTCCTCTACAAACCCAAATCAAATTTTTAAACCTGGACCCAAAGCAGAGTTATGGCGTCACTGCGTGCCTTCCCAGACGCGTTTCGTCATACCTGACGTTGTCAATGACAACGTCAGGTATGACGAAACGCGTCTGGGAAGGCACGCAGTGATTGACAACGTCAGGTATGACGAAACACGTCTGGGAAGGCACGCAGTGACGCCACCACGTTGTAGGAGAGGAGGACGGGCTCCTGTTTGCCGGCCGGCTTTTTATGCTCTTTTTATACACGCTGTATACATTCGACTTACATGTAAGTGTGTTACTTTTTATCTACAATAAATTGTCTCAACAATATTACGCTATGTTGGTCCCTTCTTTTCTCTTGGAGCCACTGAGTACCATTCTTGGGATCATGGAATAGAATATTCTCGTAGGAATGCTGTTGTAATGTGGAGAGCTGACCCATTATAAGGAGGATTATTTTGGTGTGATCTACGATCTGATTATAACGCTCCAACTTATATACCCTCTGGTAAGCGCACTCACTATATGGTGACGGGCACTTGTGCGCATTTGAGTGTGTTCAATCACTATGGTGTCTCCATTTAAGAATATAATTGCCGATCATATGGACTTATTCATGAACTTTCTATGAACGGATTTTTTTGAATTATTATTTTTTATTTTTTATGTACTTTCTGATTTTTATGCACTTGAAGTGTTTTGATTGTATTAATTATTTACATATTAATTATCTATATTTTATTCATATAAAATATATTCCTTTTTTAGAATTTGTTAGAGGGTTGGCGCAGCTTTTTGTATTTTTGCATTATTGTTAGGTGTTTGTATCACATTTATTGCTGCTGCCTATACTACACATTGTTAGTTTGTTTTTCACTGTTTTCACCCAAGCGCGGTTTATCTTTTTCCATCTCTTTACAACTGGCTGCGGGAAAATTAACACTGGGAGACACTATAACAATACATATTAAAATACATCTTCATAAAATTTTCACAACTGTTATAATAAATATCCCCCCCCCCCCCAAAAAAAAAATATTCATCAGTTTAGGCCAATATGTATTCTTCTACATATTTTTGGTAAAACATCGCAATAAGCGTATATTGATTGGTTTGCACAAAAATTATAGTGTTTACAAAATAGGGGATATATTTATTCTATTTTTATAATACATTTTTTTTTACTAGTAATGGCAGGGATTAGCGTTTTTAGCAGGACTGTGACCTTGTGGTGGACAAATTGGACACTTTTGGCACTTTTTTGGGACCAGTGACATTATTACAGTGATCAGAGCTAAAAATAGCCACTGATCACTGTATAAATGGCACTGGCAGGGAAGGGGTTAACACTAGGAGGTGATCAAGGGGTTAAGTCTTCCATAGGGAGTAATTCTAACTGTGGGAGAAGTGTACTGACAGGGAGTACAGAGAGATTGCTGTTCCTGATCACTAGGAACAGAAGATCACTCTGAACTCCCCTGTCAGATCGGGGGTTTTGTTTGTTTACATTGACAGATCCCCATTCTGGCTTTCTGTGGACATTGCAGACATTGCGAAAACCAACCACGCACATCTACTCTGGCGACATGCCGTGAGGGCTTGCGCGTCTGCTATAGCTGTTAAAGGGACAGATGTACAGCTACGGCGATTCACACAGCCGGGCCAACCTGACGGCTGGTTGGCAAGTGGTTAAGTAATGCTCTTTTATAATCAACTGTCTGCTGGACACCTGTTTAATGAATAATTAGACTCACTTGTAGTTCAATTCTTGTTAATTAGGATTTTGTTGTCTAAAATTTAGCTTTGCAGCTTATGCCCCATACACACGACCGGTTTTCCCGTCGGAATAAACTCTGAAGGTTTTTCCGATGGAGTTCCAATGGAATTCCACCGAAACTATCTTGCGTACACACAATTACACCAAAGTCTGACTGTCAAGAATGACGTACAACAGGTATGACAGGACTAGTAAAAGGACGTTCAGCAGCCACTGCACCACCCTTTGGGTACCTTCTGCTAATCTCGTATTAGTAGAGGTTTGGTTAGAGATGATTCGCGCTTTTCAGACTCCTGCTTTTTCAGATCATTTTATTGCTGTTCAGTTTGTGCTTGTGGGTTTGTATCTGGTTTTCAGTGCGTGCAGTCAGTTCGTATCTGTTTTTCAGTGCGTTCTTGTCCGCTCATTGCTGATTTTCAGCTCGCTCTTCACAAACTTTGCTGTTCTTCAGTGCGTTCTGTTAACTTCGTTCTGAATTTGAAATTTTGAAAGCATGTTGCGGGTATGTACTCGTCGTACAGTTCGTGCTGTGTGGGGGCTTGGTGTTGGGATTTATACTTTGACCCAAGCCCAGTCCATGAACAGGATGAGGAGGAGTTCATGGACCAAGAATTGGTTACTTCAACATGACCAATTCTCTCATATGCCTCTGATGCATGAGATCCAGGAGAATAATCCTGATGATTTCAGGAACTTTCTCCGGATGAATCTGCTTGCAATGTTATGTTGAAAAATACTTATATTTTTGTTCTGTTTTGACTCCACAGTTTCCTTCAACGCCACAGGAATGGCAGACTGTGGCATCCCATTTTGCCAACCATTGGGACTTTGCTTTGCCAACTGTGAAGGGGCTATAGATGGGAAGCACGTCCATATCGTGCCACTCGGGGTCTTACTATTATAACTATAAGGGGTTTAATAGTATAGTGTCAATGGCGGTGGTGTCAGCACAATATGAGTTCCTCTATGTAGACATAGGCAAGACTGGCCGGATGTCAGATGGAGGAGTCTTCACCCAGACAGAGATTTACCAACGTCTCCAGACTGGTGGCCTGGCATTGCCACCTGATGCGAACAACGTGGAAGGACTCCCGTTCATCTTTATTGATGATGAAGATTTTGGTCTGGGTGAGCACCTGATGCGGCCATTCCCCCAAAGGATCCTCACCCCAGAGAGGAGGGTTTTTAACTACACACTGGCCAGAGCGAGAAGAGTTGTTTAGAATACCTTTGGGATAATGGCCAGCCATTTCCACCTGTTTCTGACAGCAATACATATCGCGGACTACAAAATCAACCACATCATCCTGTCCTGCTACATATTGCATATATATACAATGGGGAGAACAAGTATTTGATACACTGACGATTTTGCAGGTTTTCCTACTTACAAAAATGCAGAAAATCACATTGTATGATTTTTAAAAAATGTATTTGGATTATATTGCATGACATAAGTATTTCATCACCTACAAACCAGTAAGAATTTCGGCTCTCACAGACCTGTTATTTTTTCTTTAAGAAGCCCTCCTGTTCTTCACACATTACCTGTATTAACTGAACCTATTTGAGCTTGTTACCTGTATAAAAGACACCTGTCCACGCACTCAATCAAACAGACTCAAACCTCTTCACAATGGCCAAGACCAGAGAGCTGTGTAAGGACATCTGGGATAAAATTGTAGACCTGCACAAGGCTGGGATGGGCTACAGGACAATAGGCAAGCAGCTTGGTGAGAAGGCAACAACTGTTGGCGCAATTATTAGAAAATAGAAGATGTTCAAGATGACGGTCAATCTCCCTTGGTCTGGGCTCCATGCAAGATCTCACCTTGTGGGGCATCAATGACCATGAGGAAGGTGAGGGATCAGCCCAGAACTAAACAGCAGGACCTGGTCAATGACCTAAAGAGAGCTGGGACCACAGTCTCTGAGAAAACCATTAGTAACACACTATGCCGTCATGGATTAAAATCCTGCAGCACACGCAAGGTCCCCCTGCTCAAGCCAGGGCATGTCCAGGCTCATCTGAAGTTTGCCAATGACCATCTGGATGATCCAGAGGAGGAATGGGAGAAGGTCATGTGGTCTGATGAGACAAAACTAGAGCTTTTTGGTCTAAACTCCCTATTGCCCAGTGACTGCCCCGAAACCTGAAGGAATTGGAGAAGGTCTGTATGGAGGAGTGGGTCAAAATCCCTGCTGCAGTGTGTGCAAACCTGGTCAAGAACTATAGGAAACGTATGATCCCTGTAATTGCAAACAAAGGTTTCTGTACTAAATATTAAGTTCTGCTCTTCTGATGTATCAAATACTTATGTCATGCAAGAAAATGCAAATTAATTACTTAAAAATCATACAATGTGATTTTCTGGATTTTTGTTTTAGATTCTGTGTCTCACATTTGAAGAGTACCTATGATAAAAAATTACAGACCTCTACATGCTTTGTAAGTAGAAAAACCTGCAAAATTGGCAGTGTATCAAATAACTGTTCTCCCCACTGTATACATAAAAAGTGCAGGGGGTGAGGTGCACATCGGTCACAGCAGTATGTGCTAAAGCAATCAAGCCTTCCCAAGGTTGCCTACATATAGAAAAAATCAAGTGGGATTGCTGCACAAAAAATATTTTTAATGAAAAATTGTCAAAAAGACATCAGAAAGACATCAACAAGATAAGGCAGTTTCTATGTATGTGGTCATTTACAGGCATGAGGTTTTGAAGAAGGGTCTGATCTGTATTAGCCCGAAACTGTTACCATGATTGCCTTATCTTGTGGATGTCTTTCTGATGTCTTTTTGAACAATTTTTCATTAAAAATAATTTTTGTGCAGCAATCCCACTTGATTTTTTATGTATGTATATATATATATATATATACAGTGGTGTGAATAAGTGTTTGCCCCCTTCCTCATTTCCTGTTCCTTTGCATGTTTGTCACACTTAAGTGTTTCAGAACATCAAACCAATTTAAACAATAGTCAAGGACAACACAAGTAAACACAAAATGCAATTTGTAAATGAAGGTGTTTATTATTAAAGGTGAAAAAAAATCCAAACCATCATGGCCCTGTGTGAAAAAGTGATTGCCCCCTAAACCTAATAACTGGTTGGGCCACCCTTAGCAGCAACAACTGCAACCAAGCGTTTGCGATAACGTGCAATGAGGCTTTTACAGCGTCCTGGAGGAATTTTGCCCCACTCATCTTTGCAGAATTGTCCTAATTCAGTTACATTAGAGGGTTTTCAAGCATGAACGGCCTTTTTAAGGTCATACCACAACATCTCAATAGGATTCAGGTCAGGACTTTGGCTAGGCCACTCCAAAGTCTTCATTTTGTTTTTCTTCAGCCATTCGGTGGTGGACTTGCTGGTGTGTTTAGGATCATTGTCCTGCTGCAGAACCCAAGTTCGTTTCAGCTTGAGTACACGAACAGATGGTCGGACATTCTCCTTCAGGATCTCTTGGTAGACAGCAGAATTCATAGTTCCTTTTATCACGGCAAGTCTTTCAGGTCCTGAAGCAGCAAAACAGCTCCAGACCATCACACTACCACCACCATATTTTACTGTTGGTATAATGTTCTTTTTATGAAATGCAGTGTTCCTTCTACGCCAGATATACTTGGACACACACCTTCCAAAGAGTTCCACTTTTGTCTCATCGGTCCACAGAATGTTGTCCCAAAAGTCTTGGGGATCATCAAGATGTGTTGTGGAGAAATTGAGACGAGCTTTGATGTTCTTTTTGCTCAGCAGTGGTTTTCTCCTTGGAACTCTGCCATGCAGGCCATTTTTGCCCAGTCTTTTCCTGATGGTAGAGGCATGAACGCTGACCTTAACTGAGGCAAGTGAGGCCTGCAGTTCCTTGGACGTTGTTGTGGGGTCTTTTGTGACCTTTTGGATGAGTCGTCGCTGCGCTCTTGGGGTAATTTTGGGCGGCCGGCCACTCCTGGGAAGGTTCACCACTGTTCCATGTCTTCGCCATTTGTGGATAATGGCTCTCACTGTGGTTCGCTGGATTCCCAAAGCTTTGGAAATGGCTTTATAACCCTTTCCAGACTGATAGATCTCAATTACTTTCTTTCTCAATTGTTCCTGAATTTCTTTGGGTCTCGGCATGATGTGTAGCTTTTAAGGATCTTCTGGTGGACCTTACTGTGTCAAGCAGCTCCTATTTAAGTGATGCCTTGATTGTGAACAGGTGTGGCAATAATCAGGCCTGGGTGTGGCTAGAGAAATTGAACTCAGGTGTGGACAACCAAGTTATAGTATGTTTTAACAAGGGGGGCAATCACTTTTTCACACAGGGCCATGATGGTTTGGATTTTTTTTCACCTTTAATAATAAACACCTTCATTTACAAATTGCATTTTGTGTTTACTTGTGTTGTCCTTGACTATTGTTTAAATTGGTTTGATGTTCCGAAACACTTAAGTGTGACAAACATGCAAAGGAACAGGAAATGAGGAAGGGGGCAAACACTTTTTCACACCACTGTATACTGTATGGCCCCTCACAGGTGTACAACCCCACCTATGACCAGGCAGAATTTCTATACAGCCCAGCCAAACTGATGCCAAAGCATAATTTAGAACCATTAACCCCAAAACTCAACTACAGTTTTGGGCAAAAACTAAATTTAAGTATATAGCGCGTACTCATTAGGAGTACCGGCACTACATATTTATACAGTATCTCACAAAAGTGAGTATACCCCTCACATTTTTGTAAATATTTTATCATATCTTTTCATGTGACAACACTGAAGAAATTACACTTTGCTACAATGTAAAGTAGTGAGTGTACAGCTTGTATAACAGTGTAAATTTGTTGTCCCCTCAAAATAACTCAACACACAGCCATTAATATCTAAACTGCTGGCAACAAAAGTGAGTATACCACTAAGTGAAAATGTTCAAATTGGGCCCAAAGTGTCGATATTTTGTGTCACCACCATTATTTTCCAGCACTGCCTTAACCATCTTGGGCATGGAGTTCACAAAAACTTCACAGGTTGCCACCAGAGTCATCTTCCACTTCTCCATGAGGACATAACGGAGCTGGCGGATGTTAAAGACCTTGCGCTCCTCCACCTTCCGTTTGAGGATGCCCCACAGATGCTCAATAGGGTTTAGGTCTGGAGACATGCTTGGCAAGTCATCACCTTTACCCGCAGCTTCTTTAGCAAGCCAGTGGTCGTCTTGGAGGTGTGTTTGGGATCGTTATCATGTTGGAATACTGCCCTGCGGCCCAGTCTCCAAAGGCAGGGGATCAGGCTCTGCTTCAGTATGTCACAGTACATGTTGACATTCATGGTTCCCTCAATGTAGCTCCCCAGTGCCGACAGCAATAATGCAGCCCCAGACCATGACACTCCCACCACCTTGCTTGATTGTAGGCAAGACACACTTGACTTTGTACTGGTTGCCGCCACACACTTGACACCATCTGAACCAAATAAGTTTATATTGGTCTCATCAGACCACAGGACATGGTTCCAGTTATCCATGTCCTTAGTCTTTCAGCAAACTGTTTGTGGATTT
This sequence comes from Lithobates pipiens, assembly GCF_037356315.1. Taxonomy (NCBI): domain Eukaryota; kingdom Metazoa; phylum Chordata; class Amphibia; order Anura; family Ranidae; genus Lithobates; species Lithobates pipiens. The sequence goes on along the minus strand of NW_027507718.1, from coordinate 189,851,388 downwards.
TCTCGTGTATCATCTTTAGAAGAGGCGTCCTTCTGGGATGACAGCCATGCAGGCCAATTTGATACAGTGTGCGGCGTATGATCTGAGCACTGACAGGCTGACCGCCCCCACCCCTTCAACCTCTGCAGCGATGCTGGCAGAACTCATACATCTATTTCCCAAAGACAATCTCTGGATATGATGCTAAGCACGTGCATTCAACTTCTTTGGTCGATCATGACAAGGCATGTTCTAAGTGAAGCCTGTGTTGTTAAACTATTGTATGGTCTTGGCCACCATGCTGCAGCTCAGTTTCAGGTTCTTGCCAATCTTCTTATAGCCTAGGCCATCTTTATGTAGAGCAGCAATTCTTTTTTCCAGGTCCTCAGAGAGTTCTTTGCCATGAGGTGCCATGATACACTTTCAGTGATCAGTATGAGAGAGTGAGATTTAAATTTAGCACACCTTTTCCCCATTCACCTGAGACCTTGTAACCCTAACGAGTCTCATGACACCGGGAAGGGTAAATGGCTAATTGGGCCCAATTTGGACATTTTCACTTGTACTCACTTTTGTAGCCATTAATGGCTGTGTATTTAGTTATTTTGAGGGGACAGCACATTTACACTGTTATACAAGCTGTAGACTCACTACTTTACATTGTAGCAAAGTGTAATTTCTTCAATGTTGTCATATGAAAAGATAGAATAAAATATTTACAAAAATGTGAGGGGTGTACTCACTTTTGTGAGATACAATAAGGAGTAGTTTAGATCTAGGTGATAAACAAGTAGCTGTGTGCGGCCTCTGGCAGTCCTAGGCCACAGCTTATGCTGGCTATGTAGAAATCTGTCTTTATATATATAATGTACCTTGTAAAACATACTAACTAGAACAGAGAAAATTATGCACACATATATACTAGTAAAGAGGGCATTTCACACCAGTTAACAATGTTAAAGTGGTCAACACTGACAATTGTTAATCCTAATGCTGTTAGAATTAGTAAATAGATTATAAATTACATTTTATTTCTAATTTCCAAGCCTAGACAAAATGATGTAATATATCCCAGGTGTCCTCAGAAGGGGAGGATGAGTTTTCTCAGCTAAACTCACCCTCCTGTCTATTTGCCTGAGCTAATGGCAGATAAATCCCAGGAAGTAAATGCTACATACATCATCTAGCCTTATTTAAGATGGCCACAGCCAGAAATGCTAGGGGGTGTTTTTCAAAGTGATTTCTCAGCAAAATAAAGCATGGAGACATAGATGGATGTATAGCATTTTTGGTTGTGGTGCTCAGATGCAGTGTATTTTCTCTTTAAGTACTTGGGGTGTAGTAGCAGGAATTTACTTCCAAAGCAAAGCTGGCTCAGCCAATTCAATGTTGGGCTTGGAGTGAGACGTTGGGGTTGATGTCCTGATGACACCCAGGTGTTGTTTACCTTGGGCCTACAGCATAGCTCCTAACTGTCCCTGATTTTGAGGGACTGTTCCTGATTTGTCCACTGTCCCTCTTTCCACCTCCTTTTTCTCAAATTTTGTTCTGATTTATATAATTGTAAATAAGGTGCACTTTTTATCTTTCAAAAGTGTTTCCCAGTGCTAAACCTTTCATTCAGTTTCTAAACTGCTGCATTTGTAAATTTCAAAATCCAATATAAAGGAATAGTAATGGTAAAAATAAGCCCTTGTGAGTTTAACCACTTGCTTACTGGGCACTTATACCCCCTTTCTGCCCGGGCCAATTTTCAAATTCCAATTTTCAGAGCTGTCACACTTTGAATGAAAATTGTGCGGTCATGCAACACTGTACCCAAACCACATTTTTATCATTTTTTTCGCACAAATAAAGTTTTTTTGGTGATGTTTAATTACCACTGGGTTGTTGTTGTTTTTTTGCAAAAAAAAAACAAAAAAGGCTGAAATAAAAAAAGCTAAATATTTTTCATAGTTTGTTATAAACCTTTGCAAACAGGTAATTTTTCTCCTTGCGCTGATGAGGCTACAATGGGGGGTACTGATAGGCACTGATGAGCACTGATAGGTGTCACTGATGAGCACTGATGAGGCTACACTGATGGGCACTGATGAGGCAGTATTGATGGGCACTCTTGGGGCAGCACCGGTGAGCACTGATGAGAAGGCACTGATAGGTGGTACTGATGGGCTCTGATAGGTGGCACTGAAGGGCACTGAGGTGACACTGATTGGCACTGCTATGCGGCACTGATAGACGGCACTGATGGGCACTGATAGGCGGCACTGATAGGCAACACTGATAGTTGACACTGATACACTGTTTACCCTGCAAAGGACTCAACGATCACAGAGCGTGCATGCCCTCCCGGCATTTTGAGCCCACGCTGTAGTCATCTTTCAGCTATAATGTGGGCTTGAAGGGGTTAACTTTTTTTTTTCAGAATTTGCCTTTAACCACTTGCCTACTGGGTACTTATACTCTTTTCCTGACCAGGCCAATTTTTCAGCTTTCAGTGCTCTCACACTTTGAACCCATATGCCATTTTTGTCCTTTTTTCACACAAATAGAGCTTTCTTTTGGTGGTATTTAGCCACTTCAGCCCTGGAAGAATTTACCTACTTACACGGTGGTGCAACACTGTACCCAAACAAAATTGATGTCCTTTTTTTTCCCCACAAATAGAGTTTTCTTTTAGTGGTATTTGATCACCTCTGTGTTTTTTATTTTTTGCGCTATAAACAAAAAAAGAGCGACAGTTTTGAAAAAAACACAATATTTTGTACTTTTTGCTATAATAAAATCGCAATAAGTGTACATTGATCGGTTTGCATAAAAGTTATAGCATCTGCAAAATAGGGGATAGAGGTATTGCATTTTTTTTTATTTATAATAATAATGGCGGTGATCAGTGATTTTTATCATGACTGCGTCAGTATGGCAGACAGATCGGACACTTCTGACACTTTTTTGGGAGCAGACATTTATACAGTGATCAGAGCTAAAAATAGCCATTGATTACTGTATAAATGTCATTTTCAGGGAAGGGGTTAACACTAGGGGGCGATCAAGGGGTTAACTGTGTTCCCTAGGTGTGTTCTAACTGTGGGGGGGATGGGACTGACTAGAGGAGGAGACCGGTCAGTGTTCCTACATAGTAGGAGCACACAATCTGTCTCTACTCCCCTGAGAGAACCGGGATTCTCTAAAGACAGATAGATCGTGTGCTAAAGCGTATTAAAGAGCCGACGTACAGCTACGGTGGCTCATGCAGTTGAGCCAACCTGTAGCAGTATAACTGCGGCAGCTGGTCCGGAAGCTGTTAATCAATACTGAGTTTTTTTATTTTTTGTACTATAAATAAAAAAAGACAGATTTTTTTTAAAAAAAAAATGCATTTTTCTCCGTTTCTGTTAACATCTTCTGCAAATTAGTAATTTTTCTTCATAAATTTTGGACAAAATGTATTCTACCACATATCTTTGGTAAAAATAACCCAAATCTGTGTATATTATTTGGTCTTTGTGTAGGTTATAGAGTTTACAAGCTAAGGTGCCAATCATTGAACATTTATCTCACCTGGTCATGCCTGATGTACTGATTTCTTGAGACATTAACATGCTAGGACAGTACAAATACCCACCAAATACCCACCAACCCCTTTTTGGAAAGTAGACATTCCAAGGCATTTAGTATGAGGCATAGTGAGTTTTTTGAAGTTGTATTTTTTTCCCACAATTCTTTGCAAAATTTAATTTTTTTCCCCCCACAAAATTGTCATATTAACAGATCATTTCTCTCACATGGCTTATGCATACTAGCAATTGGATCCCCAAAAAACTTTCTGCTATTCCTCTTGAGTATGGCGATACCACATGTGTGAGACTTTTTCACAGCCTGGCCACATAGAGAGGCCCAACATGCAAGGAGCACCATCAGGTGTTCCAGGGACATAAATTACACATCTAATTTCTTGATTATCTATTACACTTTTGAAGGTGCTGGAGCACCAGGACAATGGACACGCCCACAAAATGGAAAGCAAACACCCTAAAATATGTTCTACGAGGCATAATGAGTCTTTTGAACATGTAATTTTCCACAAGTTTTTGGAAAATGTACAGTACTGCCAGGCACTGATGAGGATCCACTGATAAGGTGGCACCAATGAGCACTCACTGATGGGCACTACTTGGCACTGGTGAGCACTAATATTGCACTGTAGTGGCACTGATGAGCACTAATAGGGCACTGTACTGGCACTCATGAACACTTTAGTGGCACTGATAATCACTTTAGTGGCACTGATGAACACTCATGATAATCTGATAATCACATGATGGCACTTTAGGTCACTGATGAGCACTGATAAACACTCATTGATGGCACTGATGTGCACTGATGGCACGGATAAGCACTCACTGATGGGCACTGTAGGGCACTGATGGTACCGTAGGGCACTGATGAGCACTGTAATGGTACTGTAGGGCACTAAAAAATGCAGAGTTCACAGCCAGTAATAAAAACTGGGCTGACGCATAGACATAATCTATGAAGTAAAAATGTTTAAAAAGGGTTAGTAATAAACATGGAAATGTATCAGGTAGATTGAAATGTGGATCAATCGGTCCTTACCCCATCTAGGTTATGGGCTTGCGGCAGGCGGCGGCTTCACCCTGCATCTCCTCCTTCCTCTGCTTCACGGCGACGTGGTAGAATGGCTTCTCCTCTCGCCCGATTGGGTCTCAGGACTCACTTCCTGAGCCAGGATTGGCCAGGAGGAGACCCACGAAGACAATAGTGAATATTAATTTGCTATTGTCACACAACTAGGTGGGATTGCCGCGCAGCACTCTTCTCCCCGAGCTCACCCTTTTTTTAAACCAATTAGAGCCTCAGGCTCTAATCATGTGCTTCTAAAAAAAACACAATTGGAAACCATGCGTCTGGCGCCCTGCATGTATGTATGGGCCGCCGCTAGTACTAACCCCTTCCCTCTTTCATTTGCTACACATTTATGTTTTTGACCCAATTTGATCTTGCATTATTGGGGCATTCCCATGCACTGGTGTCACTGCCTCACCAAGTTGAATTTTTTACTTTATAACACATATACTTAGTTTCACATTTGGATTCTTATTCGATTCAGCTATGCAGGTCAGGTTCACCATTACCAATTGTACCATGTGGTTGCTCTTGGCTAGTGATGGACGAACTTCCGACGGGACGTTTCACGAACACGAACCGCGAACGCGGCCAAAAGTTTGCGAACCGCAAAGTTTGCGGCGGGCCCCATTGACTTTAATGGCAGGCGAACCTTAAAAACCTACAGGTCATATTTTCAGCCACAAAATACTTACTAGATGTGCACACATAGTCCCACCACATGGACACTGACATGACAAAAGTATTAAGTGAATCTGGGATCGACAACGACAAGCATTCTTTTTTTATCTGTGAAATTTTGACAATTCAGGAGCGCATGAAGGCCATGGAGGAGAGGAAAGGTCAGGGCATGCTATGAAGATGGTGCAGGAGATGATCACCTGAACCGTGATAGAGAGAACTGACACCAGCACAGTGATAGAGAGCACTGACACCAGCACCGAGATAGAGAGCACTGGCACCACACCAGCACCGTGATAGAGAGCACTGACACCACACCAGCACTGTGATAGAGAGCACTGACACCAGCACTAGGATAGAGAGCACTGACACCAGCACCGTGATAGAGAGCACTGACACCAGCACCGAGATAGAGAGCACTGACACCAGCACCGAGATAGAGAGCACTGACACCACACCAGCACCGTGATAGAGAGCACTGGCACCAGCAATGAGTTAGAGAGCACTGATACCAAATCAGCACCGTGATAGAGAGCACTGAGACCACACCAGTACCGAGATAGAGAGCACTGACACCACACCAGCACCTTGATAGAGAGCACTGACACCACACCAGCACTGAGATAGAGAGCACTGACACCACACCAGCACCGTGATAGAGAGCACTGACATCAGCACCATGATAGAGAGCACTGACACCAGCACCATGATAGAGAGCACTGACACCAGCACCGTGATAGAGAGCACTGACACCAGCACCAAGATAGCGAGCACTGAGACCACACCAGCACCAAGATCGAGAGCACTGACACCACACCAGCACCAAGATAGAGAGAGAGCACTGACACCAGCATCGAGATAGAGAGCACTAACAGCAGCACTGATACCAGCAACTCGCTGCGGGACCCAAAAATATGACACCGCTCAACCTCTTCAAAAAGGAGGGTACGGGCATATAGTATGGTGTGCTTTTTTTGTACAAGGAAGTGAGCCAAAGGTAGAAAAAAGGCCAGTGAGCTAGGCGAGTGCGCTTATCGGTCACGATCCCCCTGCTGTGCTGAACGTCCTTTCGGACAGGACACTGGACGAGGGGCAAGCCAACAATTTCATTGCAAATTGGGCAAGCTCTGGCCAGAGGTCAAGCCTGCCCACCCAGTAGTCCAGGGGTTCATCACTCCTCAGAGCGTCCACATCGGCCGTTAACCCAAAGTAGTCGGACACCTGTCGGTTTAGGCGTTCCCTGATGCTGGATCCAGATGACACCTGTTGATGGGTCCGCTGAAAGAATGACCTCATATCAGAAGTCACCAACACATCTTCAAACCACCCTCTTCTTGCAGGCGCTGTTAGATTGGTACCCCCAACTCTTTCTCTGGGAGTGGGAATTCCTCCTCTGCCAGCGCACGCAAAAGCAGAATGCAGCAGTTGTCGAAGCAAGGTCTGTAAGTGCTCCATTCTGACAGCCCTCTGTGGCGGTGGTAACATTTCCGCCATTTTGTGTTTGTACCGAGGGTCTAAGTACGTTGCCACCCAGTACTGGTCCTTGACCCTTATGCTTTTTATACGGGGGTCCCTGTTAAAACACTGGAGCATGAAGGCCCCCATTTGCACTAAACTGGAAGCGGTGTGGTGGCCTGGCTCCTGGTCATCATCCAGGATAATGTCGTCCTCCTCATTCTCCTCTCCCCATCCACGCACAACAACAGGGATCCCAGAAAGGTTTCAAGCATGCTCTTTTTGCTCCTCCTCATCCGCCCGGGCACCATCCTCCTCTGACTCCTCTTCAGACTCCTGTTGTTGACTTGTCTCAGATAGAGTAGCCCCCCCTGGGAATTCATCCAGCATTGCTATCAATCTTCCTGCTTCTGCTCCTCCACGGCTTGATCAATGACACGACGCAATGCACGCTCCATAAAGAAGGCATAAGGTACCATGTCACTGATGGCGCCATAGCTGCGACTGACCAGTTTGGTGATCTCATCGAATGGCCGCAGAAGTCTGCATGCGTTGCGCATGAGCAGCCACTGGCGCGGTGAAAAAAAAACAAAGCTACCCAGAACCTGTTCTGCCGCAGAGTTCGTACAGGTAGTCGTTAACTGCATGTTTCTGTTGAAGCAGCCTATCAAGCATATAGAAGGTTGAGTTTCATCGCGTCGGGCAATCGCAAATAAGACGTCTGAGCGGCAGATTGTGTCGCCGCTGAATGTCAGCAAGGCGAGCCATGACTGTGTAAGATCTTCTGAAATGGGCCGAGATTTTCCTTGCCTGCCGCAAGATGTCCTGGACCCCAGGGTATTTGACAACGAATCGCAACACGACCAAGTTTAACACGTGTGCCCTACATGGCACGTGCGTAATTTTTAATTCAATGCGCTAAGCAGATTGGCACCGTTGTAAAATAAAATTTCCCTTAATTTATTAGTGCACATCATTACTCATACACACTCTATTTTCTTGGTGGACAGTTCTATTTGCACCTGTCCTGTTTTGCGCTGCTGGCCCATTTTGGATCCTTTACCCACAGCTTCCGGGTCAGACGTCTCCGGTGGCTACCGATGTGACTTTGGCATGCAACATGCTGCATTTTTGTGAGTATGGATTCCTTAGTCTGATTCACACATTTCAATCTACCTGATACATTTTTAATTTATAGGTTATATCTATGCATCAACCACTGAAGAGTGAGACTGAACTAAAAAAAAAGCGTTGGATCACCATAGATGCTATGACACACTTACCATTAGGGATGGGATTTATGTTCGGGTTGAACATGAGTTCGACTCGAACATTGGCTGTTCGCCTCTTTGCCGAATAGAGAACAATTTGGGGTGCTCGCTACAAATTTGAAAACCACAGAACACCCTTTAAAAAGTCTATGGGAGAAATCAAAAGTGCTAATTTTAAGGGTTAATATACAAGTTATTGTCATAATAAGGGTTTGGGGACCCGAGTCCTGCCCCAGGGGACATGCATCAATGCAAAAAAAAGTTTTAAAAATTGCCTTTTTTTTTGAGAGCAGTGATTTTAATAATGCTTAAAGTGAAACAATAAAAGTGTAATATTCCTTTAAATTTTGTACCTAGGGGTGTCTATAGTATGCCTGTAAAGTGGCACATGTTTCCCGTGTTTAGAACAGTCTGACAGAAAAATGAGATTTCTAAAGGAAAAAAAGTAATTTAAAACTACTCGTGGCTATAATGAATTGTCGGTCCCGGCAATACACATAAAAGTTCATTGATGAAAATGGCATGGGATTCCCCCCCACAGGGGAACCCCGAACCAAAATGTAAAAAAAAAAATGTGTGGGGGGTCCCTATAGATTTTAAAGGGAACCCCGCGCCAAAATGTTAAAAATAAAATTGTCGTGAGGTCCCCCAAAAATCCATACCAGCCCCTTATCTGAGCACACAGCCTGGCAGGAAAAGAGGGGGGGGACGAGAGATCGCCCCCCCCTCCTGAACTGTACCAGGCCACATGCCCTCAACATTGGGAGGGTGCTTTGGGGTAGCCATGTTGATGCGGAGAATGGCCTCATCCCCACAACCCTTGCTTGGTGGTTGTGAGGTTCTGCGGGTGGGGGGCTTATCAAAATGTGGAAGCTCCCTTTAACAAGGGGACCCCCAGATCCCGCCCCCCTGTATGAATTGGTAATGGGGCACAAATGTACCCCTACCATTTCACAAAAACAGTGTCAAAAATTTTACAAAAAGACAATACACGGTTTATGACCATTCCTTTATTAATGTCTTCTTCTTTCCCCGCTTCTTCTTCCATCTTCTTTTGGTCTTCCTTCAGTGTTCTTCTTCTTCTTTCATCTTGTTATTCCCCCACTTCTTTCTCTACCTTCCTCCAATCTTCTCGTCCGGCATCTTCCTCCTTCTTCTTCTTCTCCGCTTCGTCCTCCGGACAATCCGCCTCAATGGGAGTCTTCCGCTGTATGACGCTTCTGTTCAGGTGACAGCTTTTATATAATGGAGGGTGGGCCACCCGGTGACCCCACCCCCATCTGACGCACAGGGACTTCCCTATAGCCCGTGGTGTCAGAGGGGATCGGGGTCACGTGTCATCGTGTAAACGGGTCAGGTGTGAGGAGAGAGCTGTACCAGGTATGACCCCAGTTTGTTGACAAAGTGATCGCTCTGTCATTGGATGGAGTGATCATGTGGAAAAGGGCTGCTGTGATTGGTCCTTTACCCCGATCCATGATTCGCTGGCTCCCACGCAGTCTTTTAGTGTCTGAATTAATGGTACAAAACACTGATGTTAGCTCTACAATGGCAACATGAATTTACAAAGTCAATATGATTTTTGCACTGGTCTCAATATGTTCCACAGTACCTTTCCATATGTAATAGATATACTTTAACCACTTTCAGACCGGACCAATTTGCTGGTCAAAGACCAGACCACTTTTTGCGATTCGGCACTGCGTCGCTTTAACTGACAATTGCGCGGTCATGCGACGTGGCTCCCAAACAAAATTGACGTCCTTTTTTTCCCACAAATAGAGCTTTCTTTTGGTGGTATTTGATCACCCCTGCGGTTTTTATTTTTTGCGCTATAAACAAAAATAGAGCGACAATTTTGAAAAAAACGCATTATTTTTTACTTTTTGTTATAATAAATATCCCCCAAAAATATATAAAAAAACACTTTTTTCCCTCAATTTAGGCCGATACGTATTCTTCTACATATTTTTGGTAAAAAAAAATCGCAATAAGCGATTATTGATTGGTTTGCGCAAAAGTTATAGCGTTTACAAAATAGGGATAGTTTTATAGCATTTTTATTAATAATTTTTTATTATTATTTTTTTTACTAGTAATGGCGGCGATCTGCGATTTTTATTGTGACTGCGACATTGTCGGGGACCCATCGGACATTTTTGACACATTTTTGGGACCATTGTCATTTATACAGTAATCACTGCTATATAAATGCAGTGATTCCTGTGTAAATGACACTGGCAGTGAAAGGGTTAACCAGTGGGTGGCAGTGTAGGGGTTAAGTGTTCCTAGGGGTGTGTTACTAACTGTGGGGGGGTTGGGCTTTCATTTAGTGTACATTGATCTCTGCTCCAATCACATGGAGCAGAGATCAGCGTCACTAGTTGCTAGGCAGAATGGAAAAATGTTGTTTATACAGCATTTCCTCCATTCGGCCGCTCCGTGAGACGATCGCGGGGATGCCCGCGGCGATCGAGTCCGCGGGTCCCGCGACCGGACTCACGGGGGTCCCGACCAGCGCGGGAGCGCGCCGCCGCCGGCGCGCTCCCGATGGCAGGGCGGCATTGAATATTGGACGTACATGTACGCCAATATGCCATTCTGTCGACGTACATCGTCGTGCGCTGGTCGGGAAGTGGTTAAAATATACTGTATATAACAGCTGCATTGAAAAGTAGGTACCACAAGTTGGCTGCTTGTGTTTTTAATCTCATCAGTGTCTCCTGTGATCGATTGGAGGATCTCCATATAATATATTTATATACAGTGCCTTGCGAAAGTATTCGGCCCCCTTGAACTTTTCAACCTTTTGCCACATTTCAGGCTTCAAACATAAAGATATAAAATTTTAATTTTTTGTGAAGAATCACCAACAAGTGGGACACAATTGTGAAGTGGAACGAAATCTATTGGTTAATTTAAACTTTTTTAGCAAATAAAAAACTGAAAAGTTGTGCGTGCAAAATTATTCGGCCCCTTTACTTGCAGTGCAGCAAACTCACTCCAGAAGTTCAGCGAGGATCTCTGAATGATCCAATGTTGTCCTAAATGACTGATGGTGATCAGGCATGAGCTTCGTGTTCGAGTTGAACATCGGCTGTTCGCCCGTTCGGCGAATTTCCGAACATTATGGGCCGTTCGCGCCAAATTCGTGTGGCGCTCACGGCCCACAATGCACTGCGATGGCGCAGTGCATTGCTGGCTCATGATTGGCCAAGCATGCACCGTGACCCCGCATGCTTGGCCAATCACAGCGCCGGCAGCGAGGAGAGCCATGATTGGCCACAGGCAGGATGCCTGTGGCCAATCATAGCTCAGGCTGTGTAGTACACGCCCCACACTATATAAGGCCGCCAGCGCGGCGGCCTTGTGTAGTGTGTTGGCGTCTGAAGCAGTTAGTGGGTGTTCTGTGTACCTTCAACACAGTATACACTGATCGTTTTCGGCCGATTTTTCGATCTTGCTCTTCTGTAGTGGTTGTTGTCTGCGTGCCCTGACCGCAGTATACACCGCTATATTCACCTCACCTATATAGCTAGCGATATATCTATCTTTTATAATAGAGCTTGCAGTCAGTGTTAGGAGCTTGTGCGTGCTGTCTGCGTGCTCTGTACCCAGTACACACCGCTATATCCACCTACATAGCTCTTCTCTATTTGAGCCATCTGCCATCTGCAGGAGTTATTGGAAGTTGTGTGTGCCTCCAGCACAGCACAGTATACATCTGTATTTACCCTTTATTGCTGGTGTTCTATAATAAAGGCATCTGCAGGAGTTAGTGGGTGTTGTGTGCCTCCAGCACAATATACACCTGTATCTACCCTTTATTGATGTTCTTTAATAGAGCCATCTGCAGGGCTTAGTGGGTGTTGTGTGCCTCCAGTACAGTATACCCCTTTATCTCTGGTGTTCTATAATAAAGGCATCTGCAGGAGTTAGTGGGTGTTGTGTGCCTCCAGCACAATATACACCTGTATCTACCCTTTATTGCTGTTCTCTAATAGAGCCATCTGCAGGGCTTAGTGGGTGTTGTGTGCCTCCAGTACAGTATACCCCTTTATCTCTGGTGTTCTATAATAAAGGCATCTGCAGGAGTTAGTGGGTGTTGTGTGCCTCCAGCACAATATACACCTGTATCTACCCTTTATTGCTGTTCTCCAATAGAGCCATCTGCAGGGCTTAGTGGGTGTTGTGTGCCTCCAGTACAGTATACCCCTTTATCTACCCTTTATTGCTGGTGTTCTATAATAAAGGCATCTGCAGGAGTTAGTGGGTGTTGTGTGCCTCCAGCACAATATACACTACCCAACTGCTGTTTTACCCAACTCCCTTCAGGCCATTACCATGTCTGGAAGGCCAGCAAGGAGAGGCAGACAGGCGCGAGCCGATAAAAGAGGGCAAGCAGGCTCTGTGTCTAGAGACAACAGTGCCGGTCGTGGACGCGGTGCATTGTCATCAGCACGTGGCCATGGGACACGCTTGTCCTTCTTTTCAGCAGCTGGACATGTTGAGCCGCAACATGCCAATGACTTGGTAGAGTGGATGCCCAAGCCCTCTTCATCCTCCTCATCCTCTCTCACCCAGTCTCAGGGTACTAGCAAAGCAGCTGCCAACACATCGTCTTCCCTCGTCTCAATGTCATCATCAGTGACTCCTTCCCTAGACCCACCACGTCCTCCTGAGGAGTCTCCTGAACTCTTTGAGCACAGTGTTGGGTACATGCTCCAGGAGGATGCCCAGTGTTTTGTAGGCTCTGATGATGACACTCAGCTAGAGGAAGGCAGTAGCGTGAATGTAGAGAGAGGGGATGCTCAAGAAGGACAGCAATCTGGCAGTCATGTTCCACAAGCTGCAGCATACTGCCAGGTTTGCTACAGCGATGAAGAGGGAGGGGATGATGAGGGCACTGACTCCACGTGGGTGCCTGGTAGGAGAGAGGAGGAGGAGACACATGTCCAACGAGGCAGGATGCCCTCCGGGGGCCAGCTTAGGGGCAGCACACCGACTGAATCACACCACAGAGCTCCGCCTGTGCAGGGCGCTGCCTCTGTGCGTTATTCTAAAAGTTCTTTGGTGTGGGCCTTTTTTGAGACGAGTGCATCAGATCGCACCGCTGCTATTTGCAACATATGTCTCAAGCGTATCTCGCGTGGCCAAAACATCAGCCGCTTGGGCACCACATGCTTTACCAGACATATGTTGACCTGCCATGCAGCTCGTTGGCAAGCGTACCTCAAAGACCCACACCAAAGAACAAAGCGGACCTCTCCTTGCTCCTCATCAGCTGGCATCTCCAACCCCACTAGACCTTCAGTCCTCTCTGAAACCTGCTCTGAGAGGAATGAAGGTGTAGAATTAGGTGTGTCACAGCCAAGTGCTTCCGGGCACTCTGCTAGCAGTACACCCACGTCCGATTATAGCAGGCAAATGTCCTTGCCCCAACTGCTGGACCGGCGAAAGAAGTTCACTCCCAGCCATCCACATGCCCAGCGGTTGAATGCTAGCTTGGCTAAATTGCTAGCACTTCAAATGCTGCCTTTTCAGTTGGTAGACTCGGCCCCCTTCCGTGAGTTTGTACAATGTGCGGTTCCTCAGTGGCAGGTCCCCAAACGCCACTTTTTCTCACGGAAGGTCTCTACCGGCATGTGGAAGGCAATGTCCTTGCCTCGCTGGACAGGGCGGTCAGCGGTAAGGTGCATATTACCGCTGACTCATGGTCCAGCAGGCATGGACAGGGACGTTACCTGTCTTTCACGGCCCATTGGGTCACTCTTCTGGCAGCTGGGAAGGATGCAGGACAAGGTGCAGTAGTGTTGGAGGTTGTTCCGCCACTACACCTCCAAAATGCTACTATTGGTTGTGACATGCCTCTCTTCTCCACCCCCTCCTCTTCTTCTTCCTCCATGGCCTCTTCCAGTGCTCTGTCCTCAGAACCAGCGGTGCTCCGTAGGCGTTCCAGGGGCTACGCAAGTACGCAGGCAAAACGATGCCATGCCGTGCTTGCGCTGGTTTGTTTGGGGGACAGGAGCCACACTGGGGCGGATGTTTTGTCAGCTGGCAGGCCGAGAGGGGGCAGGCCGAGAGGGGGCAGGCCGAGAGGTGGTTGACGCCACGCCAGCTTAAGCCAGGAATGGTGGTTTGTGACAATACACCAACCTCCTCTCCGCCCTCCGACAGGGAAAACTGACCCATGTTCCCTGTGTAGCTCGCGTCCTTAACCTGGTGGTGCAGCGGTTCTTGGGCAGGTACCCGGGCTTACAGGATGTCCTGAAGCAGGCCAGGAAAGTCTGTGTGCATTTCTGCCGATCATTTAATGCCTGTGCTCGGCTGGCTGAGCTCCAAAAGGAGTTGAACCTGCCCAAGAACCGCCTTATATGTGACATGCCCACCAGGTGGAACTCAACGTTGGCCATGCTGCAGCGGCTGCACACGCAGCAGAGGGCCATCAATGAGTACCTGTGCGACTACGGCACCAGGACAGGGTCAGGGGAGCTCGGTTTTTTCTCACCACGCCAGTGGGGCATGATCAGGGATGCATGAACTGTTCTGTCACCGTTTGAGGAGGCCACAAGGATGGTGAGCAGTGACAGTGCATGCATCAGTGACACTGTACCTCTTGTCCACCTCTTGGAGCATACGCTGCGTGGAATAATGGACAGGGCACTTGAGGCAGAACAGAGGCAGGAAGAGGAGGACTTCTTTGCCTCTCAAGGCCCCCTTTATCCAGACAGTGTTCCTGCTGTGCCACCCATCACACAGGAAGAGGATGAGGAGGAGGAAGAGGAGGAGGAGGATGATTGTGTCAGCATGGAGGTGGAGGCTGGCACTCAGCATCAGCAGCAGCAGCAGTCTTGTAGGGATGATTTACAGTCCCAAGAAACACGTGGACTTGTACGTGGCTGGGAGGAGGTAGCTGCAGATCATGTTGTCCTTAGTGACCCAGAGGACTCCGGACCGAATGCCTCAGCTAACCTACGCTGCATGGCCTCCCTGATCCTGCAAAGCCTGCGGAAGGATCCTCGTATTCTTCGGATCAAGGAGAGGGACCATTACTGGCTGGCCACTCTCCTTGATCCACGGTACAAGGGTAAGGTTGCCGACCTTATCTTGCCATCGCAGAGGGAGCAGAGGATGAGACATCTCCGGGAGGCCTTGCAGAAAGGTCTGTGCAACGCGTTCCCAGAGACTGGGAGGTTACAAACTCCTGGTCCTGGACAACGTGTTGCTGAGGCATCGGTCAGAAGGAGCGATGGAGAAGGTGGCCGTCTGACTGATGCTTTCAGACAATTTTTTAGTCCGCAGCCCCAAGGTATGATCGGTTCCAGCAACCATCGCCAGCGTCTGATTTACATGGTGCAGGAATACCTAGGGGCAAGGTCAGACTTGGACACCTTTCCCACCGAAAATCTTCTGGCTTACTGGGTCTTGAGGATGGATCACTGGCCAGAGCTTGCACAGTATGCAATTGAGCTACTGGCCTGTCCTGCATCCAGCGTTCTTTCGGAACGCACCTTCAGTGCTGCTGGTGGCTTTGTTACCGATCACAGGGTGCGCCTGTCCACCGAATCAGTTGATCGACTGACCTTCATCAAGATGAATCAGTCTTGGATCACCCACAGCTACCAAGCACCTGAAGCTGATGTAACAGAATAATTTTTTTGAAATATCACATCCCTTCAAGACTGCCTATGCTGATGCTGAGTGACTGTCCTGTTATGTTGATTGTCTATCCTCTTCCTCCTCCGCTGATATGTTGGAAGAACATTTCTGGTTCTGGTTGATGCCATCAGCCCAATTTTTCTGCCCCTGTTTAACAGGGGCGTTTAAGTACAATTTGTGATGCAATGCTTTGCAGCAGGGCTAATTTCTGCAATCAAACAAGAGTATATGGGAGAGGTTGCAGTGTGGTGGCACCAGCACCAGTGCCTAAGGCCCAATTTTTCTGCCCCTGTTTAACAGGGGCGTTTAATTACAATTTTTGATGCAATGCTTTGCAGCAGGGCTAATTCCTGCAATCAAACAAGAGTATATGGGAGAGGTTGCAGTGTGGTGGCACCAGCACCAGTGCCTAAGACCCAATTTTTCTGCCCCTGTTTAACAGGGGCGTTTAAGTACAATTTTTGATGCAATGCTTTGCAGCAGGGCTAATTCCTGCAATAAAACTAGAGTATATGGAAGAGGTTGCAGTGTGGTGGCACCAGCAGCAGTGCCTAAGGCCAAATTTTTCTGCCCCTGTTTAACAGGAGCGTTTAAGTACAATTTTTGATGCAATGCTTTGCAGCAGGGCTAATTCCTTCAATAAAACTAGAGTATATGGAAGAGGTTGCAGTGTGGTGGCACCGGCAGCAGTGCCTAAGGCCAAATTTTTCTGCCCCTGTTTAACAGGGACATGTAATTACAATTCTTGATATAATATTTCACAGGAGGGCCCCTTCCTGTGCCCACCCAGAGTAACGGTGAGGACTTATAGTGTTGTGGCACCAGCACCACAACCACCAAAGGTCAATTTTTCTACCACTGTTCAACAATGGCATGTAATTACAATTCTTGATATAATTGTTCACAGCAGGGCGCTCCAGCGCCCACCAAGAGTCACTTTGAGGGCTTACAATGTTGTGGCAAAACCAACACCTTGTTCCGCCATTTCTGCAGAGCATATAGGGCAGGCCCCTACTTTCAAACATCCAATTTACAAACATCTCCTACTTGCAAACGGAAGGAGACAACAGCAATTGAGATGAAAAAAGATGGATGACAAAACAAATTATACAGGGGTGATAACCCTTCCCTATGTTTTCCAAAAAGCTTAAAAATAGTTTTTTTGACTGGAGCTACACTTTAAAAATGTACCATTAAAGGAAGAAGGCGCTTTCAAAAATATAATAATTTAATAATCGTATGTGTGCACCCTCATCCCATTAGATTAGTTTAGAGAGAATGTAGATATCTCCTTTCTCCCAAGGTAGACATCAACAAAAAAGAAGAGGGGTGAGTATCGGGACTATTGCGGGGCACATGGAGTGTTTTAGTTACATAAGAAAGGGATATCAAGACAATGAGTCATAAAAAACAATTTATTTAAAGAGAACAAATAAAAATGAGACATATAAAGATATACAAAATCTCAAGGTACAGTTGGTAGAGACTCATAAGGTGATTATTCAACTAGTTTCGCTTAATTGCTTCATCAGGATAACACCTAGGTCTGCAGGTATACAAATAGATATAGACATATCATTAATATCAATGGATACAAAACGCACAAACATTAAAATTAAAGAGATCTGCACAATTTGTTGAGACATGAGAGAAAAAAAAATATCATCATTACAATATTAAACGCAGAGGTATGTTCCTACCTCTCCTTTCAGGCCCGTCTCTGCTCCCAGCCAACTCCAGAGGTTCAAAGGGAAGGAATCTCTCCCGGCGACTGGGGGAGGGACAAATCGCAGTACCAGCGACAGGTTGAGATATTATAAGGATTTGCTAGGTATATAAAAATATATAAGTGTGGTCAAAATAAAATCAACCGAGTGAATAAGTGGAGATTTGGTGAGAGGAAGAGGATGGTCTTCCTCTCACCAAATCTCCACTTATTCACTCGGTTGATTTTATTTTGACCACACTTATATATTTTTATATACCTAGCAAATCCTTATAATATCTCAACCTGTCGCTGGTACTGCGATTTGTCCCTCCCCCAGTCGCCGGGAGAGATTCCTTCCCTTTGCACCTCTGGAGTTGGCTGGGAGCAGAGACGGGCCTGAAAGGAGAGGTAGGAACATACCTCTGCGTTTAATATTGTAATGATGATATTTTATTTTCTCTCATGTCTCAACAAATTGTGCAGATCTCTTTAATTTTAATGTTTGTGCGTTTTGTATCCATTGATATTAATGATATGTCTATATCTATTTGTATACCTGCAGACCTAGGTGTTATCCTGATGAAGCAATTAAGCGAAACTAGTTGAATAATCACCTTATGAGTCTCTACCAACTGTACCTTGAGATTTTGTATATCTTTATATGTCTCATTTTTATTTGTTCTCTTTAAATAAATTGTTTTTTATGACTCATTGTCTTGATATCCCTTTCTTATGTAACTAAAATACTCCATGTGCCCCGCAATAGTCCCGATACTCACCCCTCTTCTTTTTTGTTGATGTCTACCTTGGGAGAAAGGAGATATCTACATTCTCTCTAAACTTAAAAATGTACCAGTTGAAAATTACAAACAGATTCAACTTAACACAACAAACCTACACAGTCCCTGTCTTGTTTGCACCGCCTGTATACTGCTGTTCTGAGTATATAGGGCCTGGGGGCCACACGCATTTCCTTTTTTTAATATGGGTACAGGGTTCCCCTTAATATGCGTACAAGACCCAAATAGGCTGGTAATGGGCAGGGAGGGCTACCCATGCCATTTTTCTCAATGATTTTCAACCATATTGCAGGAACCAGATATAACATTAAAACCGCAAGCAGTTTTAAATGGTGTTATTTCCGTTTAATGTAATTTTGTGCAGGGACTGTTCTAAACACGGGAAACACGTGGCACTTCACAGGCATACTACAGACACCCCCCCCAGGCACCATATTTAAAGGAATATTTCACTTTTTTTTTTCACTTTAATCGTCATTAAAATCAGTGCTCCCGCCAAAACGGCCTTTTTTAAAAACATTTTAGGCATTGACCCATGTCCCCTGGGGCAGGAGCCAGGTCCCCAAACCCTTTTTAGGACAGTATCTTGCATATTAGCCGTTAAAATTAGCACTTTTCATTTCGAACGTTCGAGTCCCATAGACTTCAATGGGGTTCTAAAGTTCGTTCGAATTTGGGGTCCGTTCGAAAGTTCTGGTGCGAACCGAACCGGGGGGTGTTCGGCTCATCCCTATAATAGAGTTAAGGTTAGGCAAATTCGACCACAGGTTCGATAGAAACATATTGTTATTGTCAGCGTCATGTCGAATCTCCTATCTATATCGAACTGATGTCACAGCGAAAATGAAAATAAAGCATTTATTTATGTTGGATCTTTCGTTTTTCGGGTTCTGCACTTTCGTTATCGTTTGTTAAAATGATAACGAAAATACCTGAAATGCGGACGAAAATGCATTTGGACAAAAACTAATGCACATGTCTAGATGTTATGCCAAGTAAATAGATACCTAACATGTCACACTTTATGTCATCCACATACACATGTACCAACATGTATAACTGACGAGTTTAACCACTTCAGCCCCGGACCAATAAACACCTTAAGGACCAGAGGTCTTTTTCCAATTTCGCACTGCGCTGCTTTAACTGGTAATTGCGCGGTCATGCAATATTGCACCCAAACGAAATTTGCGTCCTTTTCTTCCCACAAATAGAGCTTTCTTTTGATGGTATTTGATTGCCTCTGCGATTTTTTTTTTGCGATATAAATGGAAAAAGAGCGAAAATTTTGAAAAAAAAAGATATTTTCTTCTTTTTGTTATAAGAAAAATCGAATAAACTAAATTTTAGTCATACATTGAGGGAAAAATGTATTCAGCCACATGTCTTTAGTAAAAAAAAATTCAATAAGCGTATATTTTTTGGTTTGCGCAAAAGTTATAGTGTCTACAAACTAGAGTACATTTTCTGGAATTTACACAGCTTTTAATTTATGACTGCCTATCTCATTTCTTGAGGTGCTAAAATGGCAGGTCAGTACAAACCCCCCCCAAATGACCCCATTTTGGAAAGTAGACACCCCAAGGAAATTGCTGATGGGTATGTTGAGCCCATTGAATATTTTTATTTTTTTTGTCCTAAGGGATTGAATAAGGACAAAAAAAAAAAAAAAAAAATTTTTACAAAAAGTTGTCACTAAATGATATATTGCTCACACATGCCATGGTTATATGTGGAATTGCACCCCAAAATATATTCCGCTACTTCTCCCGAGTATAGGGATACCACTTGTGTGGGGCTTTTTGGGAGTCTAGTTGCGCACGGCACCCCGAAAACCAATCACCACCTTCAGGATTTCTAAGGGTGCAAATTTTTGATTTAACTCCTCACTACCTATGACAGTTTCGAAGGCCATAAAATGCCAAAATAGCACAAAACCCCCCAAAATGACCCCATTTTGGAAAGAAGACACCCCAAGCTATTTACTGAGAGGCATGTTGAGTCCATGGAATATTTTATATTTTGCCACAAGTTGCGGGAATATTACAAACTTTGTTTTTTTTTACACAAAGTTGTCACTAAATGATATATTGCTCACACATGCTATGGGCATATGTGAAATGACACCCCAAAATACATTCTGCTGCTTCTCCTGAGTACGGGGATACCACATGTGTGGGACTTTTTGGGAGCCTAGCCGCGTACGGGACCCCGAAATCCAAGCACCGCCTTCAGGATTTCTAAGGGCATACATTTTTTATTTTACTCCTCACTACCTATCACTACCTATCACAGTTTTGAAGGCCATAAAATGCCAAGATGGCACAAAACCCCCCCAAATGACCCCATTTTGGAAAGTAGACACCCCAAGCTATTTGCTGAGGGCCATGTTGAGACCATTGAATATTTTTTTTTTGTCCCAAGGGATTGAATAATGACAAAAAATAAATAAAAAATTTTTTTTACACAAAGTTGTCACTAAATGATATATTGCTCACACATGCCATGGTTATATGTGGAATTGCACCCCAAAATATATTCCGCTACTTCTCCCGAGTATGGGGATACCACATGTGTGGGACTTTTTGGGAGTCTAGGCGCGCACGGCACCCCGAAAACCAATCACCACCTTCAGGATTTCTAAGGGTGCAAATTTTTGATTTAACTCCTCACTACCTATCACAGTTTCGAAGGCCATAAAATGCCAAAATAGCACAAAACTCCCCAAAATTACCCCATTTTGGAAAGTAGACACCCCAAGCTATTTACTGAGAGGCATGTTGAGTCCATGGAATATTTTATATTTTGCCAAAAGTTGCGGAAATATTACAAACTTTTTTTTTTGCACAAAGTTGATCAGTGGTGAAAGGGTTAACTAGGGGCAATCAGGGGGTTCAAATTTTTATTAGGTAGTATATGGGGGTCCCTGGCGCTATATAAAAACCTGACGGGGAACCTAAATAACTAACTGGCTAACCAGCGTCACCAGTGACACTTATACTGTGATCGCTGGTGAAAGGGTTAACTAGGGGCAATCAGGGGGTTAAAACCATTATTGGGTAGTATATCGGGGTACCTAGCGCTATAAAAACCTGGCGGTGAACCTAAAAAAATAACTAGCTACCTAGCGACAGTAGCGACACTGATGCAGCGATCAGAAAAATTATCGCTTAGTGACACTGGCAAAAGGGGGTGAAAGGGTTAACTAAGGGCAATCAGGGGGTTAAAACCATTATTGGGTAGTATATCGGGGTACCTAGCGCTATAAAAACCTGGCGGTGAACCTAAAAAAATAACTAGCTATCTAGCGACAGTAGCGACACTGATGCAGCGATCAGAAAAATTATCGCTTAGTGATACTGGCAAAAGGGGGTGAAAGGGTTAACTAGGAGCAATCAGGATGTTAAAACCATTATTGGGTAGTATATCGGGGTACCTAGCGCTATAAAAACCTGGCGGTGAACCTAAAAAAATAACTAGCTACCTAGCGACAGTAGCGACACTGATGCAGCGATCAGAAAAATGATCGCTTAGTGACACTGGCAAAAGGGGGTGAAAGGGTTAACTAGGGGCAATCAGGATGTTAAAACCATTATTGGGTAGTATATCGGGGTACCTAGCGATATAAAAACCTGGCGGTGAACCTAAAAAAATAACTAGCTACCTAGCGACAGTAGCGACACTAATGCAGCGATCAGAAAAATGATTGCTTAGTGACAGTGGCAAAAGGGGGTGAAAGGGTTAACTAGGGGCAATCAGGATGTTAAAACCATTATTGGGTAGTATATCGGGGTACCTAGCGCTATAAAAACCTGGCGGTGAACCTAAAAAAATAACTAGCTACCTAGCGACACTAGCGACACTGATGCAGCGATCAGAAAAATGATCGCTTAGTGACACTGGCAAAAGGGGGTGAAAGGGTTAACTAGGGGCAATCAGGATGTTAAAACCATTATTGGGTAGTATATCGGGGTACCTAGCGATATAAAAACCTGGCGGTGAACCTAAAAAAATAACTAGCTACCTAGCGACACTAGCGACACTGATGCAGTGATCAGAAAAATTATCGCTTAGTGACACTGGCAAAAGGGGGTGAAAGGGTTAACTCTAGGGGCAATCAGGGGGTTAAATCTTTATTGGGGGGTGATAGGGGGCTACCCTGGACCTAACACTAACTGCCCTGACAGTTTTTACTTTTACAACTGACACTGAATGCATTGATTAGTAAAGAAATGATCAATGCAATCAGTGACACTGTGACTGGGGGGGGGGGATCGGGGGGCAATCGGGGGGGATCGGGGGGGGTTTGTGTGCCTGTGTGTGCCTACATGTCAGTGTAGTGTTGGTGCACACTTACTTTTAGTCTTCTCCTCGTAGTCCGGTCAAAAAGACCGCCCCGAGGAGAATGACATCACTTCCTCCTTCCTGTGTAAACAATACACAGTGGGAGGAAGTTCGTCATTGGCCAGGAGCGATCGAGAGGGGGTGGCCAGAAACCAACGGCCATCCCCTCATCATGGATCACTCCCGGAGGGAAACGGACCGCCGTATCCAGCGGAAGGGGGTCCGATCGGACCCCCCCACCCGCTGGAAGGCAGGCACGTACATGTACGTGCTTGTGCCTGCCTGTGCCATTGTGATGACGTACAATGGCAATACGGCGGTCCTTAAGTGGTTAACACTAACAGGTGCTTAGTCATAGCTATGACTAAGCACCTGTTGGTGTGAAACGAGTCAGATATTCGTGTTGGTACATGTGTACGTGGATGTTTTGGACTCCTATCTTTTTTATGCTACTACTGCAAATAGAGCTGACACCCATCTGAAACCAGAGATAGCTGATACGAGGGGAAGTAATTGCCTTAGAGCGGTGATTTTTTGTTTCTTAAAAATCTCCATAGGCGCAGCTTTAAATTGTCTTACAGATTACATGTTTACAGAGGAGGGTTAGTGCTGAATTATTTTATTGGTCTCGCCCTAACGATTGCAGCGTATGTAACCTGTGTGGATCTGGCTCTAATACTAACCAATGCCTCACCAGCCACTGACCTCACTGCACGTCCCTGATACATAGTGGCTATAACAAACCATTCAACTACCAATGGGTCTGTTGGACAGATGTGTATGGGTAGCTACCCAAACCACCCTAACCACTCATCTATAGTTATGCATTTATTTTTTTGATCTTTATAAGCCAGATGGAGCAACTCCTCCCTTCACCCAGCCATCTTTGCGCCACAGGAAATAACAAAAACATTTCTCAAGAAGAAATGGGAAAGCCTGCAAGTTGTTCTTGAATATTTTAGCTGACAAGAGAATAAAACAATATGATTTGATATCTTATTTTGACTGTTCTCTAAAGTAAAACAGACTATTAAATCTCAAAACTTATTTCAGCTTGCTGTCTTTGTCTGTTTCCCTAAAGAAATGGGGGTAAAAAAACAGTTATCAGAACAGGAAGGCACGGATAGCAATAAAAGCCTGACAGAAGCTCTAAACCATGTTTTCCCACAACATAGCCTGCAGCCCTTACCATTAGAATAAGAAATGTTTTGTCCCTCTTCAGGTTCCTGATGCTAAGTATCATTGAACAGTGTGTAACATGGTCAGAGACCCATTGCTCCCCTGCATGTCACTCATTCTCTACTCTGTAACCTACTAAAGGGAATGTGAAGGGGTGGAAAAAATATGACACACAGCTGCATTTTCCATGTATAGCAGCATGCCTGTTCTTTTTCCACTTCAGTTAAGTGTCTTTGATGTCAGTGAACGTGTCCCTGGTATTTAAAGCATTCTCCCCTTCAGACTGCCAGAGTCCTTGCTGTATGTTAAATATCAGTGGTACCTTCCAAAATTCAAAGTCTTTTTCTTTTCTCTGTATGTATATTAGTGGGCTGCTTGGTTTGTTATCAGTGCTAAAATAAATGCTGAATTGTTAGGCAAACTGTTCAAAAGCAAACTTATTTTTCTGTTTTCCACTAAGTATATTTAGTGAGCTGTTTGGCTTATCAATGGGGGGGAAAAAAAAGTGTTAGCATTCAAACATTCGGCAGAAAACTCCCTTTTCTCTTTTTCACTAGGTATATTTAGTAGTCTTGTTGGCTTGTTAATTGGCAGTTATAGTTAAGCTGTAAAATATAAAATCCTCCTAGGCTTACCAGAGGAAAGAATACATTTTGTATTGCAATAGCATTATTAGTCACTGTTTTCTGTCACTGCAATTTTGGTATCTTACCAACATGTGTCCAGGAAACAAATGATGGTAGATTCAGTTTTTTTTAAAGCAAATTGCCTAAAGATTGTGTTTTAATTGCTTGCAATGGCTGGTGTACTATGTCTAAAATGTTATAGGAAAATAGCTATATTCAAAGAGTATAATTCCAAGAGAAGCTACTCATCCAAACAAAAATGGTAGTGTCCCCAATTTATAACAAGCTTTTAAAGCAAGCTGCACATGGATGGGCTTTGAACACATAAAACAATTGCCAGCATTGCCTGGTTAACCTTAGATGCTTTCCCACCATCTTGTCACCTGGAAAGGATTTTCCTGCAGCAACATGAGGATTGGGTCTGGACTCAGCAAGGGGCTGCCTATTCACTTACTCATCCAGCACTTGCATCCGCCTCCACGCCAACTCATTATAGTGATCCCTCCAGAGTATTCCAACATTTCCACCAGCCACAGCAGCAGACGGTTCTTCTTGATAGAAGTAAGTGTTTGGCAGCTAGCCTTGTTACACACTATCCACAGCACCAGATTATGTTTTCTTAGTGTATCTCCAAGCACACTTACCAGCTAGCCAATTTTTTTTTTTTTTAAATTACACTTTCTAACTATTTGTCCCAAAAACAGAGGTTTTAGTTCCACAACATTTGCAAATATATATGGAAGTGTCACTGCCTTGTCAATGCCTCTCTGTAGAGTGAGGTCCCAACTCTAGTCTTTGAAAGTCTCCATGTTGAAGTATATACAGCAATGGATAAGTTAAGAACATGTCTGCCTGGAGGCAGCTCATTCCTCTATAAAAGTGCAAGGACACACCAGTGGTCTAGCAGAGCAACAAACCCGCAAGCATACATGACTGCTTTCATGTCAAATCTTAATCAATAAAGTCAATTCATTACAAAGGAACAGACCTGCAATCTGTTGTTAAAACTTCTATAGAGACATAAGAGATAACAACCAACCTGAAAAAAGCTTTGGCTGTAGCTTGAATTTACACCAATGCGTAAATGAGAAAATTATTGCCTTTCTCTAAGTTGTCATTTCACTTTGGAAAGTATATATTTCCCCTTCTTCTTAGCAAAGACAATAGTAGCATCGTAGACTAGAGAGAAAAAAAATATTTCAGCAACTGGATTGTTACGTAATTTCAAACTGCTACCTTCTTCAAGGCCTTCTTTGTATTTTACAGTAAATATGATGAAAATGCTTATCCTGGATTAAACGAACACACAGATGACATATTCTCTGTTTTTTGTATTGATTTACAACTGACTTGGAGTTAATGTAAACAGGTTACTTCTGTATTGGTATTTTTTCATATTGTTACAGTTTAACACATTATACAGAAAAGAACATTGTATTTCGAAGAATTTTCATGCACATCATCAATGTGAAGAGGCGCTTGCAAGTGACAATCTGATCACCGTTGTCAGGCTCTACTATGAAAAATTAAAGGTCAGTAGTTTATTTATGGTTCTACAATAACCAAAAAGTAATAAACAGTATGGCATATTATAACGTCTCAAATAAAAACAAACTGGGCCTCAGTTTGAACTAAGAGCTCCTACCATTGGTAATATCAACAAATTTAATTCTACAAAGTACAAGTTAGAAACAGAATAGACAAATCTGATTGACTGTTATGTTACCCAGTTGGCTCCGGCTCCACTTAATGTCTAGGGTAATCAGTTTATAACATGCCTAAGATCTTTCAGCCACAACTATTTCCATTACAGAGATCCACCAGAGCAAGCATTGGCTCCTCATTGATTTTTAGCTCCAAATTACAGACACCAAAAAACTTGTCTAAACCTAAGAAGATTGATGAGATTCCCAGAGAGGGACACTGGGTATTAAACTCACATTTCTGAACTTGACCTTTCCAGTTGAATATTAGATGTATTTATTAAAGCAAGTTGAAAGGATGCTGGAAAATGCTCTGATTGAGGACCTGCCCAGGTGCACCTCACAGAAGAAATCAATATCCAGAAGAGGAGTAAGTACTGAAGGGACTTGAAGAACACAGATAGCAGAAATACTTTATCAGTCATCAACATTTTATCGGGTGCAACATACCTTTTTCAAGATGAATCCAATACTGCAATACACACTTTCTCTCTCTCTCTCTTTATATATATATATATATATATATATATATATATATATATATATATATATATATATATATATATATATATATATATATATATATTTATGGCCGGAGCCCTCCGCTCTAAGAGATATGAAAGAACACATAAACACGTCACAAGACTAACAACATAAAATAGACCTGAATTGTGCCCTTGGTCTGCTGTAAGGTAAGCCCCGGTGAACTGGGCGGTGAGCCCTGGTCTGCTGGGCAATATGCCAAGAGAAGACCGCATACCTTAAGAAAGTAAATGAATGTTTCTGTAGAGAAACGTCTTTTAAGAGAAGTACTCTGAGAAGGGAAATGGGTGGGTGGGTACCTTGCACTGGAACCGACACAGACAGTCTGATTAAATACCCTCCGGGCTCCTCCCATAATTACGGGCCACCATACTGGCCCTCTTATATATATATATTACACACACACACTGTGTGCTCAAATATTTTTCAGCATTTTTCTGCCCCTCTAGCTAAAATCTTTATAACATTAAATACATTAAATGATCCAAAAATGAGAGCAGAACTTTTCATAAACCCAAGAACTCAAGCGCAGGTCTTTCCCATTTTTCTTTTAATTAGAACAACTGGAGTTTCACATTAATAACCAAATTCAATAATATTTCCATACATTTTACATATGAATAATAGAAGATAATACCAGTCAACATCATCCCTGATTATGTAAAAAAAATAGGCTAAGGTTTTTATGCAATATATTTAAAACTCCATGGCTACCACTAAGGAGATATTACCTTAAAGTATAATTATAGGTAAAACTTTTTTTATTTTTCATTTTGGATAGAGAAAAGGGAGGGGGGGGTAAAACCCCTGTCATATGTTTTTCGCCATCTCTGTTTCATTGCGAAGATTTCCCTTCCCTTTCACTTCCTGTCCCATAGCCATAACGGAAGTGAGAGGAAATCGCTGAAAGTTAGGGGAATTTAGGGTATTAAGGTAAACAGGACAAATTGAGAGAGATCTCCTTAACGGGGGAACAGATGGCAATAAAAATTGACAGGTGTTCTAATCCCTCACCACTGTATCCAAAACTAAAAAAAAGTTGCCTTTAGTTATATTTTAAGATACACGAGTGTGTGAAATTCCCTAGTCTAGCCTGTTATCTGAGATTACTACCTACATTTATAGAAAAATATGCATTAATTTAAAAACAGACAAATAAAATGGCATTTACATTCTGGGACCAAAGCCTTGCAGTTACCAAAACAAAATTGTGTGATTATACAGTACATAGGTTAAAAACACAAGCAATTAAAATGAGACATTGAGTTTATTATGATTCATTTCATTCTCTTCTATATAATGCTGACTGTATGAGTCTGCTAGTTATTTATAACCTGTTGCCGAATTAGAGCAGTTAACCTTTATTTTCCTACTGTGAGTACTCTTTCTTTTGCTTTATTATATAAAACTAAAATGAATTAGATCTGGGATGCGGGATCCTTGTGGAGCAGTCTTTACTTTGATCCCCATGGAGGCCCTTCAAACCTAGGATTAAGTTGTACAGTAAACTAATCTCCAACTTGATTTTCAGAACAGCTCTCTCTATGCTGATATACAACCTTTTTCATTTAATGTTAAATACCAGAACATCAGTAAGACTAAGTGGGCAATAGTACTGTGAGGGGATACTGCTTGAAGTGAACCAGGTCCCCAGGTCCAGATCATGGGCAGTAAACTATTTACATACTCACAACAAGCAGTAATTGTTGATCTTTAAAACAAGCCCCTGTTGACTCCTATAGCTGAAAGTACTGTTGAGTAATTCATTATATGCATGTCACTAGAAGCAAAAGAAAAAAATCAGATCCATAAAAGTATAGAGAGATGTTGGAGCATGTGACTCACTCCCCTTCTTTTTATGTTGATTATCCCATTGCTGTCACATCCTCAGTACTGTCACTGTGTAAGCTCTGACTAGAGCATCTCAGAGATCAAAAAATGCAGCCGTTCCTCGCTCTCCACAGCCAAACATAGCAGCAGGGGAGCAAAGCAAAAGTAAGTATGTGCTGCTAGGGCAATCAGGCATTAAAACCAGTATATCAAAAAGAAAAAGCAATACCACGCTAAACCTAAATCTACACTAGTACTACTAAAAATCGCTGCAGCTCAGTTTTACAAGATACACGTAAACACAATAAGATAACAAAAGAAAATAAAAAAGCCGCGCACATACATAAATACTGTAAATAAAATTAAATATAAACACCTATGAGTGATTAATTGATTGCAATAGTAGTGAAAAAAATTGATCTACCCCTCTAATAAATCAAATATTTATAATTCTTTTTATAAATTATGATATAACAAGTGTTAATAATGAAATTCGAAAAATCCCAGTGAAGTGATAAAAAAAAGTCCAATAAATGAAAAATAGTCCAGTGAAAACTTAATAAATACCTAAATTTCACAAGAATTCATAAAAAAAAAAAAAAAAAAAATATTAGATTAATAGTAGCAATAAAAATGAAATGTAAAAAATATATATTCCTGATAATAATAAAAAATTGGTGATAATATGAGTGTAATAATAAAGTAAAAATAAAAAGATAAAAATAAAATAAAAAATAAAAAGTGTTCCATCTTCTGTGCAACCAAAACATACCAAGGATCATGACCACCACCACACAAAATATGCATTTACCAAAAGGAAAAGCGATTTCATGCCCATAGTCAATTTCCACAGCACCTCCTCAGACCATGATCACAGTAGGCTCCCTTATTGAATGAAACAGGCTGGGACCGTCAACAGCAGCACGTGAAGCAGAAAGGTAGTACTCGGGATTCCAGGGAAATGGAAAGAAGACTCAACATAGCATAATTCCCTATAACAAATTTAATAAAAGTAAAAAAATACACTTACATAGAAAGCAGTAAAAACGCCCATAAAAAATGCTGGCCAGCATGAAATCTCTGTCTAACCTACGCTGTATCGCAATGACATCAGCACGTCTACAGCAGTGATGGAAAATCTTCTATTGGGGATACCTATTTTGGTGTCATGAGTTTAAGACAAAGAGACAAAGAGACGTCAACTCAGTTTTGCAGAGATGATCACTTGGGACACCATTCCTCCCACTGATACAAGGCACTATTCCTGCTACACCATCAATGTGGCATAACTTCTGTCACTGATACTAACAATAGGGCACTATTCCTACCACTGTCCCCAAAAATTGGGGCACTATTATTCCTACTGACACCAATGATGGGACACCATTCCTCCCACTGACACCAATGGCAAGGCCCTATTCTTCCCACTGACACCTATTCTTGCCCTAATACCAACAATTGGGCACTATTCCTCCCAATGACACCAATGATGGGACTATTTCTTGCCCTAATACCAACAATGGGGCAATATTCCTCTCACTAATACCAATGATGGTGCATTCTTTACTCCCATTGACGCCAGGGCATTTCTGCTCCAACTGGCCACAGTCTGGCCCCTTTAAAGTCTGAAGGACAGTAAACTGGCCCTTTGTTCAGAAAGTTTGGAGTTTTGTTCTAAACATTACCTAAGCTACCCAAAACTTAAATGAAAAACAAGTTTTGGTTAGATATGCTTGTTTGAGTTGTCCGGTAGGTGCTATGATTATCTTAATAACCATATAAAATACACAGACTTTTTTCACAAAAATTCTACATCCAAAACACATTTTTTTTTTAAAGAAGAAATGTGATACTGCAGAATCAACTATTAAATCTATCAATTGAATGGTTACCTTGATGTTATAGAATTTATACAGTTAAACAGGTGCATTTAGGCCAGTCATCCACCTGGATCTCCCATCCCTGGATTGTAAGCTCAAGCATCAGAGCCTGTAGGAAGACACCCAAAATGTAAATCATAAATAGGAAGGGAAGAAGCAATTCAAGAGTAGACTGTAGAAATTGTAAAGTAGTTGCTCGCATTTAGGAATAACCTTTAGGTTTGAGTTAAACATGAGTTTGAACCAAATCCAACCTTAACAATTTGGCAAAAAGGCAAAGAAACTGACTAGATTTAAATAGTTTTCCCACTCAAACCTCTGACTGATGCAGCCAGAAGTTTTTAGTTTATTGGCAGTATTACTACCACCACTAAATTTCAGCTCCTACAAGGTTGTGCGTGCGCACAAGTTGACACAAGGGGGTTTGAATGGCTATTAAAGGTATCCATCCTCACCAGTGATCTGTTTGCTTGTAGTGTGTGTGTGTATAAAAGTTCAATGAGTTTCTGGATTCCTGACAGACCCTTGGACATTTCATCCAGTGCTGCACTGATGTTTCTAGATTCTGAGTCATGGGGAAAGCAAAAGAATTGTCAAAGGATCTGTGGGAAAAGGTAGTTGAACTGTATAAAACAGGAAAGGGATATAAAAAGATATCCAAGGAATTGAGAATGCCAATCAGTAGTGTTCAAACACTTATCAAGAAGTGGAAAATGGTAGACCAACTAAAATTACACAAATTACACAAATAACTTCAGGTGAAATACAGGACTCTCTGAAAACATGTGGTGTGGCTGTTTCAAGATGCACAATAAGGAGGCACTTGAAGAAAGATGGGCTGCATGGTCAAGTCGCCAGAAGAAAACCATTACTACGCAAATGCCACAAAGTCTCTCGCTTACAATATGCCAAACAGCACAGAGACAAGCCTCAAACCTTCTGGCACAAAGCCATTTAGAGTGATGAGGCCAAAATTGAGCTTTTTGGCCACAACCATAAACACTACATTTGCAGAGGAGTCAACAAGGCCTATGATGAAAGGTACACCATTCCTACTGTGAAACACGGAGGTGGATCACTGATGTTTTGGGGATGTGTGAGCTACGATGGCATAGGAAATTTGGTCAAAATTGATGGCAAGGTGAATGCAGTATGTTATTAAAAAAAATACTGGAGGAGCATTTGCATTCATCAGCCAGGAAGCTGCGCATGGGACATTATTATTATTATACAGGTTTTATATAGCGCCAACAGTTTGCTCAGCGCTTTACAACATGAGAGCAGACATTACATTTACATTGCAATTTGGTACAAGAGGAATCAGAGGGCCCTGCTCGTTAGAGCTTACAATCTAAAAAGGAAGGGGCAATTGATACAAAAGGTAATAGCTGTGGGGGATGAGCTGATGGAGGAAGTAAAACAGTGTTAGTTAGAAGCAGGATAGGCTTCTTTGAAGAGAAGGGTTTTCAGGGATCGTCTAAAGATGGATAGATTAGGGGACAGTCAGACAGATTGGGGTAGGGAGTTACTTGGCATACTTGGACATTCCAACATGACAATGATCCAAAACACAAGGCCAAGTTGACCTGGCATTGGCTACAGCAAAATTAAATGAAGGTTCTGGCGTGGCCATCTCAGTCTCCTGACCTCAAGACAGCCCAAGAATTTATAGGAACTGGAGGCTTTTTGCCAAGAGGAATGGACAGCTTTACCATCTGAGAAGATAAAGAGCTTCATCCACAAATACCACAAAAGACTTCAGGCTGTTATTGATGTTAAAGGGGGCAATACACAGTATTAAGAACTGGGGTATGTAAACTTTTGATCAGGGTCATTTGGGTAGTTTCTGTTGTGATTATGATTTAAAAAGAGTAAACATAGTTGATAATAAAAGGCTTCAGCCAAACACTAGCCAAGAGTAAAAGAAAAGCTTTTGTGCTATAATTCATAGTCTCTAAAAAATGGCCAAGAAATCATAAATTCTGCAAGGGTCTGTAAACTTATAAACACAACTGTATGCGGTTAATTACTTCACCCAATATCCCCAGTCGGTTTGTTTACTTTTAGCAGTCAGCCGAGGAATGTCATTTGCAAAGTCATTGCAACGATGGGTCATTGGGGCATGGCAAATTGTGATTAACATGGAGTTACATTTCTGAAGGACATGACTGATGTTGAATTTACATTGGAGGGGGCATTTTGTTTTAATATTATTAATATTATTATATTGTTTTGTTTTTAAACAAGGGACTTTTTCTATTACGTGCTTGTTCCATTTAATTTTGTTTGTGAAGAAACAAAGGGAACTATGTAAACTTTTTTCATTTGAAGGGAAATGGCTGGATATCTGGAGGACACAAACTTACAGTTGTCCTCAGAAGAGGAATAGAGACGAAAATCTTCCAACAGCGACATCTGTTCCAGTGACAACTGTCTAACACAGTTACTGTTTGGAGACATTTACTGCTGATTATTTTATGCCTCTGGGACAGAAAGTGGAGGGAAATTTTCCTACTTTAACCATTCTCTACTCTATCCAAAGAAAATTAATTAACTTGGCTATAGATTGGAAGTCTAGTGGATTCATTTAATAAATCTTAGAAGTATGTAGAAGTATTACATTATTTGATAAACCGGGGAAAGATTAGGTTGTTTGCTGTCTGTGCCCCTATTGGAGAATTTCCCTCTGACTTCCAATAACAAACAGTGTTACATTTGTTGCACACCAAACGACTACACTTGTTCTCTGACAAGCAATATTTGTGCATGGTCAGTACAAGAGTAAATGAAAGAATCTTTTAGATGTATTAAAATACCCAGTGGTGTATGTATGTATGTATGTGTGTGTGTTAAATACATGTTGGTATTATTTAAATCAAGGTTTAGTGGATAAGGAAGAAACCCAGATGACCCTTTTACCAGTTTACTACCAACACTGCCTACTGAAAAGTTTTAGCAAGATGCCCAAATATCTGTGCTCCTCTAGCACAGCTAATACTAACCAATATGCTTTATGCACCAGGCTGGCATCTTTAATATTTATAGGGACATGCTGTACATTTTAAAAATGGTAAAAAAAAAAAAAAAAAAAGGCATGAGGATGGGTCTAACGTGTTCAAGGGTACAAAAATACAAAGCCTCTTGCTGGAGAAATGTATGTAAATTCATGCAAGTCATTGAAGCTTCCCATCTGTAAATAGCACGTAAGGATCAATAGTAAAATAGGACTCCTAGGATTAGACCTTAGTTATAAAACATAACTTTTACTGTGTCCACATAAAAGCAGAAAATAAATGTACAAAGGAGTTAGAAAAATCCCTACAGATTCCCTTACATCCAGTACTTCATCGGGGGATAAAACACACATGAGGCACACACTGGTATACAATGATCACAAGACCACAGTCAATTGGAGCATAATTAATTCCACATCATTGTATTTAACAAAGAAGAACATATTATTCTAATAAAATCTTAGAATGACAGCTATAAATAAACTCTTTAGACAATTTATTACAAAATAACAAACCTATGCAAAGATTACTTCTCATTTGTTATTTTATATTTTCTTAAGAATCTTCTTTTTACATTTTCTACATTGACAAGCATTTCTACAACTTGTGCAAAGTTTTTTTTCAATCTGAGGCAATGCATCAGGGATATGCAATTAGCGGACCTCCAGCTATTTCAAAACTACAAGTCCCATCATGCCTCTGCCTCTGGGTGTCATGCTTGTGGCTGTCAAGAGTCTTGCTATGCCTCATGGGACTTATAGTTCTGCAACAGCTGGAGGTCCGCTAATTGCATATCCCTGCAATACATTATCGATCTTGCCCTCACTAAATGTTTGATCAGCTTTATCTTTCTTCTTAAGCATTTCAGATGTGCCAAATAAAATTTTAAGTTTACAATTCCGTCACCTGTAAGTCAGGATGCAATAGTTTTATCTGTGACACTTTTTCATGCACCCACATAGCTGCTGTCACAATAGCATCCTTCTGTATTTCTTCTTTAAAGGCTTTTAAAAGATCAGAGATTCTTGTCCACATTTTTTGTTCCAAATGCCAAGTCAACCCTCTACATTAACTGTATGTTTTGCTTTGGTGACTATTACAGGTTCTTTGCAATACAAGCCAAGGAAGCTTAGACCTCTGTAGTGTATTAATACTTTTACTAAACAGAAAAGCTGCAAGATAAACAATTCATATATTACAAAATATGCCTACAACATGCACAAGCCAATAGACATGGGCACCATCAATAAATTTGTTTAGTTCTGTTCCGTTACGGTTCGTATTAAAATGTATTTGTACTTCGTATTTCAAGTCCGAAATTCATTTTCAATTCGTACGAAATACGAATTGTCGTTAGGTTCGTTAACTTGTATGAACGTTCGTTATGATGAATTTAAAGGCAAAAATATACCTCAATATGACGGTCGATGCTGATGGAAGTTTGATTTTTATCCGAAATACGAAATTCCATTGAAGAATTTTCTATCCGAAATACGAATTTTCGTTAGATGAGGGGTTCCCACCATCCCTGTGCTGTGCTGACTTCTTCCTGTGGATTTGTAAACAAAAGTTTGTATTTCGTACAAAATTCGGACGCATGGCAATTCGTATTTTGGATCCTCCTGACTGTACGAATTTAGGGAAATTCGTACAAATTTGAGATTCGTACGAAACGAATTGCACATGTCTACAAGCCAATTGTCCTTTCTATAAGCATGTACAATATGTATGCGATCAGTAAACTAACTGTTACTTAACTTGGGCTTTCAATTGATGGAATAATCTCCTAGAGTCCAACACCAAACATCTTCCTCCAAACTCTTTCAGCACACATGTTGCTCTATGTTCCAAAAAACAAAACAAGAAAAAAACTCTGTCTCTCACATGCTAGTTCAAATGTCCTAATCCCTCCCCTAACTTCCTGTGCATCATATCCTGTATTTCCTTTACTATAGCGGATTTTGCGAATGTGTGAATAAAATGTACGCAAAAATAAATTCACTGTAGCGCTCGGGATAAAAATAGGCACAAAATCTAATTTCACTAGGTCACAGACAACAGAGACTGTCTAAATCAGTAGTCATGATCAAAACATGG
This sequence comes from Lithobates pipiens, assembly GCF_037356315.1. Classification (NCBI taxonomy): domain Eukaryota; kingdom Metazoa; phylum Chordata; class Amphibia; order Anura; family Ranidae; genus Lithobates; species Lithobates pipiens. The sequence continues at coordinate 189,815,972 of NW_027507718.1, read as the reverse complement.
AAATTGCACATGGAAATAAGATATGATAGCCTAAATGGTTTTTAAATATGTGGTATATTGTTTAACCACTACAGCCCCGGACCAATAAACACCTTAAGGACCAGAGGTCTTTTTCCAATTTCGCACTGTGCTGCTTTAACTGGTAATTGCGCGGTCATGCAATATTGCACCCAAACGAAATTTGCGTCCTTTTCTTCCCACAAATAGAGCTTTCTTTTGATGGTATTTGATTGCCTCTGCGATTTTTATTTTTTGCGATATAAATGGAAAAAGAGGGAAAATTCTGAAAAAAATAATATATTTTCTTCTTTTTGTTATAAGAAAAATCGAATAAACTAAATTTTAGTCATACATTGAGGGCAAAATTTATTCAGCCACATGTCTTTAGTAAAGAAAATGTCAATAAGCGTATATTTTTTGGTTTGCGCAAAAGTTATAGCGTCTACAAACTAGAGTGCATTTTCTGAAATTTACACAGCTTTTAATTTATGACTGCCTATCTCATTTCTTGAGGTGCTAAAATGGCAGGGCAGTACAAACCCCCCCCCAAATGACCCCATTTTGGAAAGTAGACACCCCAAGGAAATTGCTGATGGGTATGTTGAGCCCATTGAATATTTTTTTTTTGTCCTAAGGGATTGAATAATGACAAAAAAAAAAAAAAGTTGTCACTAAATGATATATTGCTCACACATGCCATGGTTATATGTGGAATTGCACCCCAAAATATATTCCGCTACTTCTCCCGAGTATGGGGATACCACATGTGTGGGACTTTTTGGGAGTCTAGTTGCGCACGGCACCCCAAAAACCAATCACTGCCTTCAGGATTTCTAAGGGTGCAAATTTTTGATTTCACTCCTTACTACCTATCACAGTTTCGAAGGCCATAAAATGCCAAAATAGCACAAAACCCCCAAAAATTACCCCATTTTGGAAAGTAGACACCCAAGCTATTTACTGAGAGGCATGTTGAGTCCATGGAATATTTTATATTTTGCCACAAGTTGCGGGAATATTACAAACTTTTTTTTTTTGCACAAAGTTGTCACTAAATTATATATTGCTCACACATGCTATGGGCATAAGTCAAATTACACCCCAAAATAAATTCTGCTGCTTCTCCCGAGTACGGGGATACCACATGTGGGGGACTTTTTGGGAGCCTAGCCACGTACGGGACCCCGAAAACCAAGCACTGCCTTCCGGATTTAAATATAAAATGCTACCAAAAAAACTGTTAGCGATCGCAGGGATCAGGCCTGACTCTGCGATCGCTGCAGTTATGTGTTTAGTGTTTTGTAAGTGACAGTGATCGATCGATACTGCACTTGGGTGGGCTGGGCAGAGGGGCAAAACACAGGTGCTAGCAGGTATCTGGGCTGATCCCGCTAACAATGCGTTTTTTTTGGAACCCTGAACTGCTGGGGACGCTAGTATAGATCTGATCAGATCAGATATTGATCTGTTCAGATTCTATACCAATACGGGAGGTTTATGCTTTGCGTGTGGGTGTTATCGGTACTGCCACTAACCTAGCGCTGCCTGGGGCGACGCAGACCCTGACCCTAAAACCTAATTGATATCACCCGCCGGGTGATCAGGGGGTTAAACCTTTATTGGGTAATAAATGGTGGGTGCCCTGATGCTATAAAAAGCAAACTAACCAGAGTCACCTGTAACACTTATACGGTGATCAGTGGTGAAAGGGTTAACTAGGGGCAATCAGGGGGTTCAAATTTTTATTAGGTAGTATATGGGGGTCCCTGGCGCTATATAAAAACCTGACGGGGAACCGAAATAACTAACTGGCTAACCAGCATCACCAGTGACACTTATACTGTGATCGCTGGTGAAAGGGTTAACTAGGGGCAATCAGGGGGTTAAAACCATTATTGGGTAGTATATGGGGGTACCTAAATCTATAAAAACCTGGTGGTGAACCTAAAAAAATAACTAGCTACCTAACGACACTAGTGACACTAATGCAGCGATCAGAAAAACGATCACTTAGTGACACTGGCAAAAGGGGGTGAAAGGGTTAACTAGAGGCAATCAGGGGGTTAAAACCATTATTGGGTAGTATATCGGGGTACCTAGCGCTATAAAAACCTGGCGGTGAACCTAAAAAAAAAACTAGCTACCTAGCGACACTAGCGACACTAATGCAGCGATCAGAAAAATGATCGCTTAGTGACACTGGCAAAAGGGGGGTTAAAGGGTTAACTAGGGGCAATCAGGGGGTTAAAACCATTATTGGGTAGTATATCGGGGTACCTAGCGCTATAAAAACCAGGCGGTGAACCTAAAAAAATAACTAGCTACCTAGCGACAGTAGCGACACTAATGCAGCGATCAGAAAAATGATCGCTTAGTGACACTGGCAAAAGGGGGTGAAAGGGTTAACTCTAGGGGCAATCAGGGGGTTAAATCTTTATTGGGGGTGATAGGGGGCTACCCTGGACCTAACACTAACTGCCCTGACAGTTTTAACTCTAACAACTGACACTGAATGCAGTGATCAGTAAAGAAATGATCAATGCAATCAGTGACACTGTGACTGGGGGGGGGGGGGCGATGGGGGGAGGGGGTTTGTGTGCCTGTGTGTACCTACATGTCAGTGTAGTGTTGGTGCACACTTACTTTTAGTCTTCTCCTCGTAGTCTGGTCAAAAAGACCGCCCCGAGGAGAATGACATCACTTCCTCCTTCCTGTGTAAACAATACACAGTGGGAGGAAGCTTCTCATTGGCCAGGAGCGATCCAGAGGGGGTGGTCAGAAACCAACGGCCATCCCCTCATCACGGATCGCTCCTGGAGCGAACCGGAGCGCCGTATCCAGCGGGAGGGGGTCCAATCGGACCCCCCACCCGCTGGAAGGCAGGCACGTACATGTACGTGCTTGTGCCTGCCTGTGCCATTGTGATGACGTACAATGGCAATACGGCGGTCCTTAAGTGGTTAACCACTTAACCGGTTCCCGACCATGTACGTCGGCAGAATGGCACGGGCAGGCATATTGGCATACAGGTACGTCCAATCTTTAATGCCGCCCTGCCATCGCGAGCGCGCCGCCCGGGACCCCCGTGAGTCCGGCCGTGGGTCCCGTGGACTCGATCGCCGTGGGCATACCCGTGATCGTCTCACGGGACAGCTGAATGGAGGAAATGCCGTGTAAACAGCATTTCCCCATTCTGCCTAGCAACTAGTGACGCTGATCTCTGCTCCATGTGATTGGAGCAGAGATCAGTGTTCACTAAATGAAAGCCCAACCCCCCACAGTTAGTAACACACCCCTAGGAACACTTAACCCCTACACTGCCACCCACTGGTAAACCCCTTCGCTGCCAGTGTCATTTACACAGGAATCACTGCATTTATATAGCAGTGATTACTGTATAAATGACAATAGTCACAAAAATGTGTCAAAAATGTCTGATGTGTCCGCCGCAATGTCACAGTCACAATAAAATCGCTGATCGCCGCCTTTACTAGTAAAAAATAAATAATAAAAAATTATTAATAAAAATGCCATAAAACTATCCCTATTTTTCTAAACGCTATAACTTTTGCGCAAACCAATAAATAATCGCTTATTGTGATTTTTTTTACCAAAAATATGTAGAAGAATACGTATCGGCCTAAACTGAGGGAAGAAAATGTTTTTTTATATATTTTTGGGGGATATTTATTATAACAAAAAGTAAAAAATAATGCGTTTTTTTCAAAATTGGCGCTCTATTTTTGTTTATAGCGCAAAAAATAAAAACCGCAGGGGCGATCAAATACCACCAAAAGAAAGCTCTATTTGTGGGAAAAAGGACATAAATTTTGTTTGGGGGCCACGTCGCACGACCGCGCAATTGTCATTTAATGCGACGCAGTGCCGAATCGCAAAAAGTGGTCTGGTCTTTGACCAGCAAAATGGTCCGGTCTGTAAGTGGTTAAGGACCTAGCCTCTTTCTGAGATTTGTTGTTTACAAGTTAAAAACATTTTTTTTTTTTTGCTAGAAAATTACTTAGAATCCCCAAACATTATACTTTTTTTTCTAACACCCTAGAGAATAAAATGATGGTCGTTGCAATACTTTCTGTCATATTTGCGCAGCGTGCAAGTGAGGAAAAAACTGTGCTAAACCATAAAAATGTAACAACAAATATGTGATTAACCACTTCAATACCGGGCACTTAAACACCTTCCTGCCCAGACCAACTTTGAGCTTTCGGCGCTGTTGCATTTTGAATGACAATTGTGCGGTCATGCTACACTGTACCCAAATGAAATTTTTATAATTTTTTTCCCACAAATAGAGCACTGATATGTGGCACTGATAGGTGGCACTGATGGGTGGCACTGATAGGCGGCACTGATGGGTGGCACTGATGGGCGACACGGATGGGCACTGATAGGTGGCACAAATTGGCACTGATAGCTGGCACGGATTGGCATGGATGGGCGGCACAGATGGGCATGGATGGGCGGCACAGATGGGCATGGATAGGCGGCAAAGATGGGCACGGATGGGCACTGATAGGCGGCACAGGTGGGCACTGATAGGCGGCACAGGTGGGCACTGATAGGCGGCACAGGTGGGCACTGATAGGCGGCATTGTATTATGTTATACTGTACTAATGGATGCCAATCAGTGCCAAACAATAATGCATGCCAATCAGTGATGCCCATTGTGGGCACTGATTGGCATCCATTATGGGCACTGATTGGCATCCATTGTGGCACTGACTGGCATCCCTGGTGGTATAGGGAGGATTACCTTTTGCTGGGCATCCCTGGTGGTCTGGTGGCGTCCCTGGTGGTCCAATGTGGGCATCCTCGGGGGGCTGTGCTGATAATCGATCAGCACAGACCCCCCCTGTCAGAGGAGCAGCCGATCGGCTCTCCTTTACTTGCGTCTGACAGACGCGAGAGAGGAAAAGCCGATCACCGGCTCTTCCTATTTACACAGTGATCAGCCACGACTGATCACGTGGTAAAGCGTTTCCGTCGGAGGCTCTTTACCGAGATCGTAGTTGCCGTCCACGATTCCAAGCAGGCCCACGATTCCAAGCAGGCAGCTCCAAAATGAATGGACGGCCCAAAATCTATCCCTCAAGGGTTAATCCAAGGGTATCCGTCAAATGTCGATCATGGGGAGGAAAAACGATATGGAAACGCTCCACATAGTATAGATCAACCAATGAAGGTTTATTGAAGTTAAAACACCATACAAAAATGGTAAAGCATAAAAAATCACGTGATAATAAAAAGCAATATGGGAAGCAGAAAGTGCTGACCCGACGCGTTTCGACTTGTAAGTCTTCTACTGGGGCATGTCCTGACCTCCCCATATTGCTACTATATATAGACTACACAATGATTGCAAAATTGGACAATTAGAAAGGACCGCCCCCATCATGGCGGACCCGGAAGTAACCTAACTTATCTTATCAAAGGTGCATATAAATATTGGTATACAAAACAGATCCACATACTAATCCCACCTTGATAAAACACAGAAATTTGAAAAATCTTCCAAATGGGAGCAGAATATGTATATAGAGGCTGGAGAGCAACAAACAGGAACACGTCCGCTTCGTTTGCACTCCACGCCTCGTGGTGAGTAGCGAAAGTGACAAAAACGTCACTTCCTCTCTGACCCAAAATTACACATATCCTGTTTGCACTCACAGCCTCATGGTGAACGCTGGAAGTGACAATAAACATCACTTCTGCCCAGGCCCATATGCCACCATTCCAAGCCTTGCTCTGGATGGCGGAAAGGCTGTGGACGACGTCACACATCATTTACGTTGGGACTACTTCAGTAAACACTGACGTGATGGCGTCAGAAAGAGGGAGGAGAGAACATCACAGACATTATATAGAGAAGGAAAAATATGTAGTTAAAAACAACAAAAATGCTAAAACACCAGTACTAATGACAATACTGAATACATAAGGGAGCATAGATACAATCATATCACCATGCTTCAACAAATCTACCATGGTAATATGATGTAGCACCATCTTGTGGTCATAAATACTATTACACTAGCACTAAAACACACAATAATGGTTAATTATTTTACCGAGGTGGTCAAACAATCTATGATCCAATCCCGGTGTGACAGCATAACAAAGAGGAGAAATACAACAAGTGGGGCCACTTAAAGATAAATGTACATTTAAATAAATGACCTCAGAAGGGGACCAAAAATAAATCCATAATAAACCCTAATGAAACAGGGGCACTTCATATGCCCAATGACCACAGGAAGAAAGGTGCCACTCACACTCGATCTATGAAACAATTGATATCCCAATCAACGTTCATACCGTGGGGCGAGTAGCACCTTAACTCGTATATCCAATATTGAAAAAAGAAACAGAGGGGGAGGTAACCAACCTCAACGGGACTTTTACCGGTATCAAACATTTCATAAATTAAACAAAAGGTCAAGTAGCAATCACTCAAAGAGATTTTTTAAGAGAGAAAAAAAATGATTTTTTCAAAAAGAATTTTTTTATTTATACAAAAAATATCAAATTTTTGTTAAAACAACACAATAAATACATAATTATATCCATACAATACATTCGGATCAGGAAAGATCACTAATAAACTCAGTCAATGTAGTAAGATGCTCGACATGTTTCACTCATAAAGCGAGTTTCTTCAGGAGCTTTGGGTATTATTGACAAGGGTAAAACTGCATGGATAAACACATACACAAAGTGATGGTTAAATAATACATGTGCCATTATTTACAATAAATTAATAGAAAAAGACAAACAATTTAATCTGATTGCTACGATAAATATAGATATATATGTGGATGAAATATAGAAGGGGAGGACAATACATTTGGGTTGTTCAATAATCTAGGAGACTGAGGGATCATACACTCACCTACTGTGTGTTCGCACACCTCAAAAAGATCACGTATTGCAATAGAGTATGAAGATCCTCAATAAAAATAGGAAAAATAGGAAAAGAGGACATCCAGGCTGTAGAAGCTTGCAAGGAGGTGCTTCAAATGATAGTTTACATATATGCTAATAAAAGAAAAGAGAAAGATTTCCAATATGGGTTAGGAAATCTTACATATACGCTACAAAAAGTCGCTCTAATTTTGCAACTTCAGAAAGAAGCTGCATGGGTTAAAATTAGTTTTAAATAATATATTGAAAATCAATTACCTGATAAGATCCACACTAGAGAGCCTGAACCAGTATTTAGGGATCAGGAGCTACCACAGATAAATCACGATATCCAGGGTAAACAGGGGAGATATCCTCCTAGCCACTTTCATACCAAGTAGGAATGGGCTTAGTATTCCCATAGGGCTATCGAATCTGGTGTGCATACAAGAAAGAAACAGACCAGCAGACAATACCAAGAATTAGTTACAATGTATTGCTGAGTAAAGGTTCAGTGTCCAGAATAAAGATTGAGCTAAATATCACAGAGAATCCATCAACATACCTGATAACACAAACAAACTTGCAAGTATCCAGTCCTCCACTGAATGAGAAAAAGGCAGACAGCTGCTGCCTTTTTCTCATTCAGTGGAGGACTGGATACTTGCAAGTTTGTTTGTGTTATCAGGTATGTTGATGCATTCTCTGTGATATTTAGCTCAATCCTTATTCTGGACACTGAACCTTTACTCAGCAATACATTGTAACTAATTCTTGGTATTGTCTGCTGGTCTGTTTCTTTCTTGTATGCACACCAGATTCGATAGCCCTATGGGAATACTAAGCCCATTCCTACTTGGTATGAAAGTGGCTAGGAGGATATCTCCCCTGTTTACCCTGGATATCGTGATTTATCTGTGGTAGCTCCTGATCCCTAAATACTGGTTCAGGCTCTCTAGTGTGGATCTTATCAGGTAATTGATTTTCAATATATTATTTAAAACTAATTTTAACCCATGCAGCTTCTTTCTGAAGTTGCAAATTAGAGCGACTTTTTGTAGCGTATATGTAAGATTTCCTAACCCATATTGGAAATCTTTCTCTTTTCTTTTATTAGCATATATGTAAACTATCATTTGAAGCACCTCCTTGCAAGCTTCTACAGCCTGGATGTCCTCTTTTCCTATTTTTCCTATTTTTATTGAGGATCTTCATACTCTATTGCAATACGTGATCTTTTTGAGGTGTGCGAACACACAGTAGGTGAGTGTATGATCCCTCAGTCTCCTAGATTATTGAACAACCCAAATGTATTGTCCCCCCCTTCTATATTTCATCCACATATATATCTATATTTATCGTAGCAATCAGATTAAATTGTTTGTCTTTTTCTATTAATTTATTGTAAATAATGGCACATGTATTATTTAACCATCACTTTGTGTATGTGTTTATCCATGCAGTTTTACCCTTGTCAATAATACCCAAAGCTCCTGAAGAAACTCGCTTTATGAGTGAAACATGTCGAGCATCTTACTACATTGACTGAGTTTATTAGTGATCTTTCCTGATCCGAATGTATTGTATGGATATAATTATGTATTTATTGTGTTGTTTTAACAAAAATTTGATATTTTTTGTATAAATAAAAAAATTCTTTTTGAAAAAATCATTTTTTTCTCTCTTAAAAAATCTCTTTGAGTGATTGCTACTTGACCTTTTGTTTAATTTATGAAATGTTTGATACCGGTAAAAGTCCCGTTGAGGTTGGTTACCTCCCCCTCTGTTTCTTTTTTCAAATTTGAATTTTGGGATGTGGTATCATTTTGTTTGGTTGGCTTCCCTTCATTTTTTTTTTTTTTTTCGTATATCCAATAGGTTTGGAGCTGTGAAATGCCCCAAAGGTTGGACTCGCCCCTCCAATGTGGGACAAATTTATCAATAACTTGGAACAAGGTCCCTGTCGGGTCTTTATCGTGGTGCTCCAGGTAGTGCCGGGGAACACTGTGCTTGACGCAACCTTTCTTGATCTTCGCTATATGTTCGTTAACACAAACAGAAAAGGTCTTAAAAGGACAAGTGATCAAATAAACAATATATTTCGTAGCGCACGTGGTGAAATGCTTCATGTTATAAATTTGTGATGTTACAGTGGAAACAAATGTTTCCGATTTACATCTAGAAACGTTATGTAAACACACGTTACATTTCCTGCATATTTGTGCAGCGGTCATACAAGCGCATTTTTTTGGAAAAAATACACTTTTTAGAATTAAAAAAAACAGTAAAGTTAGCCCAATTTTTTTATATTGTGAAAGATATTACGCTGAGTAAATTGATAACCAACATGTCACACTTCAAAATTGCTCCTGCTCTCGACAAACTTTTACCCTTAAAAATATCTATGGGCAATGTTTAAAAAATTGTACAGGTTGCATGTTTTAAGTTACAGAGGAGGTCTAGGGCTAGAATTATTGCTCTCGCTCTACCACTCTAAATGTGTGGTTTGCACACTGTTTTTATATGTGGGCGCTACTCTCATATGCATTTGCTTCTGCGTGCGAGCTCGTTTAAAAAAAAATTCTTATTTATTTTACCTTTTTAAAACATTTTTACGCAGTTTTTTTTTTTTTATTGTGTCGCTTTTAATCCTCTTACAAGGAATGTAAGCATCCCTTGTAATAAATGAGATCTGGGGTCAAAAAGACCTCAGACCTCATATTTACATTAAAATGCAATAATTAAAAAAAAATGTCATTAAAAAATGGAAAAAAAATGGCCCTTTAAGAGCTATGGGCGGAAGTGATGTTTTGACGTTGCTTCTGCCCTGCAGTGATATGGAACTCCCATTCATTTTTTACAGAGCACTATAGTAAATGACCAAATTCGCGCATGGCTAAAAAGTGTTTGCGAATGTGAAAATGTGCATCATATAGCCAAATGCAAGTTTCAACCGTTGCTTAGAATTGTAAAATTGTTACTTACACAAAAAAAATATTGTTATTGCTGGATTTTCATGTTGCTTCTTCTTCATATTTTTCTTTTTTTTTAAGAATGCTAGTAATGTGTAATCTTTTCATGTTTTGGTAAAATATATTTTTCTCTGTCTCTCTCACTTGTTGCTTTCCATCTCACAAAATTCAGAAACTCCCACAGGTGTCTTTACAAACCACAAGCAATACCATTGCTGATGCAAATTTTAAATGAGTCATAATTTTGTGTGTTAATTAGTATTTCCAAATGATCATAATCTGACCCCAAAAAATGTGTACCAACATCAGAATTCAAAATGTCATTCCCAAAATTCAGAGGGTAAAACTCTACACTCACACACCAAGAACCACCAAATATCACAGAATAAATCAAGACTTATAACCCCTGACTAATGTCACTCCACCACCTATAGGTATATGTCCAAAGAAATGCAGTATTTGTGTATTTATGTGTAGGAGGGTTCCATCACCATTGCAAATCGTGACATATGTTTTCTATTGGCAAGGACATTAATCAGCCTTAAGATTTCCCCACTAGCACTAATTGCAACCTCTTACAGAACAAAAAGCAAAAAAATTATAGATGGTTCTATAGCAGCATGCAGCATGCTGACAGTAATCAGTCATACCCAGCCTTCCCAGCCTTCCCAGCCTTCCCAGCCTTCCACAGTACATCTGCATTGATTAACTTATTGCACCCGTGAGACTTAGGACTGTTTGACACCACAGAAGTGCAGCCTCCATCCATATGGCAGCACATTGGCAAATGGATTAGCACTTCTGCTTAGTAATGCTGTTGTTGGTTCAAATCCTGAACATACCACTTCACATAGAGAAGTTGTCTGTTCTCCCTATGTTGTTAATCATGACTCATGTTATTGCATAAATGTAGTATTTATGTGGAGGAGGGTTCCACCACCATTGCAAACAGTGCAATATGTTTTCCATGGTCAAGGATCATAATCAGCCTTAAAATGTCCCCATTAGCACTAATTGCAGCCTCTTACAAAGCAAAAAGCAACAACATTATAGATGGTTCTATAGCAGCATGCTGACAGTAATCAGCCGCACCCAGCCTTCAAAACAGATGGCATATCACAGAAACAGGTTGTCCAATGGTTCTCTGGTCTTCCACAGGACATCTGCATTGATTCATTTATTGTACCCCTGGGACTTAAGACTGTTTGACACCACAGAGATACAGCCTATATCCATGAGACAGCACAGTGGCTAACTGGTTAGCACTTCTGCTTAGCAGCACTGGGATTGGTGGTTCGAAACCCAAATATGCAGCTACCTGTCTAGAGGTTTGTATGTTCTTCTGTTGTGGTTTTAAAGTTTTTTTTTTCCGTCTGTGATTACATTTTGGAAACCCAAGGGTTTGCACTAAATCTATAACTGTGTGTTTTGGGGCAGATATGGATGTATATGTCTGGTGAAATTCTGCACACATATTTTAATGCTGATGACGAATGTGATGTGCTTTGTCAACAATTTGTGTGAAGCAGCCCTCACAAAGTTGTCATTTCCTGTTTTGTACCCTCCACATGCCCAGCAACGTACACGTTTAATTTTTAGATTTTTGGTATCACTGAATATGGACAGAGCCTTGGATAGCATAGCCTATAAATTCAGTGTTTACTTTATATTTAGTCAGTGCATGCAGTGTATTAATATATATATATATATATATATATATATATATATAGTGAGGGGTAAGCTCGGCAGCGGGTGTGTGTGACCCCCTGGATGGGTTCACAACACAAAATCAGGCACAGCAGACAGCGTTGTAGGTGCAAAAAAAACAGAAGATGCGGTTTATTTATGCTACATGCAGTGAAACATATAACAGCCAAACAAAAATAAAACATGAAAATAAATCCTGGTCAGCTTGACCTCTAATTACACACTTAGATTCCCTGTCTAACAACTGAGTACAGCCTTGTGCTGCACCAGTCCTTTTCTCTGTTGTAGAGGTTTGCCACACAGGCGTTAACTCACCGCACAGAACAGGTATCACACTCCCCAGTCTATACAACACAAAACTGGTTCCAGGATGGAGCATCTCCCTAAGCATGCTGGGGTTTTTTGTAGAGGTCTTAATGAGCCCACTTACTTCAGCTGGGCTCATTAACTCTTCCCCTCTAGTTGTACAAGTCAGCATAAAGCCTGAATCTAGGGCACACATATTTTCCATCCTGGATACAACCAGGTGACTTTACCTGCCTGCTGCCACATACCCCCCCCTCTTGTTTCAACCTTGGGGTTGTAACACAAGCAGTCAGACACGCATGTATGCGAGACAAAGCATCCACATTCCCCATTTTAACACCAGGGCAATGCTTAACTGTAAAGTTAAATTCCTGTAGGGCCAGGAACCACCTATTTACCCTTCTATTGGTCTCCTTGTTTTGAGCCATCCACTTTAAAGGAGCGTGATCAGTCACCAGGTCAAAGTGCCTACCTAGCAGATAGTACCGAAGGGAATCTAGAGCCCACTTCACTGCTAAACATTCCTTCTCAATCGTGGAGTAATTTACCTCATGGGACTTCAACTTCCTGCTGAGGTAAATGACTGGGTGCTCTTCCCCGTTCCAGACCTGGGATAACACTGCTCCTAACCCAACGTCTGATGCATCAGTTTGTACCACGAAGTCCTTAGAGAAGTCTGGTGAGTACAACACTGGCTGGCTACATAAGGCTGTTTTTAAGGACTGAAATGCTTCTTCAGCCTCTGGGGACCATTTAACCATGACCGACTCTTTCCCTTTTGTCAGGTTGGTGAGGGGCACAGCCTGAGAAGCAAAATGGGGAATGAATCGTCGATAATAGCCAGCGATTCCCAGAAAGGCTCGTACCTGTTTCTTGCTGTTGGGACGTGGCCAACTCTGTATGGCCTCGACTTTATTGACTTGGGGTTTTATCACCCCCCTCCCAATAGTGTACCCAAGATATTTGGCCTCCTCCTGTCCAATGGTACACTTCTTTGGATTGGCCGTAAACCCAGCTTCCCGGATAGAGTCTAGGACTGCTTGTACTTTTGGCAAATGTGAGACCCAGTCTGTGCTATGGATAATCACATCATCCAGGTAAGCTGCAACATATTTCTGATGGGGCCTCAGAATCTTATCCATTTTCCGCTGGAATGTTGCCGGTGCATTCTGTAACCCAAACGGCATTCTCTTATATTGGAATGCCCCATCTGGGGTTACAAACGCAGTTTTCTCCTTGGCCGACTCGGCCAGGAGAATTTGCCAATACCCTTTGGTGAGATCAAGAGTTGTCATATATCGGGCTGTTCCCAGCCGGTCAATCAACTCATATATACGCGGCATGGGGTAGGTGTCAAATTTTGTAACTTTATTCAATTGTCGAATATCGTTACAAAACCGCCAGCTCCCATCAGGTTTGGGCACTAGTACGATAGGACTGGACCAGTCACTCTGGGACTCCTCTATCACACCCAATTCCAGCATCCTTTGAACCTCCCCACGTATTGCCTCCCGTCGGGCCTCTGGTATTCTATAAGGTTTTAGTTTTACCCTTTCTCCTGGCGGGGTGATAATGTCATGCTCTACGCCAGATGTTTGTCCCGGCAGCTCAGGGAAAATCTCTTTGTTACGAAGTACAAACTCTTTAACCTCCTGTTGTTGGGCTTTCGATAAGGTGTCTGCTATTCCAACCTCAGGAACTAAGCAATCAGGCTGTGCTTGTGACAAAGTCTCTGCGACTAAGGATTCCCTATCCCTCCAGGCTTTCAGCAGATTGACGTCATAGATCTGCTCCGGCTTTCGCCTTCCTGGCTGTCTAACCCTGTAGTTCACCTCACTAATTTTTTCAATTACTTTGTATGGACCTTGCCATTTGGCCAGAAATTTGCTTTCAACCGTAGGGACTAGCACCAAGACCCTATCCCCCGGGGGAAAAGTACGGGTCTTGGCCCCACGGTTGTACACTCTCTGCTGTGCTAACTGCGCTTGGGTCAAATGTTCCTTTACGATTGGCATTACCTGTGCAATTCTATCTTGCATCAGGGCGACATGCTCAATCACGCTCCTGTGAGGAGAACTCTCATTTTCCCAAGTTTCCTTGGCGATATCCAGCAGCCCTCCTGGGTGTCTCCCATAGAGCAACTCGAAGGGTGAGAAACTGGGGTACCTCCCTAATGGCAAACATCAGATAGGGTATTAGACAGTCCCAATTCTTTCCATCTCTATCCACCACCTTCTTTAACATTTGTTTTAGGGTTTTGTTGAATCTTTCAACCAACCCATCTGTTTGGGGGTGATACACAGATGTACGCAATTGTGTCACTTTGTACAACTTGCATAGTTCTTTCATAACCCTGGACATAAAGGGTGTACCTTGGTCCGTAAGCAGTTCCTTACAAATACCCACGCGGCTAAAAACAAGAGATAGCTCTTTGGCTATAGTTTTGGCTGAGGTATTTCCGAGGAATTGCTTCCGGATAACGGGTAGCATGGTCCAATATAACCAAAATGTACTGATGCCCCCTAGCAGACTTCATTATCGGACCCACCAAATCCATTGCGATCCTCTCAAAGGGGACCTCAATGATAGGAAGAGGTACCAGCGGGTTACGGAAATGTGGCATAGGTGCCGACTTCTGACACACAGGGCAGGAGGAACAATAATTTTCTGTTTCCTTCATGACCCCAGGCCAATAGAATCTCTGCAGTACCCTCTCTCTGGTTTTCTCGGTCCCCAGATGACCTCCCAGAATGTGCCCATGGGCCAATTCTAACACCAACTTCCTGTAAGGTTTGGGCACCACAAGTTGCTCAATGGTTTCTTCTGCCCTTTGAGCCACTCGATACAGCAGGTCCCTTTCCATAGTGAAGTACGGATAAGTGCAAGTCTTATCTGGGTTCACTAACTCGCCATCTATTTTCACCACATTTTCCCGTGCCTTTATCAGGGTGGGATCTTTTAACTGTTCTGTGGCAAAATTTTCCCTGTGAACCTCAAGATCTGAAAACTCCACAGACGGCATGTTTTTATCTGAGGATGTTGGCTCCTCCCCAGTTTCTCGAGTTTCCCCCCCCAATACCGACAAGGGAAATTCAGGAGAGTCCTCACCACTCCCAGAGGAATTCTGGTCATCTTCCTGGTCTATAGGGGCACCAGTGGGGGGCTCAGGACAATCCCAGAGTTCCCAGAATTTTGGAAAATCCCTTCCCACAATAGCATCATGTGGTAAGTGAGACACTAACCCCACCTGATGAGAGAGGTTACCTTTGGGGGTCTCAAAAAACACTGAAGTTACAGGATACTCTCGGGTGTCCCCATGCACACAAATAACAGCCACCTTGTTCTTCCCAGAGACCTCTGTAGTAACTAATTCAGCTTTTATCAATGTTACCAGGCTACCTGAATCCAGTAACACATCAACATTTCTACCATTAATACACATTTTACATAAATGTTTCTCAGGTCCCCGAATGGCAGTGCATGCAACTGTCGCAAACAGCGACTGACGTCTCTCCCTTATAAAGTCACATTGCATAGGCTCACCCACAACTGGGCAATTGGCTGCAATATGTCCCTCTTGCCGGCAGCGGTAGCAAATAATCTTTTTCGCTGCCTCTTGCAGCCTGGGCTTCCCGGGCTGCTCCAGCCAGACCTTAGGTAGAACTTCCATCCTCTCACTCTCTCCACCCTCACCCCTTGGAGTCATCTTACCCGCCACTGGGGATGATCTGGTCTTAGGATAGAAAGTCCGTGAGTCCCTGGAAGAGGTGGTCAAGTTCTCTGTAGCCAAGTACTTCTCAACCAGATCCACAAGTTTATCTGCATTTTCTGGGTCTCCATGGCTTACCCATTTTTGGATGGCAGTAGGAAGAGCTCTCAGGAAACGATCCATAACCACACGTTCCACAATGTTTGGTGCGGTCAAAATCTCTGGCTGCAGCCACTTCCTGCTCAGGTGAATGAGATCATACATTTGAGATCCGGGGGGTTTTCCAACCTGAAAAGTCCAATTATGCACACGCTGAGCCCGGACGGCCAGGGTGACACCCAGCCGTGCCAATATTTCTGTTTTTAGTACCACATAGTCTTTTGCTTGGTCAGGCTCTAGGTCATAATAAGCTTTCTGCTATTCCCCAGTTAACAGAGGGGCCACCAGTCCAGCCCATTGCTCCTTAGGCCACTTTTCCCTTTCAGCAGTCCTTTCAAATGTGGTCAAAAACACCTCCGGATCATCCTCTCCAGTCATTTTTGTCAGTAAACGGCTCACACCAAAGGATGCGGTATTATTGTAACCACTTGCTTCATTGGTCAGCGGACGTTGCTGTATCAATGTCTCTATTTGCTGTTGAAAACTCTGCTCTTGCTTCTGCAACAGGTCTATGAAGCGGGCTTCAGATTGCTGCTGGGCTTGTTGCTGAGCTTCCAGACTCTGCTGCAAAGTTGCATTTGTTTGCTGCTGGGCTTGTTGCTGAGCTTCCAAACTCTGCAGGTGAGCTTTCTGCTGAGCTTCCAGACTCTGCTGGTGAGCCTTCTGCTGAGCTTCCAGACTCTGCTGCAAAGTTGCATTTGTCTGCTGCTGGGCTGCAAGGCTCTGTTGTTGAGCTGCAAGGCTCCTTTGTAAACCCGCATTTGTTTGCTGCTGATTTGCATTTGCTAGAGCCAGCTGTCTCAGTATCCCCTCCATGCTGGCCTTAAAAAAAAAAAACTGCCAAAATTCTCCACCAACTGTGAGGGGTAAGCTCGGCAGCGGGTGTGTGTGACCCCCTGGATGGGTTCACAACACAAAATCAGGCACAGCAGACAGCTTTGTAGGTGCAAAAAAAACAGAAGATGCGGTATATTTATGCTACATACAGTGAAACATATAACAGCCAAACAAAAATAAAACATGAAAATAAATCCTGGTCAGCTTGACCTCTAATTACACACTTAGATTCCCTGTCTAACAACTGAGTACAGCCTTGTACTGCACCAGTCCTTGTCTCTGTTGTAGAGGTTTGCCACACAGGCGTTAACTCACCGCACAGAACAGGTATCACACTCCCCAGTCTATACAACACAAAACTGGTTCCGGGATGGAGCATCTCCCTAAGCATGCTGGGGTTTTTTGTAGAGGTCTTAATGAGCCCACTTACTTCAGCTGGGCTCATTAACTCTTCCCTTCTAGTTGTACAAGTCAGCATAAAGCCTGAATCTAGGGCACACATATTTTCCATCCTGGATACAACCAGGTGACTTTACCTGCCTGCTGCCACAATATATATATATATATATATATATATATATATATATATATATACAGTATCTCACAAAAGTGAGTATACCCCTCACATTTTTGTAAATATTTTATTATATCCTTTCATGTGACAATTTGCTGTCCCCTCAAAATAACTCAACTCACAGCCATTAATGTCCAACCCGCTGGCAACAAAAGTGAGTACAAACCTAAGTGAAAATGTCTAAATTGGGCCCAAAGTGTCAATATTTTGTGTGGCCACCATTATTTTCCAGCACTGCCTTAACCCTCTTGGGCATGGAGTTAACCAGAGCTTCACAAGTTGCCACTGAAGTGCCCTTCCATTCCTCCATGACAGCATCACAGGGCTGGTGGATGTTAGTGACCTTGCGCTCCTCCACCTTCCATTTGAGGATGCCCCACAGATGCTCAATAGGGTTTTGGTCTGGAGACATGCTTGGCCAGTCCATCGCCTTTACCCTCAGCTTCTTTAACAAGGCAGTGGTCTTCTTGGAGGTCTGTTTGGGGTCGTTATCATGTTTGAATACCACCCTGCGGCCCAGTCTCCGAAGGGAGGGGATCATGCTCTGCTTCAGTATGTCACAGTACATGTTGAAATGTATGGTTCCCTCAATGAACTGTAGCTCCCCAGTGCCAGCAGCACTCATGCAGCCCCAGACCATGACACTCCCACCACCATGCTTGACTGTAGGCAAGACACACTTGTCTTTGTACTCCTCACCTGGTTGCCGCCACACACGCTTGACACCATTTGAACCAAATAAGTTTATCTTGGACTCCTCAGACCACAGGGCATGGTTCCATTAATCCATGTCCTTAGACTGCTTGTCTTCTGCAAACTGTCTGTGGGCTTTCTTGTGCATCACGTTTAGAAGAGGCTTATTTCTGCAGACCAATTTGAGGCATATGATCTGAGCACTGACATGCTGGCCCTCCACCCCCTCAACCTCTGATGCAAAAAGTGTCAAAATGTAAAATCTACAAGAGACAATTTTTGACAATTCTTTAAAAAAAAAAAAAAAAAGTGTCCCGCAATCTACATCCACCTCTATTCACGCCGCCCGGCGGACCCGAAAATGAGAAAAAACAAGAAAAGCTCTACCTTTATGGGAGGTTGTCTCTTCGCTTTCACAGCTGTTATATAATCATATGACTCTAGGAGGGGGGGCGCTCACTCATTCCCCCCTACCCTGACCTACAAGGCTGCAAACTCGGATAAGGGTCTGGTATTGGGGGGACCACACGCCAATTTTTTTTATATTGACATGGAGTTCCCCTTAAAATCCATACTAGACCCAAATGGTATGGACTGGGGAGACCCTAAGCCGTTTTTTTTTCATCTATATTGCTGGAAGCCGGCAATACATTACAGCCGCGAGAAAGTTGAAATGACATTTTTTTAGTTTAGAAATGTCATTATTGCTGTGGCATGTTCTATACATTGCCCAGATACGCCACTTTACAGGCACACTAAGGGGACCCCCCAGGCTTGATATTTAAAGGAATGTTTCATTTTTATTGTTTCACTTTAATCATCATTAAAATCACTGCTCCTTTAAAAACTATTGTTTTAAAAACTTTTTGGGATTGATACATGTCCTCAGGTCCCCATACACTCTTTATGGTAATAACTTGCATATATGCCTTTAAAATTAGGACTTTGGATTTTTCATGTTCATGACTTTAATGGCATTCACATCTTTGCTAGAACTTTTTTTTTTCCCCTGCAATAGGCATGATTGTTTCCATTCAAATCCCTCACATGGTAGTACCTAATAGATTTAATTTTAATCAGTAGCATATGCAGAAAATAGGCAAATGCCTAATAGCAAATGCCACATGAGCATGGTTGTTACCATAATATTAATGCCTCAAATGCATTATTGTATAGAATTAAAAAGAATCAAACATTAGTAAATGTATTTTATATGTATTATGTTGCTCAGCTCAGTAGCCTGGTGGTCTGCATGGGTTCAAATCTCACACATGGTATCACCAACTAAAACTGTACTCAGCAGCATGTGCTTAAAATAGGTGAATGCCTATAAGCCAATGCTACATCAGATTGGTTGATTCCATAATATTTAGGCTGGGTTGACACCATTATGAATTGGATGCGGAATCCTGCATCCAATTCGCAGTAGCAAGAGATTTTGGCCGGCTCTCTATGGACCCAGTTCACATATCTCCGCAGCAGGTCCGGTGCGTTTTGCAGAAAAACACTGTGCGTCTTTTGGTCCATTTCAGGTCCACATTCAGCCCAAAATTCTGGCTGAAATCAGACCTGAAACGATGAACCAGGACGAACCGGACCCCTGCTGTGAGACGCATCTGTCTTAGGTGTGAACCAAGCCTAACTCTTCAAATGCATGCAATAGTATTTAAATGTTTAATAATATTATGGTGTGATATTCCTACAATCACACACTAGTTAGCATGCAGGGTGTTAATTTGCTTGTGCACTGGAAAAATCAACACAGCTACCTTAGGTGGGTGGTAAGTTTCCTGGGATTTGAACTCATAACCTAAGTGCTTTGTAGACATCAGTGTCACCGAGCCATTGTGCTAAGTACGCTGATACCTGCATAATAGTGTAATATGATTAATGAATGAACATAAATAATTATTGCTTTATAGTCTCCTAAAAAATTTAATTAACATGAAAAAAAAAATATAACAGATATGTAACTTTACAGAATAGCAGACATTACTCTGTAATACTCATTCATACCTGCATTCATTAGCAAAATAATATAAAAAACTAGGAATACTAATTGGAATATACATAAATAGATGCACATGAGGTACAGCACATTTCACATAAAAATGTTTTATTCACATTCATGTGATCATCGCTACAGTGCAGTTCCAAACTCGGTAGCAATTGGCACTTGCAAATTCGCTTATATGCCGATTTGATATTTACAAAAGCATGTTTGCTGGTATTAGTGCGCTTTTTCATTTGCATGTTTGTCTAGTTGAAGTCTTAATTGGCTTAATTGGGCATAACTAAATGTAGAGCGACCATTACGTCCCGTTTTTCTTAGTAAATTAACCCCATTTCATCTCTACATATGTCTTTCTTCCCAAAACAAGTGTAGCACTCTCATTTGTAGGAAAAAAAGGTCATAGCATAGTTTTCTGGCCTTTCAACATCATTAGTAATGTTGATTATTAGGAACCAACATATGACATTAAGGTTATGATAGGGGGCTCTATTTTCACAGAATCAGGTAATAAATGAACTACAGTAGTTGGCATTGCTTTTGATTGGCTTGAGCACCTAACTTGAATCTCATCTGCTTATTTTTTAGTGCATACTTGTTCAAGTGTTACAATACCACAAGAATCTTTTTTTCCATTGGCTCATGTTTCATGAATACTGGTCGTGCAGAACTTTATAAAATGATTATTTATTTCATACCTATATCAGAGCTAAACTGGAGCTGGGCACCATAAACTGAAAATGCTATTTAATTCATTTGTTATATTCAAAGCAAACTCACCCATCCATCCATGTTTTATTATCCATGCTTTATTGTATTGAAAACTCACTTAACACACTTAGAATTTGCAGCATGGCCATCTTGAGTAAGGGCAGATGATTAATGTAGCATTTACTTCCTGGAATCCATCTGCTCAAACATGCAAACAGGAGGGTGTGCTTAGATGAGAAAGTCCCTCTTCCCCTTCTCCACATAAAAGAGAAAAATGCCCATGAAGACTCCTTGGCGGTATAAATCCTCTGCCTCTGCTTATACTTTGTGTTTGCAGATTGACACAGCTTTGTCTATTATGTGATCTGGTTCATTAGTAGCTTTTAATTTAAAGTAGTGTGTGTGATGTTAAAAATAGTTGTCATTTTAGCCATCCAATTCTTAGCCTAATTTAGTTTTTAGCATTTAGGTTTGAAAATGTGTTTGCATTGAGGTGTATCCAAAACTGATATCTTTCAGACTGTTTTCCTGAATTCTATCAACACTTCTCTCATGGTGGATGCCTGGGGATTGTCATAGACTATATTCTTAGTGTTACACAACTCTAATCCTTCATCACCTACTGTGCAGGGGAATGGCTATTTTCTGATCCTTTGGGTATTCACAAGCACCAGTTACAGTTAGATATTTCTCTACTTTTTGTTCCCATTTGCCGTTTATAAGATTTTTAGATTATACCGAAAGATTTTATTCTATCTGGGTCCACTTCTCTCTCTGTGTAAATGTACACTTATTAATCAACCTAATCACAAAATAAATGTATTAAATCTTTAAAAAAAAATAAAAAAAAGGAAAAGATTACTAGGAGGTAGGGTATTTTTTTATAGAAGAGACATGGTAAATATCTTCTGCCAAAAAACTTTTTTTCTCTTTGTGTACACTGCCTGGACATTTGTAGCTGCAGACATTGTGAAGCAATTTATCCTCAAAGTTCACACAATATGCAATGAAGTCCTGAAAGTTGGGACTCCACATTCTGCTCTCTCTCCTCAATCTAAAGAACCATCTCTGTGTTTACTTTTTAGAAATTAGGTCTGGGGAAGGGAAGGGAAAAGGAAAGGGAAAAGGAAAGGGAAAAGGAAAGGGAAAAGGAAAGGGAAAAGGAAAGGGAAAGTAAAAGTAAAGGTGGTGGTGGGGGGGATAAAATGATCTACTGAAAGAAAACAAAAATTAAAGTATATTTTCCCCAGGCATTTATGAACAAATTAGTTCATGGTACCTGTAGCTACAGAGGAAAGTGGGGGATTGTTTTACAATAATTTTACTGCTTCTTAAGAATATTTACATATTTATTGAGTGTCCTGGCCACAGTTTCTCTTTAATAAATTTGTCCTCGCTTCTTGTCCTGAAGACAAAACAGGAAATGAGTCAGGGGGATTTGCATCTAAGACAATTTTCACCGAAACATTGTTCTCATTGGAAGGTTACCCTGACCTCTTTATCCAAAACAAAAACAATGTTTTCCTTTACAACCAAAAGTCATAAAAATAATATCCTAAATATGTGCGCACTAAACAGACACTATATTTTCTTTTCTTTTTGTCTTAACTTTCCTGTAGAGTATGATGGGGAAATTATAACTAGCTTAAAAAAATCATTCAACCCAGCATAAGGAAGCTTTGATAGCATTTTTTTTATCTTTAAATGTACTAAGAAAGAAAACATTTTACAGGTAAGCAAAGGTCATTTTACTGCTACAGTTATAAAACAAAATTTTCTGCCTTCTGTACCTGATCTTGCTTTCCTTTAGGTGGCATATGGATGAAATCAAGACATAGAAAATAAATGTTAGCTTGCAGGTATAAATGTGAGCTATTAGTAGGCTGCCTACTTTTAGAACAGCTGAGTCCATATACAAGAAGACTGTGAAATCCAAGTTTTCTTTGTGACCTTATATTTCTTGATTGTCTGAAGAGGTTGCACAAGATTGAGAAAGCAGCATAAAGAGCAGAGCCATCCTTGCAAAATGAATAACTGACATGGAATGGTATGAAATGTCTCACTTTCCATGTGCATGTTTATCTGTGACTGTGAGCAGAGAACACTGCTGATCCCATCCTGATCTGAATGCTGAGCCATGTCTGATCCTGGAGACAGGATGAAATATGCAGTGAAGGGGAGAAGACATTCTCACACATCAAGAGAGCCCATGGAGTGTGTTATATTACAGAGCTCCTAATGGGCATGTCCCTTTGTGGCCATTGATTTAGATGAAATAACCCAGCCGGGTGTGTAATTGTGTACAGATATTGTATCTTTTTTACATGCCTTTTTGCAGGTCTTGGGGCACACACAGGAAATGAAAGTTTTCAGACCGATAGCTATTTATTTTTTAGCAGTGCTAAAAGAAGATTACAGAAGAAGTTGGGGAAGGGGAAAACTTTCAGTTTTGTTATCATCAAAATTTAGTGCTTAAATGTATTTTAATAACGCAGATGTTTTATACTCACTCCAAATTTGAAATAATAAAAAAAAAAAAAACTAGGATAAAGGCAAAAATTGGCTAGAGTCCACTGCTAATATATATTTCAGTTCACACATTCTGCTGTTCTTGTGAGAATGCCCTAGACTGATTTTATGTAATTAGGTCCAAGTTCCCTTGATGCTCAAAAACATATTTTAAGCCCATGTTATTAATGTTTTAGTAATTGTCTGATTCGTGTTAGCTTATATCTTTCCCCTCTGCTTCCTATGTGGTGTGGCAAAGCTTACAAGGTCAGACAGGTTCCTGATTGCTAACTTGGCTCCCAGCAGCGGCCACAAGCCCCATGATAGACAGTCACGCTGGGTATGTTTACACGATGATTTCTATTCATGAGCACACCAATCAAGAACAGCATGAGGCAGTTCAACTGAATAAAATATCCTCGGCTGAGAGATAAATATGCAGGGTTATGTTTTTTTATTATTTCAGGTCCGGCAGTGCTTATAAATACCTAGAAACCCAGGGAGTCTCAAGTTAAAAGCCCTATTTGCACTTTTTCGGTCACTTATGAAATACATAGCCTTTCTGGTGTTGATATTGCGCTAGTAGATCAGAATGATAATGACGTCCTGTACTGCCTCCCCTATTAATTAAAAGCAGACATGAAGGAATCAATTAACTATTTAACATGGCCTATAACCTAGAGGAAAAAAACTGTCTAAATGGATATGTTTATTGAGTGACAAAGTCTGTTGCATTACACAAAAATATAGCAATGTAAAGTAACTGGGATTTATTTAAAACCTGGTCCAGAGCAGTAGTTTACTCTGGACTGTATCAACAAACACTTTTCCATTTCTAATTATTAGGTGCTATAAAGCAAATAATATAATTTTTACACTCAGAATCTATATTTAACTTTAAATCGTTGATGATCACTCAAAAATACCTCCTTTTTAGCATCAACAGTCTTAATAAATAAGGCTAATCAAAGATTATTGATTGTGTAACCCATAGTAATTACCTTTCATACTTTTAACCTTTATCGATTTAAAGCAGTTAAAGCATGAACGGATGAGTGGTTGTTATGGCTTCCTGTACTTTACACATTATTATTTGCTTTCATTAATAAGCCAACAAATGTTAACCAAATTGTTAACCTGGTGCATGGTAAATTAAATATGTATAGAATTTTCCTGTACTTCTAAAGATGAGCAAACGGGGTTGATTTTCTAAAACTGGAGAGTGTAAAAGCTGTACACGGTAGCCAATCAGCTTCTAACTTCAGCTTGTTCAATTAAGCGTTGACAAAAAAAACTGGAAGCTGATTCTTTTCTATGGAGGGCTGCACCAGAATTTGCACACTCCAGCTTTAGTAAATCAATCCCAAGGTCTTCAGATCTCCTCTGTTGGTGATCTGAGTAATACACCAGTTGCAAAAATCTGTTGTAAATAATGAATTTCCCAATATTGACTTTTAAAGGGTTAAAGTTCACTTCCAGGAATTCAGCTCCTTTGCAAAAAAAATTAAGGCACACTATGAGTTGAGTCCAGCGAGGTGCATAACATCTCCTGGATTTAGAGCTATTATTTATATCTGATAGCTTTATAGTACTCCTAGAAGACAGCTAACATCAAAGTTCCAGGAGATCCTTCTGAGCTCTGCATCTTGAACGGGACAGTCGCTGCAGCTTCTATGCCCACCCCTCACTTCCTCCTGCCCATTCACAGAAGCCTTGGTATTATGAGAACACATTCACAAAATAAAAAAGCTTCTGTTAATGGGCAGCAAGGGGGAGTGGCAGGCATAACTGCACTGCGCGACTTTCTCTCCTCTCAGATTCCCGGAGTGTCTCTTGACAGAGCAATATAACTATCAAATGGAAATAATAGAGATAAGCCCAGAAGATGTCACACAGCTCCTTGGACTTAACTCATAGTATACCTTCACTTTTTTAAAAGTGGCTGAATTCCTGGAATTCAGCTTAAAATGTTTTATCATGCAAAACCATAGAACAAAACAAATGGTCCTTGCTGAATGTCAACACAAGTTTATTTTTTATTAGAATATATAACACAAAAAATATGAACAGTGCCTTTAAAAAAAAAAAAAAAATGAAATGATACTAAATGAGTGACTAACTAACCTGTGTTAGTGAATTTCACTAATAAACAGTTGCTCCCTTATTCCATAAATGAATCCATACTAAACACAAAAATAAAGAAGCACTAAAAAAAACATGTTCCAGTTCATACATTTATATAAATATCATTACATAAAAGTCCATAAGTAGTGCATTGTTATAAATAATGATTGTAAGGACAGTAATGTCAGGTTCTGTCTTCAGACTAATGCCCTGTACACATGATCAGATTTTCCGACAACAAATGTTGGCTGTGAGCTTGTTGGCTGAAAGTCCGACCGTGTGTATGCTCCATCGAACATTTGCTGTTGGACTTTCCACCAACAAATGTTTGATAGAAGGTTCTCAAATTTTCCACCAACAAAACTTTGTTGTCGGCATTTCCAATCGTGTATACACAAGCGACGCACAAAAGTTCACGCATGCTCGGAATCAAGCAGAAGGCGTCGCACTGCCTATTGAACTTCCTTTTTCTCAGCTCGTTGTATGTCTTGTAAGTCACCATGTTCCCACATTCGTAATTGTTGCCCAACATTTGGGTGAGCGTGTGTATGCGAGACAAATTGGAGCCAACATCCTTGGTTTTTGTTGTCGGAAAGTCCGATCGTGTGTACGGGGCATTAGTCTATCCTATATTTTGCCTGCGCTGTGTGATAACAAAGCATTGTAGTGTGCTGTGCTGCCAAGATTGCTGCATGTACAATTTTTAGTAGTCGTTTTTTTGGTAGGATAGTCAGACCATTTAACGAAATGTGCATTAAAGTGTTACTAAACCCACAACAGTAAAATCAGTCTGTATATGCAGCATAGCATGCTTGTTATACTCACTGTGGAACTTAAGGGGTTAATCCTCTGCATTGTGTAAAAAGGCTAGTTTATCCTGTATGCACAGATCCTCCCCCTCCTGCACTGTCTATCTGGGGAAGGCCAGCTAACACAGGCACAGTAGCTAAACCTGCACATGCTCAATTGTGTCTTTTATGCTGGAGAGTTAATTGTTCTCAGCGATAGATCACATGCTATTGACATCACATATGTGGGCATGTATACAGGCTGTAGTGGAAATCTCCTCCTACCTGAACTCTCAGCACTGGAGAAACTGTGCAGTTTATCATGTAACCATGGTATACAGATCACCCAAAAAGGTATATAGTGGCAGTTTTTTCATGTTAAAGGAAGATTTATAAGCTGTGGGCATTGTGGGGGGACACATGAACTATTTTCATATGGGTTTGGTAACACTTTAACATGGAATACAACAAAGCAAGTTGGGCTAGTGTGTATACACTTCCTCAGCATTATGGATAAATTAACCCAGCCCAGAGCTTAGGCAGAAGTCAGGTTAGCTTTCATGGGTGTCCTACATCCTTTCACAGGACTAACGGCTGACTGTTGTGACAGGAAGAGACTACAAGTAATTAAAATCACACCTATCCTAAGGAAGTGAGGCTTCACTATTATAACAATTTAAGGAGAGGTATTCATATTAGTACACATGCCCATTCCTGACTGTTTTTCCTGAAAATAAACTACTAGGATAGTGGTGAGAAATAGGAAAGTCAGTTTTACTTAGATTGAGAAGCACTACATTATAATTTTTTATGGCCTGTTATGTGCCGTGGACTAAAATGTTAAATGGGTTGCAAAGCTTTGTTTTTTATTTTCTAAATAGGTTCCTTTAAGCTAGTGCATTGTTGGTTCAATTACCTTTTCCTTCGATTCCCCTTCTAAATGTTTTTTTCTTTGTCTGAATTTCTCACTTCCTGTTTCTCCTCAGTAAACTTCACACCATCATCCGAGCGGTGTTTAGTCAGCCAGAACAGCTTACTGAACAGCTTACTGAGGAGGAACAGGAAGTGAGAAATTCAGACAAAGAAAACAAAGAAAAAAAAACATTTAGAAGGGAAATAGAAGGAAAAGGTAAGTGGACCAACAATGCACTAGCTTAAAGGAACCTATTTAGAAAATAAAAAACAAACCTTTACAACCCCTTTACCACTTCGCGCCCACCCTATAGCCGAAATATGGCTGCAGAGCGGACACTAACTGCTGGGAGGCCGTTCCTGAACGGCCTCCTGTTTACTTCCGCAATGCGCGCTCCCACGAGTGTGCATCGGCAAGTTCTGTGCTGGCCGTGTCCCTCGGACACAGCCAGTCACAGATCGCTGTAAACGGCCAATCACAGCGCCCGTTTGCAGTGCGATCGGCATGTCCAATGTGAGATGATCTCATATGTAAACATATGAGATCATCTCTCAGCGCCACTCTCCCTCCTGACACAGACAGCTTGTGAGAAGGGAGAGGTCAACGGCTGCAGCAGCCGTAAGTTAAAAAAAAAAGGAAAAAAGTGCCATCCGCCCCAGTGCCATCCTCCCCCAGTGCCATCCACCCCAGTGCCATCCTCGCCAGTGCCATCCTCCCCAGTGCCATTCTCGCCCCAGTGCCATCCTCGCCCAGTGCCATCCTCCCCAGTGCAATCCTCCCCAGTGCCACCTGCCCCCAGTGCCACCTGTTAGTGCTATCTGTTCCCAGTGCCACCTGTTAGTGCTATCTGTCCCCAGTGCCACCTGTTGTCAGTGCCATTTGTCCCCAGTGCCATCTGTCATCAGTGCCACGTATAAGTGCCATCTGTCATCAGTGCCATGTGTCATCAGTGCGACATAGTGCCATGTGTCATCAGTGCCACATATTAGTGCCATCTGTCATCAGTGCCACGTATCAGTGCCATTTGTCATCAGTGCCACCTGTCAGTGTCACGTACCATCTGTTGTCAGAGTCACGTGTCATCAGTGCCACTTATCAGTGCCATCTGTCATCAGTGTCACGCGTCATCGGTGCCACGTATTAGTACCATCTGTCATCTGTGCCACGTATTAGTGCCACGTATTAGTGCCATCTGTCATCAGTGCCACATATTAGTGCCACGTGTCATCAGTGCCACGTATAAGTGCCATCTGTCATCAGTGCCACGTATAAATGGCATCTGTCATCAGTGCCACATATTAGTGCCATCTGTCATCAGTGCCACGTGTCATCAGTGCCACGTGTCATCAGTGCCACGTATAAGTGTCATCAGTGCTACGTATCAGTGCCATCTGTCATCAGTGCCACGTGTCATTGTCCTGGTGCTCCAGGGCCTTCAAAAGTGTAATAGGTAGTCAGCAAGTTTGATGTGTAATTTATGCTCCTAGAACACATGATGGCGCTCCCTGCATGTTGGGCCTCTCTATGTGGCCAGGCTGTGAAAAAGTCCCACACATGTGGTATCGTAATAATTAGGAGGAGTAGCAGAATTTTTTGGGGGGTGTAATTTGTGGTATACACATGCAACGTGAGAGAAATAACCTATTACAATGACAATTTTGTGGAAAAAAATAAAAAAAATAAAAATTTTTTAATTTTGCAAAGAATTGTGGGAAAAAATGACAACATCAAAAAGCTCACCATGCCTCTTACTAAATACCTTGGAATGTCTACTTTCCAAAAAGGGGTCATTTGGGGGGTATTTGTACTTTCCTGACTTGTTCGGGTCGCAAGAAGTGAGATAGTCCACCAGTACATCAGATGTGATCAATTTTGTGCGATTCGCACCACAGCTTGTAGACTCTCTAACTTTCACAAAGACCAAATAATATCCACTAATTTGGGTTATTTTTACCAAAGACTAGTAGCAGTATAAATAGTGGCCAAAATTTATGACAGAAAATTAATAATTTGCATAATTTTGTCACAGAAACAAAGAAATATGCGTTTTTTTTTTAAATTTTCGGTCTTTTTTCATTTATAGCGCAAAAAATAAAAACCCCAGAGGTGATCAAATACCACCAAAAGAAAGCTCTATTTGTGGGAAAAAGGGACAAAAAATTCATTTGGGTACAGTGTTGCATGATTGAGTAATTGTCAATCAAAGTGTGAGAGCACCGAAAGCTGAAAATTGGTCTGGGCAGGAAGGGTGTTTAAGTGCCCAGTAAGCAAGTGGTTAAAGTGTAACTATGACCAAAATCAAAAATGAAATATTTGATACTGTCTGTCACTAGCATTAGCACAATAGTCTTTGTTTTTCCCCAGATATCAAGCAACTGAGCTGCAAGTTTGAAAATTGCTTGCTAAGCTATTGCTAGACTTGCCAGACTTCATAAGTTTGTTGCACAATTGCAGCAAGTCCGCGTTGCATGACTTTAGATCATAGTTACATAGTTAGGCCTTATATAAATACTAAAGTTAGTGCATTGTTGGTTCAATTACCTTTTCCTTCGATTCCCCTTCTAAATGTTTTTTTTCTTTGTCTGAATTTCTCACTTCCTGTTTCTCATCAGTAAACTTCACACCATCATCCGAGCGGTGTTTAATCAGCCAGAACAGCTTACTGAACAGCTTACTGAGGAGGAACAGGAAGTGAGAAATTCAGACAAAGAAAACAAAGAAAAAGGAAATCGAAGGAAAAGGCAAGTGGACCAACAATGCACTAGCTTAAAGGAACCTATTTAGAAAATAAAAAAACAAACCTTTACAACCCCTTTAAAGTGTAACTATGACCACAATCAAAAATGAAATATTTGATACTGTCTGTCACTAGCATTAGCACAATAGACTTTGTTTTTCCCCAGATAGCAAGCAAATGAGACTTCATAAGTTTGTTGCACAATTGCAGCAAGTCCGCGTTGCATGACTTTAGATCATAGTTACATAGTTAGTCAGGTTTAACCACTTCAGCTCCGGAAGGATTTTTTCCCTTCCTGAACAGAGCATTTTTTGCGATTCGGCACTGCGTTGCTTTAACTGACAATTGCACAGTCATGCGACGTTATACACAAACCAAATTTATGTCCTTTTTTTCCCCACAAATAGAGCTTTCTTTTGCACTATAAACAAAAACAAAAAAAATAGCAACAATTTTGAAAAGAAAAGCAATGTTTTTTAATTTTTGCTATAATAAATATCCCCCAAAAATATATAAAAAACAAATGTCTTCCTCAGTTAAGGCCAATAAATATCCTTCTATATATTTTTGGTAAAAAAATCGCAATAAGTGTATATTGCTTGGTTTGTGCAAAAGTTATAGCGTCTACAAAATAGGGGATAGATTTATGGCATTTTTATTATAAATTTTTTTATTTTACTAGTAATGGCGGCAATCTGTGATTTTTATCGTGACTGCTACATTGCAGCGGACAGATTGGACACTTTTGACACTATTTTGGGACCATTGACATTTATGTAGAGCTAAAAATAGCCACTGATTACTGTATAAATGTCACTGGCAGGGAAGGGATTAAAAACTAGGGGGCGATCAAGGGGTTAAGTGTGTTCCCTCAGTGTGTTCTAACATTGGGGGGGTGAGTCACAAGAACATGACAGAGGTCACTGCTCCCGATCACTGGGAACAGTAGATCCCTGTCATGTTGGTAGACAGAACAGGGAAATGCCTTGTTTACATCTGTCCATTCTGCCTCTCCCCCTTGCAATCGTGGGCCACCTGCGAACATCAAGGCCGCAGGACCCACAGGCGCGCTCTCGTGGCACATGCGCCTGCTAGGCGCCTGTTACGAAAGGACGTATGGGTACGTGCTTTTGCGCACCCGTGCCATTCTGCAGATGTAAATCGGCGTGCGGCGGTCGGCAAGTGGTTAAAAAAGACCAAAAAAACCTCCCAAAAAATACAATCCCATATACACAATCCTAAACCCATGGTTGATCCAGAGGAAGGCAGAAAAAATGCCAGCAAAGCATGCTCCAATTTTCTACAGCAGGGAAAAAATTCCTTCCTGGTCTCCAGAGAGTCAATCGGATATTCCCTAGATCAACTTTACCTATAAATGTCAGTACCCAGTTATATTATTTACTCCTAGAAAATATTTCAGGCCTTATATAAAGCAATCTACTGAGCTCGCCAGAACCACCTCTTGAGGGAGTCTATTTCACATTTTCACAGCTCTTACTGTGAAGAAACCTTTTGGAGATGAAATCTCTTTTCCTCTAGAAGTAAAGAGTGCCCCCTTGTCCTCTGTGATAACCATAAAGTGGATAACTCAAAACCAAGTTCACTATATGGACCCCTTATGTATTTGTACTTGTTGATCATATCCCCCCTTAATCTCTTCATAAATTCAGTTCTTCTAATCTTTCCTCATAGCTGAGCTCCTTCATGCCTCTTATCAGATCAACGTTCTTTGAAAACATTCTGCAAGTCTGTTGCAAGTTCTGGTTCAGTTATGTTGTGTAATAGTTATCCCACCACAGGGGTCACTGTGGCTGAATTTTCATATTCAAATATTTTTTTAAATCACAATAGCCATCACATGAAACAAAACAGTCATCATAAATAGAAAATTATTCCTGCAGGGAGTGGTACATTAAGTGTCCCTGACACGTCAAAAAAAACAACTATACACAATAGGCCAATCAACTTATGGACAAATATATTGCATCAAATGATGGCTTTTAGCAACCTAATAGCTAAAGTAGAGGTAGAAAAGTCTAAAGAGCTGACATTCGGGTGGCCTGCCCCAGCCACAGCCCCGGTTAAAATTAGGACCAAACTAAGTCAATAATATATCTAGCAAAATACTGATAAACAAGAGAAAAAGTAGAGATGTAATGGGGAAAGGGGGGGTAATTATTGGATCAAGATGTTTTCGGGTTATTGAACGGCCACGGTCTCAAGAGCACAGTCAACTGACAAGTATTACAGGACAGCAAAAGTTCCACAAGGGAGGCATCAAAATGAGGGGGGGGGGGCAAAATTCTATCAATCCAGGGTTTCCAAATTTTGGAGTATCGTCTCACCTGTGGCTGAATTTTCGTGCTGTAGATTTGCAAAGCTCTTGCTAACTCACCACCACAACTTTTCTCTTGCTAGAGACTTGCCATGCAAATTTGCTACAAATTGGAAGAGTGTCAACTAGAACTTGTGCTTCAAGTACTCTGCAAGTGACTTGCCAGTGAAAATCTGCAGCAAGTTAACAGATTTACAATTCAACACTGCCACAAATTTGTGTCAAGTTATCCTTATCAGGGAGTCCCCTGGTAACATAATTTATTATCTAGTGATCAGGCCAGTAATTCCATTGTTGTTTTTAGCCAACCCAAAACAAGATATATGTTACTGGTTACCAAGCAAAAGTAACAGACCAAATGCCTTAAAAAAGAATACAAGTGCAGCCACTACATCCAATGATTGGTGAGCTACAATATATCATGTAGCACCCTCTAGTTTAGAAGGTGCTAGAGTGAGGATTTTTCTGGAGAGTAGGACAATTTAGGCAGGCCTAGCTGGTTGCTAGGCCTGTTTGTTTTAATTTTGGGCTGGGAGTGGCTCTTCTTTCTAGAGCTTGCTAGAAGAGGAGAGGTGGAGCTGCCTGGGGTGTTTTAGTGAGCTCTGACCAATCCCCAACCTGAATTGGCAGGGGGCAGGCCTCCTTAAATACCTTGGGTTGGCCTAGCTGGGGAGGAGTTGTCGGGCAGAAGAGCAGAAGTTAGAAAGTGTGGAGGCTGTCAGGGTCCACAGTGAGCTCCGGGAGGGCTGGTGAGTGAGCACAGTTGGGAGGACTGGGGAGGCATGCCTGAAAGAACTGAAAGATTGCAATTGAGATGGGTGCAGAAACAGAAGAGAGGAATGTGGGATGGGCATTGGAGAGAGGTCATTGCAGCCAAGCTGGCTGGCAGGACCTGAAGAGAGCTGAATAGAGGACAGCTAGCACCTGGTGAACAGGTGGACCATTATACACAGCAACCCCTAAGGGGGCATGGCAACATTTGGGGGCGTCGTCTGGGATCACCTGTCACAGTTAACCTGGCAGCTATTGCCCCTAGCAACCAAGACTGATTGAGCCAGGGAACTATGCTTTGTTTTACCACGAATGAGGGAATAGACTTTGGAAAAGAACTTATGTGCCCTGCCTACTACTCAATGCACGCAGTTACGGCGATGACTGAGCCCATGGATTACAAATCGCCCAGTGCTCTGCTATGGCTGGGAGTCCTAACATGGCTTCCAAATATCTGCTGTTGCTGGACAGTCTGAAGCTTTGCTCCAAAATTCCTGCTTAAACAGTAAAGTGTGCCTGGAACTGTCTACCGTTTCCCGGGGCGATCGGGGTAAGCCTGCAGGTGACTGCAGTTGGGATTGTGCTAAAAGTGTCTCCTTCAGTAAGGCATGGGTGACCAACTGTATTGTTGCTACCGGCAACCACCGTGGAAGTCAGTGTACATCGGCTTTTAGATGCTTGGACACAGTCAGTATCAAGCGACATGCCTTGACAAGTCCTGCTAGTTACAGCATGCCTGCAACCTTCAGTTTTTCTATCAAGGGGTTACAACAGCACACTTGGGGAGGGCCCTGCCTATCGCTTCTTCAGACGCCAGCATGTCTGGTAGCAAGGGGGCGGCGCCCAGAGTGCCATATATCAAAAGCAGTGGTGAGTGCCTGGATCCGTTCACCCGACTTGCATCCAGTCAGCAGGATCCACAATACCATCAAGTGGACCTGCATACATCTGCAGACATCCCAGAAATGGGCCTGGAGTCATCCCAGAAAGGTGGGGCTGAGTCTAAGCCTGGTGACTCCCCTGCAAAGAAAAACAACATAGGAGGAGAAGAGTCTGCTATGGCTTGTGGCCTGGTCAGGGACCTGGTAACTGTGGGTACTGCTCTGCAGGAGCTAGTTCTCGATAAAATGCCTGCTGCATCTATGTCCATCGCTATCCCGGATCGGAAGAAGCCAGTGTTGGAGGGAAGTCTGGCCTCAGGTGAGCTGGAAGGGCAGTGCGGGGACAAAGATTGGGGATCCTCCAGACTGATAGCGGAGTTTGGGTCCCTAGAGAAGCTAGCAGAGTTGTCATCTCCTGAGAGCTGCTCAGAGGAGGAATGGGAAAAAGGATGTTCATAGCATCTGAGGGAGGAGAGGAGCCAGATTATTGTTTTTGTATTAATAACTTTATTTCCAAATCCACTTTTACAGCAACAGCCTGTGTGAACCAACTGGTCAGACACGACACAGAATATGGACAGCCACAGACACAAGGGTGGGGTTGGGGGAAATTGATTATCAATGACGTTAACAGAGGGGAGAAAGGAAGGCAATACTAAAAATTAGGGAGGGGGTGGGGCTTGCTGAGATCAGACGACTTGCTTCATTGAAAACTAGCAGCCACTGCAACTTCTTCAATCCTGTATTTTTGTTAACGCAGCAAGGTCAGAGATAGAGGAAAGCTTGGCAGACTTTTGCAGAGATCCTTAGCTTATTAAAAGGCAAAACAGGGTAGATGTGTGGTTAATCATTGGCAGGATACAATGAAAAAGATCAACATGCTTCTACAATGGACTTAACCCGCTCACTGCCAATGCAAAGGCCTTATCCTTCCAGGAATGAGCTGCAGAGGGTGCTGGGTGTGAAGTGTTAGATCAGAAATCTCCTGCAATGGAAGTCTACCTTTGCACTATTTTGGCCATACTATGCTTGCAACAGGTTTTTATTTTTTTTTGGTTTGTCCCTAACTACAGCTGGGGGGGGGGGGGTTGAGAGAAGAAACTTGGCAAGAGGAAGTGCCAGGCGGCCCCAAACAATAATTTTGTGCCTCCATCTGAAGAACACGCAACAGCTTTCAGATCAATCCATTACAATCTTAATTCTAGAAGATACAAAATAAACAATAAAAAGGTGTTAAACTGAGCAGATGCTGACTTAAGGAAGCCCTCTTAGCCTGCAAGGTGCAAATGACCACCTAGGTAGGAAACAGAAACTGGTGCAGGACATGTCATAACCTGCTCCCTCTAGTGGTGAGCTTTGGGTACTGTCAAATGTTGTAAGTAGTAATGGGGTAGTGGTATGCTCTAGATCCAAACACTGTTCTGTTTCAGCCTATCGGGTACCAATGCAAGTGGGCACTTAGGAACAACACTCTCCTTCAACACCCATTTTAATAACGCAAGCCAAAATATACATAAACATTGTTTAATACCATCTTTGCCTCTGGAGCAATGAAAAGAATATACACCTAAGATTTTCTCCCCTCTGCTACTAAGTGGGTGGAGATGGTCTTCCGAGGATGGGAAGTATAATAAATAAGTATACAAGAGGCCCAGTTTAATTATCCAATTGAGTGTGGGATTTTCTTTTTGTTACTTTTTCCCTTTTATTTTACGTTAAATGTGTCCCTCGCACCCTCCAGCTCCCATCATCCTTCTTCTTTGGGGAAGGGACAGGTCACAAGCCTTGTTTGGCGAGGGAGGCGGAGACTTGGTCAGCCAGTGTGGACAATTGCGGGGAATCGGACATGTTTATGCTGCGAGAAGAGGAGACGTTGCTGAGACGGTGGGGGGAGGTGTCCCCGGATGGGTTGGGAGACTTGTACACGATCTCTGCTCCGTGGTCCATCTTGGCTTTTGCGTTCTCCCGGAAAGACAGTTTGTGGGACTCAATCCCTTTCCAAAGCTAGTAGTTCAGGTATATCTGGTTCCTCAGGTGGGGGGGTAGTAAATCTGGCTCCTCGGGCAGGGGGGGTGGAGGAAGGTTGGGGAACCCGTTTGGGGAAAGGCTCCCCGTTGGCTTGTCTTCATTCCCTTTCTCTCTCTTTTTGGTCCCTCCGCCAGGTGTATGAGTTATGCCCCGTACACACGAGAGGGATTAAGTCTGACAGACCTCCAAAGGAGTTCCGCCGGAGTTCCGCCGGAGTTCCGACGGAGTTCTGGCGGACTTTTCGACCGAACGGACTTGACCACACACCATCACACCAAACTCCGACGGAGTCGAACGTGATGACGTACGACTGGATTCGACGTAGGAAGTTCCTAGACAGTAGCCAATAGCTGCCCTAGCGTCGGTTTTAGTCCGTCGGAGTAGCACACACACGAGCGGATTTTTCAAAGGGGACCGGGTCCGGCGGAGTTCCGTCGGGAAAATTTAAAGCATGCTTCATTTCTAAAGTCCGTCAGACTTTAGCTTCGCTAAAGTCCGTTGCAGCCCACACACGATCGGATAGTCCGCCGGACTCAGTCCGTCGGAGTTTGGATGTCGAAAAGTCCGCTCGTGTGTACGGGGCATAATATTGTCCAGTGAGCCAACCTTAGACTGGACCTTCTCCTTAAAATCCAGCTTCTCTGATTTCACCTCTACGTTGCCTCCACCTGGCCTGTGATGAATATTGCCCATAGATCCGCACTTGGATGTAACACGTGAGAGATCAACTGGTTTGTGTGTGATCTGCACTGCTCCTCCCCCAGGGACATGCTTCAGGTTGTCCTTGGATCCACACTTGGACTGAACAGTACTGACATCAATTTTCTTGTGGGCAATCTGCACCTTGCCTCCTCCTGGCGTGTGTCGGATGTTATCAATGGAGCCAATCTTGGATCGGACTTTCTTCAGGTCTGGTATTGGGGCTGTGGTTGGAACTGGCTGAAGACGGCTTTTGGCAGAAGCAGGAGATTTAGGTGGAGTACGCACAATGGCTAACCTTTTTGGGTTCCCGGCTGGATGCCATCTGTGATGAAGATGTGCGGGAACGACCTGTGGGAGTGCTAGGAGATCCGGGGCTGCTATATCCGCTTCTGTCGCCAGACTTTGGGAATTCAGCTTTTCCCATGCCGGATGGCACCTTTTTCTGATCTTTTCCTATACCACCAGGGGGGGGGGGTCTTTGGGACCGCTGTGGGTGTCTTTGAAGGAATTCTGGATGTGTAGGTGGGTCCTCTGGGAGCCCGTTTACCCCCTGCATTCTCAACTCCATCCTTTGCCCGTGAAGGGGTGCTCAGCGGGCGGTACGAGGCTGGGGATGCCTTCTGGGTAAGGCTCCTCGTGGGAGGGACTGTGGGGCTGGAAGGTTTTTTCTGGGTGGCTGTGCTAGCGGAAGGGGATCGTTTGGGGATGGTGCAGCTTTGGGCTGTAGAGTGTTTGGCAAGGGATGGAGTTGAGGATGTCTGTCCTGCTTTTTCCTGGGAATCACGTTCATGCTTTTCTTGATCGTGAGCAGTGACTGTACCTTTGGCTGCATCCCCTGCAGCCTGGTCCTCTTGGCTGGGAGTGTCTCCAACACCAGCTTCCTCTGCGGTGGTAGCCTCAGGGATCTCAGTGTGACCCTGTTCTTTTAGTGCTTCTCCATTGGCTAGATCCTCCTCTAGCACTGTGGCCCCGTCCTCTCCGTGTTGTAGTGCAGATGGCAGCCGGATGACACCCTCCTGGCCATGGTCAGCATAGTCTATGGCTGACCCTCCGGAGCCGAACTCATGAGGGGACCCATCAGCAGCAACATGGTCCCCCACTGCATCGTAGTCCTGGTAATGATCAGACATCCTGGAGCAAGGTCAACCTGGCCGCTGCTATCCTGCTGATGCTGGCCGGTGTCGGTGTCTCCTCGGTCCGCAGAGCTGGAGGAGCAAGAGCGAGGAGCCAGATTTTGCTGGGGAGCCTGGAGGAGCTACAAGAACCCCTATCTGCGGCAGACAACTTTGTCTGAAGACCTTCCAGCACCCAGACCTGAACATCCACTTATAGGCAATGGGTAAAGAGGTCCCCTGATGCCTGCATCCTGCCCAGGAAAGGAAAACCTAGAGAGTTGCCCAGGCTTTTTTGGTTCCAGCAGAAGGAGCAAAGAAGGGTTGCTTTGGAGTGGGGTCTGGACTTCCCTAATGTCCCGACCAAAGTCATGGACATCATTTAGGACTCCCGGGGAGAGTGGGAGGATGACCTGATGTGGGAGTTTCTGCATGTCCCTAAGCCGCTGTGGGTGCAAGAGTGTGAGGAAACCTGGGCTGTTTTGTGGACATTCAAAAGGAATGGCAGCTGGGGAGGTCCATTTACAGGGACAGAGTGAAGGTTGCCAGGATGGAATGGCCTATAAAGAGTCACTCTGTCTCCATCAGGGAGGAAGAGGGTGACAAAAAAAGATTGCCTGGACCGCACTTTTATACCTGAGAGGGACTGTTGGAGTACAGCCACTATAATGCCCCATGGACTGCTAAGGAGAATGAGTGTGTCTTTCATTTCTCCCTGACTTTGCAGGAACAGACTGGCCTGCCACCGACCAAGACGTATTCTGTTGTAAGGACACTAAGGGTAAGGTCTGTTCTTGGAACTAACTCTTTAAGGAACCTGTTTGCTCGGGGAGAGGCCCCTCCCACCAGGAATTCCAAAAAGAATGTTAACTCTAAAAAAACATTTTTTTCCCCTTTGATGTTCTGTCAGCAGGTTATAACCCCCTTATGACAGAACTACAGATGAAATGTACTTTGGAAAGGACCTGTGTGTTGTTGCTGTTGTTATTTCTGTCAGCAGGATTTATAACCCCCTTCTGACAGAAATATTGTAAAGTGGTAGGATAGGATGTTTGTCTCTTTTGCAAGACACTTCAGGATGGGACAGCTATCTATCTGTCTCTAGCTTGAGCAACGGATCCTGTGGACGGAGTATTTCTCCTGAGGGGGAGATGGTCTGGTCCTAATATGTGTGTAAACTGTTTGTAGCTATAGGGTCTTATAGTTAGGAATAC